>NC_140371.1:11257500-11955000 GCF_054491055.1 Hypomesus nipponensis | reverse complement strand
GCTCACACATCTGCCTTTTGGTTGCGAGGGCAAACACAGTGCCTGTCGGACCCCCTCCGGGCTCCTAAAGTGGACGGTCGGCAGGCGCAGCGTCCGATCATTACTAACCTGGCGTCCAGAGATCCGGGCTCAATCGACCCGCAATCAGGAGTCATTACCTCCGGCTGGGTGAATTACACACGTACGCGCGCGTGACTCCTCTCAATGGAAATGATTAGAGTCTGGCTCGGCCCCGTAACTGAATCTAAACGCGGCTCCATTCTGCTGCGACTGGAGCCTCATTGAGCGGTGCTTCTGGGTGAAGCGTCAGCTCTCGGCCGTGGTGCACCAGCCCTGTCCCCGCGGTACGGGCAAACCAAACCCCAGTCCGGTGGGTTCAAAGTTCACTCCTGATTGGCCGGAATGCCTCAGCAGTGGAAGCAGCAGTGGGTGCAGCACAAACACACACCTGTGGCAGAGGGAATAAACCAGCCCTCGGGCCTCTGACAGACACACAAACACACACACACACACACACACCAACAGCCCTCCCCCGAACCCTCTCATGCTGGCTTCAAAGGAACGCGCACGGCCCTGTTTGTTACTGCGGGTAGATCTCCCCCTGCTGGTGGGATATGGGAACTACACCCCCCGGACTGACTTCATCGGTTTTTCCCTAAAAGAAGTTGACTTCACACACTGATCTAAGGGTCGGACTTGAATTGCGTCAATGAAAAACTCCTGATGAAGATTGAGCTTGAATAGTTTACTTAGCCGGTCCGGCGTCTTTAGGAGGAAAGCTGCTGATTGGAGCTGTGGAATGTGAGAGGCACTGCCCCCCCCACACACACACACACACCATTATGGGCCCGGGGTCGGAGTTCATTTGGGGGGGGTGGGGTTAGGACTACAGCCAGGTGCTGCTGCCATCGCATAGCTCAGCACAGCTGCTAGTGTTCAAATGGTGTGCGTGTGCGTGTGTATGTGTGTCTACTAGATCTCTTAAAGCATCATTAACATAATGTGCGAACAGAGTCCTTTTCTGCCAACATGTGGGTTGGCAGACAAAGGAGTCATTTGAAATGTCACCACCAAAGTCGATAGGCTAACTGGGCTTAAAAAAAGGAACATCCATCCATGCGTCTTTTGATTTGAAGGGCTCCCTCTGATTGAAGGGTTATCAGGGACGTTCCAGCCCATCTGGTTTGTCGGAAGGAAGCGTGTTTCCCCATCATGCTTGCTTGCGATTTGCATAACCCATCTTGTCAATATGTGGCCAAATTGAGAAAAAGGGTTTGCGTGTGAAAGCGAGGGATGTACGGAGAGCAAGGACTGGAGAGACGAAGAGGGGGGGCGGTGGGGGAGACGGAGAGAGAGTCATTTTAGCGAACACTGTCGAGGGAAGCTGGCTAGCTCTGTCTGTTCCAGATGGACGGGCGTTCATTCAGAGAGGGCTTGTTAAATTGTTTGTTCTTGATGCAGGCTGCAGACACACACACACTCACACCAAAACCCATTTGCTCAAAAGTTAATTGTCAGTCTCTCATACACAAACACACTGAAACAAATTCACTTGACTGTTAAGGCGCTCTCTTTCTCACACACCCTTTTTCTGTGTGCCCTGTTTGACTTGTCAAATGACAAATGGACACCCACCTGCAGCCTTCCTGGCTCCCCTGGTCTAGACTGCTCCTGTCTACGGCCATGGGGGGTGAGGGCATCTCATTCCACATCCCCCCTCCTTCTACCCCTCCTCATGCACTCAAAGCCTGCCTGCCTCAGCTGATAATACACCCTGCCGCAAGCACCTCAGGGCCAGAGGCAAGAGACCAGGTCAGGCAAGACTGGGCTAGTTCAGGGGCCAGACTACCGTAGACTAGACCGGGACCAGACCAGACCAAGACCAGACAACTCCTGGGCCAGACAGGACTAGGCCTAAAGGAGAAGCCCTTGTGGGACCGACGACTGGTTCTGTTCTAGTCGCGTTTTGGGTTTTGGCCAGCCCAGGGACTCTTTTTGATCAAGTGTGCTTTAAAGACAGCAGTCTGGAGATGAGCTGATGCTGGAGGAAGATGAATGAAAACGGCCTTGGTGTGAAATGGGCGGTGACTGGCTGGCCACCTCCCTCTCTCTCTCCCTCTCTCTTCCCCTCCGTCGATCCCTCTCGTCTCTCCCTCCTTCACTCACACACTCACGCCACCATCTCACACACACACACACGTCATTGGACTTAATGGTCCAGGCCCTGCACCAGTCTCCTGGCTAGATTCTGTCTTAAATGTCAGCAATAAAGTCAGGCAGATTGACGGAGGAACCCTGGGAGTATCAGGGTCGTGTCCGGGGTTAAACTCTTCTCCCATGATGCCCGGCGGCTGGATTTTGATGGTGACAGACGCCCAGTTTTGGATCTGGATGCTCTGAATGACGCACGTCATCTCGACCCCAAGATATCTAATGGTGTCTCTCCGTCTCCCTCTGTCTTCCTCAGATTTTGACCTGGACAGATTGGAGAAAGCCGAGCTGCTGTTTTTAGGTGAGATTGATTTGCTTGTCTTGGTTAACCTCTGCAAGTGGAACACAGGCTTTGAGCCTTACTGAACCAGCGCCACGGCACTTTCCTTCTTTCTGGCTCTTCGTCCTTCTCTGTGCCCCCCCCCCCCCCCCCCCCCGCAGCCGCCTTTGTGTTATTAAAAAGCGATGTCAGGCATCCTCACTGTCACCCCCATTTGTTTTGACATTTTAAAGGCTGTATTATTTAACACAACACTCTCATCTCCACGGCTCCTAAGCATGTCCATCCTTACCCATCTCTGTCTCTCTCTCCCTCCCTTTCTCTCTCTTCCGCTCCCTCTCTATCTCTCTCTCTCCCTTTCTCTCTCCCTCTCTCTTCCTCACCCTCTCTCTCTCGCCCTCCCTCTCTTTTGCTCTCTCTCCCTCTCGCTTCCTCACCCTCTCTCTCTCTCCCCCTTTCTCTCCCACCGTCTCGCTTCCTCTCCCTCTCCCTTCCTGGCCCTCCCTCCCCCTCTCTGTCTCCCTTTCTCTCTCACCGTCTCTATTCCTCTCCCTCGCTCTCCCTCTCGCGTCCCCTCTCCCTCCCTCTCTCAAGCTCTCTTCACCTTCTCCCCGTTTCCGTCTCCACCTCTCTGCCATCCAGCGTAGCCGTTCTCCGTTCCCTTCAGCAGGGCGACTGTTGCTGCACGCCAGCGCGGCAAACACAAGAGACGCACGTCCGAAATAGGCCAGGGCTCGGCTGTCTAGCTCAACCCGGTTCATTCAGCGGGGGCGCTTCCGGACCCAACCCTATCCCCACCACCACAAACCCCCCCCCCCCACACACCCCCACATTTCACAGCCCCCCCCCCCCACACACACACACACACACACACACTCTCTCTCACACACTTGACAATTGTGAGAGGAGGAACCAACGCTGGTTGTGCTGCTGGTGCAGAGGTTGCATCAGAAGCTCTTTAAAGTCCTCTCCAGCGGGCTTGCTGGGGTTAGCTCTTGACTATTTCCCCCCCCTCCCCCTCCCCTGCAAGGGAAAGTAGGTAGGCAGCATGAGGAGGTGGTGACTTAGGAAGGCCTCATTGCGCTTCAGATGAACACTTTGTGGGGCTCAACACACACACACACACACACACACACACACCAGACACCCACCACACACAATCTCGTCTCCTCCTCTGGCCACCAAGCCCGTCAGCTCCGCCCCCCCACAGGACCCCACCTCGTGTTGTTCTGTGACTGATTTCCTCCTTATTTCCTCCTCGCCCCCCCCCTCAAGGGGAAGTGGTCAGTGTGTGTGTGTATGTGTCCGTGTGTGTCCGTTCCCCAGGACGTTCTCAGGCTCTATAAATAGCAGGACTGGTTCCTGTTTCAGGATGCTGCTGTGGGCCCTCCTCTGCCCTCAGCCTGCAGACCCCGGGTCAGCCTGATGGATGAGAGATAGGCCTGGGCTGGGGAGGGAGAGGGTCTACTGGCCCTGCAGGCCGGGGCGCTGGGGCTCTCACTGGGATGTGTGTGTGTGTGCTGTGCTGTACCTGTGTGGTGTGTGTGGTGTGTGTGTGTCGATGAAGGTGGGTAGAATTCTTTCTCCCGACAGTTGGTCTTCATTCCTTCCTTTATTGTCCATCTATCATTGTTCAGCCACACACACACGCGCACGCGGCTCTTTCTCTGCCGTCGTGTTTTCCTCCCCTCCTGTTTAGATCTGTCAAGGTGCCTTTGCTGGAGAGCCAGGGCTTAGTTAGTACTTCTGAGAGAAAAATGATCCTTTAAGTGCTGCTGGGAAACGTAGCACTGCTCCCGTGGCTGACATTGATCATGTCAGAGGAAACTTTGATAGATTGCGGGATCCTGTTTAGGAAGCGAGGCGGCACGCGTATGACTTTGCTGTATGTGTGCGCTTGTGAGGACTTGTGTGTACGTGCGTTTGTGTGTCCAAACATGTTTGTTTCGCCCCCTGTGATTGCAGTATGGCTCCATGGTAACGGCCGACAGCCCCTACAGCGAGAAATGACACAGCCATGTGGGAGACCGCGGTATCAGCGCTTCCCGGGTCGCGGACCCCACAGCGTGTGTGTGTGTGTGTGTGTGTGTGTGCGTGGGCGCTTGTTTTGGTCTCAGATCTGTGCGCTCAGGCGTGTGAGTTGATGTGCATTATTCATGCCATTCCCTGCTCGTGGTCTAGTCCAATAGGACCGCAGCGTGTGAGCCGGCCCTCTACAGGTGTCGACAGTGCCTCCTATACAGGCTCTCCATTGGCTGCTGCCATGCCCCGGCTATTCCCAGTTTACTAACACACTGACACTTCTCAGTTCTCTCCCATGGCACTGACTTCCCAAGCATCCGAGCCCCCCCACGCCTACACACACAGAGAAGCACCCTCCCCCCACACTGTAAGTTGCCGGGCTTTGGTCACGTGCGAAGCAGTAAAGACTGTGTGTTGGGGGGGGGGGGGGGGGGCGACATGAGAGACGACCCACTGACTGGACTCTCCAGCTGGAGCATCGTTGACGTCCGGGGTCAGAGTCTCGCTGTCACACCTGTAACGCTATCTTGGGAGTTACGGCACAGCTATTCTGGGAGCCCTGAGAAAAAGTACCCCTGGCAAGGTAGAGGGTTGAGTGTGAGAGAGAGAGGGAGCGAGAGGAAGGGAGAGAGAGGAGGAAAGGGGGGGGGGGCTGGAATGATGGTCTGAGTATGGGGGAAGGGGTGTGGGGGCAGGTGATGGGGTCACAAGGCGCTTATCAGAGCAGTTGAATACACAGCAGACATGAATTTATACGTCAGAGGAACTCTTTATACGAGTGATACGTCACGGAATTTTTGTACATGGGACTTTCTTCAGCGTGTGCCCCTCTGGAGGTTTGTCATGTGATACCAAACTATATCAATCAGTTATGTATTTGAAAGTAGTTGGTACATTAATATTTTTGTCGGACTCGCCTGTAAGTGAGGGGTTTGTGTTGAGATTGATGTCGTTTGTGTTCAGTGTTCCTCAGGCGCGTTCGAGGGTTAAGGTCTGGGCTCGCAAAAGTAGTTGCCCACAACCATGTCACATAGCCGAGCCAGGCTATCTAAGGTGGCCGGCTGCAGTTGCGTGTGCTCAAAGTAATTCCGTTACCCTTATTATCTGTTTCTGTCTATCAGTAATGTGTGCGCACTCAAATGCTGGTTATTTGGGCCTCAATCTCCCGTTTTCTATGCAAATGTTTCCTCTTCCTAATCAGAAGTGATGGCATGTTGATTGTGGCGCCCCGATTCACCCCACAGCAATGTACCCTGCTAACGCTGCTCTGAGCTGTCCTGATGGCCGCATTATGGTGATGAGGCCTCTAAATTCGTCTCCAGAACATGGAGGGTGATCTGAAGTGCACTAACCTCTACGCCCTCTCTCTCTCTCGCTCTCTCTCTCGCTCTCTCTCTTTCTCTGTCTCTCTCTCTGTCTCTCTATCTCTCTCTCTTCCTCTCTCTCTCTCTCTCTCTCTCTCTTCCTCTCTGTCTCTCTCTCTTCCTCTCTCTCTCTCCCTTCATCTCCCCTTCCCAGGCGCGTACTCTTTGCCCGCCCCCGAGATGAGCGGTCTGGGCCTCCACGGGGGGCCGTCTTCAGGGCTGAGCCCCAGCCCCGGCAACCCCCAGCCCCGACGCTGCTGAAACACACCCACACTTACGAGCTGAGAGACGGAGCGACGCACACATCCGCACGCAGACAGCTGGAGTGGCCGACACGCCGCGCTCCCCTGATAACGTCTGTGTTTACGTGCCAACGAAGGAGCTCTCTGGTGTTCAGTGACGGGAGAGAGAGAGAGAGAGAGAGAGAGAGAGAAACTGCTGATCCGCCGAGCAGAGGGAGAGAGAGAGAGAGACGGAGAGGGAGGGAGGGAGTAGAAGAGGCGGAGGAGGAGGAGTGTGAGGAACGCACAGAGGGAGAAACCCAATCCTCTTAGGTAGCCGTGCCGAGTGAAAAACCGAGCGAGACAGAGTGGGAGGGAGAGAGAGCGTGCGAGCGAGCGAGGGGGAGGAGAGGGAGCCCGGAGGGCCAATCCAGACTGCGTGAGTCAGAGGCTGCCCGCTGGCGAGCGAGCTGGTTCCTCCGTTTCCCTCCATCGCGGCGGCGCTTCTTCCAGAGAGGTGGAGAGAGAGAGAGAGAGCGGCGGGCGGGGTCCACAGGTGCCGAGTCATGGGCTATGGGGGCCATGGTGACCTAGCTTAAATGGCTATTCCTCAGCACAGCTTAGTGCCACTGTCTGCTGCTCAGTCCTCCTCCCCTTCTTCCTCCTCCTGCTCCTCCCGAGCCCCCGCCCTCTGCCGCCGTGCCCCGCCGCTGGTGCCCCGCCTCCTTTGCCCCGCCGCCGACCCCGCCGTCGGCCATGTTGGGAGTGGGCGTGTGGAAGCTGGTGCGCGGCGTCCGCCAGCTGGAGCTGCACCGCCTCATCCTGGCGCTCATCCTCTTCTGCCTGCTCTCCATGGCCTGCCTGGCCTACTACGTCAGCAACAGCCCCAAGATCAAGGAGGCGCCGCCCCTGCCCTTCAGTGACTGCGGCGGGGGGCCCGCACTCGCCGCGGGGGCGGGTGGCGGTGCCGGGGGCCAGCGGACGCCCCTCTTCGTGCCCCCGCGCCCGGGCCGCCCGCGGCCCGCCAAGGCGGTGGACAACTCGCGGACGGAGCCGGTGGTGCTGGTGTTCGTGGAGAGCATCTACTCGCAGCTGGGCCAGGAGATCGTGGCCATCCTGGAGTCGAGCCGCTTCCGCTACCGCACGGAGATCGCCCCGGGCAAGGGCGACATGCCCACGCTGACGGAGCGCAACCGCGGCCGCTACGCGCTCGTCGTCTACGAGAACGTGCTCAAGTACGTCAACCTGGACGCCTGGAACCGCGACCTGCTGGACAAGTACTGCGTGGAGTACGGCGTGGGCGTGGTGGGCTTCTTCAAGGCCAACGAGAACTCGCTGCTCAGCGCCCAGCTCAAGGGCTTCCCCCTCTTCCTGCACTCCCACCTGGGCCTGAGGGACTACCGCATCAACCCCGGCGCCCCGCTGCTCTACATCACCCGGCCCAACGAGGTGGAGGCCGGCCCCCTGCCGGGCGACGACTGGACCGTCTTCCAGTCCAACCACTCCACCTACGAGCCCGTCCTGCTGGCCAGCACCAAGTCGTCGGAGGCGCTGGCCCACCTGGGCCCGCTCCGCGCGGTCCACGCCACCGTGGTGCAGGACCTGGGCCTGCACGACGGCATCCAGCGGGTGCTGTTCGGCAACAACCTCAACTTCTGGCTGCACAAGCTGGTGTTTGTGGACGCCATCGCCTACCTGACGGGGAAGAGGCTGTGCTTGTCGCTGGAGCGCCACCTGCTGGTGGACGTGGACGACATCTTCGTGGGGAAGGAGGGCACCCGCATGAAGGTGTCGGACGTGGAGGTAGGTCTTCTTCTCTTTTGGTCCCTTTTTATACACGCCTTTTCCCCCACACGCTCAGTTTCTCTCGCTGTCAAGTCAGCTGTTTTGTCCTCGTCGACTTCCTTAGACGGGTAGACCGTGCCCCTTTGTGTGTCAGCCGACTTCAAAGAGCCAGACTTGCTTAGCGATTCTAGAAAGTTCCAGCGAAAACAAGCCGAGCCCTAGCCGTTGAGCTTTTGAAGTAAGCACCAGCCTTTGTGGCCAGAAAAGAACGATTGATTTCCAGTGAGATTGTCAGTAAGGTGCATCTAGCTGGTGAATCACACACAGCCGTTTATTAGTGTTGTCATTAGCAGCCTGTCTCAGCCGCCATGAGCCTCCGTGGGCTGACGTTTTCTCGTTAGCCTGTCGCCATGCATCCAGTAAATCGCACGTGCTGCCTACTCCACTCTGAGGAAAACCACCGCCGGACGACTTTAGACAACCCCCCCCCCCCCTTCCCACACACACACACACACACACAACCACCCTCAGCCCTATCCCTCCAGGCAAGCCTGGACCTGAGCCTTATTTGAAGTGACAAAAGCGTGTGAGTCCCACTCTACATCACAACCCCTCCTAATGGGTTCGCCTCTCCGCGGGCCCCGGCCTCCACCACAGCCTTCTGGGGCCTGCGTCAGCAGTTTGTGCCAAGCACATGAAGAGGAAGTGGGGGGGGGGGAATGAGCAGTGTTGGCCCGGAGGGGCCACGCTGCCAAATGCATCCAACTAAATGAGTACAATTAATTGGAATAGTAAGAGGAGTGACGAGTGCTCCGCCATGGCAACGTGAAGGGGGTTGAAGGGGGTGGGGTTAAGTCGACACTTCGGCAAAGCAAAAAAGGGGTTAGGCTGATGAGCGTGCGCTGCCTGTTCCCAGAAATGGAGGGGGGAGGGGGGAGGAAGGGGGGCCTCCCGACCTCCCGCACTCCCTCAAGTCAATCAAGCAGTTAATTAGCCTGTCCTTCGTTTCCTCTGACAGCATTGCCATCAGTCTGGTTTAGCATACAAGTGCGTTAGGGTGAGGAGGGGGGGGGGGATCGAATAAGGCACTTCCAATGTGTTGAGTCATCACCGTGACCTATGGGACCCAACTGGATAATTGCTTCAGGGGTGATTGTATATGACTCGCAGAGCACTCGCACAAGACCATGCGTGCTCCCCAGCCCCGTCCGCGCTTTCAACGACGGAGGAAAACCCCACGTAAATGTCTCATCTTCCGGAGAGCGATTGGAGACACCGGGCGCGGTCTCGACCACACGTCCGCCCGAGATCACAGGACGGCGCCTCACACTGCAAATCCTGTTTGCTCGCTTCTCCCAACGACCGTTCCCTCCCCGCCCCGCACGGCACCGGAGGGGCGACGTGATGGCGACGAGCCCTCGGTGGCTGGCAGGAGGCTTTGAGGGACAGGGTTACTGTACCTGTTGGTGGCTGCCTAGAGGGACAGGGTTACTGTACCTGTTGGTGGCTGCCTAGAGGGACAGGGTTACTGTACCTGTTGGTGGCTGCCTTGAGGGACAGGGTTACTGTACCTGTTGGTGGCTGCCTGGAGGCCTTGAGGGACAGGGTTACTGTACCTGTTGGTGGCTGCCTAGAGGGACAGGGTTACTGTACCTGTTGGTGGCTGCCTAGAGGGACAGGGTTACTGTACCTGTTGGTGGCTGCCTAGAGGGACAGGGTTACTGTACCTGTTGGTGGCTGCCTGGAGGCCTTGAGGGACAGTGTTACTGTACCTGTTGGTGGCTGCCTGGAGGCCTTGAGGGACAGGGTTACTGTACCTGTTGGTGGCTGCCTTGAGGGACAGGGTTACTTTACCTGTTGGTGCGCTGCCACAGAGGACGCAGTTTGTAATCCTATTAGAGAGCCGATGCAAGGAGCCGTTAGCCGCCTGAATGAGAGGAGAGCTCGAGTGCGGTGAAAGAGCTTCGTAAGTGGGCTTGTATTGTTGAGCGATGAGGTTGTTAACCGCGTGCCGGCCCCCCCCCCCCCATTCATTCCTCCTTCACACGACTGCTCATTGAAATCCAACCACTTTCACCAAGCGGGATCTGTAATAGATTGGACTCAACGATCTAAGGGGATGTCTGTAATTAACCTGAGCACACATTAATAATGCAGTCCATTGCGTGCGCCGGGGCGTGTTTTAGCATGCGAGAGGGGGGCTTTTCACCCAGCCGTGGGCTTGTGTTCGGCCCCTGCGCTCTGTGTTGCTAGCTGGTTGCCACATGGACCCCCCCCCCCCCCCTGTCATACGAGGCAGCCTTAATCAGCTCCACCAGCCAGGAGTGGCGAGGCGCACTGCAGAGCCCCGAAACAAGGCCTGACTAATGGAGGCCTAATCTTCTCTATTCTCACTCAAGGTGCAGCCTCAGCACTGACTCCTAAGTACTAAAGCTGATTTCCACGCGTGCGCGCGCACACGCACACACACACACCCGACTCGGTGTTCACACACAGGCTAAGAAGTACGCACTCACAGCCTTAAATTCACTTTTCAGCGGTCGGTTCGATCGGATCCAGTAGAATATGTTGTGCAGATGTCATGGATTTAGAGTACTTGTGGGGAAATACAGTCCGCAGCCTCAACAGTAACTAAACCATAAGAGTGGCTGGAAGGATCCGGATGTCGCTGTATTCTCACCCTGCTGTTGGGAAACACTGCTGCTGGTCATGTCATGAAGCCGCTGTACATTGCGTATCTCTCTGTAATCAGATGGGTGCTTTGTCAATCATCCCAAATCCCAATCCATCTTAGACGTCGGTTTAGAATATCAAACAAATACATAGATCTCTGTGACGATTAGGCGAGCCTGACCAATCCTGCCTCCCCTTCCGAGTCATGCTGTATTAGTCTTTTTATAGTTCCCGAAAAAGATTGTTCTTGAGATACCGTCTGATGTTGTTGTTCTAGTTCAGATGACAGTGTTGTTGTTGTTGCTCGGTTTCTAGTTTAAATACTGTTTGTTCCTTGGCATGAAACCACTGTAATACTGGAAGAACAGGACACTTATTGTCCTTGGTTATCTGCTCCACTTACCACAGTAGTCATTATTTGTGCATTGCTTTGAATAAAAGCATCCGTTTAAAAGAATAAGCCTACTGCCAGCAAGCATGGGCTTTTGTATCAGTCCAGACATGTACCATGGTATGGATTGGACCGCACCACGTGTTTCACGGTATGGTCATGGAATTGTTTCACGTATAACGAGCCGTCGTTGCCAAAAATGCAGACTGAAGACTTTTTTTTTTTTTTTGCGGTTCAGCAATAACACGTCTCCTTTACTGTTGGGATGAGTGGAGGGAAAAGCAATCAACTAACAAGCCCTGGTAGTCTGACAGAACGCCGCTTCTTACTTTGTTTGCCAGCGGATCAGATTCGGAAACACCGTTGCTGACACAGTCGGGCAACTGTGAGCACTTATTTTACTAGAAGAAAACGTGCAAATTGCATTTGCTGTGAATTCGTGTCGGAGCACCTTTGAAACGGCTTACCAAAGAAACTGCTCATCTCGTCATCCCTCTGCTCGTCAAGCCCTTACAAAGCATACGCCTTATGAACCTTTTAAGGTCAACGAATGTATATGTTTGTACCCTTGGGATGAATTTAAGGCCACCCCCCATGCTGTGCTTTGAAGTCTGTTCAAGTACAGCCAGGAGTGGAAAACATGTAACACAGGACTCAGACCAGTGCTGGGCTGTTAGTGAAGGTGCTGCATGTCCAGCCTGTGTGGGCTTGGGTCAGGCAAACACCCAGAGGCTGAAGTGACATCCTCAGCCCAGGGCGAGGGCCTCAAAGCCCAGGGAGAGACTCACCGTCCTGGAGGAGGGGGTCAGAGTCTGGAGCCTCGCGACTGTATGTCGGATGCATACATACGTCGTCAGTGCAGCACAAATGACAAGAGATTTCACAGCTCTCAAACTTGTGAGTTTAACAGGTCGACCAGTCCAGATCGCTGGGCCCAACCGACCCTAGCCCCCCCCCCTCCCTCCCCTTCCTTGGCTCTTTGCCCACCCTCCAAGCGTCCAAAGTGGCACAGAAGTGTCTTCCCGCATGCCCCACCGGGCCCCCCCACTGTGCTCCAGCTCTCTCCCCTCCATCCTCTTCAGCGAGCGCCACACGCCTCCGCCAGCATCTTCGCTCGCAGCCGAGACCAATCGGGCCTTTTTCGGGAATGTGTGCAACGAGATAGGGTGTTGTTCAGCCCGCATCAGTGCGTGTCATCAGACGAGTGTCTCTCCTCTCTGTGTCTCGGGGGGGTGGGGGGGGGGGGGGGGACACGAAACCTTATCTGTCTGTCAGCAAACCTCAAGTCGTTCCCAGCCAGTAGACACACACTCACCACAGCCCCGAGTCGGATCAGGTGGAAGCGCGCGTGCGCACACGCGCGCGCGCGCACGGCGTATGCAAACACGTTCATCTGCGAGGTAAACAAACTGTGCGTACCCTCCCGTTCTCAAGGACGGCCCCAGCCTCCACCCTCTGTGCAGAGAACGCGTTTGGGACAGATAGCTCCTGTCTTATCAGCCCCAGCAGCCAACCCATCGCTCAATCCAGCAGAGGGGTCGGGGCGAGTGGGGGTTCCAGGTGTCTATCTGGCCAGCGTAGCGCTGATATGTTGAGCCAGGAGGTCGTAGATACCTATCTGTCCCTGTGGCGGGATTTGTGGAGTGGATGCCACACGAATCCCACACAATTTGATCGATGAAAAGGGAATGAAACTCTCTGGGGCTTTTCCACAGGTGCGGTTTGCAAATCCTATTACCATCCATACAATATCTCCCAAGTGGCAGCGCCTATCTCTTATTGACCTAGCTGATGTGGGCAAATAGTCTGTAAATAGGAAATGGGTTTTTATCTGTCATGGCTTGTCACACTGCTTGAGCCGGACTGGGACTTCTCCATTTTTCTGGCGTGTTGAAGAGGTACAGTGCTTTGCCATCTAGTGGTTGAGCTATATGGTCCCGACTGCAACGTTATACCTTTTTGCCGGATGCTTCTAAGATTTAGAAAACTGAAAGATCTGTCATAGACATGGTAATTGTTCTGTGTGTAGTGCATAGTATTTGCCTTCAAAACATCTAATCCTTGAATGTACATCACCCAAGCTTTGAAGAAACATGCTTTGGCAACTGATTTATATATATTTTTACTTTCTAGGCCTTACTCAACACTCAGAATAAACTGCGGACTCTGGTACCCAATTTTACCTTCAACCTGGGCTTTTCTGGAAAGTTCTATCACACAGGTATAGTGAATGTCATCATACTACAATTGCAATACTGCCCCTGACTTTATGAAGTGAACTAAACCTAGAGTTACTATCTGCTGGTATGCATCACTCCTTTAGGGTCTTGGTTCTGAAAGCACCGTCGGTGCCATAGAGGTTTACAAATTGTTACGTCAAATTGTCTTCCTCTCAACCTTCTCTTCCTTCATCTTCACCTCCCCCCCCCCTTCTACCTACTATTCCTGTCACTGTCTCTTTCCTGCTACTTCTCTCTGTTGCTCCCCCCCCCCCAGGCACAGACGAGGAGGACCGGGGAGACGACATGCTCCTGCGACACAGGAAGGAGTTCTGGTGGTTCCCTCACATGTGGAGCCACATGCAGCCCCACCTGTTCCACAATGTCAGCGTGCTGGCAGAGCAGATGAGACTCAACATGCTCTTCGCCCAGGTGAGGGGGGGGGAGAGAGGGGGGAGAGAGAGAGAGAGCGAGAGCGATGCCTTCTGAATGTTAAGGCTAACTCTAACCATTTTAGGGTTAGAGGCCAGCCTGACTTCACGGTTTCGGGGGTAATGGATGCTTGATATAAACTAGTCATTCTTAATATCTCTGTATAAAACAAAGACATATATCCCCTTATTTCCAAACAAGTCACTGGGGACATATTATTATCTGGTATGTTCAAACCAAAACGAGCTGGGCTGTGAAGCTGTGCGTTTATAAGGCACAAGCTGCAATGGAAGCATCGACACGGAGCATAAAATGACCTGTAACAGAGCATTGATGGGGCAGAGCCGGCACTGTCTGGGAGAGCAAAGGTGGCACTTTATTTACGCTTCCTTCAGGGCTCTATTGAGTTCCTTCAACTCAAATTGAGCCTGATTGAATAAGCTGTGGTTTGGAAGCGGGTTTTTTTTTTTGCGGACGGTGGTTTTGGGTCAGGCCTAATTCAGAGAGCGAGCGGCCGTAAGTGGATTGGTGGTGGTCGGGGCCAGGCTTCCATTCCTCCTGGTTAACGATATTGGCGTTTCTTCTTGTTCAGGCAGCAACCTCTTGATATACTGTAGCATCCGCAGGGGGGGCTCTCCAGTGGGGGGGGGGGGGGTCCTCCATGCTCCTCCTCCTCCCTGTGTGTGTTTAGAGCCGGTGGGGGGAGCTGGCCGCATGCCACGTCCCAGTAAAGACGGGTCTGACGTGCAGTGACACGCCTCCCAGACGCCAAAGCTAAAGACGCCCCAAGGCTACGAGCTTCTGCTGCAGGCTTGATCTAGTGATTGGCATGGGGTAGCTTGGGTCCCCAGCCCCCTTTGGAGAGACGTGTTTGTCTATGCCTGTGTGGGTGTGGGTGTGTGTGTGGTGGTGAATACCAACCAGCACTGCTTCCCCTCCTCCGGGTCCTCGCCGCCTCCCTGCTTCTCCTCGTGGCTGACAGTGACGGACGGTGTCTCAGAGCACTCTGGTCAGGGGAGAGAGAGGCGGGGGAGGAGAGGCGAGGGAGAATGGCGGAGGAATCCTTCATCACGGCTTAATGAGGCTGCAAGCATCTTCTCCTTAGCAAGGGCACACAGTCTGAGGGCCGCACTTAGCATTCCCGGCACACCTCGCCGCGTGGCACAGACGCACGCTCGCACGCAGGTTTGTCACGGCCCATAAATGTGCTTCGGTTCTCTCTGTGAGGATTAAAGACGATGCCGTTCCATCAAAATGTGTATGAGGGGCTGTGTCGCCCCCCGGTGGAGAAGGGCCGGCAAGTTGACCAGGGCAGGCAAGTTGACCAGGGCCGGCGTCGCACTGTAACATTTTTCTTTTCCTCCTATCCTCCCGCTCTTGTTCTCTCTCCCTTCCCCTTCCTCTCTCTCTCTCTCTCTCTGTCCCTCCTTCTCTCTCTCTGCCCAGGAGCACGGCATCCCCACAGACATGGGCTATGCGGTGGCCCCCCATCACTCAGGGGTGTACCCCGTGCACAGCCAGCTGTACGAGGCCTGGAAGTCAGTGTGGGGCATCAAGGTGACCAGCACGGAGGAGTACCCCCACCTCCGGCCCGCCCGCTACCGCAGGGGCTTCATCCACAGTGGCATCCAGGTAAGACCCCCCCCACCTCCTCCTCTCAGGCCCCCCACCTCCTCCTTTCAGGCCCCCGTCCTCCTCTCAGGCCCCCATCCTTCTCTCAGGCCCCCCACCTCCTCCTCTCAGGCCCCCATCCTTCTCTCAGGCCCCCATCCTCCTTTCAGGCCCCCCACCTCCTCCTCTCAGACCCCCCACCTCCTCCTCTCAGGCCCCCCACCTCCTCCTCTCAGACCCCCATCCTCCTCCTCTCAGGCCCCCATCCTCCTCCTCCCTTCAGGCCCCCCTCCTCCTCCTCTTCTTCTAGCACTGCTTGTCCTCCTCTTCCTCCTACCCTTGACTGGTTTGCCATCTCCTCACGGCGTCTCTCGTGGTGTTCCCTCGCTCCTCCAGGTGCTGCCCAGGCAGACGTGTGGCCTCTTCACCCACACCATCTTCTATAACGAGTACCCCGGGGGCTCCAAGGAGCTGGACAAGAGCATCCGCGGAGGAGAGCTCTTCCTCACCGTGCTCCTCAACCCTGTACGCTCACACACACACACACACACACACACACTGGAGATAAACACACACACACACCCTGGAGACAGAAACACACACACAGACTGGAGATAAAAACGCACACACTCTGGAGACAAACGCACACACTCAGAAGTGTGGTTCACACTAAGTGTCTCAGTGGGCTGTGAAACACAGACTTTGAAGCCCAAACATTCGCGCAAATTATTCATTGATGTCAACAGAACGTAGACTGGAAGTGCCTGATTTGATTGGCTAGGTCCTCAAGTTCAAGAATCATGTTCCATGTCGGTTATGTTCAACCAGATCAGTCGAATGGACCTTTTCAATAAAGTGCTCTCAGAAAGTGCTTCACAAAGCACTTGAGAAAATTGCCCAAATTGGCCTCACTTCCTCCATTTACCTCTGTGCCCGCATCTTCTCTCTTCCTCCTAACTGCAGATCAGCATCTTCATGACCCACCTGTCTAACTATGGCAACGACCGCCTGGGCCTGTACACCTTTGAGTCACTGGTGAAGTTTGTCCAGTGCTGGACCAACCTGCACCTGCAGACCCTGCCCCCTGTCCAGCTGGCCCAGAAATACTTCCAGATCTTTCCAGAGGAGAGGGACCCACTCTGGCAGGTCAGGGAACTGCTTATTTGTATAGATGTGGGGTGTGAAAAATTGTCTGTGGAAAGCAGAATGACACATTTTTGTATTGTGTTGTGCCTTGCTCTGTGTCCCGTTATTGCTATCGTTAATTTGTTTTCGTCAGTTGCAACACAGCTCGTGAGTTCTATTGTTGCTGAAACTGGAAGCTGGGTCTTTCTGCTCCTCAGAACCCTTGTCACGACAAGAGACACAAGGATATCTGGTCCAAGGAGAAGACTTGTGACAGGCTACCCAGGTTCCTGGTCATAGGCCCACAGAAAACAGGTCAGACACACACACACACACACACACACACTGTCCCTCAGTCTCCCACTCACACCAAGAGTGTTTTGTAACTGTATGTGTGTATGTGTGTTTTCAGGCACCACGGCCCTCCACTCGTTCCTGAGCCTCCACCCAGCCATCACTAGCAGCTTCCCAAGCCCCTCCACCTTCGAGGAGATCCAGTTCTTCAGCGGGCCAAACTACGACAACGGCATTGACTGGTAGGCTCCCTCTTCCATCTTTTCTTTCTCTCCTCTTCGCCATCTTCCTCCTCTCACCCCCCTCTCCCTCCCCTCCTCTCACTCCCTTCTCTCACCCCCTCCTCCTCCCTCCTCTCACCCCCCTCCTCCTCCCTCCTCTCACCCCCCTCCTCTCACTCCTCCTCTCACCCCCTCCTCCTCTCACCCCCTCCTCCTCCCTCCTCTCACCCCCTCCTCCTCCCTCCTCTCGCCCCCCTCTCCCTCCCTTCTCTCACCCCCTCCTCCTCCCTCCTTTCACCCCCCTCCTCTCACCCCCTCCTCTCCCTCCCTTCTCTCACCCCCTCCTCCTCCCTCCTTTCACCCCCCTTCTCTCACTCCCTCCTCCTCCCTCCTTTCACCCCCCTCCTCTCCCTCCCTCCTCTCACCCCCTCCTCCTTTCACCCCCCTCCTCTCACCCCCTCCTCTCCCTCCCTTCTCTCACCTCCTCCTCCCTCCTCTCACCCCCTCCTCCTCCCTCCTCTCACCCCCCTCTCCAGGTACATGGACTTCTTCCCCTTCCCCTCCAACGTCAGCACCGACTTCATGTTCGAGAAGAGTGCCAACTACTTCGACACGGAGGTGGCGCCCAAGCGGGTGGCGGCCCTGCTGCCCCGGGCCAAGATCCTGGCAGTGCTCATCAACCCGGCGGACCGCGCCTACTCCTGGTACCAGGTACCTCCCTCCGCCCGCCCCGCCACACACTAACACAGTCGCCAAGCGCTCCACCGAACGTCGCTTCCACTCACTTATCCGCGATGGCCTTTGACCCCCGGATGTGACCTGGAATCTCTGTACTCTGTCCCCCCCCCCCCCCTCCCCACCCCCCCAACGCAGCACCAACGAGCTCACCAGGACCCAGCAGCCATCAACCACACCTTCAGCCAGGTGGTGACGGCCGGGCCCGCGTCCCCACGAGACCTGCTCATGCTGCAGAGACGCTGCCTTAAACCCGGGGCCTACGCCACGCACCTGGAGCGCTGGCTACGCCACTACCAGCCCAACCAGGTCAGCACACACGCACACACTGGGTTTCTGTTACTCTCCTCTGTGCTGGAATAAGACAGAACCTTCACCAGGGCTCCCATAGTATTTGCATCGCTGAGAAGCAGTAGTGCTGTATGGTGATGTGTGTGTGTGTGTTCAGATGCACATCGTGGATGGCACCCTGCTTCGCTCCAACCCTGCCCTGGTGATGGAGGGCATCCAGAGGTTCCTGGCCGTAACCCCCATCTTCAACTACACCCAGGCTCTTACGTGAGTTCACACAACCACCACCAAACCTGGCAACCCACGCTTCCTCCCACTCGCACTCAGTGTCGTTCTACCTTCCAAGTCCTACATGATATGTGTATATAGAGTACAAATGTCAATAACCCAAGTGTCTGTGTTTGTCTCTCAGGTATGACGAAAGTAAAGGGTTCTGGTGCCAGAGAGTAGAAGCAGGCCGACCCAAGTGTCTAGGCAAGAGTAAAGGCAGGAAATACCCAGAGATGAGCCCCGAGGTACAGTAACCCCCCAACACCTCTCGTCCTCCTCCTCTAGTAATACACGTGTCGTCGGGATCATCAATGAGAGGTCCTCTTCTGACTTGTGGCCATTCTGTGCATTGGTGTGTGTGTGTGTGTGTGCGCGTGTGTGTGTGTGCGTGCCACAGACGCGTGCCTTCCTGACGGAGCATTACCGCGAGCACAACATGGAGCTGCTGCGTCTCCTGAACCGCCTGGGCCAGCCGCTGCCCTCCTGGCTCCGGGAGGAGCTCCAGAGCAGCAGCTGGAGCTGAGACTGGGCCCTCCTCACACACACACACTGTTGGGACTGGACCACACGGGGGGGGGGGGGGGTTGTGGAGGGGGGTTGCATCCTTCACAAACACACAACCAGTCACTAGAGAGGGTGGAGGAGGAGAGAAGGGGGTGGATATGCACACCTTTTTGTTTTTGGACTATGGACTCCTCCGCCCTTCCGATCACTGCTAATCACAGCAAACAGGGTCATGGTAAGAGGGGGGGGTATAATGGTCTCTGTAAGGGGGCTTCTGGAAATGGACTGCTAACTGCCCCCCCCCCTCCCCCCTCTTCATTATGTACAGGCCTATTGTGTTCATGAAGAACCCTGAGGTCTCACCCTGCTGTCTCTTAGACTGCGACAGAGAGAAGACATAGGATGATCAAGCAGTTTTAACCCTCGGCCTGCGCATGAATGAATAGACCGAGGGCAAAACATCCGCGAGGAGGTGACACACATACACACACACTTCTCATTGCGTCAGAAGAATGATTGTAAAACATTGTACATTTTTAAAAAGCTGTTGTATATTTTGGGTGAGGAGGGTGGGTGGGAAATGGGACAGAATGACATGGTGGACCAAGCTTGACAGTGTGATGGACTGTTTTCACGACAGAGGTGTGCGAGATTGGATGGATAGTGTGTCGATCACAGACCGCAGTCCCCTCCTCCCATGTCTCCCTCCCTCTTCCTCTCTCTCCTGCACCTCTGCTTGTGGAGGTAGTTTGGTCCGGTGTGCTCTACTGAAGTGGTGTGGGGACTCACCAACACAGAGTCCAATATGAAACTCCTGCACGTTCTCCCTCACTCTCACACAGGTACTGCTCACCCTGACCTGCCCTGTGCGGAGATGGGCTATTTAGAGAGAGAGAGACAGAGAGAGAGACAGAGAGAGAGACAGAGAGAGAGACAGAGAGAGAGACAGAGAGAGAGACAGAGAGAGAGACAGAGAGAGAGACAGAGAGAGAGACAGAGAGAGAGACAGAGAGAGAGACAGAGAGAGAGACAGAGAGAGAGACAGAGAGAGAGACAGAGAGAGAGACAGAGAGAGAGGGAGTAAGGGGGAATCTAGGCTGAGAAGGAGGGAGAGAGAGGTCTGTGCGTGTCTTTATGCCTGTGAGGTGTCAACAGGAGCTGCTGTCTTGTTGTCTGTTTATTTTGTAAAAACTGACAAAAAGCCCAACGTTGTATCATCTCTAATAAATGTATAGAGAGGTTGGAACCGAGTAGTCATCTGTGTTCCTGTCTTTTTCTACATGTCTGACTGAATGAAAAACAAAACTGGTCACGTTAGAAATGTCAAAGGTTAAAAGACGCTACCACCCTAAGCCTTTTTCCTTATATTCTATCAAAATGACCAAAATCTCAAATTCAAAATAGCTCAACAAACACAGAGGCCAGAGACCACACCAGGAGGTCCAGTAGAAAGCTGACTACTGTGAGTTGGTGGTGAATGAGGTGTCAGAAATGATCTGGGCATTATTGAGTCAGAGTAATGTGTTAAACCAACCAACCTATTATGAAATGTCAATTCCACAGTGCCAGATGTTCTCATTCTAAATACAATTTCTATTTTTGACTGTCTGAGCAACAGTTCTCCATCAATCTCGATGTTTATAGTTCCAAAACGGATGGATGTATACAGTGAGGAGTATCAGTCAGACAGATGTTTTATTGTTGGTTGTTCTATGAATAATGTTGTGTCTCCTGCAAATCAAATGGCTGTCTTTTCAAGGTGTGATCTCATCATTTGGATGCAGATGGCGACTGACTGTGTTCAGGAGAGTGGGCTGCAACAAGACAATCCCCAGTATTGACTGGGAAGCCATGCCTTGTACATCAAGAGGATGCATAACAGTTTTGCTGAATGTTTAAGAGGACAAGATTTGATGGACCAAAGTGAAAACCGAGTGGAAAAATAATTGATGATGCCTGTATTCATACCAAAGTAGATTGTTTTATCATTTGGAGTCTCTCTAATAAAAGGTAAACGTTTTGGAGCCAATCGCGCAACAACTCAATCAATACAGTACACAACACTTAATCCATAACAATTGATAAATAAAAATGGCTTGTGGAGAGGGTACATTTCTGTTGTTACAGATAACTGTTTGTAATTTAGATTATTGCTAGCGATGCACAACATCTCAAATAAACAAAACTACATTATAGCCTTTATATAATGATGCTGAAAATGACTGAACATACCCGTTTCCCCTACTTTGGAATGTCTTCCAACTCCCTTTAATGGACATACCATATTAGATAATGTGACATATGCACACGTGTAGACAGTATATTAAAGTAGTGCTATTATTTTAGGCTTTTAATATAAAATATGAAACCAACAATAGTAGTGACATAAGTCTATGCTAAATTGCTGCATTTCCATCCTCCCTTTCCACTCCAAGGTACTAGAAAGTAGTGTATTTGAGAAGTTCCTGAAGTCTGGTATTCTTTCTGGACACAACACTCAGACTGCACTTCTCAGGGTCATCAATGACCTGCTGATGACCCCCTGCCTCATCAATGACCTGCTGATGACCCCCTGCCTCATCAATGACCTGCTGATGACCCCCTGCCTCATCAATGACCTGCTGATGACCCCCCTGCCTCATCAATGACCTGCTGATGACCCCCCTGCCTCATCAATGACCTGCTGATGACCCCCCTGCCTCATCAATGACCTGATGACCCCCCTGCCTCATCAATGACCTGATGACCCCCCTGCCTCATCAATGACCTGATGACCCCCCTGCCTCGTCAATGACCTGCTGATGACCCCCTGCCTCGTCAATGACCTGCTGATGACCCCCTGCCTCGTCAATGACCTGCTGATGACCCCCTGCCTCATCAATGACCTGCTGATGACCCCCCTGCCTCATCAATGACCTGCTGATGACCCCCCTGCCTCATCAATGACCTGCTGATGACCCCCCTGCCTCATCAATGACCTGATGACCCCCCTGCCTCATCAATGTCCTGCTGATGACCCCCCTGCCTCATTAATGACCTGCTGATGACCCCCTGCCTCATCAATGACCTGATGACCCCCCTGCCTCATCAATGACCTGATGACCCCCTGCCTCGTCAATGACCTGCTGATGACCCCCTGCCTCGTCAATGACCTGCTGATGACCCCCTGCCTCGTCAATGACCTGCTGATGACCCCCTGCCTCATCAATGACCTGCTGATGACCCCCCTGCCTCGTCAATGACCTGCTGATGACCCCCTGCCTCATCAATGACCTGCTGATGACCCCCTGCCTCATCAATGACCTGCTGATGACCCCCCTGCCTCATCAATGACCTGCTGATGACCCCCTGCCTCGTCAATGACCTGCTGATGACCCCCTGCCTCATCAATGACCTGCTGATGACCCCCCTGCCTCATCAATGACCTGCTGATGACCCCCCTGCCTCGTCAATGACCTGCTGATGACCCCCTGCCTCATCAATGACCTGCTGATGAACCCCTGCCTCATCAATGACCTGCTGATGACCCCCTGCCTCATCAATGACCTGCTGATGACCCCCTGCCTCATCAATGACCTGATGAACCCCCTGCCTCATCAATGACCTCCCTACCTCGTTAATTACCTGCTGATGACCCCCCTGCCTCATCGATGACCTGCTGATGACCCCCTGCCTCATCAATGACCTGCTGATGACCCCCTGCCTCATCAATGACCTGCTGATGACCCCCTGCCTCATCAATGACCTCCCTACCTCGTCAATGACCTGCTGATGACCCCCTGCCTCCTGCTCCTTGCTTGAGAGTCAGCACCTAACAGAGTGCTTCTGCCTTGGCGGGCCAAAGGTCCTGAAGCTATCCAGTCATCTTCGGTGTCCCACAGGGGTCTGTCCTTGGTCCGAGCCTGTTTATTATCTACAAGTTCCTCCCTCTGCCAAGACATCCATAAAATAGTGTATCCTTCCTATGTTGTGCTGATAACATACAGCTCAACATCAAAACGACCCCTTTTCCCTCAGGTGCCTTGA
Organism: Hypomesus nipponensis; assembly: GCF_054491055.1. Taxonomy (NCBI): domain Eukaryota; kingdom Metazoa; phylum Chordata; class Actinopteri; order Osmeriformes; family Osmeridae; genus Hypomesus; species Hypomesus nipponensis. The sequence goes on along the minus strand of NC_140371.1, from coordinate 11,932,325 downwards.
CCCATCTCACCACCTGTCTTGAAGAGATTCAGGCCTGGATGAAGCCAAACTACTTCAAACAAAACAACTTCAAACTAAATAGCACAAATACTAGGGCCCTCTGTTGGTTTCACCCCAACAGTTTGGGCACTTTCCCATGAAACTCAACCTCTCCCTCACATACATTCCATTACGACATCAACACCTGTGCAAAAACTCTTTCTACCATCTCAAAAACATTGCCAAACTCTGACCTTCTCTTTTCCTGCCAGTCTCTTCAAGACTGAATTACTTCAATACACTTCTCATTACGATCCCTGACTGCCACCTAGAAACGCTGTGGTGCATTCTCACAGCTCCAGGATCCTAATGTGTGTGGAAGCACCACCCCACATGACCCCTCTTCACTTCACATCCCTCCTCTGGCTCTCCCGTCTCCTACCCCATTCAATTCAAAACCATCTGCTAACCTTAAAATGCATCCCTGAAACAGCACTACCTCAAAGAAACTCGTATGGCCCTTAAGCCCTCACGCCCCTTAAAATATTCTCAGTTATGTTCACAAAAGACTTGTCGGTGCTATGACTGAAAATACTTATCTCTTATATTAGCCTTTCCTGATAGCTACTACATCAAGAAGAAATTCATGTTAATGTAATCAGAAATCAATATTCCCTCAACCAAGTAAGTGAAAGGCTCATTTGGATTCCACTCCTCTGAGACGCCATCTTTTCAATGTGCATCTCAAAAACAAACGATTGATTTCATCACGTGGACTATGGACGGGTGTGCGCCGTTTATGGAAGGACAAAGCATGATGAACAAACCTCAATGTCACTCATTACCTAGGTTGAGATCATAGATCTCAACCTAGTATTCTCTTCTATTTTACAGAGTAGAAGAATTGTCACCAAACGATAATCAATAATTCAACACAGGACACTGGTGATTTATTACAGTAGGATCGCCTCTGGTTCTGTCTTTTACAACAGCTGTCCAACTCCCCCCACACACAACACCGTTCAGGGACCTCAGCCTCCCACAGCGACCTGTAGAGGAACAAGGTTAGACAAGCATTACTTCCACTTACCCAGCCCCCAAGTGGGTCTAACTCCACCTCTCCTACTCTCATGATGGGGCCTGGACCTCTGGCTTCCAGCTTGGACCAAAGCGCTGGGATAGTCCCTCTCCACATACCACATCATGGGTAGTGTTGATGCGTCTCCAAGATGTCAGTTCCAACACAGGTTTTTTAAATTAAGTCGGAGTATAATGCAAAGCTGTCTGTTATTTACCCACACAGATTAATTATCTTGAAGAAGGCATTTGTACAACTATTATAATTTTCCTCGCTTGTTCTACTTCAGAATTGACAATCTTGACTCTGACTTGTGGCCATTCTGACTACTATGCCGATACATTAACGCCCAATTTCCACCTTTGTAACATTTAATCCAACATGATTGCATAGAGTAAAACATAACTTCCTAATCAAACGTTGAGTCATGACCATATAATTTCTCAAAGGCAAAAAAGCAAAGGTTCTTTCAAGGTTGGTTCGAATGTTAAATGATCCAGTTTAACCACTAGAGGGAGACCTCGTATTTATAATAGAACAGAAAAGAATTTCAAAGTCTTGCAATATTAACATGTGGATCTGTAAAATAATGACATCTGATGTGTGCTTGTGTATGTGACTGAATGCCTTTGCTTATCTGTGGTGTAGGTGTTGATTTGTAGAGATTGCACTATGGTCACCATATGGGTGATATCTGCAGGGGAGTGGGAAACTGGGCCTTGAGCCAGGCATGTAGGAACACTTCTCTGTGTGTGTGTGTGTGTGTGTGCGCGCACGCACACACGCGCACATTTTACACCAGGCCCGAAACAGCTGAGACCTGATTGTGTCATTAACACAGTGCTGCCACCCTGCCCCCATGTCTTTACCCTGAACCAATCAGAACATATCTCAGATCACCATGTGCCAATGACTCCCATTGCCATAGTAACAGATACCAATCATCCACATTGGAAATACATTTATATGTAGCTGAAATCCTACTGTATAAATAACACATTACTACTTCATACCAACATGACTAGAAATGGCCAAATTATTTCCAACTGAGTGTACCTGTATAGTTACAATTACCAATATTCAACGGATGACCAATCCGTTTCATTTGCAGTTAATCAAAAACTATTACTCAGACACTAGTTATCCTGTCTTGATGGTGATAATGAATGTGAACTATTTTGAATGTGGAATACTGACATGGGACACTCACCTCAAATCTCCCTAAAGATCTATGTCACCTTGGGAACTGGATAGACTAGTTACTGCCTGCCATTGAGTGTGCGCACGTATGCATGAGTGTACATATTTATATCTGTGTATTTGTTTGTCTCTGTGTGGTGCTTGCGCTTTATTTGTTTGTGGCTTTCACACGTGGTTTTTCTGTCCACTGTTTTTACAGGATAGGAATGTTTCCATTACTTACTACTTGAATAATAGTTGGGTTTACAAATGAACTGCATAAGTAAGGTAAGACCACTTACATAACTATAGATATGTCACATGTGTACAATGTAGTACACCAAGTTTGTCAGATACCCAAGGCTGCTCACATTCTAAACGTGCTGCAAATCCATGTACCCTAAACGGGGAACGCTATGTACCTGTGCTCAGAAACATCCGTCTACAGATCGGTTCCACAGGTGTTCATACTGCGAGCGTGTGTGCACACATGAATATTCAGATCCAGTGGGTGTGTCCGGGGGTGATGTGTATACCTAGGTGTGTGTTTGCAGAAGAAGGAAAAGGACGGTGTATTCCAAGGTACACCTGCAAAGAGTAGCGGACTTTGGAGCTGTCCTGTCATTTTCTGCGCGGACCCAACGTTTACAGAAGCAGGTGTGAATACCTTTGTAAGGAAGAACAGTTCTCGAGTCATTTGAGGTTGGCACAGACATAAACATGAGCAAACACTTCTGAAGACCTGGAAACAAAGAAGAACAAAGACATAAGGCCTAGTGCTACCTGCTTGCTGTAAAGGTAACCCTTGACCATACAAAGGTGTGAGAATATGTCTTTGAGAATGTGAGTGCCTTGCATTTAGGATTTGCATACTTGAAAGACTTAATGCTGTGTGCGAATAATTTCAGGTGTTTGTAGTTATGTTGGAGTTTGTCAAAGTAGGTGAACCTCAAGATTGTTATGAAAGGAAAAAAGGTTGGGCTCCTCCAATCGTGTGACTTCAGTCCAGGTCCTATCCCTTGTGTTATTTCGGGTCATTTTGACCCATCTGTCATTGTGACCCACCGTCATATTGCGATAACTTTACCGCATACAAAAACAAAGTGAAGCATTTTCTTTCAACCGTCGGGCTGTCTCAGACCCCTCACATTGCGAATGTTAAAAGAAAATTCTTTTTATTTGTTTTTGTATTGGGTAAACACAACAATGGTTCGTTATGAACCTTTGGGTCATGTGACCTGAAGGCAGCACAAATTTACACAAATCAGTCAGCTGAGTGGAGAGAGAGAGAAACACAGGACTCAACCCTAATGAGTATATCCACGACATGGATATGGTCTGCTTTAAGGGCTCTCCAAGGCATGGCGAGAGAGCTCATATTTATAGTGAACACACAGAAATAAGACACAGCTGCTATAGAGAGTAGCAGGCAGATGTGTCACGTATGATATCATGTGTCTTCCCAGTCTTAACACGGGGCATGGAGAACACTGTACCGACAAGGATAACAATGGATATTAAAATGTAAGAGATCATTTGGGAGACTTGACTGCCATTAGAACATGCTAGAACAATGCTAAAACTGGTCCATCCTTCAATTTTCTCCCACAGTATTCCCCTAGGCCAATGACAATGAACAGAAAATGGATCAATTCTTTTCAATCCTGTTCCTGTCTTTGCATGAGGCACACAACAGCATAAGCACACACATATTCCCCAGTGTTTCTTTGCCTGTTCAGTGCTACTGTGCACGCCATTGCAGATAATGACTTTTCTTGTGGTGTGTATTCAAATAATCATATGGCGTTTGCACAGAGATTTAGAGAGGTAAATGAGTACAAAGGCAGAAGGGGGAGGAAGGGTGATTCTATTCACTGTGCAAACTTCCCCATATTCTTTTCAGCGTTGATATCTGTTCTGTAATTACATCTGAACGCATGATGCAATAGTGGCTTTCCTGTCGCTAACCATTGACAGTGCCCTGGAAAGATAAACTGTGGCACAGGACGGCGATGGGAGGAATCTGACGTTGCTGAGAAGCATTACTGTTATCTGGTAGAGATATCTGATGTCACCCTTCTTCCTCAACAGTGTGATTTGCGGGGCCGCTTAATCACTCCCTGATGAATGCGCCACAACAGTGTCATTGTCACCGTCCACAAACTCGTTAACTATGTGAAACGGTCTCGCGCTCCTCCTCCTCTCTCTGTCTCAGTGTCACTCTTGTATTTGCACACGCATACCCTCACACAGATACACGGAAATGTGCAAGAAAACACACCTAAACAAACACGTGGTCCCGGAGGGGGCCGCGTGCTGTGATCTATGCAGTAACCGATACTACTTGAGATTAGCGCTGAGCATCTCATCTCGATAATACTTTGGGCCATAGGGTTAATTCTGTACTTACTCTGACAATCTCGTAGGCTGGTGCTTTGTGATGAGCAACAGGATCTAACTGGGTTTCTTTCCTACAATTTCCCTCTCACTCTTTGCTCACTCTTTGAAACACAACCCCTTAATCCCAACACATCTGTCACGGGTGCAGTCTCCCCCCCCCCATCCTTTCATCCATCCATCTATCCATCCATCCTGTCTCTCATCCAGCCCACATCCAGATGTTAAGTCTAAGTTAATGAGTCCTCCTTCTAATGCTAACCTTCCTTCCCCCACCCCTTGATCTACACAACCCTGCAGCCCTCTCCATTAACTGTTGTAACAATAACATACTCAATGTGGTCCCCACACAGACGTTCCTCCTCACCACACACAATGGCGTTTCTGGACATGCTGGCGCTATATAGGTGAATCTCCCCAAAAAAGATGTGCCATTTTCAGGTGAAATAAAACTTTTAACATTTTAGTCAAACACAAAATAAATGCAAAGTGCAACAGCAGGCGTGAAAAAAAGGTAAACAGAAAATAATACTTATATTATTTTTATATTTATATATTTTATTGCATTTGTTATTTATATATTTTTTGTAATAGTAAAAAATAACAGATTGAATTGCAACCCAAATTTGTATTTTTGAGGTGGGGGTAGGGGCTCCGATTACAGAATCACCTAGGTTGCCCTATGCCTAGACACGCCCCTGACCCCACACATCCTTTAGAGACCATAGACATCTCCCTAATCGCTGCACTGCCTATTCAGATATATATATATATATTAAGTAATTATGCCTATTTTTGCTCCTTGTGTCTGACTTATGCTATCATTAGCAGGCATGCCCATCTCAGCACATTGCCTAAAGGTAAACAAGCTCTGTAATTTGATATTTATGACAAGCTTGCTTGATGGCAGCCAGTGATGTCTTATTACTCTGACATACATCCAATGTTGTCCTCGAGTGTACAGAGTATGCTATCTCCTTCATCTCCCACCTGTTGCCGTGGTGAGGAGAGACCCTTTGTCTTAGTTACAATTCCCTCTTCCTGTACAGCCAAACCCAGATGCCCCTGAGCCAATAGATTGTCACCATTTATTGTTGCTTCTGAATGGATGCTTGTTTTGTAGGCCGGACACAGCTTTTGTAATATCTGAATGTGCTTCACTACACAGTTCATCGAATTACATTTTGCTGGTGTGGAGGAAATTGGAATAAGCACTCCTCCTTACATTATTCACTAATCAATAGAGCTAATCAATAAAACTTTCACTAATCAATAGAACTTTCACTAATCAATAGAACTTGTCATTAGATTCTAGTTAGTATGTTCTCATGTGAGTTTGCTATTGATGAGAGTATATTGTGTCTTTGTGTCAGGTTGAATAGATGTCAGTGAGAGCAGTGAACCTCTTTCTCTGTGACTGCTGTAACACCATGACTGCCTGACTGTCACCTATGTTAAAATTCTTCTGCACTATAAAAGATGGTCCGCCGGCCTGCAGAGCAGAGAGAGACATGATTGAGACCTAAGCCTGGTGTTGTGTTGGCATATATTGTCAGAGGTCTGGTTTTCTCTCCCAATCTGCAGATTGATAATACTTATAATATCCAGAACTCAACTGAACTGTCACTCCGTTAATGAAGAGACGGACAAAACCCTTTCTTCATCAATGGTGTACAGTACAGTACGGTGTACAGTATGACTAGAAAGAGGTCGTGAGAATCTTAAAATGGTGATAGGTAGTGTAAAGGCAATGACTTGCATAGCCTCCAAATCTAAATGGGGCATGATGTCCACATCTTTGAACTGATTATACAGTACATTTCTATCTTTCTCAACAAACACATGGCATATGATAGGGAGGGCATATGTCTAGGTGTGGAAGCAGACGTTTCTCTTGTTACATGACAACCATGAACATTCCCAGCTGATGAACCGTCTGTTGCCTCACAGGGACTTGAAAAAATGAACATTCAACAGAGTCCCATTGAGTATTGCAGTTGCCATAGCAACAGGGACAGAGTGATGGGTGTGGGTAAGGCAATAGGGGTTAGAGCTGGAGATGTATTTATATAATTTATATATATTGTGTGTGTGTGCGTGTGTGTGTGTGAGAGGAGGGTGAAGAGGGGATGGGAAACGTGCTTGTGTGTCAGAGTGAGAGAGAGAGTGAGTTAGAGAGAGATAGAGAGAGATAGAGAAAAAGAGATAGAGAGAGAGATATAGAGAGACCAGACCACACAAATAGAAAGAGAGTGTCTATTTGAGGGGGCGGCAGTTATCATCAAGAAAAGAAAAAAAAAATCTGCGCATTCATTCATGCATTTTACTCCATCTCTTTTTTTTCCTCTTTCCCTCTCTCTTCTCCAGGTGGATAGAGTGACAATGACGCCGGCTGCCTGACTACATCTCCTCATTATCATTCCCCTCCCCCTCCATCCCTCCAATCCCCTCCTAGCATCTACCCCCCACCACCACCGCCATACACAGCCAAAAAGCCACCTCCATCTAGCTCTGCCTCCTATCCACACTCGGTCTCCACGAGAGGGAAAATGAAGATTTGCAAGTGCAGCCTCACATTTGTAATCAGATGAAAGAAGGGATTATCTTAAGGTTTCCTCCATCTTGTTCACGGCTGGGGCCGAGATAGAAAGAGGAGAGAGGGAGAGTGACGGGGGGGGGAGAAGAGGAGGAGACTCGAAGAAAGAAAGAGGAAGGGAGGGTGTAGTAGATAGTGCGTGGCAAGAGGGGGAGTCACCTGTGGATGTGAGGGGGGGAGCAGCTTCTCTTTTCCCTCTACGAGATCCTGGAATTGACGTTGGTTCTTCAGGAAGCTGGGCAAAAGAATTGAAGCCTAGTGAAGAAGAAGAGGTGGAGAGAAAGACCTCCGGCGCACCAAGCTCAGATTGAAAGGTAAGCTGGCGTTACTGGTCTGCATGAGAAAGGCTTGCCTGACTGTTAGATTTCAGGGTTGTGTTTTGGAGTGTCATTTGTTAGGGAGTGTGAGCATGTGCGCAAGTTCCTATGCATACTCCTGTTTGTGTGTGGTCTGGGGGGGGGGGGGTCATTTCACCTACGAGGGTATTTTTAGCACCATTGAGGTAGTAAATCCATGCAGGCCTTGAATAAGTGAGTCAGGAAGACAAGCAACAATTGGCCATACTTTTATCCACCCTCCTTTCTCAGGGTAATGTTTCCATCTGAAGCACATTTTTTGTTGTTTTAGATCTATTTCCGATGGATGATATATCAATTTTTATGTATTCTGGGTTTTCAATTGGCATACTTTTGCAGAAGGTTACAGAATTTGATCATATTAGCAAAAGCACCAGGATTATATTACATCATTTAATTTCTTGACAAATCTTTATTTCTTGACCTAGGAAACAAAAGCCGCTCCTCACTCATCCTACTCCCATCAACACCAATTTTCACACAGCACATATCAAGCTCCTTGATGTGGTGGGATCAGTGGGTGGGATGCCAAGCCTTTCTTTTAGAATAGCTGCACACCTCTTCAGAGCCGACAAAGCGTCTTCTGATCTGAGGACCCTTGCAGATAGGTGCCCAACATGGTGCCTTTCAAAAAAAAAAAAAAAAAAAAAAAGCCTCTTGCCTGATTGGAGAACCACTTGCAACTTGGGCAAGTAATTTCCTGAATACGTGTGGCATTTCACAATGTTTATTGACATCAGGATTTGCTAACCACATTTTTAAATACAAAGTGTTATTGCATTTTAATATGAATACAATATGTAACATATTCAATCTTTCATTCCAATGGCATGCTTGGGAGCTAGAAAAGAATCCCAGAAATCAATTCCAGCATCTGTTTATATATTGCAATTTTACTCATCAACAATATTCCCAAATGGTTGCCATCCATATGGTATATTCATATCTTCCAGTATGGTACCTGATTGTATTGTGCAGACAGGTGTTGCCATACTCAGGACTGAGTGGACTGAGATCCCCCCTGGGGTTAGGACAGCTTGCCACCACCCTCTGATGTTCTTAGAAAGGCATTCCCTCATAAAAAGGAAGGAGGGACAAGACCTTTAACAACTCAAATGCAATGGCCATTCTGTGCAAGCAGTAGTTCAGCACGTAATGTTACAGCATTATGAGGACGGCCAACACTGTCTTAAAAGTAGAAAAGTTTGAACAGATCCTTGATGTACGGTGGAACTCAGACCAAAAATATGTAGCATTTTGGCCTCCGACTAATGCTTTGTAAGAAGGTACAGACAATCCTATGTTTCTCTTGTAAGCTTATGGATAAACAGCTGATCCAAAACTAATCTGATCGGCCTAATCTCTGCCTCTACCAGGGTTACCTGACCACTGTCCATGCCCACCCATCTGTGCCCCAAACAATACCCTCTTAGCTTTGTCTGGCATCGCAATCTGTTGGCAGAGACAATTAAAGCTTTAACACTTTAATGAGATTGAAAGCAACATGAAGAAAGAAAAAAGAAGGTGGTTTTGATCATTAAAATGTCTCGAACAGTCAAAAACCTACGGTCTTCCAGCCGACGTGTCTACTGCTATGTAAGGCCTGCAGCCCACCTCACCATTGCGAATGAGTCATGTGAGAACTAAGGAACCAATTTGGTTAGTACCAAATCACTGTGTTCATTTCGTTCTCATGATGCACTGTGTTGGCTGCTCTGTGAGGGGTGATTACGGGTCTGAGATACTCACGCTGGTAACGTTCTCTTTCTCTTCGTCTGCCACAGGGTTTTCCCATGGCAGAGGGCGGGCCACCCGCTTCTGAGTTGTTCCCACCGGGGGGTGCTACAGTGCCACTTGATGGGGCCCTCTCCGCTGACCCCCTACTGCCCCTCTCCAAGAGCTCTGTAGACGTGCTGACTGCCCCACTGCACCAAGAGGAACCAAAAACATCCAGCAACCATCAAACTTCATTTCCTCAGAGAGACAATGCTGGTAGAAGTCAGGTGGACAGTCAAAAGTCACCTGCGGACCCCCAGTGTACCACCCAACACCCAGCGGATCCAGTGCCACCCAGGACTTCAGCCCGCCCCCACAGCATAGCTGAGGCAAACACATCACAGAGGCCAGGAGGCGTTGCAAATCATAGCCTCCAAGTCGACCGGGGCATGATGTTATCTGTGTGTGGGGAAGGCCTTGCAGTCTCCTCCACCTCCCAGAGAGACCTGAGATGGGACAGGCTGGGACCAGGACAGCTGCCTGTTCAGAGGAGTCATTCCGACACCCTCCATCTGGTCAGGGAGGCTGGAGGCCCGTCGCCTTCTGGTTACCCTGGAAGACACACCCCTCAGGAGGCCCTTCTTCAGGCCCACCCCATGTTAGCCTGCAAGCAGGCCATGCAGCTGCAGCACTGCAACGCAGTCACCACCACCTGCCATGGGGGAAACAGCAGAGGAGGTAGCCCCAAAACGCAGCCTCCGGGCGGGTGTGTCAGGATGTGCAGCGCTGGTCCTTCCAACCCTACGTCGGAGGTCTGCGGAAATGCTTGCCACCACCCGCACTGTGAGGCGGGCATGTGTCACGGCACGTTTGTCCACCATGGGACCCAGGAGGACACGTTCGCTGCCTACTGCCACCCCCAGCCCATCCCAGCCCCCGCCCAGCAAGTGCCACGCCTAGCGGGCGTGGACGCCGATTACCGTGACGCGAGATTGATGGCGCCTCACCCGGCAGCTAGCCTCCTGGCCCTCCCCCGCCTCATCTCCTCCGTCAGCGAGACCGGGCTGGACGCCAAGCGGATGCTGCGCTGCTGCAAACTCAACTGCACCTGGGCGGGACCACTGCCCCCTGGTGGTGGAGGGCTGCCGCAAGGGGAGGAGTACGGCGGCTGCAGTGCACGAGCCGCCACAAGGGAGACGGGGACCATGACAGCCTGCAAGGAGCTCAGGAACGTAGGGGTGCAGACAGTCCATGCCCATGAGCCTCCCCCACCCCACGTCTTCCCCCAGGTCTGCCTAGTCGAGGACTCCCCCAACCGGGCCGGGAACGCAAACGGCGTGGCGGAGGTGGCGAGCGGCGGGCAGAAGACCCCGGTGAAAGAGGTGAAGTGGGACGCGGAGGGCATGACGTGGGAGGTGTACGGGGCGTCGGTGGACCCTGAGGAGTTGGGATTGGCCATTCAGCGGCACCTGGAGCTGCAGATCAAGGAGACGGCAGGCCGTGCCGCCAAGCTGTCTCGCCAGGACACTGTCACCTCGCGCAGAAGCAGCAATGACCCAGGGCGCAGGAGGAAGAGGGCCGGGGTGATGGCCTCCATCCGCAGTCCTGCCTGCTGTGCCCGCTCCAGCACCGCGGTAGACTGATGGAGGGACAGGAAGAGGGAGTGAAACCCAAACACTGTGCTCCTCGGCCAAGATGGCCGCTCATACACTCGATATACGACCCAGATATAGCCTACTAAAGTATGATATGTCTCACAGCAGGAGAAATACATGTTTCCAAGAACCCACAAATATACAGAAAAAACATGGCAAATGTATGTACAATGAATGAAGGACAGAACAGAACTAAATGTATTAAAAGAAGGTCTCTTATTGCTTTGTTATAAGCTTAAACATAAACAAAACAAAATACATGTATTAAACCTATTCTCCTTTAATTTGCTAAACTTTTATCACATTTTGAGAATGCTCCTTCGACATTTTCCAGTTGGGTCATTACGCTACATTGCATAGCTAAAGCTAGCCTTGGTGTATGGATAGGAATAGCTGGAAAAAAGCCCCAAAAGAGAGAAATAGGCTACTGTATAATAGCAATCTTTGATTGACTGTGCCTCATCATCCAAAGAAAACAATATCTTTGGTTGGTCTGCCGTATGTGGTAGTTTACAGTCGTCTTTTGCAAAAAAGTACCATGAAATCAAACTTTATGTAATCTGTTTTGTACCCTATTTCAACGTTTCATGTTTTCATTATCAATGTATTTTCGGCAAGTAGGAGAATAATTGTGCTTGTGTTATTATTATCGTGTTTTTTCCAGTCTAAATCCACAGCCAAAAACAGGCTTAACTGGGTTGAGGGTTCAGTGTGTGTTTTCCTGTGTGTGACTTGTTCATTCATCCATAATGGCAACAGAAAAGATTTGAAGATCTATTGTGAGTCCAAATATGATTAGAATTAGAACAGTATCTTCACAATGTACTGTGCTATAATAACCCTTGGTAGCAGTGTGCAAACCTGATGTTGCAGAATGGTAATTGGTCAGATCTGTAACTAGGAATGATGTGTAAGTAAAATGATGTACTGAGTTAGGTTAAAGAGTGAAACGATTTCTATTAATCAAAAGCAGACAAACGAAGCAATCTTAAAACCAGATTAGAATATATTTGTATTATAGGCTGCTATTGCTGCAATGTGGTATATAACAGTGTAGTCATGCAATCACATATTGTTTTGGTTAAACTGGTTTAAGTACATTGTCACCATTTGAATCTTGGAACTGGCCCTGTGTTGTACGCTGACTTACTAAAGTAAATCAATCAAGAATCAAGTAGGGAATTTGTTTATGTTCCATACAGGATAATTTATATTAATTTTAATAGTAATGACAATAACAGAGATGCCAACTAAAGCAACATATATTGGTTAGTATTGTTGAGTTGTGGTGGAGGAGGCCATATTTGACAGGACTTTGTAGATTGTTGCTGCTTTCTATATACAGTCTGTATACTGTAGTTATGTCACCTGTTGGTTGATTTCATGATGGAAATGTCATGTATCTCAAAATGTGTTCTTCTGACTCTTACTGCCAGCAATAAAGTATATAAATAATGTATTTTTTGTCTAAGTCTTTTTTTCTTTTCTTTTTTAAGCTGTGACTTCTGGGAAACAAAGCTTTGAGTGAATATCAGGTAAAATGTCACTCTTGGTTTTGGTGAAGTCTTCTTGAAACATCTCATCAGACCACATGTGGTCCACTGAACATTTTGTTCATTGTGGTGCAAGGAACATCTGTAAAGATTTTTAGTTCGCTAGTTCAAATCAATCCTCAGGGCTCATCATGTTTGTCTATTATAGCGCCACATTTGGGTTAATTGTCCCTCTATCCCCATAGGTAGATCAAGGTAGTTTCACTACTCGTAAAGCCTCACTGCTGGGATGCATTATAAAAAAACTACGGTGCTTGGAGCCTTGAATAAAGGTTTATGTTAATGACCCCATCTAGTGGCGGTTATACGTAGCGAGTACCACCGAAGAAGTACAGATAGGCGGGGATAACAGACGTCAATGAAAACATTGTCAAAATGGCAGCGTCCAGGAGCAACGTGGATGAAATTCGGAATAGAGTCATTTTACAAGAATTTGGTGTTCGGAATGTAAGTAGTTGGTCAATCTTCTTGTGTAAAGATCAACCTGTAACTGACGTTTTGGTTGATGATTGGGAAACGTACGGGCGGATAAGACTGCTAACTTGCATGGTTCAGGTAGGCTAGTTCAAGCTAGCCAATCTAACTGTTAACCATACCGGTGGTATGCTAGTTCACATGTGACGTGTAGCTAGCCAACAGTTGTGCTGAAGGCTTAGCTAACTTTAGATTTTTTTATGCAAATGCGTGCAGGTTCATACAACTGACTACCCTGGTAATTACCCGGGCTACGATGATGCATGGAATATGCAGAAATTCCAAAAGGTAACTTGTTATCGTTGGCCCTGTCTGTCGATGAACTGTGAGACCGACATGTATTTTGCACATTAAAAAATAATATGTTCAGGTGATTTATTTTGAAATGTCTTCACTGAATCAATAATAATAAAAAACAATTTTTTTGCAGAATTTCAGAATCGATATTGTGGAAATGGATGAGACAACCATGGAGTTCGACATGGTGGGAATAGATGCTGCAATTGCAAATGCCTTCCGTAGGATAATGCTGGCTGAGGTGATTGTGTGCAAGATGATTGTGGCTGTATTAAAGTGGATGCATGCAAGTGACACAGCTTTGGCGACCAAGGACTGACTTATCTTTCTTCTCTCAGGTTCCCACTATGGCAGTTGAAAAAGTGTATATCTACAACAACACATCTATTATACAGGATGAGATTCTTGCCCACAGACTAGGCCTCATCCCCATCAAAGCTGACCCTCGTTTGTTCGAGTACAGAAACATTGGTACACCCCCCCCCCTCCCCCCTCTTTCTTAGTCTATGTCCAGTAATTCAGTGTAAGGCTTAAAACTGTCCAAAGGGTTAGTATTTTTTTCCTTCGTCATTTTCTTTTCCCAGGGGAGGAAGGAGGGGAAGAAGAAGGCACAGAAATAGACACAATTCAACTCCAGCTGAAAATCAAATGCACTAGGAATCCTAGGGCCCCTAAAGACTCATCTGACCCCAGGGAGCTGTACCTAAACCATATGGGTAAATATGAGTCTTAGACCTCAATACAAATACATTTGATCTCACTGTCTATACTTGACACATCACAAAGCCTATAACTAACATTATAATGCAAAGATCGTATAAGTCCTTGATCAGAATCATAATGGGATTTATTCGCCATGAAAGTTTGCGCAGGCAAGGAATTTGCTTTGGCAGGAAGGTGCATACAATAAACATAGGAACCTGAAATTGTTGAATACCCTTGAATACCCTTATAGATACAGCTCAGTTTCAATCAATGTAGGATTTTGTGTTCCTGTGCATGGTTGCTCACTTGACCTCTCGTCTCTCTGCTCAGTGTACTCCAAGGACATGAAGTGGGTCCCGATTGGGAACCAGGCTGACGTGTTTGCCGATGCCAATATTGGCCCTGTCCACGGGGACATCCTGATAGCACAGCTACGGCCAGGACAGGAGCTTGACATTGTCATGAGCTGTGTGAAGGGCATCGGTGAGATACATTTCTGTCAACTCAGACACTGGGAAATATTGATCAGTTAGATGGATTTATTATTTGGTTATGTATACTATATTTCAGACCGGTCAAATTTGAAGACTTCTCAAATGACTTAAAATAAATATTTCTAGTAAGCTCTCTTACTATTCTGATTGGCTAGCTCTTGTGCTCCAATCCTACAGGTAAAGACCATGCAAAGTTCTCACCTGTTGCAACAGCCAGCTACAGGCTCCTCCCTGAGATCACTCTAATGGAAACTGTAGAGGGGGAGAAGGCAGAGAGGCTGAAGAGCTGTTTCTCACCTGGTGTAATTGAATTGGAAAACTGCAATGGTAAGAACTTAATGAAAATCATTTCCAAAAGCTTTTCCTTCCATAATGACTTGTTATACCATGATTGTGGTCTTCTGCCCTGCAGGAAAGGTTATTGCCAAAGTTGTGAACAGCCGTCCAGACACATGCAGTAGGGAGGTTCTCAGACATGATGACCTCAAGAATCTTGTTAAGCTGGCCAGAGTGCGGGACCATTTCATCTGTATGTTTGCCTGTGTATTTAATCATTTACCATCACTACTTCCACTCCTGTTGCTGCTAATACAGATACAATAAAGACATAGAAAGCACCACATAACACATCTCTTCAGTTGCGTGTTATCGTAGTCAACATTGTGTGTAGTTTTACATAGATTTCCCTTGTTAATTTTGTATTTTTCGCCCTTACAGTTTCTGTTGAGTCCACTGGCATCTTACCTCCAGATGTTGTGGTCACGGAGGCTATCAAAGTTCTTATGAGTAAATGTCGGAGATTTCTCAATGAACTCGACTCAACAGAGGTGGATTGAAAGCAAATTCAGTTGGACCAAATGCATATTCATCATATTTCCTGAAAAATAATGGAACATTGGGTTAATCTGGAGTGTCATGTAATGTGATTCAAACTGTTGGATTTGCTCAAATTAAATTAGTGGAATACTGAGAATGCTTTCGATGCTGAAATGGAACTTGTACAGTAGTGTTTTGTATTCAGGTTTGTTTGTCTCGTATCAAATTGTATCATTTGTCGAGTACAATTATGAAAAAATAGTTATTTTCCTGAGTTATGTTGCCAGAGATTGCTGCCGTAAATCTGGATGAACCTGCTCCAGATAATAATTAAAGCGTGTCATTCCAACTTACAACCTTGCTGTCTTCATCTATAGTATAATTTTTTCAGACCACTTCTAAATGTGTTCATATAATAGGGGTGGTCATTGTACATTTTCAAAGTACTACGATCATGGAAAGGGATTACGCCCCCCCCAAAAAACACATTACGTCACTTCCCATTCTCTGGTTAGATGAAGATGGCGGCCGTTGTAGAGAGAGTTGAGGGAGGTGTAGGGTCCCTGGATTCCGACTGTGTGTCTCCGAGGTTGTCTACACCACCACCCGATCAACCGCATCAGAACAATCCTCTACTTGGACTCCCTATTGTGGCTATTGAGACCATTCTGAATTTCTTGTCATACGACGAAATCAGTCTACTACGCTTGGTAAGAGAGAACAAAACAAACTGCAGCTGCCTATGCGGAGTCTACCAGCAGTAGCTAGCGCTAATTATCAAGCTAGCAAACACTATCTGATTGAACTGAGGTCAAGCAATGAAAAGCAATGCATTCGTTTTATTTTGCATGTGTATGATAACGTCTTGGTGTCCAAGTTCCCTATACTGATGCAAACTTTTATGACGGTTGCAATGGTTGCTACTGCTTTTTCTGGCATTGGCCTTTAAATCAACAACGCAGGAGGTGCTAGGCTGGCTGGCTAGCTAGCCAATGTTAGCTCATCGCAGGTTGCGTGCATGGAAACCCGTCTACCAACAACTAGGGCCCATACATTGAGCAAGAACTATGTAGGTAAAATAAGAAACTATTGGCGAATCAATAATCAAAGGATAGATGGCAAGTTGAATTCCAGAACCTCAGTCTTATATAAATGAAACAAACACGTGCAAGTAACTAGGTGAAGGAGCTGGTCATAATATTTGCACAATTTAGTGATCTAGCATTAAATTTTAACTTTATCTGAATTTTTCTGAGCCAAGAGGATCTGCATTAGTTGTACATTCATCTTTGTTTATTCAACCACCCGACACTTATCGTAACTTTAGTGATTTCATAGTTAACCACGTTTACTGGACCTGTCGTGTGCATACCTTCATCCTAATAGTCCTTTTTACATAAAGTAAATAAATAAATAATTAAGTTACATGCTTGTAAGGCATTATTCTTAAAACCAGCAAACATGCACATAATCATACTTGTTTGTCCCTATTTCTTGCCAGGTATGCAAGCGTATGGACATGATCAACCAGCGCATGCTGAACCAAGGTTTCCTCAGGGTGGAACGCTACCACAGCTTGTGCCAGAGGCAGGTCAAAGCCCAGCTACCTAGGTTAGTGTCTGCTACACTCAAGGTGGAATGGGAGACTTGTGGTTATTCCATAATAATTGATGTTCCTATTTAAGCATACACAAAACAAAATGCAATCGGGTAGAATATTTATTTGGCTAAATTTGTTGAAAACATCTGTACTATTGGAAGTGCTTTTCTCATAGTTGCCTCAGAACAGTCGAAGATCTGCATTGTAGAAAGGTGTGTTGACCAGTGCAAACTTTAAACTCATGCAACTCAGCATTTTAAATCATTCTCACCCAAGTCAGCCTGTAATTTTACTCACCTTTACTGTAATTTTATCAATTATTTTTTATTCTCTTACTTAATGCCCATGGGCTGTAGATCTGTGTTTTCTTGGTCAAAGCTGGACTGATGAGTGCATATAGAGGGCGCTAATGCACCGAGCCCATGTAAATATGAAGCAGGTGAGCAAGGATACAGTGACTCACATGGTGTACTGAAAACTGACCCGTGTCTGTGATCTCTGTGAGAGCAAGCCAAACTAAACCAAAGCACATATCTACCATTGCATAATAGCACTTCTATCGCGCCAATGACGTTTTGCCCTTATATATATATATATATATATATATATATATATATATATATATATATATATATATATATATATATATATATATATATATATATATATATATATATATATATATATATATATATATATATATATATATATATATATATATATATATATATATATATATATATATATATATATATATATATATATATATATATATATATATATATATACAAGGAAGGGCAAACTTTTAGTAATATTTGGAATGTGTTTGGCCTGTGTGTAAATGTTTAGTGGGATTATTATTTGGTTGGTAGGCGTGAATCAGAGCGAAGGAACCACTCATTGGCTCGTCACGCTGATATCCTAGCTGCTGTTGAAACACGCCTGTCCCTTCTCAACATGACCTTCATGAAATATGTGGACTCCAATCTTTGCTGCTTCATCCCTGGAAAGGTGAATCCATCATTATGTATATCCTCTAATGTAGACCTACAGGACAGAATTTATTTAAAGTCAATCTGTGTGAACAAAAGTGTATGCCATTTGTAGAAAGGGAGTTATTTTTTAAATTCTCCAATTGTGTGTATTTTTTGTGCATTTCAGGCCTTTGCTTAGTTATTCTGCCACTAGATGGCACTCCTGCCCCAGAAATCTATTACTAGTTCACTGCTATCATGAATATGAGCCATAATTTTTAAACTTAACTCATGACAAAGGAGTTTTCTTGCCTAGTTTTGTGTAACACTGCAGTAGTTAATATACCTAACCCCAAACAATATATTTGTTCATAAAACACACACAATCACATTCTCCCTTACTGGCAAGTCCTTGCCATGTGATTAACCTCTGTGTGGGTGCCCTCCCTCCCCTCAGGTGATAGATGAGATTTACCGCGTGCTGCGCTACGTCAACTCCACACGTGCTCCCCAGCGGGCTCATGAAGTCCTGCAAGAGCTGCGGGACATCTCCTCGATGGCCATGGAGTACTTTGATGAGAAGATCGTCCCCATTCTGAAGAAGAGGCTGCCCGGGGCAGACTTGTCTGGGCGCCTCATTGGATCTGCCCCAGGTTGCTAACTAAATTAACTTTAGAGATGGCCATGTTTAAATGTTCATTTAGCAGATGCTTTTTATACAAGGGGTTTAATTTGGACTCGGAAAGTGTGTTTGCACCGATTATTATCTCATTTGATCTTTTCTGTTTTACGAAGTTGCCCATAGTACATGTAAGTTAAACCACACACTCTCTTCCTTCCTTTCCCTTCTAGTGGCTGGCCCATCCACCTCCCTGACCACCATGTCTCTGCTAGCCAAGAACACGCCATCACGCTCAGAGATGACCAAAGTGCAGCAGCAGGTGAAGGTGAATGGGGCGTCCATGACGGCCCTGCGGAGGGAGATGCAGGAGGTGCGTGTCAAGCAACTGGAGCAGCAGAAACAGCTGCAGGACCAGGAACAGAAGTTGCTGGAACAGACGCAGGTCATCGGAGAGCAGAATGCCCGGCTGGCGGAGCTGGAGCACAAGCTCAGGGAACTGATGGACAGCGCCGTTGGAGGAGTCACGCCCAGCTCTGGGTCCAGGCCGGCCGTGGCCTCCACATCGGCCTCCTCTTCCGCCGGGTCTCCCTCTTCCGGCACGGCAGTTGTGGCAACCACACCCGGTGCCATGGCCACAGCAACCAGCGTTTTGCCTGGAGCGGCGGAGGGTGACTGCAGCCCACCCTTTAAACGTACCAGGAAGAGTTCAGACCTACCACGGCAGTCCAAACGCCTGCGCTGCAAGAAATAAGGAGGCGCTATCGTTTTGTTTTTCAGATGTGATAATTGCACCCCCTGCAAGTCTGTTCAATGTCAGGAGTAGCTCTAGTGTTAATTGCCCCCCATGCCCTACTTCCACTATGAAGATGACTTCCTTCATAGAGGAACCAAACACAATGGGCGTGTTGTGGGGCAAAATGTTGCCATGGTATTTATTTGGGTACTGTGTTGCTCTCCATAGTTTAACCACTGACCCTAAAGCCGCTCTGAAATTTGCACATTAGGTGACAGGTTAGGCTTCATTTCAAACATTGTTTGACTGAGTACAAAGCCACTTAAAGGTCAATACTGGCTCATAAACAAAAATTGATCCCCTTAAAGGGCATTAACTGCTAGTTTGAAGGGAGAGAGGGCAAAGACATGTCTTTGTGGCGTAGGTAAAAGTAATTCAAGGACCTTACTGGTGTACAACTATTAAAAAAACAAAACATTTTGCTCTGACATTAAACGTCCTGTCTACAATACATGGTCCCCTATAAAGTAAAAATAACTGTCATTTTTTTTTGTTTTGTAAGGTTATTGCAAGGTGGGATAGCCTTTAACCTTCTGGTTCTACCCATTTCCAGTGGTATGCTGTAGTCTTCACGCGTATTCATAGGATGGGATATATTTAAATCAACACTGCATATGGAATTATTAAATTGATCTCACCTGCTACCCAAGAAGTCCTTGCTACATACATGTGGTGCATTATAGCATAACATTTGGTTTTATGCTATAATGGTTTAGGAAAGTGATTTTAGTTATTCTACCAATCATGTCACATCTTGTGCCTCTGTAACTATTGGAAGAGAAGGAGGGCCTTTTAAGGGATTTACATTCAGTACCCAGTTTTAACATGTATCACAGCTTATACAGAGATCAAAATGAATTTCCTGTGAATAGCTTTTATCCAATGGTGCTAGAAATGCCTAGCTACATAGAACAGATAATTGATTATATCTGTAAGATTGTTTTAAAGATGTGACACAGCTTCCTCATCTTTCTTTTTATCTCCTTTGTTATCCTGTCTTCATACACAGAATGGCTAGAACTATATTATATACAACACAAGGTGTATCTCTAGACTCATGTTTGCCAAACAACAGATTTGCAACCACAGTAGAGTTAAAAGCACCAACAATTTCATGAAGCTTTCTAGGCAAGGAATTTGGAAAGGGTTAAAAGTGATTGTTTGGCAACAGACAAGCACTGTTTCATTTATCTTGCACAAGAGCACCCTTCCATTGTCAAGCTCTCTGCACACACACTCGCCTTCTGAGGTTAGCTTGTGAGCCCATATTGTGGCTTGAAATTATTTTTGTTAAAAATGAACTTAACCACTCATAGCATGAAACCTTTGTGAGGCATACAGGGAAATGCAGTTCACTATTGGGTGGATGGACCGTGTATTTGAAACGCTTTGGGTAGGAAATGCAAGAATATGTTATCTAGTGGCTTAAATTGAGACTGCGTCTCAGGCTAGAAATGACTGTATTGTTAAGTTCATGTACTTCAAATGTAGACAGGATTATTTCATGTATGTTTAAAGAAATCTTATGTTGTAAATTAGCCTGTTAGGGGCTAACTGTATGGTTTGTTGCACACATTACTATTACAAATGTTAAAATCAATCCAATTAAAAGAAGTTAACATATCCATACACCAGTGAGAATGTTAGTATGATTACATTAATCGTATTACAACGACATCCCAAAAAAATATTTTATCACATTAAGGTACCAAAATAAAAATACCAAGAAAATATGTTCACCAAAATATCTAACTAGTTTTTGGTTTGAAACAATGTATTGATATTTATATGTCTCTTGGAAACTTTTATCAGAGTGATATGCAAAGTGTGTGGTAGCCTAAATGCAAGGTTCTGAAAGTAGATTAGGGACACAGTTCAGGTAGTTGCATACAGTAGTGGTTAGTGCCTTGTAACAGTCTGTTTTACATGAGGAAATATGTGTTTTATATGTGTGCTGCGTTATGGATAGGGAGGATTCATAGAAATAATAGTCTTCTAAAAATCCTGATATAGTCTAGTATACTGGACAAGTTCCACAGTCTGTGTCCACGAGGATATTAATCCCAGTAGTGAAAATTAAGGATGTATCTGATTAAGTCCTTAGTTTAATTTTAAAGGATAGTTATTTTGTTGGAAAACACACACTCCTTTGCATCACAATGAACATTCAGAACAATGTTAGAACGGACTTGCGGACTTACTCGGGGTCACATGGGGATTGGTGACAGACAGACCCTTTTAATACCTTTAAATACATTTACGGAGAAGGATTTGTGTTCCAGCTACGAGAATGGCTACGTTGTGTTTTTATTTTTTCTGAAGAATAAATTCGTGATTGTACATAATTTCCTATTTTCAACTACAAAGCAAGACCTTAGAAGGAGGCGCAAACCCAAGTGGGCGGAGAAAGGTACTACTTCCACCGACAGAAGGGTATAGTTACTTAACGAGCCGGAGCCCGTTAGGTAATGAGGTTTAGTTGCATGTTCTTGAATAACGTTTGATATATTATTTCAGAGACATTTCACGTCTCATAACGGAGAGAAGACATGGGGAACCGCGTCGCCCGTGAGGACTATGAATGGGTTTATACAGATCAACCGCATGCCGACAGGAGGAAAGAAATATTGGGTGAGTCCGTGTGGCAAACATTTGTTTCCGTTACTGAAGCTATGGCTATCTCCGCGTCCACAGTGCAACAAAACGTTAGCTCATCTTTTACAACGTTAGCACCTAACTCTCTCAACCAAGAACTGTTACATTCCGGGCATGATTGAATACGTCCTGGATGAGTCAGCAAGCTAATCAGCGAGTGATTTAGTATCAAACTCGCTAGTAGACTAGCTACCTAGTTTATTGCGTCGTACTTAGCTTAAACAACTTCTGAGAAAAAAAATGTAATGGAACACTCCCAACAATTTGTAATGGAATACTTCAACAAACCAGGTTAGCTGGCCTAGCTATATTATTGAAAACCCCACATAGTAAGTACTTACAGTTAGGCAATTGTTAGACCCATACAACAGTAAATTAGCTAGATATAGCTTACTAGTTGTGTGTATTTTACGGTGATGGGGAAACCGTTAGCCACCGACCTACTAGCTTACTCGGTAACGTTAGCTAACCAACTACAGTAGCTGAATTATTAGTTGCTGCAATGCCAATGGCACGGTCTTTAATTCAATCTCAGACTGAGCCACAGCTTCAACACCTACGCTACAACTTTCCACAGGCCGAGCTTTGGACCGGAGAGGGTGGTATGTAGTCGTAGCCTAATTGTAATGTTTTAGTTGATGAGTCTCATTGAGATTGACAAACGGTTGTAATGGATTGTCATATTAAACCAAGTAGCAAATAACTTTGAAGATTCTCTGTAGACCTAAGCAAATTCCACGATTTACCGATAATAATAAAAAAAATGGGGTAAGTCTGAGAAATTAAGGAAACGGTGATCTGGATGCTGCAAATTGAAAGTGCACGTCACATGACATGAACATCCAGTCGATGCGATGTAAAACGTTGAAGCTGCCAAGTCCAGAAGTCCAAAGCTCAGGGAGCTAGCCTATCTCTATCTTAAATATTTGAAGCTTTCTGGTACTCGGCCAAAATGTCTGGTATATAAAGCTGAAACCCTTTTAGTTAAGTCCCATATGACTTCAGATCTTAATTACAAATCTGAATACATTTATTTAAAAGTAAAAATAGGTTAGCATGTGTGCTTCTTGTTACCTTAATGTAGTTTTTCTAACGTTAACATAACAGGTACTTAAGTTAATTGGCCTATGGAGAGTCCTGCCATTGTACAGAGAATAAGGGCCTGTTGATATTATAAAGAACTCATTGACAGCAGAGGCTTACCCAAACTTAATAATTTATGGCAACATGCTCTGCTGGCGCAAAGTTGTGTTAGGAGACATTAAGGTACTTTGCTGGTCTTGCGTATAGATACTAAGTATTTGGTACACTTTTTGGGCCTAATTTCAAGTGTAGGTAACTTATTTTGTGTTTCAGAGCTTAGTAGGCCCTTGCTGCTAACTGAGATCACATGTCTCAAGCCTCACCCACCATACCAGCGTCCTTGCAGAACAATGTGGCTCTCACTCAGGGAAGAACTTTGCTGTGACTTGTTTCTAGTATATCAACAGCTATTACTCTGCAGGCTATTAGCCCTACATTTCATGACCGTTTTTTCTGTGTAGGCCTTAAGCACATTTTGAGGAATAAAAAGTAGTAGTTCCAATACATTTTCTCAGGCGCAAACCTGAAAAACGACTGGTAGGGTTCTCGGAAGTAGTGACTAGATGGATAGCATACCAATACAGTTAGAAAATTATATCCTACCTAGTTATGCCAAGCTCTCTCTTATATTAAGTAGCCTTCTGGGGTCTCTCGGAAAATACAGTTTATAGAAGTGGCCCAGGCAAGTAAGGTAAATAGACATAGCAGACTGCATATGATTGCCTCTGACATCTGTCTGCAAACTGATAAGCAGGGGAATAGTATGTAGTCTGCTGAACCACCGACACCCTGCCTCTCTTCACCACTTTCTTGTCCATGTCAGCAAGCATTATCACCTATCACAGTAAAACCAACTGGTCAAAGAGCATCGCAGAACGTTATGGTAAAATGGCTTTAAGATCATAAAGCCAACAGTCACTTAACATTGAGTACTGTTAAAGTTATTAAGGTTGTCCTAGTCATAAAGGGGTTCATAAGGTTACAGTAACAGTGTAGTCTACTGGAATCCCACAGTCCAATCCACACACCCGTTAGCTATACAACATTCAAGGTCAACTGAACTTGACAACTTGGCTTTCACTGAACCTTACCTCAATACTTTTAAGTCAAATGTCAAACTGATCATGTTTTGCCTTTGCTCAAAAGATGATAAATTACTTGCTTGAGATTACATTCTGTATCCTACTGATGAATACACAACAGTAAAAGGCACTACCATCTGGTGGGTGTGTAGCAATTTTGCCTCAGTTTATGCTGCATTTCAGTTGTAGGCAGGCCTTATTTGCCTGCATCACTGCTAACTAATGTTTGTCTTACCACAATGCTGATATGCATTGTGGTATGCATTTGTTTATTTAATTTTTTTACTGTTCCCAAAGCCACATAATTTACCTTTAACAAATTAACTTGTCACTATTGGGTCATCTGATTTGATTAGGCATTAAGGCTTTATTTTTTATTGGGGGAAATTTTCAGGTTTTGTGGAGTTTCACAGTTCCTGTTAAAAAATGAATGTTACTCACATGTAAAACAAATTACAAGGCCAACCCATTGTTATTGGAATTGTTATTGTAACGTATTTGCATGAAGGTAAATAAATATGCTGGCACTGTGTAGAAAGACCATGTGTAGAAATCTGATATCCCTAAATGTGAAACAAGAATGTAGAAACCCAGTTGGTTAGCTATATTTAACCAATGAAATGTATTTCTCATGTCATCATTTACTTAGAATTGCATTAGGCCATAGAAATCTGTCCTGTACTGGTCACAATCCTATCAAAGGATGATTCTTAAAATGTTTATATGGTATAGTGAATCATACCAAAAGATTGTTTGATTCTGTAGAAGTATGCCATTGAATCATTCGAATACTGGTGACATTGTAGGTCAAATAAGATATTGTTAATTTCCTTATTTAATTTCAGTTTGTGGACCCTAACTACATGCATAGCATAGTAGAGTATAAAGTGTACACATTTTTAAAAAATAGTGTTATTTTCCCAACCTTGGTCTAAACATAATAGGCACACCATTATTGTTACTGAAAACATGTTTTCATGTTTCATGAAATGGAGAAATGTCAGACTAGACCAACCAAACCTACTTGTTTGTTTTTCAACAGCAAAGTATCCTGAAATCAAGACTCTAATGGGGCCAGACCCAAGACTCAAGTGGATTGTCTGCATGATGGTGGGCATTCAGTTTTTGGCGTTCTACCTGGTTAAAGACCTGGACTGGAAATGGGTTATGTTCTGGACTTACGCCTTTGGCAGCTGCATCAATCACTCCATGACGCTAGCCATCCACGAGATCTCTCACAACACCGCGTTTGGCAACAACCGGGCGATGTGGAACCGCTACTTTGCCATGTTCGCCAACCTGCCCATTGGCCTGCCGTACTCGGCCTCCTTCAAGCGCTACCACCTCGACCACCACCGGTACCTGGGAGGGGACGGCGTGGACGTGGACATACCTACTAACTTTGAAGGCTGGTTCTTCTGCACACGCTTCCGCAAGTTCATCTGGATCATCCTCCAGCCTCTGTTCTATGCCATCCGTCCCCTCTGCATCAACCCCAAACCCATCACCAGGTTGGAGCTGACCAACTTGGCTGTTCAGCTGGCCTTCAATGTCACCCTCTACTGGCTGTGGGGAGCCAAACCCGTTGTGTACATGCTGGCCGGCTCTCTGCTGGGGATGGGTCTGCACCCTATATCAGGTCATTTTATTGCTGAGCATTACATGTTCCTGAAGGGCCACGAGACCTACTCTTATTACGGTTCCCTCAATCTGCTCACCTTCAATGTGGGCTACCACAACGAGCACCATGACTTCCCCAGCATCCCAGGACGCAGACTTCCTCTGGTATGTAAACAGGTGGTGGTGGTGGTGGGGAGAAGACATTAGGATGTTCATGTTATGGGCTGTGGAGACGAGGCCTAGTTAGATTACGTCAAATGTAACAATTAACCTGACTGTCAGCACAAAAGGTAAACAATATGTAACCAAATGTTTTTTTAGTTTCATCATTGTGGGGTATATAAAGCTCGGTATTCACGTAGTCCTGTTTTAATAGCACTTTCGTATAGTCATGCCAGCCTATTATGTAATCCGCCTGTTATAAAACGTACATTATAAAAAAACTTACAACAGCAATATGCCAACCATTTAAAAATGCAACCCGTAAAGTTTATGTAAAGATTTTATTGTCCTTTTTCTGAAATTGACCAAAATTAACATGTTTTAGTGTCTGCATGCTGGGTTGGGTCATGCACTCTCACTTTTAGCTATCTAATTGCTAATTGCATTATTTTTTTTATTTTTTTGGGAAAGACTACATTTACAGAGCCAATGGGTCCTATGGTCTTGCCTTGCAATGCCATTGGATAAATGTGGTCTTCAAAAAAAAAAAGAGAAAAAAAAAGAAATGAACAATTAGAGCAAAAAGTGACGTTGTAATTTTACAACCAGGGGTCTTGTGGGGTTTAAGAGCGCATGACCAAACACAGCATGCAGACAATAAAACATGTCAATTTCAGAAAAAGGAAATACAATCTTTACACAACCTTTCTAAGGGTTGCATTTTTAAATGGTTGACATATTTGCTGTTGTAATTGGAGAGCTAATAGTGATGTTGTAATTTTTAAACCGGGTTTTACAGAGTGAAATCTTTTCTAAAGACATGTTTTAGAGGGAAGGCTTCTTTAACGTGCTACAGTAAAGTCACTGCTCAAAACAAACATTTATATTTAATTAATGAAAATGACATATTGTTCTTTTGGCAGTTTTAAGCACTTCACACACATTTTCATATTTTGTTCTGAAATATGAGTAACAGTCATGTTTGTTTACCTCCACTTGTAACACAGGTGAAGAAAATGGCCCCTGAATACTACGACGACCTGCCCCATTACACATCGTGGGTGAAGGTCCTATATGACTTCATTATGGACGACAAGCTCAGCCCTTACTCTCGAGTAAAGAGGACCCTGAAAGGGGATGTTAAGCTGGAGTGAACTGCTCTTCTGTTTGTCTAGTTGAGCAAAATCCATGATCCTGACACAGGCTGAAATTCACCAGCCCAAACATATTTTAAAGGCTTTGCATATTTAATAACATTTTCTTTAATATGCATTTGTTTCATTTATTTTTTTATTTGACTTTTCAGGTGTGGGAGTTCAATTTGTGACACACCGTTGTTAGAATGTTTTTGTTTTTCATAACCCCTTTATTTAATAAGAAAATAATACCTTAATGTTAGTAAATGAAGAAGGCTGTAACATTCATCCTAGAAGCAGCCTTTACAGCTTGCATTCCAGTCATCTACTGTCGTCATCGTTAGGAGTTGGTTCCTTGAATAGTTTGCACTGTAATGTAGGCTAGATGTTTGTATGTGCTTAAAAATAGGCAGGGTGGAGTTTGATTCTATATCTGAAGTGACTTATCTTGGGATAAATGACAATGTAAAGCATCTCGGCATGATTCTGCAAACGTTGGTTGTTTTCTATATTAACGTTGGTTGCTGTAGCATAGAGCAAAATCATTGGTTGCTTTACGTAACAAGCAAATTCGCTTTCATGGTTGATTTAATTTTGGAAACGTACTGTACAATATTATGTAACTACTTAATATTGCACATCACCTTATGGTCAAAGATCTAAAAACAATTGTGTACAATTGTTTTCTTGCAAAATGGTGTACTCCATGTAGTGAACAACATGATATCGCTCCTCCCATTCTGTAGTTATTTTAGCTTACTTAGATCTGAATGTTTATATTGAAGTTGCTAATTCCTCTATCCAACATCACTGATTATATAAATACTCTAGTTGAAGGGCAACAGTCAGAGCACTCAAGATCTTTAAATGTGACAGCGACAGTTGTTTCCTTGCATAATGACTAATCAAATAGTTTGTTTTACTAAAGTGGAGAAATGGAATTAGCAATGCCGTACAAATCAAGATCAAATGTTTTGTCTCTTTGAGTTTGTATCTAGACCAAATGTGGCCTTAAGTGTGCAATGCATTTTTTACTTGTCAGACCAGTATGGAAATGCAAGACGGCTGAACTGTTAGCTGGGTGTCCACAAAAGCTGGTCTTTAGTCAGCTTCAGTGTGTTTCCTCATGGTTGTATAGAACAATTCTTGGCTACTACTTGTTTGTCTAACAAAAACTAAATCTAAGGCCAACTGAACTGCAACCAAATTTTCCTCTACTCCTGACCCGTGCCTAACATTCACCTTATTCTGACGCCTGAATATTTCTGTGTCCTTTACATTTGCAAGCCAGGAAGCACTGTGGGAGGAACCTGATATGGAGACAATAGAACTGTTTCCTTTGACAACATCCTCAATCTAAAGAGCAGGATAGACAGGCTACAATCCACTATTATTTGTCACTTTAAAATGTCTTTCACCGAGGGATGAAGGCCTTGATGGTCACGCTCCAGAGGTTGAATGGATGTGTTTTGTCACAGGGCCACTGCAACAGGGGTCAAGAAGCTGGGGGCTGTTGCAAATACATCAGTATTAAAATACAACCTGAACATGCTGGAGAAAGTCTTAATTTGTTGTTTTCTCCTCAGTCCAATTGGGCAAAAGAAAATGAATGCCTTCTGTTATACTTGTCAAAATAAATCTTGTTTTAACCTGGACTATCAATTGCAGTATGACAAGGGAGGAGTCACAGTTCCACCCTCATATTGTGACCACTGCCGTTTACTGTTACTGCACAAAATGAGCTATATTAAACCAATACTCAATATTTCTCTGGTACTGTTATCAATTTGCAGTGGATTCCACCAAGTCACGCTTTTGTTTTTCATAGTTCCTTCAGTCATTAAATATCAATTCACAGAAAAGGCAGTGGTATGCTAGTACACCATGAGTACCGTCAGCTCGTCACAGGAAAGAGACACATCCAGTATTACATAATAAACAAACGGAAACAACGCCATTCCTAAGATTTACTTCTGCATTCGTTAAACAGAATAAACATGTATATAAAGTGTGATTAGACCTATAAAAAAAAACATTTTAACAAACAGTGAAAATGTTAAAACATGACAGACTTGACCCGATCATCACAGTGAGGCCCCGTTATCCTCACATCTCTGCCACTACCGCGTCAGAGACTCCCGCAGCAGCTCATACATACGCTGGTCCTGTTGGGAAGAGAAGATGTTATCTTCCATCGCCTGCAGGGACACCTGCAGGCTACAGTGTGCGGGGGGGTTCCCAACCTTCCGCTTTCCTGATACTCAACGTTTAACTGATCAGGACAGGTTAGACTAGTTCCAAATAAAAGTCAGATCATTAAAAAAAATGTATGTCTGGGTAGGGACAAGTGGGGGAGGGTTGGAGCACTGCATAGCTTTGAATCCTTTTTTTGACATGTTTGATGAAGGACTAACATATTAAGGACTAACTTAATAAAGACCTGGGGTTGAAACCGCAAAAACATAACCGACAGGTTAATAAAGTGTTCGTCTGAAACTTGAGCTGGAATGTGGATCTTTATCTCCACATAAAACCTTAACCACACCCATCGAACTAGATCTCAATACATGGGCCATGCTGTGGAACCATCTTTGTGTTCCGTGCATTTGTTTGGTTTTACACATGGACAACACCTCAGGGTATATTTATTTGAGTACAGAGGGATCCTATTACTTGAACATTTGACCTACACGTCTAACCGTTTTCTGCACAGCCTAACGTCATAAAACCTTGCAGGGGTTTAGAAAATGTTTACTTACTTTTTTAGAAACCGACGGACGCACTTTTTTGAAGGCTTCCTCAAAGTTCTCCTTGGTGACCCTGATGTCCGCTACTGAGCCTTTTGAGAACGTGTGACCTGAGTACAAACAGTACATATAAAAACATACCGTATGCATCAAGGAAATGGACTGCTGACCTCATCATGGTCTACAATGGAAAACAGTCCTGCTATTGACTTGCAAGGAAACCGTTTGAAAAAACATTAAGCCCTTCAAACAAAAAACACTGAAAGAAAAAGTTTCTCCCGACTCGCTATGTTTGTTATTCGCACACAAAGTTGTACCTGAAAAGGTAGGAGACGGGTGGGTCAGTAGATGGGCTCTCAGGGCGTTGACAGATGCTTCTCTGACCAAAGCCGACAGGTCTGCCCCCCTACAGAGAACAATAAAAGCAGTCTTTATATTGGAAACATCCGGGTTGAGATACACGCAATTCAAGTAGCACAGTCCAAAAAAGAAAATGGTGCTTCAATACAGTAGCAAAGGCCCCTTACGTGAAACAGTCACAGCGCTCGTCGTGGGCAATCTCCTCCAGACTCAGGTTCTGCTCCAGATGGGGCCTGGTGCCACCCTACCACAGACACACACTGCATTGTTACGAATAAAGTCATCAACTAATGACCCTTTCCTACATGATAATACCACCATCTCTATTTTCCCCAAACCGCATAAATGATTTTAAGAACAGCAATCGACGGCATCAGTGGCGTTTGTGTGGTGCCGTTACCTTGGTGATGGTGAGCAGGATTGCGTAGCGGTCAGCTGGAGGGGGCAGGCCCACGTACAAGGTCTTGTCCAGGCGGCCCGGTCTCAGGACAGCCGGGTCAATGATGTCTGCAGAAAGACTCGACCATGGTTACTTATTTACAAAGACCTGATTCGAGCAGGAATTACTGACTAGCTAAGTGGAAAAAAATTTACGGGTCAAATGTAAGAAAGTATGTAAATAGGCAGTAAGGGATTTAAGAGTACAGACTTCAAATGAGTTAATAATATTACTATGTGCATTATGTGGATATCTATAGGTGTGACCTATTATCTTGCCTACCTGGCCTGTTGGTAGCAGCCATGATAAAAACCTGGCGCCTCGTTTCAAGACCATCCATCTCTGTCAGCAGCTGGTTAACAACACGCACACTGGCCCCAGACTGAGGACAAACATGGACCATTATGTTAGCATCGCCATGAGCAGAGGCGGCGGCGGCACGGTTTTTGTGATGGAGGGGCCGGGGCGAGATGTTTTTGTCCCGCCAAAAAATGAAATGTAGACCCTCTGAAACGCTATTTCTTGCATTTTAGGGGGCAGAATTGCGCCGTGAATTTCTCTCGACATTTGCGGTGGATTTTATTGAGGGGGGCAACGCCCCCCCCAACATATTTTGCCCCCCCCTGTGCCGCCGCCACTGGCCATGAGTCTATTAATGCAAACAAGTTGTTTCCTGTGTGCCGGAAGCCGGCAGCCCAGGGGCCGTCACCAGCTGCTACCTTGTTAACGGCCTAAAACGGATGGAAGAAACGGCCTCCTCGCTCACCTCGTGGCCAGAGCGGCGCGGGCACAGAGCGTCGATCTCATCGAAAAAGATGACGCAAGGGGCGGAGCTTTGTCCTCGCTGGAATACCTGTCGCACGGCCCTCTCGCTCTCTCCAACATACTGGGTGGGGGGGAAATAGGTTCAAACCATGTCAATGTTACTACATGGGTGAGAAACTGCAATGCTGAAAGAAAGAACAAATTAAGGGTTCCCGCAATTATTAGACACCCATTTCTGAAAAGAAACCAATTTAAGTTTCCCAAGTGCCATAGGCAACAAGCTGAGACATAAAAGAATGTAGAAATAAGCATTACAGGCTTACGGGATTATCTGAAACATTAGGTCTTCAGCAGACAGTCTGATACAGAGACTGCTAGGTGACTCACCATGTTGAGCAACTCAGGCCCCTTGACTGAGATAAAGTTTAGTCCTGACTCATTGGCCACTGCCTGTGAGGAGTCATAAAAACAAACAACACGTGAAATACAAAACACAGTCATAAAAAAATCTTTAAACATACTAAAACTTTAGGAGGTATGCAGATAGCCAGTGTCAAGACATAACTTGAAATACTTTTATTTCAGCATTTAGCATTTTGCAGTGGTGAAGAAATACTGACAGTTGAAATAAGAACAGGACAGTTGTACCTTTGCCAGCAGAGTCTTGCCACATCCTGGTGGACCAGCCAGCAACACCCCTGCAGGGGCGCTGAGACCCAGGGCCTTGAACTGCTCCGGTGACCGCACTGGAGCCTGAGGCCACACACGCACACACACACATCAATACTGCACAATACCACCATTCATACT
This sequence comes from Hypomesus nipponensis, assembly GCF_054491055.1. NCBI lineage: Eukaryota > Metazoa > Chordata > Actinopteri > Osmeriformes > Osmeridae > Hypomesus > Hypomesus nipponensis. Next base: position 11,900,182 of record NC_140371.1, on the reverse strand, counting down.
GAAGTCAAACAAATTCACACTATCGTGACCGATACCGAACCTGAACCTGTTGAAGGCTAGCCGAACGCATTTACATGAATGGCTCTGTATACATCAATACTGACTCAGTACTCAGTCTATTGAACGTGAGAAGACGGCATGAACCTAGCATTAACCAGAAAGATAACTGATTCTATCATTGTGTGCAGGTAGGACTCCTGGTTTCCACCAGAAATCATCGTCATCAATTAAATTAACTCCTTCTCTTGAGGCCTATACATATTTAGGAAAGAACCACGGCACAGTTGTTGCTGACCGGCTTCCATTATCAAAAATACATCGACAGGACATCCTCAGGAGAATTCAAAACAAACTAAAGACCCTAACCTAACCTGTCCAAATCCTGCTTCCTCTGTCTAACTCAACATGATCTTCCCCCGGGGGCGGGGAGGGTCGTGGCCTACCAGGATGGCCATGGTCAGCTCCTCCCTGATGTCCTGCAGGGCCCCCACGTCCGCCCACGTGACGTCGGGCACAGTGGCGAAGCCCTCGCGCTTGGCGGACGGCTGCACGCTGGCCAAGGACGACTCGAAGTCGGCCATGAGGATGCAGAGGCCGGCAAGCTGCTCTTCCGAGAGGGACTCGCTGCTCTTCAGGAGAGACAGCAGGCGAGACAGCTCCCCCTGCTGGTGAAGGAAGCATTCACTGATATAGTGACTCGAAAATAGGAATAATACAATTTGTGGAAGAAACAGAGAAACATTTGTGTTAAATATATGAGATATACAAGTGAAAAAGTACTACATAATTTTAGCTCCTCGACAACACTTCTCCCTGTAACAACACCTGGGCTGCTTGGCAATGGAAACAGCTGAAGCTTCTTCCCCTCACCTCTGCAGGTCCCTCCTCAGCCAGCGGGGCGTCTGCTGGGGAAAGGACGTCTGGAATGGTCAGTGCTGGGCAGCTCTCTTCCATATGAGCGGCAGCCTCCTGGAGACCTGGAGCCAGAGTCTTTTCCCCCTGGGGCCCTCCAGCCTCCCCCTCCTCCATGGACACCAGCCCCGGGCTCTGAGTCTGCTGCTGCTGCGTCTCAAGGAGGACTCTGTTGACAGCGCTCATGGCAGCCTCGCGACACAGCGCCATGAGGTCGGCGCCCACGTACCCCGGCGTGAGCCTCGCCAGCTGTCGAAAGCCAAAGTCTTCAGGAAGTTTCAGTTTCCGGCACAGTGTTTTTAAAATCCTGAAGGCAGAGCAGACACAGAGCAAGCAAAGTTCAAATAATAGAGCCGTTTTTACGTCTTGAAATGAGGCGAAACGTACGTACGAGCACAACGCCCGTGTGTGACTAACCCCAAACCCCTCAATGTATGCCCCCTACCGACAGCAAGGCCTTGTCAGCCATTCGGGCTGTGGAGCTACGAGACCCACCTCAGACGAGCTTCTTCATCAGGTATGCCGAGGCAGATCTCCCGGTCGAAGCGTCCGGCCCGCCGTAGCGCAGGGTCCAGGGAGTCTGGCCTGTTGGTGGCACCGATGACCAACACCTGGGTAGTGACGGCCAGAGCGTTCAGGTCTGCAGGGAAACAGACAGAAGGGAAGTACCACAGGAATGGCAACCACAGAGGGGAACGGGTACATTTTCCTGGCTTGAAAGAATAAACTTTAATTTGATTTGTAATTGATCCAAAAATGATTTGTCACCCAGCCAACTGTGGCTGTGCAGCAATGAGTACACCTCGTACCATCCATGCAGGTGAGTAATTGGGCGACTATCCTCCTCTCCATGTCCTTAGAGGCCACCTCTCTCTTGGGGGTGATGGCGTCAATCTCATCGATGAACATGATGCATGGGGAGTTGGTCTGCAGGGACGGGGTAATGGTACAGGACAGGTTAGGTCTAATCTAACATGACCATCCAACCAGACTGCAGTCTGTTTGAAAATAAGAATACTGTTTTGACTTGCAAATGGACTCTAACTTATTCAAGCACATTTACAATGTTTTACTTTGTTTGGGTGTTAATGTACATCGTCTCTGACAACAAGTCAGCTAAAGAAGCCAAGCCAAAAAATTCAAACAAAAGGTCTCTCAGTGTTTTACAGTAGTAACAGATACAACACAGATATAGCACAAAACATACTAAAAGTTTACCAAAGTTTGACTCCAAGAAAGGCCCCATTTTCAAAATGGCGACCGTCAGGTCCTTAAAATGACCATTACTCCTTTGTATTCCTCCTAGACCAGGAATACTGGTGCCTGATACATGTTTTGGACATGTAATATTCTAAGTAGCATATTTGCATGATATTGTTGTACTTGTACTTGTACTCATTTATCTATTAAAGCAATTGGTTACAAGCATATTTATGCCACCTTTCCAATCCCCACCATGATCTGGAAGTAAACTCTTTGGCAGTGGTATTTGGTTGAGGACTCAGATGGAGGCAGACGTTCTGGGGTAACAAATGATTTGGCGTTAACAATTTTCTTGCTAAAAAGGTTGTAGCGCAAAGAGGCAAGTGAATCGTTACTCTTTCCGCCAAACAACACTGCCATGACATTGGTCCCCTGCTTGATGGGTGAGCAGACACTCATTTGCACACGCACGGGACTGGACGGTTGATTCAGCATTCACAAGTTTCTGGAATGCTGCCTGTTTGCCAACACAAAATGTGTGAAGTTGTATCACATCCATTGAAGGCATGAATAAACAGCAACTGGGAACACAAGTCACTACCCAGGACTTGGTTCATCTCACTGATGTTGTACACTTTAGTAGCTTTGTAGAGGTAGTAGAGGAGAAGAATAAGTCGGGATCCTCCCCTATCAAGGTTGTGGGCTGATGTTCTGAGGCCTTGACTGCAGCTTTGACAATGTCCACGTCAGCATCAACTGATGCATTGATAACAGTGCAGCCCTTCTTTTCCAGCTCCTCAGTCATAAGATTGAGAAGTCCTTGTTTGTTGCAAGATCTGGAAAGGAAATTGTCCTTTCTTCCCACAACCTCTCTGCATTGAAGTCAACAATGGGGTGAGTGTTTTCACCACCTCTCTGATGCGTAATGTCTTTGATGGAAGGACCTTCGCTATAACTTCAAAAATGTCAAAAACATAATGACGCATGGTAAAGTCTGCATATGACTGTGATCCTTTTTCCATGCCAAGCGGTGAACCAGGGAGCCACCATCAAGGACATAAGTTGCTGGGATGGAATCCAGGACAGTTATGATTTCTTGCATGAGAACTCAGTGACTGCCTGCGCTAGTTGGGGCTTGTTGGCTTTACGGAAGATTTCCTTGCCTTCGAGGGCTGCGGGAAATGAGCTGATAGCTCATTACATCTTCCAGTGAAAACTGTTCAGTTTTCAACATGATCAGAAACCGTGGGAAAAGCAAGGCAGGATCAATGGTTCGGTCTTGGGCAACTTTGATGGTGGAGCCCCTCCTGTTGCAAGACTGAGGGGAAAATAAAAAGATCCCAGGGAGGAGGGGTGGGGGCGGGTGGTGGTCTAAGTAGTCGAGGATGAATTTTGTTTGTGCAAAATGGTATACACTGCGCTGCCAACAACATTTCAATGGAGGCAAGCAATATCAAATGTCAGTATTCTCTTCCACAATCTTCTGAATTGCTGAAAATTGTGAATTTAGTTTTGTTGGGTTTAGTATAATGTCACCTATATACTCAAAAACAGCTAGGATGCCTTACATACGTTATACCTTATTCAAATTGAAATGAGTGGCCATTTTAGAGGGTTCACACACACGCCTCTGTTCAGGCAAATTCAGAATGAACTTTTACATTAAATGTCAAGTCTGTGTTTTAGCAACAAAAAAAGGGTACAAAAACATACTGAGGAGGAGTTACATGACATAGGCTAAATCGTTTATATTTCTGGTTCACCCCAAACAAAGATAAAACCTTACAGTAATCTCACAAAATCATGTATTCCGTAAGTATGTAATCATGTCAGTACAATTTAGACCAAGTCCAATGGATTCATAGACATGGAAAACATGGGGTTAGACACCAAGATTACTTGGCTAGGTCAAATAATGAAGGAGTTTAACCCTTGCGCTGGTCACATGACCTAAAGGTTCATCACAAACTATTGTTGAGTTTACCCAATACAAATCAAAATAATTTTATTTTAACCTTCGCAATGTGGGGGGTCTGAGACAGCCCAACAGTTAAAAGAAAATGCTTTACTTTGTTTTTGTATGTGGTAAATTTGTCGCAATTCGATGGTGGGTCACAATGACTGATGGGTCAGAATGACCCAAAGATAACACAAGGGTTAAGGGCTTCCTGCCCATCTTGGACGCCATCTTGAAAATTACACCTTTCTAGTGGTCACTTTGGCAAACCTTTAATACACCTAATACAAAAAAAACAGCTGAGAAACCTTTTGTTCAATTTTCTTTAGGGTCAGGCGTTTGTTTTTTTCACATATGCAGCCGCCTAAAAGGAAAACATTCATACTACAGGAAGCTGAGAGATTGAGGTGGAGCTTACCACAGCCTGCTCAAACAGTTCCCTGAGTTTCTGCTCAGACTCCCCAGAGACTCCTGACACCAGTTCTGGAGCAGACACCTTCAGCATGGGCAAGTCCATCTCCTGGTAGAACAAAGAAGGGCACTGCTGTGAGTTACTGACAACTCTATTGCTCTAATGAAGGTTTCAGCTTTGTGTGGGTTAAGGTGTTCACATGTAAACACCTGTGCTTCTCACTCTAGGTTACGGTTCAATCTCGATGACGGGTGAGGTGGCAGAAGGGTACCAGTCACCCCGCGCCCTGGGTAACAGACTGTTTGTTGTTACTCATATTTGTTTGTGTTACAAACAGATTCAGCATTTTTGGTAGAATCAATCCATTGATCCGACAAACAAAAAACATACTTAAAATGTGTGTGACTAAGTGCTCTGTTTTTTTCTTGCTCTGGTAAAAAGCAAAAAAAAAAGCATCTCCTCCAAGCCAGCTGCATGGCCTTACCTAATTACCGTCAAATAAGGTGTGTCCCTAGTGGCCAAAAACAATCAAACAAAACTAATACGATAAACAAAAATAACCGACAATAGTAATCAAACAGTGAAAAGGCATCTACAATAACTTTTTCCCCCCCATTAATATTGCTTGGCCGTGGCATGGCTCGGGCAAGACTTGGAAAACTGGTCGTGGTCTGGTAGTGGCGTAATGCAGTCGCCTCAGATCAATGTTCCACCTACCCCAGCCACAGCCTGGGCCAGGAGGGTCTTGCCACAGCCTGGGGGGCCGTGGAGGAGGAAGCCTCGTGGAGGGACCACCCCGAGCTTCTGGTACACCTCCGGGTGCCTCATGTGGATGAGCAGCTTACACACCTCCTGCAGGGTTCAACACAGACCGGGGAACCACATGAGACGCTGCTGGATAGGCTACCACGCATGTCGAGAGTTGGCTTGAACCTGTGTGTCGTGCCATGAGGTTGTGGGGGGTTGAACGTGTGGGAATATAGACATGGGTCGATACAGAACAGTTGGAGCAAGATCTGCGCGTTATTCACCGTCAATGTTGCGTCATTCCCTCCGACGTCTTCAAACGTTACTGTTGAGGCTTGCAGTTCAGGGCCTTTCGTCTTGGCTGGAGACACAAGACAAATGTGTTGAAGCTACATTGACAAGACTGTCACGAAATTCTGATGTGGTGGGTCTTCTGTCTCTCTTGTGGATGAGGTCAGGGTTAGTCTTTTTGTGGTCAAGGACTACCTTTCTTGCTCATTATACTGGCTTCGATGTCGCCATCCTTTCCTTTGGATTCCGCCGCTTTCCGCCGTCTGGACTTCGTAAGTCCTTTTTTCTTTGGCGTCTTCTCAGGTTCCAACATCGACACATCTGTGTCTTTCTGCTGTGAGATACATTGACCGTAGCGTTGACCAGTCAATAGCAAACAGTACTGCAAAGTGTTTCTCTAGCACATATCTAAAGCGTTCCCAATCAGTCGCCACCTATAACCCCTTGTGAAACGTCAGCAAATGAAACCAATGCATCTTGCAACACATTCAAAAGTATCACCCCAACAATGACTTACATGTCCAGCGGCACCTGCTAGTCCCTCCCCCTCCTCCTCACACAGGTCAATCAGGATGTTGTCTCGCTCTGGCCCAGGCCCCTTGTCTATAAACCAACCCCCTGCAGACACCAGGGTACCAGCGTTGTGTGGCGTGGCCCGGGGCGTAGCCGCCGGGCTGTCTGCTGCAGACGATTCACCCCGCGGAGATGATGCATTCTCGGGAATCCCCTTCCGATAGAGGGACATGAGGGAATTGTTCATCTGGTTCGTGGGCTGAGGAAGAGGAAACATCCGACATGCGGGATTCCAAAACAAACGTAATATTAGGATGGATCAATGTCACCTAAAATACAGTACGTCAAACTAATAATAACTGAATTAAGCACCGGGTTTTCAGGAATATCCTCGTCACTGTCAGAGCTGTCATCAGAGACACTGCTGCCGTCCCTGTAAAAAAAAAAACAGAATACAATACTACTAAACCATTCTGTATTCTTGAAATACAAAACAAAAACATAGTGTGTTTATTACCCAGCATCTTTTCGGCTGTGTCGGGCTCTCTTAGCCAAGTGCTTGTTCTCCAGATCCGTCAGTCCAGACTCATTACATATAACTGCATGGACTGGAAGGAACATGCTAAATTCAGTGGACAGAAACAAAACTTGACTAGGAGATAACGGTGGCTGTAGTAATGCACTCACCTTTTTCCACTTGGATCCTGAATGCAATCTTGTTCCGCCGGCCATAGTCCATTCTGAGAAGAATACAACTGTAAGAGGAGTGCAATTCCCGGGTAAAAGGGCTAGGGGTAAGTGACAGGAAACTGGAGCCAACTTACCTGTGAAGTCTTTGCAGTTCAAGCGCCACTTTAGTGATGTCTACATACTCGCCTTCCTGAGTACTAAGGTACTGTAAAGGAAACGCACAAGCAAACGAAAATTTTCAACTTTGCACCATTTCCAACTATAAAATCTGTCAGATGAGTTCCTTCAAACCTGTTCAACTCTCTGCTTGAGTCGATTGTCTACACCGCCACCAGCTCTATTCTTCATACTTCTGATAATCGGCACCTAGTTCAAATAAAATAGTTCATGATAGATCCGACGCGAAGTCTACTTCTATCAAACACAGTACCGGCTGAGAATAATATTGCAATGCTAACTAGCAAGCAAGAGTCCTACTAAGCTAACTTTTAAGACAACTGAATTGGCGTTGCGCTAATGATTCCACAGACTGTATTTATAATGACTTCGCTTACCTGTAATCGTCTTTCCACATAAGTATTGGTTTGCGTTTAGCTACTGTGCCAAACAGATGCGACCTGCTGCTCCACGTGAAACCGCTCCCTCACTGGGTAATTGTGTTCCACAAAACACGCATTACTGCCACCTACTGGTGGGAGTGCAGTACTAAATGACATGTAATGTACAGTGGCTACCATCATCCCATAATGTATGTAGGGGTGTAAGAATATATCGTGGCACAATATATCTCAATGCAAAAATATTACAATATGTATAGTAGAGTTATGGCAACATTTTTACAATATCCTTTTGGTTGACCTACCAGCACACAACCTACTCTGCACCTGCATAACACATGCATTTCTCTGCATTTACAGAAATCGCTTGAATTGAGTTAACTAAGTTGTATGTACAACAAAGAATGTTATTTAAATGTTTTTGAAAAAATCTGTTAATTTAATTTCAGTTTCATTTAAAATGTTTAACTGTTTTACATATTGTATTGTGAACCCAGTATCGTGATATGTATCGAGTCGTGAGCAGAGTGTATCGTTACACCTCTAGTATTAAGCATGAACAGCTTTGCGTTGAATACTTTTATTGCAAAAATACTTATTTGCAGCACTAAACCAAAAACAATTGTAAACACAATTAACATTAAACATAATGGCCCAAAAGGTGAGGGTTGTTCAAATTTAATAAGAGAAAGAAGAGGTCTGTCAGGAACCTTGGGTGAGACATGATCTCACATTGATAACTCACATTGATGAGCAGATTTGAATGAACATTTGGGTGACAAGCACCACAGTATCATTTCTGTCAACAAAAACAACAGGAAGAGAAAACTGGATGTTTATGGATGTTTTTTTGCTAAATCTCAATAGTCCATGAAAAAAAACAGCAACAGAGCAAAACATTGGACTTGAGGCCCAATAGAGAGAGACCAACAGCTGTAGGCAGTACAGTAACTAGGACTTGTCCTCCTTCTCTTTCTTCTTCTTCTTCTCCTTCTTCTTCTTCTTCTCTTTCTTCTTCTTCTTCTCTTTCTTCTTCTTTTGTCCTTTGGGGGACTTGCCTCTGTCACTTTCACTACTGCTGCAGCTGTTCGTATCACTGTCTTTTTTACCGCCATCTTCCTTGGAGAGTTTGCCCCTCCCGTCCTCCTCCTCCTCCTTGATTGTGCCATGTTTTCCGCTAGCAGGTGAAAAAAAAGCAGAGCCTTTGTCCATTCTGGCTTCATCATCCCTCCCTCTGCTCTTCAGCAAGCCCGGAGGAGTGTGCCCTCTTACCATTGTCATCGACAACCTGGGGGGCGCAGGTTTCTCCTCCTTCACGTAGACCTTCTCACGGTCGCTCTTGTGGCCCCTGGAGTCATCCTCCAGTTTGCGCTTGAGGTCCAGATGTCTGTGATCCCTGTGTTCCCTCTGGTCTCTCCTCTCTTGCAGGTGGGAGTGTTTGCTTTGATGGTGGTGGGGTTCTGTGTCCTCTCTGTCTGCATATTTCTGATGAAGACAATAAGGAGAAATGGAAAACGGGACCACAATTGGTATACATTGCTTCAATCTAATCATATATTAGAAATCATATGCATTAAGAAAAGTCGGTATTTGGCAATGGATCAACTAGGCTTTTTATTTTCAAGCACTATTCTCTTATGTTTGCAAATGCTGAGAGCACAAACAATTGAATTCAACTGAGGAATACGGATACATTCATTATACAGTTAACTTCGGAATTATTGTCATCCTTGTTAGAAAGAAAAAAAAGCTATACAAATGTTGTTCCTGCACACTCTGATCACTTTAAAAAGAGCTTCTGGAGTTGACTGTATATCTGAGGGAATTTAATATGAGAATCAGAGACAATGTTCCACAAGAACGAACAAGGACAAAGGCACAAAACGTGCCACTTCCCTGCCTTCCCTGGTTCTTACTGTAGCACTGGAATGGAACCCAGGGTTCATACTGACAGGTGAACCAGGTTACGTACAGTGCAAGAAATGAACATTTCCTTTATGTATTTGTTTACTCAAACATTGGGTGGGTTGGGGAAGGAAGGAAGAAAGAAAAGGAGAAACTGCCACTACTTACCGCACTGGAGTTATTGCGACGGTGGTTGGCTGCATGGGCCTCTGCAGTGTTCAAGTCTCCTATGAACTCCTCACACTTCTGGCAGTAGAACCCTATCACTGGGATTAAAAACTCTAAGCCTGTAAAACACATAGAACCAGCACAAGAGCCGCCATTCCAGGCATTAGCATTGAAGATTTAAGGAGTTAGAAGACAATGATGGAAGCAGTTGTGTGCATGAGGAGGTTTCTGACCAGAGGAAGCAGAAACATACATCTTGCATAGAACTGAACTGTGCATTTCTAGTCCTTGTTTATCTGCAACACTAACTAAATATAATTTTTGTTTGTTGCTTGGACGAGTGTTTCCTAATGAATGTATATGATAATAAGAACTTAGAAAATGTATTTTTCTACTGTAAGATACAGCAAAAAGGTAGAAACAACTGCTGTACCATCATCCTTCAGCAACCCTTCCAGTTCCTTCACCAAGGCTTCTTTTCTGGTCCTCAGGGCTTCTCTCGTTCTCATTTTACCCTCATTGTCATCCTAAGGGTAGGAATTCATGACGCACATAAAAAAACTAAACATATAACCCACAATAATGAAGCAAAGACATCAACCTGAACCCTCTTCAAGTTGTAATATAAATGATTAGAAAACTACAAATGAAAATGTACCTGCTTCCTGTCCGTGGACCTTTGAGAATACTGATCACATTTGGCCCGCTTCTCCTTGGTTGCTTAACAGGGAGAAAGTAAGACAGAACTTGAAATGCTAGACTGGATAAATCCACCAGACTCCCAAGCAACAACTACTGTGTAGTAGTAGAAACAGTTCAGTTCACAGACGCGCACAAAGAGTCAACATGACATCACACCTTTGATGAGAGACTGCAAAGACACCAGTGCCTGTTGTACGTCTGGAGTCCCAAATGCAGGAATAGTCATTTTGACCTCCTGCTTTCCTGCTTCTACGGCCAGCGCCGGCGATGGCAGTTTGGCTTCCTTCTGCTCCTGCAGCTTGGACATGATCTTGCTGATGTCCGACGTCCCCAGGTTCAGACCAATGTGCTTCATCATGTTCTTTATCTTCTCGACCTCTTTCACATCTGGGGGGAGGGAGGAGTTGGGCTGCGGACCTGCGTGCTCAGTCTTCACCGTGGGCGCGGAAGCAGTCCCATGACCATGTGGCTTGAGGTCCCCGAGTAGCTCTCCAAGGTTTCTGAAGAGAGGCTGGTTCAGGGAGTAGGGTTGACCTGCATGTGAAGTCTCTACGTGGCCTTGATAGGTAGTGGACGGTGCCATGGGCTGGGACTGCTCAGTGAACTGAAGTGAGGAGGATGGTTGTCTCTGATTGTCATTTCCGTTCCCATAAAGAAACGACTCCTCATCCTCGACATCCACTTCCTTTTTAGTTTCTTCCTCCCTGGTGCCCTGGAGCCAGGAAAAGTCGTTTCCCACTCGCTCATGCGGGAGGAGCATACTGTCATTCACTGATGGTATAGACTGGTCCTGGCTTGTGGTAGGCTGCCCTTGGAAGCCACTGGGCTTCGAGTTCATGCCCATGTTTCCTGCCTGTGAGCAAAGGAAAACAGCAACAATCAGGCCAGATACAAATGTACTTGTGAAACTTAATCTAATCAGATTTTACTAGCAACTGCCTTTATGAATTGTAGTTGGGCTGGATCTGGAAACCTTTGACACATCTGCTGCCCTGACAACAGAGGCCAGGAAACAGGAAAATACCTGACCCTTTTAAATTACCTGAATAGTAAGGATGGCATTCTTGATGGCAGGTAGGCGGTCTTCCAATTCCTTACAGTTCATCACTCGTTTTAGCCCCTGTAACAGATCGGTGTTGAGTGCCAAAGCGTGACCACTGCCACTGCTGCTACTGAAACCCTGACTGGGACTCATCCGGCCCTGACTCCTCCCACGACTGTGACTCCTGCTCCGGGCCCTGCTCCTGCTCCGTGCCCTGCTCTTCCCCCGGGTCCGGCTCTTACTGCGGGCTCTGCTCTTGCTCCTACCTCGGCTTTTTCCGTGACTCTTACTCCGGCTTCTCGCTCGACTTTTGCTTCTGCAGCGGCTTTTGGCTCGACTCTTGCTCCGCGCTCGACTCTTGCTCCGCGCCCGGCTCTTGCTCCGCGCTCGGCTCTTGCTCCGCGCCCGGCTCTTGCTCCGCGCCCGGCTCTTGCTCCGCGCCCGGCTCTTGCTCCGCGCCCGGCTTCGACTGCGGCTTTTGCTTCTGAGCCTCTGCCTCTCATATCCTCTGTCTAATATTGTACCCGACGGTATCCCCAGTTCAGACAGGCTGGAGGCAATGTTCTCTTTCAGATAATCGGGGAGTGGCTGGTTGGCTTCAAGGCATCTGAGAAAGTCTTCCCCTGCCTTGTCGCTGTAATACAAGTTAAAGATGTTTTGGATTACAACAACAATGTACCAACCTCCCCCTGCCCCAATCAAATAGAATTGTCAGTCAATAAAATAGCTCCCTTTGATTTTGAAGCATAATCTGATCAGGATATTAAGTGGGGATCCTCATGTGTAGATGGGAATTATGATTTTTCAAGCAGTGTTTATGCAGTAGCTTCTTGACAGACATATCTTCTACTTGCTTACCTTTTATCTTTCTGATGGGCCTTTAAATGGTTGGGGTTCCGCTGTATATCTGGAGGGAGGATCTGCTGATTGCCCATAGTGATCACTGTGCTGCGATCAATGGAAAAACTGCTACAGTGTGGTTGAGTCTGAATAAGACAAACAACAAATTCAGCACATGCTCCAGCATTACAATATTTGTCCCACAAACTGCTAATAATATATACTCAAACGCAGACAACGACAATGCACAGGAAAATCAATTATCAATTACATTAGCTTGTTGCATGGAACAAATGTGTTAACATTGTTTTAACTACATAGCTTTTGCTCGCTAATATACTAGTTATCTTTCAAATAATGACATAGCTACATACATTGATATAATGGTCCCCCATGGATCTACTATGAATGTATTCGTTGTTTGATGCAGCAGGTAAAAAGGAGCGACATGGTCCAGGGGGCAAATGTCTGGGTGGTGGAGCATTCGGTGGCGGGCCGTAGGGCCCTCCATAGCGGGGGCCCATCATTGGTGGTCCAAGTTGTGGGTGGATAAACGGAGCCGGGCCACGGGTATATTCTCCTGGATTAGGAAAACCACGATACATCTCTTCGCCCTCAAACGTCCATGACACCTAATAAACGTTGTTAAATAGACGCATGTTCCCGGTTTATACGTTAACACTGTGGATTGTTGTGACGGACTTGAGTCTAGGCATGTTGAAGCCAACATAAAACGAGCTTCACTTCCGGTTGATTGCTCATTCTTCTTCTTCTGTGATGTTTAACTAAGGTTGGCTGCAACGTTATTGGTATATTACCGCCTCCTAACGCAGTGGAGGTTGAACCAGAGACGGGGAGATATAAATCCTCCCTGTCAACCTGGTTTTCCATTAAAAAAAACTAAACAATCTAGACTAGGTGTAGGCCTACACGTTGTGGTTTAATTCTTCAAACCGTCCTCAACTTTTCCCTTCCACTCCTACTGTCCAAAATTAAAGTAACATGGCCAATTGGAAGCTTCAACAGCATGAACAATTGCATATTCAGCTGACTAAGCAACTTAATATAAACCCGTTCGTCCAATCTTAATTATTTTTTTACTTTCAAAAATAAAAATACACAAGAATGTTTTTTACATTATTATTTTAATGGCAAAAAAACAAACATAGAACAAAAATCCACAGGTTACAGTTTAAAAAAATCATCAGCAAGTTACTGTAGAAGTGATTCAAAACAAAAAAAATTAACATAGTAAGAATGTATGGGTAAAGTTGAGAATACTATTGTTCTCCTTCAAAATGGGGTAAAATGGATTCAGGAAGTTGTCCGAATATTAGAATATATGTCTATATTTGAGGTGTTTTACCACAACCTCAAAATGTTGTGGTGTCTCTTGACCAGTAGAGGCCTGGGGAGTAGAGAAAAATCCTCCCTTGTTTCTTTAAAATAATGAAACATTTTTCTTTGAGAAAATGTTCACTCAATACAAACAGTTTCTATTTGAGCAAAATATACATTGCAATGACAGTAGTGCCTGTATGTTGAAGACTGGTTCAATATGCAACAAATGACAGAAAATGATGAAACTGGCAACGTGAAATCAACAGTTTATTGCTCACCTTCCACTCATTCATACTTCCAAACAATCTGTCTTACATCCAAATATATACACAATTATGTCCATAAGCAGCATAGGTGGCATCTTTTAAATAACAGAGTAGATACCAGTAATAACTACTTCCGATGAGAGGAAAAAAAAAAAGTTTCTGATGCTCAGTTTTTTTCTTATTATTTTGAGCTTATGTAAACTATAATTTAAAACAAATACTGGAGAAATAAAGCTAGTTTCTTTTCAAGTATCAATCAAATTCAATAAAACTATAGGATGGACTGCAAGAACCCCATGTGTAGTCCTCTTATCAGACATACAAGTATTTAAACACCTCTAGGACACCCTTCTGTGTCCTCTCTCAAATCTCAGCGATAAGGCTAGAGTAGTGTCGCAACAAAGTAAGGACAGCAGAGCCCACACAGTAGTTAAAGTTGGCACCACAATGAATTTGCGGCAGACAACCCTTGGCGACCATGTCGCAAATAGCAGAACACACAACAAAAAACACTCGCTATGCAAAATACTACATTGAACAGTCCTCTGTGACATACCTCAAGATGGAATCCAGAAAAAGGCTTGTTGTAGGACTTTTCATGCATGCAGCAGCTACACTTTCATACATCGTCAGGGGAATAAAGGATGTTAAAACATGCTTTTTTCATATTCACATTGAGATAAGGCATTTTCTCTTTCATACCTGAAAGGACTCTAAATGAACTCTGCTGTAAAGGCCTGCACTTTGTTTTAACTAGTGTAGTGTCTGCCCTGGCTGAAGCCTGCCTGATTGTACTGCTGGCCACCATGTTGGAAGAACTGTTCAAATTGTCCTCCTTGGTTAAAATTCTGACCACCTCTCACCCCCCATCCACCCCCCTGTCCTCCTCTCCCACCTCTGCCCCTTCCTCCACGACCCCCTCGACCTCCCCTCTCCTGATGCCGACCTCCGTCTTGGTAATGGTTGTCATGCTGGAAACCTCCAGCCACCCCTACCCCTCCTCCCCCCTGGTGTCCTCCTCCAGAGTAACCAGGCCCCTGGAAGCCTCCCTGGTAGTTCCCGCCCCCATAACTTCCTCTTCCACTACCACCTTGATGACCTCCGCCCTCCTGGTAATGACCTTGGTTGTAACCTCCGCCTCCTCCATCTGACCAGCCGCCCTGCACCTTACCCCCTCGGCCGCCCCCCCCTCCACCTCTGCCACCCCTGTCATAGCCTCCTCCGCGCTCGTGACCTCCACGACCTCCATGCTGTTCGTAGCCCCCCCTGCCCCCCCCTCGTCCACCCCCTCCATACTGCTGTCCTCCTCCCTGGGGGCCGTCCTGCCTCTTCTGCCAGGTGGGCATCTCAGGAGGTGGAGCCTCAATTTCGGTGGGTCGCCCGCCTCTGTCTGGCACGCGCCCCATCAGAATCTGGGTCAAACGTGAACAACATCCATTAATAAACTCAACAGTTGCTCACGGGGGTGAGTGATAGGGGGGTTCATAACCAAGCAGTGCTCAAGCACGTCTTAACACCACCTTGTTGATGGCGCACGCCGTTTTCTCTCTTATCCTGCCACTGCTCGTGCGCAGGATGTTGGAGAGGTCTTCTCGTGCAGCAAAGAGGTGGGCCACAGTGACTTTGCTCTTGGCAGACAGTGTCGAACGAAGAGGCGGGTAAACTTTGGCCAGCTTTTCAGCATGCGTCTGTTTAAACCAGGAAATTACCATCAGGACGTCGTATTTACTTACTAAAGATGTACATTGCTAACGCTAAACAATTCTAATCCCTTAGTTAATTGGGTAATGCATCAAATAGTAGTTAAAATGTGCCTGGAAATAATAACAAAGTACCTTGGCTTTATCAGACCACCCGAAGGACTGAACTGTCACATCAAGACGCTTCAACAACATCTTTCTCCTGACATCATACTCATTCACAAGGGCTTGGTTGATGGCTTCAATTTTTTCCTGCAAAAAAGACAATGCATGTATAATTAGTAGTGTTATCAGATAAACAAATGTATTCAAGAGGGTTAACAATAGACTTCCTCGACGTTTGTTTAAATGACATTACCCAGTGAACTGGTCCAAGTGCTTTCTTCATGAGAGGACGACCGACATGAGATGGCGGCACTTTGGCCAGGGCTTCCTTCAGCTGAAGACGATGCAGAGAGGAGATCTTGTATCTCATATCTTATCGAAACTTAATAAGATATTTTACTGTGTACATATATTACATGACAGACCAACTCACTTTCTTCTCAATGCCGCTGAAGAACTGGAACATGGTGATATTGACAGGGGGCTTGGACATTCCCAAGGCCAAACAGATGCCCTTCAGCTCCATAAACACCTCACTTCCCCCAGCCTGCTCAGCGGCCTTTTGGGGCTTGTTCACCAGGATCATCCTCGACGCCTCTAGCTCCGAGATTAGAAAGGCTAAGGGTAAAAAGAAGAACTAGGTTGGCTAAAAAATACCTTTAAAGGAATAGAGAGAAGTTGAACCACACTATTATTACTAGGACTGTAAATAAGATGTCACGTTACAGAGACACATTTTTATTTTTTTATCAAGTCTGTTTCAACTTTTGGAAAGACTTGAACCCAATCATCTAAAATGTGTTTTCCCCTGTAACAGGGGATACAGCACAGGTTTCTTCAACTGTCAACACAGGTCACATGACATTGATGATGCTTTTGACGTACTGATGAGTAGGAGGCAGTTTCTCTTGTTGAGAAGCCGCTGAGTGACGTCTCCAGAAGAGAGGACAGAGTATGGGCAGGCCAGCTCAGACAGCAGACCACTCACTTCCAGCTGAAAGCCCTCAGCCTCACTTGGACCTGTGGTCGGTACAGGTGGTCAGTTGGTGTTGCCAAGCCATTCGTTTCATGAAAAGGTAGAATGTCACCACATTTAACCGTCCCCCCGCCACCAGAAAGACAGCAACTCACAATTGGTGGCATGGACATTCTCTTCCAGTTGGCAGTATAGTTTCAGTTCTGACACAATCCAGGCACACAGCTTGGTGAACTCTGGTGAAGCAGCTCCCTCATTGGCTGCTGCCTCTAGTGCACCATCCTCTAACAGGGGGCCTTGGTAACTGACCAAAAACACAAATTACAGAGTTTTCACTTGACCATGTTTGGAGTAGTTAACCTTGGTTTGACCATGTTCAGAGTTGTTTTAAGTGGTATTATGTGTGTGTTTGCATGCATGTGTAGTTAAAGACTCAGGCTAGTGTAGTAGTCTGAATTGGCTGCAACTCAGTTCAACATATCAGTACTTCAACATATCAGTACGTATCAGTACAGATGCCACATAACCGGGAGTGGGCAGATTTATAGTAAATAGAAACCAGTCCTAATATGGGTAGGACCCAATGAGAACATTAGGTGGGGCCTGATATCTCAGCCCTTGTGCTGCCTTCGGGTCATTGTGACCCACCTTTTGCACCACGACGGTGGGTCACAAACTAAGACCCGAAGGCAGCTCAAGGGTTGACCACTGCCAGTGTGTAGCTACTCAATGAGAACTGTTTCCTTCTGGCCACATTTTGATTAATAAGTTAAACAATGACGTGGCAGACTACTTTAAATGCTTGCAGATGTCGATATTTCTACAAGGAAAGCTGATAAAAACTAGTTAACACAAATGAATACATCCACTGCTTCACACAATTAGTTCAGGTGTAAAGTGTTATTGTCATCAGATAACGTGTTGGCTAACTACCTAACCATTAGTTAGGATTTACTAGTACCCGGCTCACCGGTTGGATAAACTGCCTGCCACCTAGCTATCGGCTACATGCTAGCTTGGACAATATGTAGAGAGTCCATTTGAACCTACCCCAGGTCTTCAAGCGAGTCCAGAATGTCATTCTCCATTCCAGTAGCTATCTAGCTAACACGTATTGAATTCACAGGAGCACAAAAATGACCTAAACTCGTTGAGTGGTCTAACAATTCTGCTCACTGGGACTGCTCAGCTGGCATGCTGGGGGTCCTCTTGAGCCAACCTCCTGCCTCTGAGCCGGTTAAAATAATGCCTGTACAAACTTGCTATTAGGTTACAATTATATACAATCATAACATATCATCATAGCATGAATCATAGCGATCATCTTATGATCAGAAGTAAATCATAACCATCAGGATTCAAAAATCCTTATTCTCTCGTAAAAAATTGTGTGGAGAAAATGAAATAACACTAGATGGTGCTATTAAACAATGACCAAATTTATTCTTTAAAAATAAGAACTGGGGAAATACAGGAATGTGGTTGGGCACACGTGTCCATGGTTTATTGTTTATTGACTCTACAACATACGACAATATCATTACCAAAAAGGCGGAGTTCTGTTGAATATCGTAACAGTGGGCTTTCAAAATGCAGACTATGTTTTATTGTAGGCCTAAATGTATTAGATCTCGCTAAATTTCCATACTTCTGAAAGCTGAAAGATTTGTGTCAGAACTGTATTTTTATTGGTTAAGATGACAGATTGTGTGCCAATTGAAAAATAGCATGTCAGGTGTTCATCTTTATGACAGGGAACTCACAGTGTAGACCCAATAATACACACACTTGTTGGCAAATCAATCCATGGCACATAGGACTAGAATATCAGCATTTAGAAGTACAATCAAGATCCTACAGATATTGAAACAACCAGTTGGTTAGTATGATTAATGAGAAACATTATAATGTTATTTAGTTTTAAGTTCTAATTTTCTTATTTGTTTTCCTTTTAGAAAAATACATAATATATTTTTAAATACCGTAACCCCCAAAAATCCCTAAACATAAATAAAGACACCAAAATAAAAGGAAAAATAGAGACGCATCAAAGAGACCAGAGAATCCTGTCCTTTGATTTAATAAATGGGAGTTTATGGGTCAATGTACATAGAATATGTATACATAAATCAAGTAAGGTTCGAATGGGTGTAAAATAACCTGCATTGATCTGTAAAATGTACAATATTTAGGGGTGGAGTGGTAAGATTTTAACCACTCCATGGCTTCACTTTTTCCTGAAGAAGAATATCTGTATTGGTGGCAGGTTAAACTGATAAAACTATTCTATTCTATGAAACATCTACTTTGCATTTAGAAAATAAAACAAAATAAGTACATCGAAATAAAATAACAATGATTAAATATTCAATGCTACAGAAGGCTCTCCACCAACAATAGATACAAACAGTATAGACAATAATGTAAAATATATTATAAATATACAATCAAGTGGGATAACACTTTTTTCTCTCTCAAGTAGACCAGTTCATAATAATAGTAAGATGATCATATTGTCACTCTTACAGTCAATAACAGTTTAATAAACAATACAAAAAATTGTTGAAATGTGAATACAAAACAGTTTTATGCACAGTAGTAGCAAGGATGACTGTAATTATCATAATGTCCCTCATAGCATGAAATCGCAGATGTTTGAGAAAAACCATCAAGAAAAGTCATAATGAGATCAAGTATCATTTGGTGTCTATGTGATGGAGACATAAAGTCACCAGAATTTTTACAGGAGGAGATTCATTAGTGTTATTACTGAAATGCATGCTTAAAGTACATCCTAACTTAAGTTTAAGTCAATAAGCTAACCATACCTATGTGAGTTTGGTTTTGTGTCTGTACTAAAATTATGGCAACACAGTTGTAATAATTTGGTACTTCTATTTAGATAGACCATCCGTTAATGAATCTATAAACTATACATTTGTGTAAACCGTTGTCACCCCCTTGAATCCCAGTTGTGTCCTTACAATCAATCCTCCTATAAATTGTGTTTCTAACAGAATATCAGCTGTCTCCCCTCTCTCAACCACAAATGGTGCTTGTGGCTAACAGCACCAATCCAATCAGAAGGCCAGCCTGTTTAGTCTCTTCAGAGATCTCCATGTCAAACTCACCTGCCGATACCTGCTCTTCCCTCCTACCCAAAGGGGGGGAGGGGGGCTGCAGTA
Source organism: Hypomesus nipponensis (assembly GCF_054491055.1). Lineage (NCBI taxonomy): Eukaryota > Metazoa > Chordata > Actinopteri > Osmeriformes > Osmeridae > Hypomesus > Hypomesus nipponensis. The sequence continues at coordinate 11,880,670 of NC_140371.1, read as the reverse complement.
GTGGAGGGGCAGGTGGTTCTGGTACTTTCTACATGAAAGGACCCCTCCCACACATGTGCACGCACACAGACACACAAGCACAAAACAAGACACACTCGCACACTAATTTGTGCATGCATCACTTTATGTAATCTACTGTATCCTTGGTGACTGAGGGACTGGCCTGCTCTACGGATGCCTGGCAACCACTGTGCAACAAGTCACCTGGTCATACACCTGGTGCTGCCTGTGGGCAATCAGGTGGGGGGGACTTAGTGGGTATTTCATTCCACTACCTCGGCCTTCAGCCAGTAGACTTGATCCATCAACAGTTTAAAAAGGTTATGGGTCATGGCTAGTTACTCAATGGGGATAGGAGGATGAACATGTTTGACACAGACACACATTTAGATAGTAATGGTTGAAAATGTATATGGTTGTGGATTCTAATTCAGAGACCTTGTAATTCTAAAATAGAACATGCTGAGCAGAGTAAGTCTACAATGTTTGATCAGTGGGAACCAATAGTGAATGGACCAAATGTTAAAGAGGAACAAATACAAGAAAGGTCTCGGTATAGCTCCTTCGTTTGTCTTTGGCCGGGACTCATTAAAATGGCAGTCCTCTGAGTTGAAATCCCTTTGAAATTATATAGAAAAACAAAAAGCCCTGACTATATCAGTATACAATTCCTAAATGGACTGTGTTTTCCTTTTGCATTGTTAGCCAACTCTTGAAGTACCTTTTTCTTCTCAGATTCCAGACTGAGACATGGAACTGGCACATAATGAACGAGTTGTTGAATTAGGCTTTGTGTCCACTTTAAATGAAAGAACCCTCAGAAACATACCTTGTTTTCACTTTCATTCACTTTCATGTTATCCCACACTTTCCACAGGTTTGCACCGTTCCATACGATACACATTCTACCATGCATTCACCCTTTACTCTAATTCTCCACACTTTCCATCATACCACCTTCAATATACTCTTCCCAATGTTTACTGAATGTTTACTAACTGATATTTTAGTGACACAGATCCTGACAAATTGTAGTTGCCCTTAACTTTTCTTCTTAAAACACAATAAAAGTTATTTCCCATTCACGCATTAAATAGCAATATGTACTATGTGCTCACTCACACAGGCACAGTCAAAACCCGATCATTTCTGTTCACTCAGTCCAACGCTGATATGCGGTTGAGCCTGAATAACCCAAAATCACTTCCTGGATGTCCATGATCCTTTGCCAATGACACTCGAGGCGAGTGAAGGCAGAGTGTGATGCTGGGGGACATCCTGGAGTGTTTCTACACCAATGAGGCCTGGATTTCCTCAGTTCCACCAACCAAATCCTCTCACTCCCTCTCAGCCCCTACTGTCTCTGTGAATCCTCAATGTCTTCATTCGAGATCTGTCTCCAGGCAAGGACAGAACGAGGGTCCTGAGCGTGCTGAGAGTGCTCCAGCGTGGGCAGGGCTACTCTGGGTCACCAAACGGGGGCTTCAGGCAGCCAAGTACCTCCCCGAGAGAGGAGAACTTCCTGGGGCGGGCTCGCCAGGGCCTCCGGGGGCCCCTGGTCCAGCCCTCACTGTGGCCAAGTCAGCTGTCCTGCCAAGGGAGAGAGTAACCCCCCCCACACACACACACACACACACACACACATTCACACACACTTAATTCACTGTTAGCAGTGTAAGCACACATTAGCTGAATGCTTTTATTGACTGACCAGATGCACTTTTTCATATTCAACATTATACCCTATCCATAGTGTTATGTAACTATAAATGTATATGTAAGAGAGTCAAAAAAGAACGTAAATAGCGTCATTATCAAACCCTGACTGCAGATTGCACCGAAGTAAGATTTAGACAGAGTACAGCATTCAACATTCAAATCGGCTTCAGAATTGAAAATTACGTCTCGGCACCAACAGCAGAATTTGACGTTTTTTTTTCTCTCTAATTCCAATCCATGTATCTAAAAAAGTGAAAGTACCTTATCATAATACATTAGAGACTTTATTAAACCTTGTTTTGACTCAATCAAATCTTTGACATGCTGCACTGTTGCCAAAATATCCAGCTTGGTTTAGCCATCCGAATCTGATGAAGGTAAACAGTTTGACTCAAGAGGCTATCAATCAGAGTGCTTCTCTGGCCTCTGCACTCCCTTCATCTAGATAATCTCCTTGTGAATGAAAGAGAAAATGTCTCTTTGTGTGTTGGTTCTGAATCCACTTGTTTCCACAGAGATGGAATTACGCAAGGCTTTGATAACAAAATGTTCTGTTGCTTTGGCCTGAAGGGTGAAGGGTGTAGGGCACAGACACAGAACAAAGAAGTCGCAGAAAGGATTGTTTCCCATGACCGATACAGACTTAGCACAGGTTATCCATTTTGTGCTAGATAAGCGAACGGGTATTCTATCCAAGGGTAAGAAACACATCACAAGCGTGGGCTGAAATTGGTGAAACAGAATATAATGTAACTGACTTAAGTGTCATGAAACGTGTGCATGACAGAATAGTATTGTCGTCAACTGTGTGTGACCTTGTAGTAAAGCAAGAGAAACATGTATATAACGTCATTATTCTCTGGAACCAACCTAAACACAAACGCACTTCACGTCTTAAACCTTCTTCTAATGTGAAGCGAGCCCAAACACACACACACCTTCTCCCTGTGTGCCGATATTCCATTGTGCATCCCCTCCGCAGGGCCATCCGTCTGCTCCTGGGAATCCCTCCTGCCGCGTGCAGGGACCTGAGACTCATTCTCCCAGCGGGCAAAGCCCTTGTTCTTGGAGGCCTTCCTATGGGGCCGGTACCTCATCTTGGGGAAGGTGTGCGATCCCCCATCCCCGGCCCCCCAGGCATGCTCTGGCCAAAGGGGCTCCGTTTGTGTGGCCTGGCTGGTGGTGGCCCTCTGGAGACGGACAGAGATCCGCTGGGCTGATCCCGTCATGAGGGTGATGGACTTGCCCTCCAGGTCAGGACCCACCGGGGCCACTGTGGGAAACTCAAACACCTCGTCTTCATCTGTAGGACATTTTCTAGTTCAATGGACTGGCAGAGCGTATGTTAAATTCTATATTGTTATTGTATAAGTCAAGCATAAGTTAATAGGTGTGTATATGTATATTCTACAGGTGCTGAATGGAGAAAGACGACAAAGTGGATAAAAACGAAATCTGTTCGCCTATGAAAAAGGTCAACAAGCAAACAGAGAATTAAGGGGTGGAGGGGCGTTCCTGTACCTTTGCAGGTGGGCAGTGCGGGGCTGCTGGGCAGAGAGCTGTGAGTCAGTCCTCCAGGGGAGACACTCCCCAGAGATGTGGAGCGAAGCAGCTTCCTGCAGGCCAGAACCAACAACTCCCTGCACTGTTTATGGCAGTTCACCCCACAGTCTGAAACACAACACATACATACACACTAGACGCGTATACCATCTGAGGTCAGTTGTATGATGTAGGTTGCACTTGTGTCACTGTTCTGTTGGTTTGGGTACTCAAAAACTAAGAATGAACACAAAGAAATAAATGATATTAGGACCAAGTCCAAGATCACCTTTACACTTGTATCCCTGCTTAATGATTCCCCAGAGCTGAACAAACAGCAGGTCCACAACAGAGACCGGGAGGGAGAAACAACAGGAGAATGTTACAATTTGTAATGGTGGAAGCATGTTCACACAGTGAGCAAAGACGGAAGTGTAAACCTTTGTACCATAAACAGGATATAATTCCTCACAACACCCTTCCTGTAAACTATGTGTGTGTGTGTGTGTGTGTCTGCCTGCCCGTATACATCCATTTGTGCCAGTTTGCTTTGTGAGAATATTCTCATTTCATCATTGTGCTTTTCTCACAGATGAATCTAATGCAGTATTAGAGTCAGGAAAACAACAAAGGACGACATTGTGCATGTTATTACGTCATTAGGCACAAAACAAGATCTCACAGGTACGGTGTGCATGCACACACTGTCATACAAGTTCTTCTGAATTAGTCAACATGAATGTAGTGTTCCGTCAACTCATTGTTTTTATCCATCTTAATTACAACGGACCGATGTAGCCAACAGTCATGTCAACATATTGTTTCTCTGTATGTTGATTCCCTCCATGCACTGTGAGTAATTCCTCTTTCAGAAGGTCAAGGAGACCCATCGGGTAGGAACTCAGACTAACGACCAGAGTACAGATTTGTTTAAAGATTATATAATAAGTTGTTGGCAAAAAAACAACCCCAAAATCTCTGAAATAGGATTCCACAACCCTGTCTCTCCAACACATAAATACAGGTGGAAAATCAAATGTTACTCTGATAGTCCTTCAGAGCAATTAATTTCAAACTACTCTCTCTGTCACCATTTTATAATAAATCTACCGTTTCCCAGTCATGTTGCTTCAAAGAGTTAATGTGCGTTTGCAAAGTCTCAGATTGAACATGCTGCCAACACATCTCTGCCTTCCTGTGGGTTTTCAGTAACACTTTACTTGAAGGGGATTTTTATAAGCAACCATCACACCTTCATAAATGTTCATGTATCATTCACAACAATCTTTACTTCAATGTTGTTTTAGGTGCATTTTCAAAATCTAACATTAAACATTTATTGTAATCATCAAAATGCACCAACAAGGTTAAACTTACAAAGAGGCAGGCAAGGGATTGGTAGATTTAATTTTAAAGGTCATTATATAAAAAATTTGATTTACCAACATATCACATTGATAAAGTCAACCATTACAGTATAACTGTTTACAGAGAATTTTAAGAGTACTAATTTAGTATTTCAGATCTATCTTTACTTTTATTTAGAAAATAACTTCCCATTTCTGATGAAGAAGGACATAGTTATTGTATGTTAAATATTTTGTATCTGAGGTTTCAGTAACACTTATGAAGACCCTTTTTGTTAAGTGTTACCGTTTCTATTCAACCTAAATAAAGGTGCGTTAGACCATCCTCTTCAAATCCTCTCAAAGAAAGATGGGAAATTCATACGTACAAATCCTGCACAATGTTCGCAGAAGGTTGGCTTCAGGTATGTCATTTCCTGGAAGTTGTGAATGAAGCCAGGCCCCATCTTACACTGGAGCAGGGGGTTGGCCCTCAAGAAATATGCCATCATCTCATCCTTACTGATCAGACCGTCCCTGAAGAGAAGGAGTGATAAGAAAAGAGAGACAAGAGACCAAATTATAGATATTTGAGAAAGGGGGTCATGGCAGAACGGGGGGCAGCATGTATACTTCAGAAAACATGAGCTAAATGAAAGTATGAATGATCAAGACTATCTTCAGTCTGCTTTGGTCCCATCAGTACTGCAAATCATGTTCTCAATTCTGTGTTTGTCCAAAAGAGATTTTTTTTTTTTTTACAAGCACAGTTGGAAGGCTGCTTCTCCACTCCCCTTTCCCTCCTGTCTCCTCCTCCTCCTTCTCCTCCTCCAGACCTACTCACTGAGTCAGAGTCACTGAGGCGGACTGAGATGGGATTTGAGCGTTCCACTGAACAGATGAACCACCCAGGACAGGCAGGGGATGCAGAGAAAGAGTATGTGTGTGAATGTGTGTGTGTGTCCTTCATAGTCAGCCATAACCTTCACCTTTCTTCACCCTCCCATCTCCTCAAGCTACAGTGACCAAGCACCTCCCTCAGTTCAGGGGCTAAAAGCAGACTAGAGTCTGTTGTTGTGATCTCACAGTTTTTCTGCAGTTTTACAATAGGGGATTGACCTTGTGATGTCAGGTAAAAAAAAAAAAAAAAACCTTGTGTGCTGACAAAAATGCTTACTGTTTTAGCATACAGTAGGAAAACACATCAACATTTTAAAGCATTTATTCTGTTGTTATACTCTGCGTGTGTGTCTGAGAGAGAAAGACAGTCATACAGACAGACAAACAGGAAGGGTGGGAGGGAATAGGTTGAATGTGAGAGAGAAATGGGGTGAATGTGTGAAATTCAGTCTATGGGAAGCTTACACGTGTGAATGTCTTTGGGGAATGTGTGTTGTGGGTGTGGAAACTCGAAAATGTGTTTGTGTGTGGGGGATGTGAGTGTGTGTTCGAATTCAAATGTGTTTGTGACTGAGCCTGTGAGTGTGTGTGTGTGTGTGTGTTAATGTGAGTGAGTGTAAATGTGGCACTGTTTTTGTGTGGCTGAGAAGCAGACCGGAAGCTATGGATGCAGTGTGCATGTCACAGTTCAGATTACGACTTTGGCAAAGGTGGCACACTCACTGGTCTTTGTCCAAAACACAGAAGGAATCCAAAAATGGAAAGTTTGCAGCAATACTCTCAAAGTCCTCTTGGGAGATGTAGCCGTCATGGTCATGGTCATAGTTCCTGAATACAGACTTCCCAAAAAGAGAAACGAACAAAGGAATTGACATGCTCATTGTGTGGAACTTATACATGTCTCACTCTTTGGAATTGTGACTAAAATAGCCTATTTTGTTTTAAACTTTCTATTATTTTCCTCACAATGGACGTGGATGGGCTTCACATCCTTTTCTCATCTCTTTGTTTTCTGCTACAGTGATTGGCCTTACACCGGCTGATTGCCAAGTCCTTACAGGACTCAAACCGGCATTTTCCAGTGTCCTCCGGAGTCAACACTGTTCCTTAATACGCGCTACTTACGTCCACCACCTTCCTGATGTGTTTGTTCACCAGCGAGGGGTCTGGCTTGGTGGGCACACCAGACGCCCAGTCCAGTGGGGCCAGGGGCTTGTTGGGCGTTGTAGGAGAGGTAGGCTAGAGAGAGATGACGACATGAGGACAGCAGCTCTCAGTTGTATGTTCATACACTAGCAAGCATGTTGGGACTTGGGATGTTAAGGGGTTGTGAAGTCAATTTGTAATCCTGAAAGGAAGTCGAGACTCACCAATGATTTAGGATTTCGTGGCTCCCTGAGCAACGACAGCTCATAAATCTCATCTTCTGTGTAGTAAAGATCTAAAGAGAGCTGGGGAAACAAGAATATACAGCACACTGACACACTGAACGCACAATGACTTGCCAACTGCCCTGACTTGAAACATAAGGTTCATCGTTTGAAATACTGACAAACAGCGCAGGTAAACAAATCAGTTCCCAGTACAACCAAGTTGGTATCCTGTCGAGAGGATGGCTAATGACTCATAGCACTGAAGATAGAAATCAATTTCCTGTTGAGTGCCGGTCTGTTTCCTCACCGTGAGCAAGTAGATGAGGTCCATGTTGGGCTCCACTTGTGCCACGGTAGTCTGAAGGGACACCAGCTCGTTAAAGGTGAGGTACAGTTGCTGCATCTTCACAATGTTGACCTTGGTGTCGTCCACCCAGTCGGCGAAAACCACGTGCACGGCGATCAAGTCCTTCAGGTGGACCCCCAGGATGGGGATCTTAAAGCCCTCACTGTCGGTGAAGGCCTTGCGGTAGGCACAGTAGTTCCCATTAGAGGAGACCAGCTCCGTCATCTCGTTCCAGATCTGGGGTCGGAGGGGGGGGGGGGGGGCGAGGTGAGGGGGGATGCATTTGTGGGAAATGACAGAGAACAATCAATGTCAGATAACCAAGGAGGAAATGAGAGAGAGAGAGAGAGAGAGAGAGAGTGAGACAAAGACATAAAAAGAAACAGAGAGAGAGAGAGAGAGAGAGAGAGGGATGCAGCATACATCAACGACCAATCCCACACAGATCTGTATCAATGTCAGGAGGCGTTTCATGAGGTAAGTGCTTCCTGAAATCCCCCATTCTACCAAGTGTGGAAGAAATTTAGATTTCCTGTGTGCTTACATTATTCACTAATCAAGAGAACTAGTCATTGGATACTAGTTAGTATGTTCTCATGTAAGCTTGCTATTAATAAGAGTAGATTGTGTCTATGTGTCAGGGTTAATAGATGTTTGAGATCAGGAGAAAGTACTGGCTAAATGGTCCTTGTCATGACTACAAGGAGAGCTCCAACTATGAACTCTGTAGTTTGAGTGGTCATGTGTTGGGAGCTGTAAATCTCTTTCTCTGAGACTGTTGTAACGTCATTACTGCCTGACTGTCACTATCTATGTTTACATTCTTGTGCCCTATAAAAGATGGTCCTCTGTCCTTCAGAGAGGAGAGAGACTCGATTGAGACATAAGCCTGGTGTTGTGTTGTCATTTATTGTCAGAGGTCTGGTTTTCTCTCCCAATCTGCAGATTGATAAATACTTATTAAAATCCAGAACTCAACTGAACTTAGTCACTCCGTTTATGAAGAGACGGACAAAACACTTTCTTCAACAATTGGCGTTGTCGAGCAGCAGGATTGCAGAACCAGATCCAGGAGAGACCCACGGCAGCACCAGTATAAAGCAGAACCCGTGGTGCACAAAACAAAATGGTAAGGGGATCCTTTTCCAAAACCCCATTCATGGACTGCTTTATGCTTGGTGCGCCTGCTGTCCCTCTGCGATGCTGGTAACGTAAACAATTTAAGAACCTTTTATTGTGACGTTCAGTTGGGAGCCTGGTCTTAGCAGACTAGAGTCTGCTAGGCCTCAACAGGAGGACGATAATATTAGAGTTTTGGTTTAGTAAATTTGGGTCATTTGTTGACTTGCTATTTTTACTTTGTCTAGGTCAGAGTTGACAAACTCTGATAGCGTACAAGAACCCTGGTCGCGTGAAGTATTGAAAAAGTATGTAACAGAATCTGTATTCTTGATCTGAGGTAAAGGATCTGTTAACAGAGAATACGGACCATATACTCTTGATCTGAGGTAAAGGATCTGTTAACAGAGAGTTATGGTTTTACAGATACAGACCAGGGGTGAACCAAACAAGGAAAGGTATGTGTTATTTTTTTTATGCATGTTTACAGCTGAAAATTTTAGTTGAACAGAGATATTATGTTTGTTTGAATTGTATTAAATTGAACTGGATTGTATAACGTTTTGTGTTGGGCTTTTCTCTTTTGAACAGAGATCTTATTGGGACTTTTATTTTTGTTTATATTGTAACTGTATTAAGTTTTGTTTTGGGCTATTCTTAAGACCAAGCACAGTAGGTGGGCGGTCATAATGTATTAGGGTCAAAGGCTTTATGCGAGAGACCAACTTTAAGGGTAAAGTGGTTTTATACAAGTTAGGGATACTTTGACAATGTAAAGGGACAGTTAGGCTTTTAACTGACAAGCTTGGCATTTAATGATCAGCGAGGGACACAATCAAATACTAAGGGAAAGACAGACAGGCAGTTTATGAATCAACTCGTCTCTTTTAAGCACAAATTGTGTTTTTTGTTACTTATGAGGTAACGGAGTTGTGGAGATTATTGTATGCGCGTTCCCAAAGAGTTGGGTCTCTGTAGGCGCGTCCCATGATGGAGCGCCCGGAGGGTGAGGATAGCTTGGCTTGAAAAGGGCCATATTTGTAGTTCACAACCACATGATGTTGTAGTTCTCTTATTCTTTAATATTGTGACCGTTTTACAGTGGTACCAGATTGTGCGACTATTCTAAAGTGCTGTGTGATTCTTGTTGCAGTAAATCATAAAAGTTGGTGACATAGCCTACAGTTATGAGATTTGTTACAGATACTTTGTATTCAGATACATTGTAATTCAGTATGGGTAATCTAGCTTCCAGTATGGGAGCGATAGAAACGTTGTTAGTCCAGCCCGATATATGTGTGATTTACATGGAATTCAAGCAGTTTCAAGTATTGAGAGATTGCATGCGTGGATTAATCATGACTCGAGACATTGTTTTCCGCTGGAGGAAACGTTTGATGTAAAGATATTGGAGTTTAAAAGGCCATTCTGAAAGACAAGGAAACAAGTCGGACGTGTAAACAATATTAAAGCTGGCAAATGTTGATATGGTTAACTGAATCTAAGAGACAATGTGGCATTGTCTTGAGAAAGTAAGGTCAGATCAAGCTAAAACTGATTCTGATAGAATGCTAGTCTATTCAGACAGAGACGAGATGAACAGAAAAGTCATTATTAAAAGGTGATCAGACTGAACAAAGTCATAGAGTGAGGGAACTCAAGACATTGCTTGAACATGTTAGCATGAAGTTGCTTGAACAGACGAAGAGGGCCAAAACTAATTGTGAGAAGTCAGTAGTTGTGAAACAGGCTGAAGGTAGCTTAATTCTCAAGTGAAACAAGAGAGTCTGCCTAAGATTTGTAGCCTATTTACCGACAATGAAGATGATGTTGTTGAAAAAGAATGTAGAAGAAAAAAAAACTTTCTGACATTACAGCAGCTGCTTCCCCGTGCCACTTTGTCAAGTGTTCATATGTGGATTGTTTCCTGAACTCCAGGTAGAAGTTAAGAAACAGGTTCTACATCGGGAGAACAAAAAAACTGTTGATATGGTTATGGATTATGTCAAACATAATTGTACATCGATGCAGGAGAATGCAGGAAAGAAAGTTGAGAAATTAATGACATTGCAAATGAATTTCTTATGGAAAGAAAATAATATGTTTAAAAAAAAAATAGGGTTGGAGTCCCTGAGGTTAGAGTCCTCTAAAAAATAGGGTTAGAGGCCCTGAGGTTAGAATCCTCTAAAGTAAAGAAAAAATTGGTTGAAATCCTTGAGGTTAGAGTTCTATTTCTTTCAACTATGGGGTGTCGAATAAATCTGTTTGAAAGTAATTTGTTGTGCAAACTAAACCGAAATGATATGCACTACTGATGTTTCATGTCTATTCCTTAGGATAAAGAACACTTGGCCTAGCAATTCCATACACATCCCCCAGCAGTGGAATGCAGAGATTTTAGCGACCGCAGATGTGGCCTTGCTAGAAGCTGGGCCTGAGCTCCTGTGGTCCACACAAGCTAATCATATTGTTATAATTGTTTGTAGTACGACTCTTGAGAACCGGACCTCAGTATGCTAGTGATAGAGAAGTAGGGAAAGGTATTGTCCCAGTTATTGATGCTTTGTTGAAACAAGGAGTCATAGGTAGACTTAGGTCAATTTGATCCCTTAAGGCTAATCAAATACTTGGAAGTTTATTATGGGTTTATAAGATGGTAATGCCTGTGTTATACATCCTAGTGTGCCTAACTCTGTTACGATACTTAGCAAGTAACCCTGTTACTTTCTAGCTCTGTAAATGACTATTGGTTGCTTTTCTTCTTTGTTCCCATTGCAGAAGAGAGCCAGTAACTGTTGGCATTCACGTTTCGCCAGGTCTACTATACATTTCAGTTGTACCACAGGAGTACACTGAATCACCTACGTTGTTTAGTCAAGCATTACGAGAGGAGCTCCAGGATGTCACCTTAGCAGCCGGCTCTACTCTGGTGCAGTATATTTATGACCTTTTTGATATGTTCTAAGAATCTTGCCTCCTGCCAACAGGACACTATTGTTGTGCTACAGGCACTGGTTGAGAAGGGCCACAAGGCCTCAAAGGCAAAACTGCAGTTATGGTCTTAGGAGGTCAAGTATCTGGGCCATACACTCAAAGGTACAGAGTGTCTATTGACGCCTGATAGAGTGGAGGCCATCCGATGGATACCGAAGCCTAGAACACCAAAACAACTCTAGGTTCAGTCGGGTATTGTCGTTAGTAGATCCCTTATTATGCTGTGTTGGCTAGACCTCTCCTTGATAAAAGGAAGGAGACTGATACTCATTTGTTGTGGAAAACTGAAGCTGATAAATCATTTGTATCTCTTAAGCAGGCCTTGGCCGAAGCGCCAGCTCTCGGTCTGCCAGAATACACCAGGGTGTACTGACCCTGCAGCATGGTTATCTTAAGAGGCCTATCGCCTATGTGAGTTTCTTCTTTAGATACTGTGGCAGCAGGTTTCCCCCCGTGCTTACGAGCAGTCTGTGCTGCGGCAACATGTGTGGAAGCAACTTCAGATATAGTGCTGGGGTCGCCCTTGGCAGTGATGGTTCCTCATGCAGTAAGTGTTTTTCTGTTACGCACCAAAACTCAACACCTGTCAGCCACTAGAGCTAAAAAGTATGAACTGTAATTCTTGACTCAAAGTAACATTACATTCCATAGATGCCCCACATTGAATCCAGTTTCATTGTTGCCCACCCCTGATGATGGTGAACCACATGACTGTGAGATGGTTGTCGATAAAGTGCAAACACCCAGACTTGATATGTTGTGACAAACTTAGGGATAATGCTGAACTTGTGTTGAACGTAGATGGATCTTCGTCCCGAGCATGGGATGGCTCTCTAAACTCCGGATAAGCGGTCTGCACGGACAGTGAGACATTCGAATCTGGTAAACTGTCTGCACAGCAGGAAGAGTTTTGCTTTGACAAGGGCATGTTGTTTGTCAGAAGGCAAGGTCGTAAATATTCACACTGACTCGAGGTATGGATTTGGAGTTACTTACAATTTTGGTGCCATATGGCCAGAAAGAGGTTTCATTAACTCCTCAGGTGGAGCAATTAAGAATGGAAAGATGATTTGATAATTTAATACTAATACCGAGAAAGCCAACTATTGTTAAGTGTGAAGCTCATACTAACAATAGCAGAAAAAATGTTTCAAGAGGAAATACTAAAGCTGATGTTGCAGCAAAGGCTGCGGCCCTCTGATGTGTCCCAGGTCTGTATTTTTTTTTTTTTTGTGTCTCAGCAACCAGAAACGCGCATTCCCTCTCTTCATGTTGTGGTGGACCTTCAAGTCGCTGCTGATAACACTGAGAGGGATGGTTGGTTATCTGTTGGCTGTGTGAAAGATTCCACGTGCATTGTTCCCTTGGTTGGCTCGCATGGCGCACGGATGTGCCCATACGAGCAAGGGGGGTATGGTCTCAATAGTAAATACAGATTTAGTTTTGCACCTGGTTTTTCCACAAAGGCTGAGCAACATTGTGCTCAGTGTCATATTTACCAGCAGCATAATCCCGGAAAGGGACCAAAGAGCCAGAGACCCAGCCCACCCACCACCAAGTGGTCCTTTTATTAATTTGCAAATTGATTTTATGCAGATGAACAAGTGTTGTAATTTTGATTGTGTACTTGTAATTGTTGTCATGTTCTCTAAATGGGTAGAAGCCTACCCATGTCGGAAAGTTGATGCTACCACGGTAGCCAAGATTTTATTATAAGAGGTGTGATCTGTAGATATGGGATCCTCACAAGACTGTCCAGTGATAGAGGTTCACATTTCACAGGTAAAAATTGTTCAGGAACTTTGATAAGCGCTCCAGATCAACCATCATTTCCACTGTCCCTACCACCCACAGTCTGCGGGGACAGTGGAGAGGCAACATGGAACTTTGAAAAAAAAAAACTAGCCAAGATATGTAGAGACAGGCCTGAAGTGGCCTGGTGCACTTCCACTAGCTCTTATAGCCATGAGGTCCACTCCCCAGAGGAGAAATGTACTTTCCCCACACAAGATAGTTGAAGGGAGACCAATGAGATTGCCTGTCTCTCCCACTATCATTGACACAGATGGATATCCACCAAATGGATGATACAGTGTTAAACTTTTGTTACGCCCTAACTAGAGCAGCCAGGGTTGTGCATTCACAGGTGAAAGCTGCCCTGCCTGGGGAGCCATGTCATCCCTATCAACCGGGACACTACGTGCACGTGAAAGTGCACAAATGGAGGACTGCCTCTCACCGAGATGGAGCTGTCCATAGCTGTTTATCTTGGTGACTCACACAGCTGTGAAAGTGGAGGGTCGTCCAACATGGAGCCATGCGACACACTGCAAAACAGCCCCGCCACCGAACAACACGGTGGAGGGTTCAAACGGAGAGTCAGGGGCCGGTGGAGGAGCTGGTGCACCTCCAAATGGTGCCTGCTCCAACTTGTCATTTGTCTCATCCCCACCGGGTTACTCTTCCAGGAGTACACCAAGGGGGGTGGAGACCCGTTTGCAGCAGCTGATCCGGGAGCAGGTTCCAGTCCAGCGGACCGATTTGAGCCAGAACCAGGACCCCGCCATCCAGCACTCCAATCCAGGGGTGCTGAGAAGGAGGTCCCAAAGAACACCCACCCGGAGGTGTTGAAGACGTCGAAAGGTGAGTCACATGTGGAGAAAGCCAGAGAGGGGCTGCTGTTGCTACCATGCCTCTCTCCCCCATATGTGATTCATGAAGCAGATGACAGCATCCAGTCGGGAAACCAGAGAGAGGAGCCTGGAGAGGGGAAGACACTTTCAGTCTTCCCCGGCCTCTACATGAAGCAGATGACAGAACCCAGAACGGGGACGAGAAGATACTGAGGCAGAGGCACTCGGTTGTTTAAAGGAAACCAAGGCCGCTGCCTGAGCTACGATGCAAGATGAGATCCAGACATACTGACGCACACACCTGACAGACATTTACTGATACTGGACGCACGAGTCCACAGACATCGCATACATGAGCCACACCGAGAGTCACTATTGCACGCTCCCAATTATACTGATGTGAACATTGAGATTCATCATAAAGCACACATGAAGAACAATCTGTACAACAACACCTTACCGTGGAAGAAAAAAAAAAATGACTGGACCAGCATTAGAGGGGACAGAGTTTGTGGTTAGAGTCCCAAGCACCCTGGAGGTTATCCAGGGATATCTGTCCCTCTGTCAATGCCTGATATGTGTAAGGTTAAGAAGTGATTTCGTGTAAGGTTGGATGTAACAAATGAGACTGTTCTTTGGAACGAATCAGTCATCTCTTGAATATGCCCCATCTGCATGGTTATGGTGTATGGCAGAGTGGTACAGTGAGAGTGTTGGGGAATAATACATGTAAGGATACGGTTTCTATGTATGCTCACCCTCTACTGGATAATTTGAAAGTTCCATTGTATCTGAGTTCAATGTTACTTGTCTTGTATACCATTTGGATGGGTGACATTAATTCCTGATGTTGCTGACTATGCTATTCATACACCTTTATCATACTACAGAAGATGTAGAATGTGGTTGATTGAATGTTCAAATAACTATGGGAAGTTAGTTGGAAAAATACATTTACCACACGTTTATGTATGCTAACAGCTTGTTGCATGATTGCCTGTTGCAGATGGACCTGTAAGTACTGTATAAGGACATCACCATGTTGGCTTCCTCATGTAGCTGACAAGGGCACCATGTGGGGATGTGGTAAGAGTGCTTATTATTTCCTGCGGCCGACTGGTCGGGAACGGGTTACCTTGGGTTTATTGTAGGAGCCCTCAGACCTATAGATGGGTTGCCCCTGCACCCCTTGCCCAAACATTGGTGGCACCGCCACAAAAGAAGTATTATTAAAGCAGATGCTTTGGGATCACATCACGTGGATTCAATAGTACCTCAGTCACTTGTCATGTTTTCAGCTGCTATTTTCCCTGTGTATGGTGTTATCACTGCCTTTACAGATATTAGGAGCTTAGCACTAGGGTTGGAGTCTATTGGTAATGAGACAGCCAACGCCTTAACTGCGGTTGCTTCTGAGATGAAGGCCATGAGGCAGGTAGTGCTACAGAACCCTATGGCATTGGATTATCTGTTGTCAGCTCTGTGATAGGTTATGACTGATGTACTTTTATCCCAGATGAATCTGCTAATATCACAAATATGCTCACATTAAAGAGATCATTTCAGCTTTGGGGGAACTTGAAGCTTGGAATTGTGCGGACTGACCTCCTCGGGTGGGGTTTCTTTTTCGACTATATTTCAAATGGGAATCACTGGATTGGGCGAGTTAATCGTTGTTGTGCTGATTGTGGTTTGTGCTTGGAAGATGTGTACTTTCTGCTGTGTACAGTGCTGTGCAGTAGGCTCTCGGAAGCATGCCAGTAAAATTATGGTAGCCCAAATCAAGCCACACACAAAAGCAAGCAAAACTGATGATTACTGTATTGCCCTGAGAATGATGGACTTGTCTGATATGTAATCTCAAGTACCACGTGACTACTTTGCCAATGTAATAAAGATGGCCATTTGCCTCCTTCTATTTTCCAATTGATATACAATATTGTATGCAATCTGAAGAGATCTGTCTTTAACCACAGATCAGTTAACATTAATTAAAGATAATGGTTACTTTATTGCTTGTATACTGTTTGAAATGCTCTGAATTTACATGTAATGAACAATGTTTGGTCTATACCCTGCTGTGTTGAGCTCATGAGAGCACGACCCTTGGTTACGTCCAGGAGAGAAATATGCCTATGTTTCTAGAATCGTTGATAAACTGTCATTATGCTGTTTGCTTATGAAGTGAATAGCTGTAAGCTGGTTCTTTTGTAAGGTCCTAGGAAATGCCTGTGTTACTAGGATGAATCAGAGGTTACAATATCACCAAAGTGTATAATGCCATGCAACTTTGAACAAGGAAAATAGAAGGAGGGTTAAGGTCATTTCTGGGAGCCCTATCTAGAGAACTAAACAAAAGCTATTCACTTCATTGACTTTGTACCTTTTTCACCTGATTGGGTACTACCTAATACTTCTTCAAATCCTATAATCATGTATGCTGTAGTGAGTAATAAAAGATACTGTATTGTTTGATTGTTAAGGTATTGAAATGTTATGAAACTTGTGAAATGTAAGGCACTACAGCAGGCCCCAGGTAAACAGTTGATGAATGATTGTTGTGTTGACGTTAAACGTCAAAAGGGGGGACTGTGGAAGAAATTTAGATTTCCTGTGTGCTTACATTATTCACTAATCAAGAGAACTAGTCATTGGATACTAGTTAGTATGTTCTCATGTAAGCTTGCTATTAATAAGAGTAGATTGTGTCTATGTGTCAGGGTTAATAGATGTTTGAGATCAGGAGAAAGTACTGGCTAAATGGTCCTTGTCATGACTACAAGGAGAGCTCCAACTATGAACTCTGTAGTTTGAGTGGTCATGTGTTGGGAGCTGTAAATCTCTTTCTCTGAGACTGTTGTAACGTCATTACTGCCTGACTGTCACTATCTATGTTTACATTCTTGTGCCCTATAAAAGATGGTCCTCTGTCCTTCAGAGAGGAGAGAGACTCGATTGAGACCTAAGCCTGGTGTTGTGTTGTCATTTATTGTCAGAGGTCTGGTTTTCTCTCCCAATCTGCAGATTGATAAATACTTATTAAAATCCAGAACTCAACTGAACTTAGTCACTCCGTTTATGAAGAGACGGACAAAACACTTTCTTCAACACAAGATATGGAATTGTGTTATTTTGAAGGTAATGTGTATTATCTTTTCATTTGAAAGACATTGTTCCCCTAAATTACATAGTCAATGTTATCTACATTGACCTAGTCAATGTTATCTACATTGACCTAAGTAATCAGTGAAACATTAATGGTATCTAATAACATTACATTTCAATATTATTATGATATCAGAATGAGCAAGTGTGGGGATGGGACATTCATGTGATTGGATGAAATGTGTCATCGTGTTTGTGCAACAGAGCACAGGTGGCCCCAGGTGACAGGGCAGCGTTCTGACCTTGGTGACATCAGGGGCCAGGTGTGAATGGGTCTCCTTCAGACGAGAAATAGAGCTGTGACTCAACCCTCCAACAACCGCCATCAATGTGTTGAAGTTCTGCAGCTGGAGGAGTTTCTGAAAGAGGAAAGGAGGAGAGTGAGAGACAGACAGACAGACAGACACAGAAAGGGAGACAGATACAGAAAGAGAGAGAGAGACAGAGAGAGAGAGACAGAGAGAGAGATACTCAGAGATAGTAATAAGAGGGAAAGAGAAGGACAGGAAAAGAGCACAGCCCATAAGGTGGCATGCTCAAAATAATCTCACATCAACAATAACAACCTACAACTAACATCAATACGACATAACAAAATCAATACTAGCCTACCAGGGGAAAGTGCTCTAACATCTTAGTGCTTCTCCATACACCCAAAGTATTATTGCATTCCAACAGAGACCATTCTGCATTAGTAAAGAAGAGACTGCCTTCACCATTAACAGAGGCAGACGAGAGACAAGGAAGAGAGCCGTGGACATTAGTCTGCTGAATAATCGTTTCAGGAGCAAGCTGAGTGCCAGGCGGAGATCGGCCTGGCACTCAAACAAGATGGAGAGACCCAGTGGCATGTTCCTAAACGTTTGTGAGCCATTCCCTCTCCAACGCATGTAGCAATTAGAAACGGAGAATCATATAAATAGTGATGAGACAGGGTTACAGCTTCAGGGAAGCCCTGAGCGTATCTGTTCATGCGCATAATTGATGCCCTTTCGCACACCTACACTCTCCTCACCTTTCCTCAGGCATTTTCCTCATGTGAGATGTGGTTTGAGTGGGTTTTCAGCACGCCATATTTTCATTTTGACGGTCTATGGGTTTTTATAATAGATGGTGGTTTAAAATTATTATTAGTATGTGGCCCAAATATTATCCTCCTAGATTTTGTATGAGATAAAACTTAACAGTAAAAAAACAAATAAAAAGGAAGGAATTCTTCAGAACAATAACACTCTTCATTTCATGTTTGATGTGGTTCCCTCTCCCCTCCACCTCCTGTCTCTCCCCTCCTACCTGGGCTACGTTGATGTACTTGGTGATGACCTCAGCGCGGTGTTGAGGGGTCAGCCTGCTCAGCACCATGAGCTGGACCCACTGGGACACGCCGTTGAACAGGGCGATGGAGCGCTCCAGGGTTGGGTTGTCCACCAGGCATCCGTGGATCACATAGCTCTGGTAGTCTGTGAACTGTGCATGTGTGTGTGTGTGTGTGTGTGTATATGAGAGACAGAGAGACAGTTAAGTGAAAAAAGCACTGTTGAGTTGCATTCAGCGACA
Organism: Hypomesus nipponensis; assembly: GCF_054491055.1. NCBI lineage: Eukaryota > Metazoa > Chordata > Actinopteri > Osmeriformes > Osmeridae > Hypomesus > Hypomesus nipponensis. The sequence goes on along the minus strand of NC_140371.1, from coordinate 11,861,976 downwards.
GGCAGTTTTTAAACATCTTCTACACCAATAAACCACTTCCCTGTGCTGTGATATACCATGCACGAACAACCCCCTGATTCAACTAAAAAAACATTGGGAAATGTACCCAGGTCCATGGGAAAAAAATCACTCCGCACTGAGGTGGAAAGGGTGGGGCGTGTGTGTGTGAGTGTGTGTGTGTGATGAAGGGCAAGTAGAGATGAAAGAACCAGAGCAGGTGGATATGTTCGCAGGATCATGTTTCCACACTCACTGATATCCTTCTGATCGACTTGTACTCCAGGAAGGTGAGGTGTTCCGCCAGCTCCTCGGGCTCCAGGTGGTCAAACAGCAGCGAAGCCTTTCCCTTCTTGGCCTGCTTCTTCCTCTGGGTCAGCTTCCTCATCCAGTCGTATGATGGGCTGCAGGGAGGGAAACGCCGTACACAGGGAGTCAGAGCCCCGGTTAGCATGAGGCGGCTCGTGTTTGCGTGTGTGTATTTGTGTATGTGTGTGATGCATGAACACAAGCTGTCTGTACTATATTTGCTCTGTAGATTGTGTGGGGAAATTATTTTTTTCCCTACATGCTTATGTTAATCACAATAGATAGATTAGCCATTGCCAAAAAATAAATAATCTATTGTTAATATTATCATCATGTATATACAGTATATGTGTTCTTACTGTCATCTATATTTTGTATCAATGAAAGGCCTGTAAAACTTTCTTGCCTCAGAGAGACTTTGCTGAAACCACAGTGCCAAAACTGATCATTATTTTTGTGGATGTGTGTGTTAATTCTCCAAGCAGCTGGTTATGTGTACCCAAAACCTGAACTGGTAGTCACAGTTCAAGTGGAGATGGTCAACCATTTCCCCATCAATTGCAGGAACAGCCAAGAGAAGAGCCATACAGGATGCAGGATATTGCTCTGTCACAGGTATCTTGGCAGCAGAAGACGAAGCTACATTATCTGTACTCTTGAATGTCTATAACATGTGCATCTACATGAATATATATATATATATATATATATATATATATATATATATATATATGCATTTCTTATGAAATTCATGCAAATGGTGAATGAAGCATTGAGAGAGAGAGCGAGAGCGAGAGCGAGAGCGAGAGCGAGAGCGAGAGAGAGGAAAAGAGACACTATGTCCCAGAATGCTGGCGTCCCTCACATGGTCGAGATGTCAATTAGTTTAAAGTGCTCCTCACAGCCCAGCTGTGCGGCCACATCTCTGAACTCCTCCGTAAGCCGAATCAGGCCCAGGTCCAGGTTAAACTCAGCAGGGAACGTCACTATCCAGTACCTGAGGGAACACACACGCACACACAATACTTAAAATGCCACTGTCCAAATAACATTTACCCTAAACTGCATGTGTGTGATCCGTGTGATACTGAGATTACACTGCATCATCTGAAATAATCCCGTACAATATTGTTTTCTGGGCTTCATTATGGGCTGACCTTTAATGAACTGCATGTTAGACCCTTCTACCATCGTTAGTTGTGCTGCTGCAGCCGGCTGTTCCAGTGAGCTGCTACACAACATGTTTACTATGAGCGTCCCTGGGAGCTGCCCAGCGTGGCTAAAGGAAGCTAATAGAGTGTGTGTGGCCCTGAGGAGGAGGGGATGATTCAGTACGATATCATCCACAGGGAAGGCAGGACTGAGGGTTGAGTGGACCGGCTCTGAACTGTGGGCTGGCCCGGAGAAGGCAGGGATGATTCAGTACGATATCATCCACAGGGAAGGCAGGACTGAGGGTTGAGTGGACCGGCTCTGAACTGTGGGCTGGCCCGGAGAAGGCAGGGATGATTCAGTACGATATCATCCACAGGGAAGGCAGGACTGAGGGTTGAGTGGACCGGCTCTGAACTGTGGGGTAGCCCGGAGGGGTGATGAGGCTTCAGGGAGTGGCAAATTCATGAATTTCCCTTGGGCTTAAGAGGGTTTTGAATAGAACTAAATTGAATTTGACGCCTAGTCCAGTGGAGCTATATGTAATATGGTTCTACCATCTTCCTTGATTTACACCTTTTGGTCCCATTCCAACCATAAAAATGTTTTACTACCATGGAAGCTTTGGATTCTCAGCATACTTTTTGCTGACAAAAGATAAAACAAGTTCATGTTTTCGATGCATTGGGCTGAAGAAGCAATCAAATTTTATTGGGTGTGTAAGGACTATCTTCTATAGAATGATGCATCTCAAGATGGCTGACTCGCTCAAGGCTTTCATAGCTAAACAACGTATCGACTTCATACAACTGGCCATGCCCGTGTCCCATGAGAAAGGCCGCTGACTGTCACTTCAAATTACATCACTTCCTTTTCCCTTGTGTCAGCCAGTCAGTCATGGAGCCTCAAGACAGGAAATACAGAAACACACGACCGAACACTGCAGTTTGAGCCAAAGGGCTGGAAGGGATTCCAGCCCTTTGGCTCAAAAAAACGTCTTCAGGATTACAGCTCAATTGGGTGAATGTAAACATAAACATGGTATTTACCTCATTAGATAGCAGATCTTCAGTCTGGTTCTTTGGCAGTCATCTCCTTGGCAGTCACGATACGTGGAGAAGGATTAAGGTCAATATTTGAGAGACTGGCTACCATACACAAAACAGCCTCCCACTTTTTCATTTAAAAATATCCATAAAAAGAACAAAATAAAACACACACCACAAAAAGGGAACACAAAAAAACAAGAAAACGGTTCACAAGCAGCAGCTGTGCACTCTGTTGGACACAAAGTCAAACCCCTGAAAGAACAGCTAAAGAATCCACACAGGAATGTCCAGTATCTGGTCAATAGAAATACAAATGGAAGGTCAGCCCCATGAGTTGAACCTTTCAACGACTTACTTGAGCACATTCTTTGAATTATTGTTGACTGGGCCAAAGTTTTCCTTTCCACCCACATTGACAAACATGTCTCTTGGAAGTGGCACTTTGAGAGGCCTTGGGCACGGTGCCAAGCCGGCAGGGGATGGTGCTACCTGTCTACAATCACCTTCAAAGGCTCGCAGCTGCTCCTGTGCACAGGATCTACATAGGCCAGCCCCTGCTCAGGGAATCTTTCCACTACATCCCATCCTAAGAGGTTTGGTAGGTGCACGGGTACTGAAGCTTGCGGAAAACACACAACTTTTGGACTGATTTTTTTACTTGAAAACACACACATAATTTTGTTGCCACATGTTGTCCTGTCCCCAAAACCAAGGAGGATATAAAATTACTATACATCACATCTGAAACCTGAAAAATAGTGTAAGGAGGGAAGAGTGAAGTGTGTCTTTGTTTTCAGTTAACTTACTACTCCAATGTACCATTTCCTGGATCGTAAGACCCCAAAGCACAATTTATTTTGAACTCCCATCCTGCCTTGTGAAATACAGTCGTCAAGAAATACAGTATTATCTACTAGTTCCATGATTGGTGGTTAGGGTCTTTATCCTTGAATACAATAACTGCCACTCAAAGTGCCAACAAAACACAATGACATAGGCACACATTTTTGGGATGAACAAGGTTATGCAATGGGAAACACAAACATGCAGAAACACGTGCATACACTAACATGCACACATAAGCAGATCACCAGGAATTAGTCTCAAGGAGATTTACATAATATCTTAAGGTCAACCCTTTATTGATCAGTGATCAATTTCTAGGAAGCTAGGAGTTCAAAGTCCCTGCTGAAGATTGTCTGAGGACCACGATTCACAGCAAACCACTTAGGTGGTCATGCCGTCTACAAGAGAATCCAGGCAGCATGTTGACCACTCACTCACACACATAACAGATAAGAAAGCAGAGCCATGGCACACCTGATAAAATCCTACAAAGGACAGCACTGAATGCTATTAGCTAGCTAATGCTAATCAATATGGGATACATTTCCTGTGTGAGAGAGCCTTTATCTTTGAAATCATATTATTTGGACTTAAGGAGGCATCCATTTCTCTTTTTGATTGTAAACCAGTGTACTGAGATCCTGAACATGATGATCAATGCTGCAAGCGAGTGAGGAGTTCATTCTCCTGCCCACATCCCTGTCCAGGACATGAGTAAGCGCTTGGACTCAGCCCCCGGGACGGACCCTACTGACGTGTATGCCCACTGCTCCCAGTAGCCCTGGGAGGAAGGACGGCAAGATGGGACAAAAAGAGGCACGCGTCTCCAGTGGACACCTGGCACACGTGTGCGTGACCCTGCACATGTATGTTCGCCATCCGCTGAATGTGTGAGACGACTAACAAGGACTCTTCTCCTGAAGCGCATGAAACTTTGATAAACCCTCCGCAATAATCAAGTTGGCCTCCTTCCGCATCCCATCGTTTCCATCCATGCATGACCCATACAGTACAGTGCACAGTAAACATTGTTCTGGGCTAGCCGTGGACTCACGTGGAAGGATATATAATGAGCAGCTTCCCGGCCAGCTCTGTGGACGTGACATACCAGCGGTGCATCAGAAGCACAGTACGAGGAAGCTGATTGGACTGCAGCTCCCCATTGTCATCTACGGAGGGAGGGAGCATCGCATGAGAGAGGGAACAGCCATGTCGGTCTGAGACAGTTCCCCTTGTGTGTGTGTGTGTATGGATACGACCGGTCGCTCACCAAAAGCCTGGATGCAGGCGTCCAGTAGCGTGTTGAGGGGGACTGCTTTCCCCAGCGTGGATGATCCCATGGTCCCTTTGGGCGACTCCTCACACTTGAGATGGGTTCAGGCCCCCCGGGCGGGAGAACGCATGGCACACCTCCACACTCGGAGGTCGGAGGTCAACACCTGCTCACACGCCGGGCTTAGTCGCGAGCTCTATGCAAGGAGGCAGGACAGAGAGGACAACTCATTATCAAGCTGTCTGTGGCACAAACATGGAAACGCCACATGGTTAGCCGTTGCATGTGTATATATATATATATATATATATATATATATATATATATATATATATATATATATATATATATATATATATATATATATATATATATATATATATATATATATATATATATATATATATATATATATATATATATATAAATATATATATAAATATATATATAAATATATATATACACACACACACACACACACACACACACACACACACACACACACACACACACACACACACACACACACACACACACACTCTTACACAAATTCACACGCACAACAGCCCCCACTGATCTCAAGCACGTGTTCAAAAGTACCGCATCAGTAGGAGAAAGGACCATTTGAGAACTCCTGTGGAAGCTATCAATTTTTAACGACTTTCTGATGTGCGCAGTGCGTGATTTCACCGAAACAGCTCATGATTCCATGCAAATTACATAAGACACTTCCAGCCCATTGAAGCGGACAAGAGCCACCTCTGTCTACCCCAGGCTTAGCTGAAGACTGCCTCAAAGCAAGAAGAATACAGTGGTTCCTGTTTAATGAATATATGATTGTTATTTCAGTCCAGACAGTATCATCACTGGTAAAGACACAAGGGGTTAGTTACACTCCCAAAAGAGCCCTTCTGGGATATAATTATTCCAGGATTTGACAAAGCCACTAACATTTTATGACGGCAATGCTGTACATTTCAGAGAGATCCTTGTTTTTGATAGTGGCACGTTACGGTCATGACATCAGAGATGGCGTCAGAGGGCGTCTTTGCCTCGTTTGTGGGACTGCAGAAAATGTGTGGTTGTCTTGGGTTTTTATTGGGACGTCACAGATTGGTGTTTGGCTACAAACCTAACAAATGAGGGCTGCAAGCGATAGGAGGAGGATTAGGAGCACACAGAGGTAGCAGGTCCCGGGTGATCTGGAACCCATTAATGGTATTGTGCGTATCTGTGGCCGTTACCTTGGTGAGGAGCGCACAAGACGTCATCTGCCTGCCTTGTAATTGATTGTGTGACACTTGTGTCAATATCGACACGAGTGTAATTGCTCTGTGTGTATGTGTGCGTGTTTGTGTTTTTTTCTACAAATGAACCAAGCCATTGTCCCAAGACTAGAAGGAGATTAGAGTTCTCTATCTTTAAATGGAGTCGATAAGATCTTCCCTTTTATGGACGTACCACATTTTGAGCAAAATCCATCAAGCCTGGCACATACCATGTTTGTTTGTTAGTGTTTAGATGGACTACATCCACAGCATTGACTGAGGCAACCTTTTTAATTAAGGCTCAGAAACAAACATAAATCAGGGGTAATCTTTGATTGGATTGGTGACCAAACATTAATCAGAAAACACCATCCTTCTAATGCACAGCTATCTCATTTGCTTCCCAGATAAAAACCTTCTGATTAATACCGGTGCAAGCATGACTTACAATGTCCAATGCTGATGGTGAAAGTGATCACATGAAGACATCTAACAAAAGGCGTGGAAATATTCAGCGCAGAGGAGAACATGAGTTTGGTCTGTTGTGTTATTCCCCAGCCAATATCAATGCACAGAGGAGAAACAGCTGAGGCCTGGAGCTGAAATGGACATCATCGCAGATATGCCCTGGCTTGTTTAGTTAAAGCAATTATATTAGCTTTAAAGGACTTAGTCGTGTTCCCAACAGCAGATAAGCTACTGCTTACACACAGCTGGTAACCATAGTACGGCTGGTAATGAATTTGGAAACCTTAAATTTGATAGTTAATGTTGGACTTTCCCTCAGTATAGAATCAAAGTCCCCATTAAGTGTTTTGTTCAAGACTTCACATTAGCTGCTGCTGTAGTTAACCTTGTCAATTTAAAAAGCATACACAAATTGGTTAGTTCTATGTAAAAAAAACGAAAAAAAGCTGTAAGTCTATTTCTGTAGCTCTCGCGTCATATCACTGTCTTGTTATCACCTATATGGAAAATGTGGAACGCCATCTGTTTGTCCAATGCACAGTCTCCTGGCGGATAAAGAACACATGATTATGCTCCTTTTCCCCAGGTGTTGCGTCTATATCCTTACGCATTGCTCCTGAACACAATTTCTCCAATACTTTCTTTTGAACTTAAGTGATCAGCCTCGCATGACACTTTTGTAAACCCTCTGCAATACTCAAGTGTGCGTCCTTCTGTCAACTTCACAGGCTCTCAGTTGAACAGTCTGAGCTTCATCCTGAGTCAGCAACCGTTATCAAAAAATACACATGCACAGTCTAAACCCAACCTCCTGTTCCTCGTGCATTCTGTCTAAAAGTTCCGACTGAAGCCAGCACAGACCAGGGACAAATCAAATTCAAAACAAAGTTACGCCGTCGCTGTAAGAAGCTCCCTGATGCGCCAGGCGTACAGAACTGGTATCAAACAAACCCTGAGGTTCACAGACTGAGTGTCGTCTGTGTTGTGGCGTGAAATCATCAAGAGAACGGGACATCAGCACAGTGTTCTGACCATACAGCAACACAACACAAAACCATCTGTGTCCTTTTTCTCCCGAGGGATGGAGGGATAAGGGGGAGGGTTGGAGAATGTAAGGTAACATTCTGTTTACTTCATTCGAGAAAGTGCATGGCGCGACCTTAAAAAGGTCAGTTTGTGTGCCGACTTCGTTGTCTAATCTTTGATATCTCCATTTCCTATTCCACATGGCCTTGCAGTCACCACTGGTTGCCACCTAATGGTATTTGAACGCTTTACATTAGCAGTCTAGCATTATTTCTTAATCCCTTCTGATTGTTTAATCTCCTCTGAGCTTTCTCTTTCTTACTGATTTCCTAATACTATTGTACAATATGTGTGGGTCCGCTCCAACCTTTAGCATGACTTGTGTTTTCGACTTCCACAATGGGTCACAGTGTCGGCTGTGGCTAACACACAGGCACACAATCAATGTACGCGCATACACGCCAACACAGGCTCGACTCCTAACACAAATGAACACAAACACGGACACACACACAGTTTTGTGTCATTCAAGGACAGTCTCCGCAGCCTGGTCTTACAGTCACAACTCCCCCCTTCTCTTCTTTCAGTGACAGAGGCACAGTCTCTCGCCCTGACAGACAGCTCCAATCCAGAATGTTCTGCTGCTGACCTTAAGCAAAAACAAAACCTTCCACTTCAGTCTCTGAGGAGATTCACAAGGAGAGCTCAAAAGCAAAAGAAACATAGCCAAAAAAGAAAAAGGAAAGCCAACCCCTTTCTCAAACACACAAAAACATTCAAACCCACGTACACGCACATATACCATCTTACCCTAACAGGCACCACAATGAAACCAGCCAACCACAAGTCCGGGGCAAAGATCAGTCGTCCCAGAGGTGAAGTGGGCTGCGGTAGCTGCGATGCAGCCGAGAGCTACTGTAGCCTGCGACCGAGTCCCATGGCAGAGTACACTACACTGGCCCTCCTCCTGTTTGTAAACACAGTCTGAAGCCTGCAGCAGTGGAACAGCTCCCACATGTGACCCTGCTCGCCTGCTAATCAGAGCGGCTTTGCTTGTGGACACACTCCATGGACATTTTGTGCGTGCCCGCACACACGCACTCACTGTTGCTCATTGTTGCTCACTGTCTATCGCCCTTTCGCTGTTTGGGAAGGACATGTGCTAAACAAAGAAAAATGAATAGGTTTTCAGCGTTGCATGCAAGGACCTCCACATACTCAGGAACCATGCATGGCGTCTTGGAGTGACAGGCTGAAGCAGATGTGGATCACACACGGCAATCGTTTGATTTGGCAGTAGCAGACCAGCAGCTGTCCACCACAGCCATATGCTGTTTGTTTATGTGTGTGTGCGTGTATCAAGCCAGTCACACGTGCCTCTTCTGATCACTGAGCATTTAATGACCCCAACAGTAGCCTGAGGCCTGTTCATCCTACCTACAGCAGCACTGATACATGGCTGCTGACATCACCTTTTCAGAGATCCAAACAACCTCTGGCCTGGAAGACTTAAGAGCTCACAATCCTTTAACTATATCCTTGTATCATAAAATACCCGTAAGTTCAGTGCTGTGTGCAGTGCATCCTCCATTCCTGCGAACACCAAAACATTTTTTTTTCCCTCAACACCTTGAGTTCAGTTTCGATCAGATCAAGCTTTCAAAGACATTTCTGATGGGGACCCTTGTGCTTCGGAGCATGGCACCAGTGGTCTGAAGAACTGATGTCAAATAAAGCTCCTGAACCCAAGTTCTCGCAGAAAGCAAGCTTAGACAATGTGCCACATGTTACACATGCGTAACAAAAGGTCAAAAAGAGATGAGCTTGTTTTCGAACTGATTTGGGCTCTATAACAGAGAACAAAAGCAGAAGTTGCATGGAAACCAAAGTACATCCTCAGTACAACCTTTCTACCACCAAAACCTACTGGCATGTAGCCACAAGCTATCTACAACCAACCAACTACAACCAACCCATCAACCTCAGATCAACCTTCCTGTACTCACAGGGGTGGTGTTGACAGCTCGAGGCAGATGAAACAGCAAGCACAGGGCTGCTCACGTGAGGCATGTTCATCTCCTCGCCCCCAACCCCAGGCTGAGCCTCACCCCTCGATCAATAATCGGATCAGTTCTCATTTAACTGGTCATTGAGTTTTGAATCCTACAGGGAACACCAGCAATTTCACCACAGGTCTGCTAACGTGGGGTTTGTGAAAATGGTAATTCCTGTCTATTGACTCTGACCTCCCTTCTCATATCTTAACTTATTTTATATTGGTGATTTATCAATAGGCTTTATTTTGAAATGTTTCATAGCAGATGTGAATGAAGGTGGAAGTGCATGATTTTGTCTTAATATCAGACTTGTTAGAGAAGTCAGGGTAACTGTCGGAATAAACTGAACCAAATGACAAAAGTAACAATAATCTAATTATTCAGATGCTGGGAAGTGTTGTATTATTCATGTTCATAATAATTGTATCTTGTACGTTTCACTTGCTTCTCACAAGGTGTTTGAATAATTGATTGATTGTTTGGATATGGATGTCCGTGTACAGAATGCCTTAGCTTTGAGGGGGGAGCACAAACCAGGCAGGGATAGGGTTAGAAGTCTCTTGTGATCATCTGCCCTCGAACGACCAACTGCCTGTGAAATGTTTTGACAGGCCATTAAGAAAAGGGTTATATTATACAAGTAAGGTATAAGTGCTATGTAAATATGTAAAACATTCCCTTTGAGGATTTCTAGTTGTTTTAACCCTTGTGTTCTCCTCGGGTCATTCTGACCCATCAGTCATTGTGACCCACCTTCGTTTGCGACAACTTTACCGCATACAAAAACAAAGTGAAGCATTTTCTTTTAACCGTTGGGCTGTCTCAGACCCCCCACATTTCGACGGTTAAAAGAAAATTAATTTAATTTGCTTTTGTATTGGGTAAAATTGGGTAAAAACAACGATGGTTCGTTATGAACCTTTTGGTCATGTGACCCGAAGGCAGCACAAGGGTTAAGCAACTTCTGTGGACACAGAATAGACAACTTCTGTGGACACAATAGATATCGGCTTGTGACACATTTTCTCCTTAAAGATCCAGAGATCCAGACCCCAAGGCACTACCCCTACTTAACACAGCTTGCATAACATTATATGACTTTCATTCTGTCAGGTCCTCAATTGACGAATGGACCATATGAATATAGCGTATGGGATTTACAAGTCACAAAGACCAAAAATATGTCCTAGACAGAAATGTGGTCAATTGACCATTGAGGGTCATTATTGCAACAAGTCTTACTATTTCCAAAATAGAATGACCCTTGCACTGATTCCAGTGAACACCTAAGCCTAGATAGGCATGTTTCTATTTTCATGTCCTCAGGATAACAAAACCTCACTCCAACAACAACAACAACAACAGACAAACCGAAGAAGTCACCCCTCTTCTCTATCCTGTTTACCACACTATGCAAATATGTCTGCAGGACATGATGAGAAAGGGAGACAGAATACTTGAGCAATATGCAAACCATATCTCATTACCTGACCTAAAGGTTTCATTTCATTCTCGTGTGAGTGTGTGAGAGTGTGTTTGTGGGTGGATGGGTGTGTGTGAGTGCATTTGTGAAGATGCCTCTCGCTCACTGAATGAATCAGCTTGAGGAGGGCTCTCTCTCAGGTATGCAGCGTGGGATCCAGGCGGCGACGCCCGGACGGAATCTCAATGAAGAGCGCCCCTTCTTATCTTGCAGCGACCTCTCCCCCGAGAATTGGTTCCCGGGTCCACATTCTCAACATGGTGCTCGCCTCTCCTCCACCAGGGAGTCGCTTCAAACCAAACTCTGAACGTGCCTCATTAGCATGTGACAAACAATGGTCCAAGTTAGCGTATGGGCCGATTCATTCGGACAATGTCTGTTAAACCATGCATGCGTATCAGAGGACATTAAGCTCTACATTCTAGGTCGAAAACTCAAACTGTACCAAAGGGAAGCCTCTGAATTGTGCTGCTGTCCACCTCATATATAAGATCGGACGATACCCTTCTGCAACATGTCGCATGTTGTTGTGTTAGGATACTGTTGATTATATTTGCATTGGTAATACAGTAAGGAGAAAACAAGGCAGAGCTTAATGGTCAACTTGGATGAAATGCCTGACATTTTGTATCCAACCCTGTGCATACTCAAGCTGAAGCTGTTAACATTAGCGTACCATACACCTACCAGATGAAAACGGATGAATCCAAAGAGTCAGGTCACAAAACCATGAGCTTCCTGGTAGATCTCCTGGATCCACACATGATCCCTTTTCAGGACTTCAAATCCACAGCAACAGCATCTTCTTTCACTAGCTTTTATCCAGAGCCATTCATGAGGTACACTTGCACGACTGTACAATCCACTCCCAGTGTTCTAACAAATCTAGCTAGATCCTCTTCAGTCCTTACTGTGGATGTCCTTTCAACAGTCTCGGTATTCTCCCTCAAACAGTTCCAGCTAAATTGCTAATGCTAGCAGCCTCTAGTGTGGATTGTTTGTCTAAATGGCAAGTCGACTTCCTCCCATTCTTTCCCAACTTAGTCTTCCTGCCCCTGCTGGATGGTTTCCCTGAGCTGGGTCTAAATATAGGAACCACACAAGGTAAAGTGGAAAAGAGCAGGGCAGGAAATGTGTCACAATAAGTTTGGGAGGAGGGGGTCGTTGATGTTGTTCTCTCTCTTGCTCTGTGTCTTTCTTGATTTTTCTCATTAGACTCCCTATATACTAATGCAGACTGCAGCTCCTGCCTCAAAGGCCAACATTCAGTCTTATGATCGGCTATCTTCTGCCATTTGTTCAGACAGCTGCCATCAGGTCAAAAGCGCGATGAAAGTGAAGTGAAAGAAGACATGAAGGAATGAGAGAGTCTTCCTGACCAGCAGCTGCTCGTTTGAGTCCAATGGTTGGACGCAAACTATCAGTCTCAAAGCAAAGGGAGGCTAATCAACGTCAACTATCTTCAAGTAAATGTGGGACTGAAGCAGGATAGACCAAACACTTAGGGAGCCCATCACATCCCTTGGTGTGTGTGTGTGTGTTCCAAATAAAACTTCCAGTGACGCTGCACTCATTGTTTTGTCTCCTTCTGATAAAAAAACAATGACAGCATATCCTGCTTCATGGGCATGCAGGCAACACCAGCCGGTAGCTTTTACAATATACACTGAACAGTAACCCTGCACTGTCAACTGTTTGACTGGAATGCTTTGCTTTCAAAGTCAACTGTCAAGAACAAAAAAGCTATCGTAATTACGTGGGGTAAGCATTGGGCAAGGTCAGGACATTTAGGAGTAACATCCAGATTTTGGTCAAGACAGGAATCAGAGTTGTTTGTCACAGAAGGTAAACAATCAGAAATAATATACACGATAATCTAAATCTAGGAATACATGCTTAGAAATGCAAATTATGACAGCAAACAAGACTTCACACTGAAGTGAACAGTGAATGTGTTACCCCATAAGGAGGTAGTGACAAACAGGTGTGGGGAGTGAATGAATTAGGTCAATGTAATGCAGGTGTGTGAGGGACGGCAAACTCACAATTCTGGTGACTATGACATTTGGTGCTGTGCTGCTGAGTGTGTGACTGTTAAACTTACAACCACAAATCTCATCCAGAATTGGAGTCCCAGACTACATGTATTAAAATTGGTGGGGGGATTTTTTTAAGCCTTCACCTGTTTGTGATTGTATGATGTGAACTCTGATTACTTTTTTACAACATAATGTAATTATATTTATAGGAAAGAGTTTGTCAATGCCCACAATTTCCCTTGAAGACATGATCCAAATATGACAAATGACTGATCATCTTTCTCTCTGGCAGTGTGTTCGGTCTCAACCATGTCATACCTGGAAACCTAAAAACTGCTACATTTTCAGAGAGACTGATAAATAGATTTGTCCTGGCTTTGAATTTTACAAAGCAAAAAGTCTACAAACGGTACTCGAACATTAAATAGTCCACTGAGAGACGTTTCTAGTCAAAGACAAAACCATTTGTGTTCACTGTTACACTGGTGATTGAATAATGAACATCTAATTTTATCAAAATGTTCTCATGCAAATAAATGCTGTCATTCTCTCTTTCCCATGCCTGAACATCTGTGTTTATTCCACTGTGCTTCATTCTTTCCTCCTCTTCTGAAAAACATTGTTTGATGTCCCACTGTTTTGTCAAGAAGTTTTCCCTTATTCATTATGTACCACCAATGCCATTTCGATGCTATGACTAATTCATGTATACTGCGTTTGTCTCCCGTTAAAGTAAAAACACCATACATTCTCCAACGTTTCCAAACATTTGTGATAAACAGAAACTCACCTGAACCAAAACACAACTGACTTCTCCTTTTGAACTTGATTTCAGCTGTGGCACATCACAAAATCACAACAGGGAGGCGTCCTAACGAAGGGGTGTTTCTTTAGGACGCTACAGATGCAGCCTCCGGGCAAATGTGTTGCATTGTGGGAAAAGCCGGTTATTCCACCCGAGTGAATGTGACTAGCCACCTGTAAACAGAGAGTCTGCAGCACGTGGCCCGCTGGTGTCTGAGGTGGGTCTGTGTGTGTGGATGGGTTCATACGGCGGATGGAGGGAGCAGGGAACAGCAGGACAGATATGGGACTTTCTGACGGTGGTAAGTGCTTTCTGATGTTAAATTGCACCCATCCGCCCTCTTGCTGGGGGTGACAAGGTTGAGTTGCTTTCCATTTCTCTATCAAACAATGGCAGGGCCAGCATGCACCTCTCAGACATGGATGCAATCTGGGAGCCAGTAGCTTGCTAACCCTGGGAGGCCCCAGTGATTGAGAGACAGACTAGCATCCAGGCAACATTGAATAGCAAAAACAATTAGCGTGCCTGGTCTCAAATGATCAGCACACTCTAAACAATCCATTTACTGGTCAGATAACTCAAAAAATACATGCTTTCCCTGGAGACAGGCTAATATTATTCGCTTCACTTTTACAGGGAAAAAAAACGTGATTAAAGATGATATCTTTAGATTCATTACCACCTGTCTTCCCTTTTCGGCCTAATGGAGCTCCTGGTACTGGAAGCATGTTAATTCACCTGCCTATTGAATGCCTAGGGCCAATACAAAAGATCAAATGTTTGGGAATTTACCCCTTCTTTTTTCACCGAACAAGATCACTTTAAATCATCTCAATGAAACTGTCCAGGAACCCGAACCTCTCAGCAAAACCCTGGACTGTGGTCAAGGCATCAAAGAAGCCCTGTAATTCAAAGATAAGTCATCTCTCTTTATGATCACAATCCCATTATTCTCACACAATAACACACAAATTCCCGTTTACCAGTCCCCCTGTTTCTTGCTCCAGAGTCCAGACGGAGACAAACTTCTTGAAAGCTTGGGAGCACACAAGGATCCTCTTTTTTTTACCCCAGAGGAAGTCAGCACAGTAACCTCAGCACTTCAGTTCTTTGGAAAACTGGGCCACTGGCCTTCCCTTTGCCGGAACCTACAACTCCCACAACTGCCACATCTCCTACATCTCCCATCTACATTGTCCTCCTCTGTCAGTCTTGCTCCTGGCTCAGTCAATGAAACACAGTGGGTGGGGAAGGAGTGGGCGTGGCCTATCCACACACACACACACACACACACACACACACTCACACACACTATAAATAGCCCCAGAGTTTACTGGAAACAAGAGCTGCGGCGCACGACTGCTCTGCAAATAACAATCTGTGTAGCCTTACTAGAGGGAGGAGAGGGCAGGGGGAGAGGTGGAGGGAGGGGGGGGTACGGGGAGAGATAGAGTGAAGAGGTAACGGAGTCCGGTGGCTGAGCGGTTAGGGAATCGGGCTAGCAATCAGAAGGTTGCTGGTTTGATTCCCGGCCGTGCTAAATGACATTGTGTCCTTGGGCAAGGCACTTCACCCTACTTGCCTCGGGGGCAATGTCCCTGTACATACTGTAAGTCATTCTGGATAAGAGCGTCTGCTAAATGACTAAATGTTGATGTAGGTAAGTGAGAAAGATATGCGCGTGCGCGTGGCCAGGCATGGAGAGGATAGTGTCTGCAGGCGCAAGTTTGTGTGCATATCTGGGAATAAACAATAGTGGAGAGAGCCAAGCGAAGGGGAGCGCTGCGTCCACTTTTGAGATGAAGAGCAGGTGCTGCAGAAGAAGAGAGGCGAGAGGAGAGGAGAGACGAGAGTAGAAAGGAGAAGGCTTTCCTGTGGTAGTGATTTATCTCTCCCTCTCAGTAGTCTGTTTGCCATAATTAACATCAGCTGGGAGGCGCAGGTGGAGCAGATTGTGGTGACGATCGAACAGGACCTGCTATACAGGATTAATGTGCTATTAGTCCTGAGAGACATGCAAAGGAGAGAGACATAGAGACAGAGGACAGAGAGAGAGAGAGAGAGACAGGAGGAGGAGGAGGAATCCAGTGAGAAAAGAGGAGGTTCTGTTAAAATTGCTTAATTATTAAAAAGGTGCCAGGTGACACTCAGACCTGATAGCTCAAGACCAAAACTTCCTGGTATTTTGATTCAGGTGCAATCCTACTCTGGCCGATTGTGTTTTGTGGGTTGATAACGTGATCAAACCTGGCACGTATCACAACAGTGTCATTCACAGGAGCAGAGAGAGAGAGGGAAAAAAAGAGGAGAAAAGGGTGGAAGAGAGTAGAATGATAAAGGAAGCAAACAACCTTGGGCTATGACAGGCCCTGTGACTGGAGAATGGTGTTTGCCTCTTCCACACACTCTCCTTCCCTGCTAACTCTATGCTGACAGGCTAGACTGGGAGTTCCGAGTCGTAGTTTTGGTGGTACGGTAAATCCCAACACAGGCTCTTTCCTACTCCCTCTCACAGCAACATGCAATGCCGAGAGCCTCAGCAATGACCTGTCTCAGGTGTGTGCTCAACAGAACATGCCACTCAATGTGACGTCATTCCAGTTGGCATTTTCTTTAAGCAGTGCATGAATAAATATCCCTGTAATCTCTGGGTTCGTGCGGCGGTGTGTTCGGTGAGAACTCCATCTCTCCCCCTGTGCTTCAGTTCCATTCAAAATGACGCTCCTGAATACATCTAAATGAGTGACGACAGGCTGTGGGGGAGCCACCCCTCTGTGATGTCATCTGTCATGCTCCCCAACGCACGCCATGGAATGCTGACACACTGCTCAGTCCTCCAGTCTCTGGGACTGAGGGATGAACATATACTGTGTAAACCCACACACGCTTTCGCCGATACGATTCAACGCCGGGAGAGCATCAGTATACGCTCACATCGCTCACACCAAAACACTCACAGATATTCCCCTATGATGCGGCCCCAGTAAAGGATCGCAGAGAACAAACAGGGGAATACACCGATACAGTATCACACACATAACAAAACCCAAACACACCTGGGACACACCTGTTTCCTGTCTGTGACACACACAACCTAACCACTGACAGTTCATGAGTGATAATGTACTGGGGGTGAGATATGCTCGCACACAAGCAAGTCTTCAACTCCAAATCAATTGCATGTCCTGTGTCTCAGTGCGACCTTGGAGCAGACTTCAAGTCCTGAATGTCTGCTTGGCTCCCTTATTTGAGAATATATAAATGACATATCGGATAAAAGTTGGTGTAAAACGACACGCTTTACATGCTGCCCACCTCTAACACAATCCCCGAGATACTTCAAAGTAGCCTTAATCTTTTTTCACAAATCCACAAAAAAACAAACACGCTTGAATACTTGTAAACGATAAAACATGGACAACTTTGACACAATTCCTTCCCGACACGCATGCTTAAAGTCTCAGAGAATGACAGTTATACACATGGGACTCGTCCTACCTCCCTGCCAGAGACTCAGTCTCTCTTAGCTTCTTCAGTGACTCCTCGACAGTTTCAGTGGGACTGGTGTAGCTCACTGCTGAGCCCTCACTCTGGTCATGCTGTTGGACAGTGTAGAGCCCGCGTGTCCGCTCTCCCTCTCTCACTCCCTTTCTCTGGCGTTGTCAGCTGTGTGACTATTGCTGTGTGTATTCAGTGTGCCTGTGGATAGCTGTCTGGCTGGCTAAACAAAACAGCACGCCGTAGAGAGAGAGAGAGAGATGCAGGGAGGGAGGGGGAGAGATAGGAGCATGTGATCATAGCCTGCCGTGTCCTCTGTGTGCCTGTTGTCTCTCTCTCTCTCTCTCTCTCTCTCTCTCTCTCTCTCTCTCTCTCTCTCTCTCTCTCTCTCTCTCTCTCTCTCTCTCTCTCTCTCTCTGTCTCTCTCTCTCTCTCTCTCTCTCTCTCTCTCTCTCTCTCTCTCTCTCTCTCTCTCTCTCTCTCTCTCTCTCTCTCTCTCTCTCTCTCTCTCTCTCTCTCTCTCTCTCTCTCTCTCTCTCTCTCTCTCTCTCTCTCTCTCTCTCTCTCTCTCTCTCTCTCTCTCTCTCTCTCTCTCTCTCTCTCTCTCTCTCTCTCTCTCTCTCTCTCTCTCTCTCTGATTTCTGCTTTCCTTACTGCTCTTTCACTTTCTTTTTCTCTCTTCCTGTGCAACTGGCGTTTCTTTCTTCTTTTTACACATATTCTCTATCTCTGGTCTCCTTCTCTCATCTCTCCTTCTCACATTTTACAGGAGCTGTCTCCGCACTCTCTCTTGTCCACGGTGAGATTTTGACATTTGAAACGACACCATGTGAGTGAGGCAGACCTGCCTGCAAGAGTAGAGTACTATCAACCACCATCAAAGATATTCCCACACACACTTTCTCACTTTGGCTCTTGCAAGCACGCATGCCCTCATGCGCGCGTGCACGCACACACACACATCTGCCAAACACTTGTCCTTTCATCACATAGTATATCTGTCTGAAGAAGTCCCATGTGGTTTGGATTTTCAGATAAAAAAATCCTCTAGTGGGAAAGCAGCAGAAGCCCAGGCCAGAAGGTGGTATAAATCTACCCTGCTCGCACCACACGACACTCTCATACTGAAACCAAGGGGTCGGTGCAGACCAGGTGCAGAGCTGGCAGACCAGACCAGTCTAGTTTGGGTGAAATACTGTCGACTGAGGTTAACCTTAGCCACACAACAGTGAACACACAACATACTCAAACGTGGATGCAGCTGCGCTACCGACTTTCGACATATTCAGGAGCTCATCCTAATGAGGTGGACTCAAGTGGAGATGTGTTGTCTTCT
The DNA here is from genome assembly GCF_054491055.1 of Hypomesus nipponensis. Classification (NCBI taxonomy): domain Eukaryota; kingdom Metazoa; phylum Chordata; class Actinopteri; order Osmeriformes; family Osmeridae; genus Hypomesus; species Hypomesus nipponensis. The sequence goes on along the minus strand of NC_140371.1, from coordinate 11,843,370 downwards.
TCAAACTACATAACGTCAAAGATTCCTGCCGTGGGTCATCTGTATGTCTACTAACGAATGAATCAAACAATAGGGATATTTAAACATCATGGTGAGGCAGGCAGCTTGGGCAACAGTTGCATTACAAGCGAGGCACATACTACACATCCTGACATCAGCGAATCTACCAAAACCCCAGCTCTATACTAAAACAACATAGGCTTAGGAGGGGGGGGGGGGGTGTGACAGAAAGATAAACGAATTGATGATTGACTGAAATAACATGGACTGAAGTAATACATCTGGGACAATTTGTTCTTATAATAATGTACTCACAGATGTTAGGACGGGCGTCTACATATTAGCAAGTTGAAAACACTATGGTTGACGTCATAATCAACAGTAAACAACACTCTACAGGGGTGTGCCACTTCACGTTGGTACAGGCCACCACAGCCCTGGCCCTGGCCTCATCACTTCCAAATGACTTCATTGAGGGAATTCTCACTTGCCACCTTCTCTCTCTTTTGCAAGCTCTATTCTGTCTGTCTGTCTGTCTGTCTGAAATAGTGTTGGAGCCCAGCTCTGGTGGCATTCAGCGGAGCCTAATCCGGTTTACACAGCACCCTTGTCAATGTGGGAAATCCCCCATCTGTGGGAAACTGGCCTGCCAGGCAGCCAGTGAGGAAGCTAGTGGTGCGAACACCAAACATTTATTAACCAACCGGCTAAGGTCAGTTTAGAGACCCACTAGTAAAGCACGAGATTAGCCATGCTGGTCAAGTCCAGAAAGAAACCTGCGATGTGTGTCACTTTGAAACCGTGTCAAAATGATTTTGCTTGCTCATCTGTACATCTATATTTCCATGAAAGAAGACGACACTCCCTGAGCCACTCTCTGAACCCACAGCTCTTTAAGACCATGTTAGTCTGACCCACCTGGTACTCTGACACATATCTACAGATAGCCGATTGCTCAGGTTCCTGACTGTCGAGGCGTCGGATACCAGATATTGGGCAATCAGGGTGCAGTGCATTGGCTGGCGCCATGGAAAAAATGACAAGAGGGGACACTGGGAAAATGGGTCTGTGAAAGAAAGAGAAGAAGAGCAGGGATGACAGGCATGCGCTGACATCATCACATTTGTACCCGATGAGAACTCGGCCAGCAGCAGCAAGGTCATCAGTGCCAGGGGCCGGCCAGGGTCTGTCCTTCCTCATGACTAGCTCTTCAGTTCAGTAGTTTCACACCAGAGGACACATTTCCAGGTACACTGTTATCCATTCAGTACATTGAAAAATGTAAAAAAAAAAAGGTGATCACTTGGTTTGTATTTCTTCCAGAAGTTTCTGACCCCAACACCTACCCCAGGTCTTTTACCGGGCCTAACTTGTTGAACACCGTGCTTCTGGACACATTACTTCAGCACTCCTTCTAAGACATTATTCACTATTTTCAACATCAAACTTATTTTCCAATCACCTCAACTTTATTTAATAAATCCATACATTTTTCTTTGTCCATATAGCTTTTTTCTGTTTCATGTTGAAGTACTTTTGGATTTACCAATGTTATCTGATGGACAGCTGACTACTACAGGTGGGAGGGGGAAGGAAAACCATCAGAATAGTTCAACAGGGGTAAACAGATGATTGGAAAAGTAATGTGAGATTAATAACAATATTAATGGTAATAATCCTGTATGGTTATCTCTCAGTGACATAGTTATTATGACAAAAGCTCTAAATTGAGTAACTATTCAGTAATGTGAGAATAATTTGGTTTTATGTGGATGCATTTACAGTATACAGTAGTATTCCAGATAAGAGTAATCAAGGCCAAGACAGACCAGTCAGTATAAATATCACAACCTGTGATTTATTACCTGGGGTTTAATATACATAGTAATATGAATATTCATACAAGTGCTATTTTTCCATGTACAAATTACAAATACATAAACTGATTTCTCACCTCTTCTGTTTCAAATGTACACAATTTTCTCCCACGGCTGTTCCATAGCAGCTTTGCAACCTGGCAAGACTTTTTAAAATGCAGTAAAGGTTTCATGAAAATTATGCAAAGAAATAAAGCAAACCTTTAAAACAAAATAAAACAGTAACTAAAGAGAAAAGGGTAAAAGGAAATATGACTGCTCCACAGGGCAGGCAAAAGAGTGGAAAAAAACAACACAAAAACAAATCAATCCAATGTGTAACGTCCCAGACACAGAAGTTGCTTTGTATTTGCATTCATCATCAATTTAAAAAAAATCGAGAAAAAAGCTTATTCCAAAGAATTTACATTAAAAACATTCTAGTACAGTATTGTTCATACTGCATGTTTGGGTGAAGCCAATGAGCAAGACAAGATGGTGGCCTCTGCCCAGCCAGGTTATGTAGTCCTCTAAAGCATTAGTCAATGGAAGGAGAGGAGGAAGAGGATGAAACAAGGAGAAAATGGAAGGATAGCTGGCCTCGTCATATCATTAAATATCCACACTCAAGGCGTTTTTTGACTGGGTAGAAAATAAAAATGTTATCCCCCAGCAAGAGTTCATAGGGTTTGTCATTGCGTTAAGGCAAGAAAGATTTAACACGCATAAAACTCCTTCTAAAACAAGAACAAAAATCGAACAAAAACGTACAAATACAGACGACACAAACATACATTTCATACAATGCTGTGTGTCTCCTCCCCACACAGGCACCACATAGTAGATTAAATTGGATCTTCATCTCAAGTAAATTACTTTTTTGTTGTTTTGCTAATTGTGTTTCTATACAGTGCAGAGTATATGGGCGTTGATTAAATAAGGGTGTTGTTTTTCGTGTTGATGTCTCCCTCTAGTGGATGAGGATGCTCACTCCCTCTCAGCATGTCCTGCTGCCGTCTCTGGTTCCCTGGGCACACAGTAGTTGGGCCGCTCAGAGGACTTGTACCCTGGCAGACACGCACACTTGTATGATCCTTGCGTGTTGATGCACTTGGCGTTCTTACAGAGCGACATGCGGCTGTTGAGCTCGGAACATTCGTTTACATCTGTTGGGGGTGGAAAAGAGGGATGATGTAAGATGACGCGTCGACAATGTTAGAGCTCTCTCTTTTGTTTCTCTCTCTCTCTTTATATTTGATGTCGTTTCTCCTGGTTAGTTGGAAGATGTTGTGTAAGGATCATTCAGAGAAAACACAATATTGTAAGGCTGGGTGTCACCCTGCCCCCCACCTCTCATATGCTAAAATCTGGAGTTGCTGGACAGGGTCTACTTGATGGGTCTCACGCCTCATTGTGTAACTTAATGTTGCATTGCTAATTCATAATTGATAAGTAAGGGTCAAGATGTAGTCTGATAGGTTGTTTTACAGATAATAGTTGGGTATAAAGGGAATTATGAAGCATTGTTCTGGGGATTCTTGATCTCCTGAGGGCTCAGCTCTGGCTTGTCCTACTCCTTTTCCTTGCTCAACTCTGGATTTATTTCTCTGATTTACAATACTCATGGTAGAGTAGGTAAGATTTAAAACCTTCATTTTTGTTATATGTTTGCCTTGTGATTGATTTAATTCATTTGCAATGTTATTAAATATTTTCTTTAAACTTTGACCTTTCTTGCTCTGATTTAACCCATAGACTCAAATAACTGTAATTCCATTTGTATTGGAATTATTTGGTTCATGTTAATACACTGTTCAGTTTATCCTCTTCCCTAGGGGAATAGTTTTGGTTGTTTGGCCAATATTTAACCCCTTACAATATTGACGTTGTTAGTCACAAAGTACATTCTTTTGAGATGGGTCACACCAAATAGTGAACTAATGATGTCAGTGTTATCACATGTTATGCTACATGACAAAGCAACAGCTTTCAATATCACAGGATATTTGTTTTTTTCTTCCAAATAATACATTGTTCAGTTTACCCTCTTCCCTGGAGGAATAGTTTTGGTTGTTTGGCCAATATTTAACCCCCTACAATATTGACGTTGTTCGTCACAAAGTACATTCTTTTGAGATGAGTCACACCAAATAGTGAGCTAATGATGTCAGTGTTATCACATGTTATGCTACATGACAAAGCAACAGCTTTCAATAACACAGGATAAATAAATAAAATGTAATGGAGCTGTGTGGAGCTGGGGTATATAGAACATTTAAAATATTTTTTACAAAACTGTCTCATGGTTCCCAAGATTATTAATAAAAAGTGTATTTCTTCAGGGTTTGCTTATGTAATTGATCTAAAGTTATCAAGTTCAAAATGTGCTCCGGTTCCAGTCATTCTATCCCTGAGTATAACTAAGTAAGAGTAAGACAAGAATAGAGAGGATTTGGCTGTAGTGGGCCTCAAAGTGACAGTTTCCAAGTTTAAACTCGTTCAAAACAAAGTAAAAAGATTAAACTTGATTGTGTGGGGAGTAACAGTGGTGAATTATTCTGATTATATTCAAACCAAAGCTTGGGCTTTGCTAATGTAGTTTTTTATGAAATATGATTCATTAACAGAGCCCTAGAAATCATAAAAGGATGTAAAATTCGTAGGAATTTCACGAGACCCAGTGGGGTTTGCTTGATCTCCGCGGGCAACCAACCGCAGCGAGCGGGGGTGACTAAGGTTCAGTCTAATGTATTGTCTCTGGAGAGCTCTTCTGCCTGGGAGACTGAGTGGCTGGGCCCAGCTTGGAGCAGAGCTCTGCACTCAGGGCTTAAAGTACAGAGTGGGCGTGCAGCCTGAAGTAGCTCCAGAAAGAGTAAAAAAGAGAGTGGGGGAGAGAGAGACAGACAGAGAGACAGAGAGAGAGAGAGAGAGAGAGAGGAAGAGGGAGAGAGAGAGACAGACAGAGAGAGGGCCTGTGTCACTGTTTATAATGGTGCGTGCATTGGATTTATAAGTGGGTCTATGGAGTGTGTGTGAGTGGGGATGGCCGTTGATGGCGTGTTTGAATGCGTTTGTGTACTCGGCAAGTGTGTGTCTGCGTTTGTCGTTTCGTGTGCAGCACGTGTGATGCAGACCGCTCACTCGACAACCTCGACTCAAAGCGAAACACAACAATCGGGAGGGCGAGTGTGTGTGATCTCATGACGAAACCCAAAGCGGGCGGTTCTTACCTACGCAGGCCATGCGTGTCATATCCAGGGTGTAGCCGTCGAAGCAGTCACAGGTGTAGCCCTCCTGGACCCTCACGCAGCGCCCGTTCTCACAGCCGTTCAGGATGCCGCACTCCTCCGCTCTCAAGCCCTCGAAAGAAGCATAAGGGTCTGCTGGAGGGGGGGCAAAGGGGGGAGGGAGGGGGGTTGTGTGAATGTTTTTTTTTTTTTTTCTATTTTCCCAATTAGAAGTTCTTAACGAAACGTTGCTTGCACATTGTTGCTATCCCAAAGATAACCAATGAGCTTTGTTTCAACAGAGTACACTGAATTGAATTTGGTTTTTTTCTTTACCCGTTTAAACTGTGGACCTCCATGGCCGTAACACAAAGTTTTCCTGCCACCAAAAGATGGCAGCAAAGTACTCTGACAGACAGCAGAAACAACATCCATTCTCTTACATCCTGCTCCCAGTCTGCCTTGTCTTAGAGTTTCATCAGTGCAAAAGACGCACACTCTTATATACTACAGTTCATACTCTTCCAACACTGCAGTGTGTGTAATTGTATGAATATTCGCATACTCACTCTCCTCCTCTTCAAATATAGGTTCGCTGTCGTCGGTCAGGCCGTAGTTCTGGCCTTCCCCGTATTCGTAGGCAGGTACGGCCACAAGGGCGTCGCGACCATACGGCCTTTGCCCGCCCCTCACTGGCACGTTGCACATGGAGGCATAGTCCTCTGAGATTTGGAGAGAGAGAGAGTGAGAAGGATATGGTGAGAGACAGGGAGAGAGAGAAAGAGAGGAGAGTAATTGAGAGAGAGGAAAGAGAAGTATGTTTTTGAGACAGGGGGAAAGGCACAATAAACAGGTAACAAAGAAATCCTTGGGAATAGACAAAGGAAGAGAAATATGAAGATCATTTGAGAGCTAGATAGATGTACAAAGAAAGAAATAGACTTGCATTGGCATCACAGCCTTAAAGACCACAAATGCCACCGAAAGCTTAACGAGTCTAACTAATTCAGTCCTTGTCTGCGATTCTGAGCTTCTATGCAGCATAATATTCAACGCTATTCCAAATGTCAATAGTTTCAGAGGGGATCTGAGGTAATTACATTGCCATCATCACTCAGCTGAGCAAACAGGGGATTTGTCTGAATGAAACACTCAGGTTGTGCCCAGCGACCCACTTCCCTTGTAAATGAGGACATCGATATGCTCCCCCCTCCTTCCCTTCTCCAGCCTCCTAACTGCTTTAATACAGAGACACACATCTTGGCACCTGTTCTGTCTGTTCTCCTCATTGGTTACTGTGCTGTGGGAAAGCTAAACACACAGACACACAGACACACACACACAGATACACACCCCACCATCACACACACACTACTCTTTCATCGTCACAGAACGGCAAACCATCCCTACAGCCCCACACTAATCCCACACACCTGCAAACCAACCCCAGACGACTGTCTGCAAAAGAAACGCACACGCATGTGTGTGTGTGTGTTGAATACATGGCGTGATCCGGACACACTCTGATGAGAACAAACGAGAGTGTGTTCTGCTCTCGGCACAGAGCACTGCTGACCTCACACACCTGTGTTTGCACAGCATTGTAGAGCCGGGGGGAGAGACCATGTTAGCTGATGTAGGACCAGTGTTCAAGCGTGGAACATGAAAGAATGTTCTCAAGACCTCCGGGAACCCAATGAGCTGTTCTCCCCTCAGAGAGACCAGGACACGCACACAGGGAACCGGTACTCTGGACAACATCTCATTTCCATACAAGGAAACAGTTTAGAAGACGATCAAGACTCCTAGCCAAAGTCTACGGCTCTGTTCCTCACTACCAGACAAGAAAATTGTTTCTGAGAGCACTTACTGTACTAGCAAACTGACAGTCCACCATCATTCTTAGCCGAAAGAACGGACTCATTGCTCCCTACGTTCACTCCTGTGGAACCAATCAAAGTTTGGCGCTCTCCAAAGCCATCTTTCAAAGGCAGACTGAAACATCCGTCTGATCTCGCATGAGGACAGCGGGCCACTGGAGAGCAGTGGAGGTGAGGGGTGGGAGGAGCTGTGCTGCCTCCAAGAACACACCTATCTGTCTCGACTGGGTAGAGGTGTGAGAAAGGGGTGAGAAGGTGTGGGGGGGGGGAGAAACTGCAGGTGCGTGGAGGGGGGGTGGGGAAGTCGGAGGTGAGAAGAAGGAAGATGGAAAGAGAGGAGAGAGAACACGTAGGAGGAAAGAAGACTGGGGATGGAGGGAGTGGGGGGGGGGGGGGAGAAATCCTGGGTGTGGCCCTGTCTCAGGCTACAGTGGGCGGGGGTTGGACATAGCAACGCAGGACAACACATGGCTGAGCCACACGCTTGCATAGTCAACTCCAGAGTACATGAGGCGCTGTACTGTACCGGTGTTTTTCGGGGGGCAGAGGGCACAGTCCGCGCCCCAGGCCTCCCCATGCAGGCAGCAGCACTCAGTGTAGGTCGTCTTTTTGTCGGCCAAGGGCTCGGTGCAGGTCATGGTGTCTGTCAGCAAAGTCTGCCAACAAATGCCCTGGTAGTCAGTGTGCCCGTGGTGTTCTGCAAAGGGGGTGACACGCAAGCACGCACACACACACAATGCACACACACACACACACACACACAGCATAAGAGACATGAGGTGATGGACATGACCAGAAAGAGAACAAACTCTCTCCCTTTGTAGCCGTCCCTCTCCCTCCATCCCTCTATTTAGTTCGCCCTCTCTATTTCTCTCTTTCCCTGTCAGATTGTCTCTGTCAACAAAGCGTCTTACCTGCCACATCGGGGGGAAAGACGCAGTGCTTGTTTTCGGGGTCCAGCACCATGGGGTGTGTACAGAAACACGTGTAGGAGCCCTCAGAGTTCATACACACCCCCCCGACACAGATGAACTCATCCAGGCACTCATTAATATCTGTAGTAGGAAGGATGAATCCACAGAGACGGGGGGTGGGAGGAAGAAAACAATGGAGGAGAAGATGAGCGGGTTTGAGAGAAGCGGGGGTGTGAAGGTGAGGGTCTATTTCAAAGACGCTCCGGTAAAGTAATGGTTCGAAGCCAAGAGATCACATCGTCGAATCAGATGTTCTCTCCTCCACACCGTCTGTTTACAAGAGCTGAATCGGCTCTCTTACAGACACCTGGGCCTTCTGCGGACCACATGCAAATGTATATCCATAACAAACAATACAAACATACTTGCCCACAAGCACACACACACACACACACAATCCCACAGCCACAAACAATCACTTACACACAATCACACAAACGCTGCCACGCATTTGAGCACACACAAACACACACAGTCATTTACTCTCATTAACCTACCTAATTAGGCATTCAGTGACTTTAAAAAGACAGCAATGCTTGCACACACAAAAACAATCCATTACTGCTGACGAATACACTTCAAACATCCACTAATGAGCAATACTCCCTCTCGTTTGGACAGGATATAAATTGTCTTCTAGATGTTAATGGGAGTGACGCAAGGACATAAAGTTAGGCGCAAAAATGTGTGGACAAGAATTTACAAGACAAATATAAGGTGAGAATAAAGTGTAATGTTTTTGCATTAAACTGACATGCCAGCAATGGATATTTTTGTTCTCATAATGATATGACTGCTGAACACATCCACTTCTGTTTTTGCCCATCAAAACGCCCAACTGGAATACACATTTCCTTGTGATACTCTTGGTATATTGTGTATAAATACATCTATAAACAAATAAATATATAAATAACTACATAATCGAGCATGGCTGCACTTGGTGGTTTCCTAAACTGTATTATGACTCTTGTATCCACGTGCAATGCGGTAAAACCAAGACTTGCGGTGAAGGCCAAACCTCGCCTAGTCCTGTCCAGTATCGGCCTAAATGCAAATGCAGCATGTCTTATGAAGGCTTGACCATGGACCCACCCTTAGGAGCAACTCCAGGATCCACAGAACCTCCTCTAATGCAAGCCCGGGTCCCTCTGACCTCAGATCAGGTTATAGTAGCAGCATGATCCTATCCTGTGGTGGCGCAGAGAGATATCCCACAGTGCCGTGCTGTGGCCAGTGTGCGCTGTTGGCCCCTGGCTGGTCCCTGGCCTGTGGTTGGGGACGTGCTGCCTGGGCCCTGGCTCACCCACAGTCTGGCCCCAGCTCACCTCAGAATGTCCCCAGCCTGCCACCCGCCCTGTCCTCCGCCCAGCCCTCACCATGCCCTCCACCCTGCCCTCACCCCACCCCAGGAGGGTTGAGACACTCCCAACAACTAACACACACACACACATAAATGCACAGTCGTTCCCCCTCAGCGTATGTTTGCACGAGTGACCTCACTTCCTGAACACAAGCCCGTCCTATTGGCTGAGGAGGCCGACAGGACCAGGTGTCAATTAGGTGCGTGTGAGCCCACTGACCTCTGCACTGCAGCTTGGCCTCGTCATAATACAGGCCCGTCTTGCAGTAACACTCGTAGCTCCCCGGGGAGTTGAGACAGAAGCCGTCCTTACAGATCTCCTCGCCGAACAACACACACTCATCTGCGTCTGGAGAGAGACGGGGAGAGGGCAGAGTGATTCCCCGGGACAGAGAACCTTTGGACACGCGCACGTGCGGCACTTCTACATTGGGTGTAGGCACGCATGCAAACTCATTCTCGCATTTCTTGCTCCCTTTATCTTGCGTCTTTCTCTGTCTCTCTTTCTCTCTCCCACACACACACACATTACTTACAAGGATTATTGCTTGACAAACTCAAATTATACAGTGGCTTTGCGAACAAATATTACATTTAAAAGTAAATTACTTACAGTGCGTTTGTGTGTGTGTGTATGTGTGTACATGCTTTTGTGTGTGTGTATTGGTGTTTCTGAGAATGAATTACAAGTTCATCAGAAAATGTTGTTGGCTCTCCTTTCATCTTCTTCTGTCCCTCTCCACTTTTTTAGGGGGGGGGGGGATACCACCACATCCACATGCTATCAACTACATATCCAACACAGTCCACCAGTCTTCTAATGCCGAGGGGTGAACTGAATTGAGTTGGTTAATGGAGTCAGTGGTTCTCAACCCTGGTCCTCGGGACCCCCTGCCCGGCATGTTTTAGTCCCTGCTCCAACACACCTGATTCAAATAAATGGGCCTTCCTCTGAATCAGGTGTGTTGGAGCAGTCTAAAACATGTTGGGCAGGGGGTCCCAAGGACCAGGATTGAGAACCAGTGAATGAAGTCACTGACTCTTGGAATGGAGAGAGGAGGGGCTAGGAGAGGACACAGGTGTGGAGATCATACTGTATGTCTGCAGGTGTCAGAGGTCACACACAGTAAGGCACGAACGAGGAAAGCAACAACCATGTCATCCTCGTCCGACCATCGCTCGAGTCAGTAGGCAGATCTGGGTTGGACCAGGGAGGTCACCTACCTTTGTGGCTGCTGGCAGAATCCACCCCGTACACAGAGTCACCTGAGGGGACACTGCCTCGACCAGCTGGACACATCTGGTTAAACTGATCTGGTGACGAAGGTCACATGTTTTAAGGATCCGAAAAATGCTATAGGGTACGATGTGCAGAAAGTGTCTGTTTCATAGTAAGTGGGCACAGTAGGGGTATACAGTAAATAATAAAGTACACATGCCGGTGTATTGCGTGTGTCTTCAGGTGTGTGTCTGTGTGTGTATTTTCTTGCATTTGGTTCCAGGTGTGTGTGTATTTGCTTGTGTGTGTTTCCAGGTGTGTGTGTGTGTGTGCGTGCGGATCCTCACCTGTGCCCTGGACAGGGCAGGGGTGCACCTCACAGTTGTCCCCCCAGCCGGCCCCCAGCGTGCAGCAACACTCCTCCATGGTCACGTGACTGGTGAGGACGTTCTCACACAGGTTCTCGTCGTTCAGGTTGTAGTAACACTCTTTCCTCTCCACGGACGAGGCTGGGGGAGAGGTGGGGAGAGACGGGGGAGGAGTTCAGCTTTGAGGGGAGAAGTGTTGCCGGGGAGTGACTTATAATCCTTTTTTCTTGAAAAACGGAAAACCTGAAATGTGTATGTCGTACATCAAGTGTTCAATGGGATCAATGTTGAAAGTATTGGTAGCCGAGCACCATGCTTTCAGCGAGAACAAAATGGTTAATCTTTCTTATCCCTTTCCTTTTTTTACCAACCCTTCTCTCCCTTCCCCTCCTCATCTCTCTCCCTCTCTCTCTGCCCTTTCTATGTGTTGACATTTCCCATGCAGGCATGTAAAGTGAGACCAGCCAGGGACAGCAGGACCGATAGCCTGCCTTGAGCTCGTGATGAATGGAAAGAGCCTGGAGTCACAAAGCACAGTGCTGCTTCTCACACACACCCCTGATGACACACCTGGAGAGAGGGGCACTACCCTCACACACACACACGCACGCGCACACACACACACACACACACACGCACACGCACGCACACACGCAAAAGCACAGACACTTTCTCCAGCTTGGAGCTTTGTGCTGGATCCAGTCCCAGACTTCACCGTGGGTTGAATAACTCCGATAATAAGACATTAGCAGCCATTTGTTTCTAATTGTCTGTTCCTAGACAAAACACTGCTTTTTTACTGCTAAAACATGACCCGTCTACACCGCCCCCTTACGTAACGTCTGTTACTGATCCAATTGTGTAATCACATAGTCACCATCTTGAAAAAAGCTGGGCCTGTTCTGGAAGGTAAGAGGAGACAGCCCCGAGTGTAGCAGTCAGCTCTGAACACTTTGGGTTGATGTACAGCAGGGTCTTTGAGGCCTTCCTAAAACCCTCTGGTACATACTACCCTTCCCAAGGGAAACGGTCTGTTTCTCATTAGTGTTTTACATTCAGGCGAAAGACAGGGCAGTCCCCTGACGCGGGTCCTTCAGGCCGGAAGGTGGGGGGGGGGGGGGGGGGGGGAGGCCCCTAACCCTGGCCCCTGGTGTTAACCACAACCCCAAGGCCCCACAATCTCATCATCACCTCACAGCAAGTACCTCATTCATCAGAGCGATGCTCCGCTCCAGAAACATCCCATGGTGCAACAGCTAATACTCCCCCAAAGCAACCAGAACCTCCGTTGGGATACTTTGTGAGCCTCAGCTGCCCGTGGGCCTTGTAGGGTTATGTACCAAAAGCATTCACTTAACAAATGCATTTCGGTGCACTTCTAACGTGGCAAAAGTCCGTTTCCTTGTTTTCCTCCCAAGTCAGAGCACTGGTGTTGCGTCTATATCGCTGCTGCTTGGTGTCCAAGCGGGGTTTCTCTCTGCAGAACATCGGCAATCATGCCCGGAGAGGTTTGTGCTGAGGCGGCGCGTGGGTCACCTCACCTGTCGGGGCGGGGCTGCACTTGGCCGTCATCTGGTTGTACTCCTGGCCCTCCTCGGGGCATGTGCACAGGAAGGCGCCCTCCACGTTCTCACACTGCGCCTCCCCGCACACACCGCTCAGCAGCTCGCACTCGTTCACATCTGCGGAGAGAGAGAGAGGCGCGCGCACGCCCGCAGAGCGCCTCGGTTAGCACTTCTGCCCTGATGAGCGTAATGACTTAGTTTGCAGGAAACACTGTCTTCATCCCATTTCCCACTTACGTGAAGCATGCAGTTTAATTGGCTACGTGTCTGATAGAGGCGTGTTGGTGGGTGCTACCGCTAAACCTACGCTGCCCGACTGGAGTTTGCTGAGCGACATGTTATCGTGTCTCGGTGTCGACTATGGTGATGTTTGTCCCTCTGATTGACGAAAAGACAAAAAACAAGCAATTTGAAGGGACATTTTCGTCCTGCCCCAGTATAAAGTATTCGCCAACACTGACGAGCGTCACGTTGAGCTCCAAAGCCAAACGGCTCCGACTCTGTGTGCGGGCCCCGGCGTCCTCTGAACCACTTCACATTCTCCACACACGCCATCCAGGTTCCTCTGGATGGGTGCGGGCCAGCTTGTCAATGAGCTAAAAAGTGTTAAGGAGCGTGCAGGGAGGAGGAGAGTGGGTGCGCTGCGTTCGGAGAGCACTAAAAAGGGAGAGAGGGGGAGCGGGCCGGTCCAGGATCACGATGGAAAAGACAGACCCGAGCCGAGGGAAAAAAGGGGTTATTAAGAGGTATTTCAGGGTATTTCGTCTTAAGCAGAGCCGGACCACTGAGTTGTGCAGTTGAAGGACGTTCGGTTTGGGGTCTGTGGATTCGATTCTCGCGCTGGGGTTTGGCTCTGCCTGTGGCTCAATCAATAAAAACCCTTTGTGTGTATTGAACAAGTCAAATGTTGAGTTACCGTACAGCACACACACACACACACACAAAGGTGTTTGGAGAATGATTTGACCTGAATGACCTGTGTGGCCGTACTCTCTCACACGCGTTACAGTACACACACACACACACACACACACAAGCCCACGCACACACCCTCTTTCTCTCTCGTCCTCTATCTACAGACACACATTGTTTCCTGAGCCATTCACTTTATTGTTGTTAATTTGGTCCAGTATGTGACTGGGTAGAAATAAGCCCCAGCCGGAGCCAGGGAGACTGCATCATTGTGTGATCCAGAGCACAGATGGTTTGGCATTCTCTTCATAATGACTGCCTTCGTCCAGCCACATGCATCTCTGCCTGACCTGGTATGGATCAGGAATCTCGTAAACAGATCCAGGTATACACACACGCATATATAACCCCCTGACCTTCTGCAACGCCCCACTACCGATGCCATTATTTCAGTCTCCCTCCAGACTTACTTTGTTTCCTCGTATCAGATACTTATATTCTGATCTGTGAACGATAAAAACTGAGATAGATAGAGAGAGAGAGAGAGAGAGAGAGAGATAGAGAGAGAGACAGAGAGAGAGAGACAGAGAGACAGAGAGAGAGAGAGAAACAGAGAGAGAGAGAGAGAGAGAGAGAGAGAGAGAGAGAGAGAGAGAGAGAGAGAGAGAGAGAGAGAGAGAGAGAGAGAGAGAGAAACCGTTTTGCTTTCGGAGTTCACTCAGGATCTCTGTTCCAGTCTTCAGAGGAGGAAGAGATAAAGGCACCGAGACAAGACACAGCAACTCCAGAGCGGCACTTTATCGGGAAAGAAAGAAATAAACTTGCTAACAAGCAGTGAGGTGCTCAGGGGTGCGTCTGTGGAGGAGGGGGAGAGGGGGAGATTGTTTGCGGTGAAATACTTCCGGGGAGGTTTTTTTGGGGGGTGGACCATCTGTGCTAGCCACAGTAGAGTGATGGGCTGGCAGGGGATGGGAGGCAGCTGGCTGTACAAGCCTGGGCGGGACCCAGCAGCACTGGCCAAGGTACAGTACAGATGGGAAAAGCGTGTAAGTGTTGAAGAAAGAGACGGCAAGCGAGGGAGAGAGAGAGAGACACTGTCCGTGAGTCTGTTAGCATTTGTACACTGTGTGTGTGTGTGTGTGTGTGTGTACAGGTCAGGGGGAACGTCTGGCTCAAGGAAGTGTTCTATCAGCTTCAGTAGGGAGTGTCTCTCAGCTCTGACAAGCCTTCCTGCAGGAGGAAATAGGAAGAGATGGGAGTTGCACGGCCCAGTTCGAAGGACAAGACAAACCAGCTACCATACTCAGACAGGCTCTCTTTCTCTCTCTCTGATTAGGGCCTCCTAAACAAACAAACAAACAAACACACACATACACTATTCACCACCAAACACAACAAGCAGCAACTGGAACCCAAGTTGAATTGCTGGAAGCAACACTTCATTTCTCTGAGTGGGTCTGTTGGCTTGGCTGAGGAAGATATCAGTCCATTGTTTCAGAGTGGTCTGGGCTGACATGTTAGGGAGGTGCACTTTCTGACAGAAATCTCTGTCTGTTGCTTCCTGGCGGGGAAATGAGAGCTAACAGACAGACAACGTCGATATCTGACCCCCCATAATAGAAACATCTTTCATTTCATGAAAGGGCTTTGTCTGAGCATCGGCTCTTGAAACCGACATGATTAATATGCTCCCTACAACCACTCCCCATCAAAATGGACCAAGTGACAAGAACCACTCATATCATAGATGTATAGATTCAAACCTGTAGCTCCGTTACTCTAATCTCAGTGGTGTGGTGTGTGTGTGTGTGTCTAGGCTCCACTGCTTTTTCCAATCCCAGGGTCTGAGGAGCACTGCTGACACGGTGGGGATATGTTTAAAACATCACAGAGCGCGCTGTGCACCTTAAAATGGAATGAAAATAAATGGTCACATCAATCAAAATTCCAGTGACGCCATTGCTGTCTTTTTTGCAGAGGGATAAACTACCGTCCAGGAAGGATGGCTAGGGCGGGGTGTTTTAAGTGTGGCAGAGGAGTCCTGTCAGCACACTTCAATGTAACTCACGTCACGTCACAACACATGCACGTTTACCAATGTCCTTTTCGTGAACTGAGAATAAATATCTAGATGGTCAGTTTAGATTGGGAGTCAGGTGGCTGAGCGGTGAGGGAATCAGGCTAGTAATCAAAAAGTTGCCAGTTCGATTCCCGGCTGTGCAAAATGACGTGTCCTTCACTGTAGTCCCGTGACTTACTGTAAGTCGCTCTGGATAAGAGCGTCAGCTTAATGTAAATGTAGATTGGGCTGTTCCTGAGCCAAGACTTCGAAATATATTTAATAGTGCTGTCAGTTTAACGCGTTATTAACGGCGTTAACGCAAACCCAAATTAACGGCGTCAATTATTTTATCGCGCGATTAACGCTCTTTTTGGCCTAGCAAACTTTGTAGTTTTTTTCACATGCTGTTGCAACAACTACCGACCTTAGAAAAACTACAACACCACACCGGATCTAGCTAGACCGGAAACAAAACAACAGGCACGCCAAACACTCGTTTGGCTTGCGAGCTGGCTAAAGAGTAGTAGCAGAGCCCGTTTACGGATATTAGACATTCTCTGGTAGTAGGCTAACGTTACGTTTTGAGTGGATGACGAGCGCGAGATGCCGAAATGGATGCCAATAAGATTCTGAATGGAAAGTTTGCTTTTAAAAAGTTGCCAAATGGTTCTATTGACAAGACCAGTGATGTTTGTGTGTTTTGTCGTTGTAAACTGAGCTATCATCGCAGCACGTCCAGTCTGAAATACCACTTGATGGCCAAGCACACAGCTGATGCGAATTCTCTGCCCCCTCGTCAAAGCCAGGCGATTGCAATGTTGTTTTCAATAAAAAAAATATTTGCACAAAGCAATCCGAACCACTTTTCTATGTTGATAAGAGCATTAAAATTTGAAAAAAGATTGGGACAAAAAGAAATCAGGGACATTTAGAATAGATAAAAATGTGCGATTAATTGTGATTAATCGCGAGTTAACTGACATTAATGCGATTAATCGCAATTAAATATTTTAATCGTTTGACAGCACTAATATTTAATGAAAACTTATATGATGATACTCCTACTGCTTTACTGGAACCTTAATGGATAAATGCAAAACATTTAGAAATGGAATGTATGTTCTGGATTTAAAGGCTAATGCTTGTATTTTAGGCAGGCAGAACTGACATCCCTGGCAGACTGGCTAGCCAATCCACAATGTGGGTGATCTGTCATTTAGTCAGAGCAACTCTTTTCGAGGGGTGTCAAGATGGCAAGCAGATGTTTTATCCAACAACAAGGAGTACTTTGTCCCATTGCTCTCAACAGCTTGCCAAAAAGCATCTCTCACAACTTCCTTCTAAGAAACAACGACCTGGGATCATTAACATGAAAAATGACCTGGACGTTAAAAACACAACCCTAAATCTTGAGAAAAAAAACAAGATCATAACTCATCGCAATCTTACCCCCACCCGAGACTCTATACCCCATACCCCCACCCGATACTCTATACCCCATACCCCCACCCAATACTCCATTCCCCCATCCTACCCCAACCCTCCAGTGTACCCATGCCCCACCCGAGACTCACCCACACAGCCGTGTCCCTCCTGGGCCTCTTGGAAGCCCCGGTCACACAGGCAGTGAAAGGAGCCCGCCGTGTTCTCACAGAAGCCGTTGCTGCCGCACACCGTCTCGTTGTCCGAGCACTCGTCGATATCTACGGATCAAGTTGGACAACGTTCAGTGGAGGTGCGTGTTTTCGGGCCTTGACAGTGGTAGATGAACCAGGCAGGATACTGTAGATAATAGACATCAAGGTAGAAAGCAGCCCCCCCCCCCCCATCAACTGAGCTTCAAGGAAACTGGGAGGTAGGTTAGAAGGCACGGTTGTAGCTCCCATCTGTGCAAACACTTTTATTAACTTTGTTCTCCCAGGAGTTTTCTGGAGGCAAAGGTATGCCAGAACAGAGAAGCACATCAGAGACCACAGGGCAGCCTAGTGAGCCAAGGGCAGCGATAGACAGGACTGCCAGACACACAAAGAGAAGTGGCGGAATCAAGGCTCGTCAAGGCTGGAAGCTCAAACGCTCACACAAAAGGAGGAACGCTGCAGACCAAACAAGTCAGGCGCAAACTAAACAAATCACTCCGTGTTGTAAACGGAACACTTAATGGCCTCAACAAACCTTTGGAACTCGACCGAGCAGACACAGCAGATGCGACGCTGCCACGCAGCAGATGTAAGTTAGCGGGCGCTAAAATGAGACATCCAGTAGCTCGTACTGTAGCGGGAGCAGGTTAGTACTGGTGAAGCGTATTGCAGGTTTGAAAGAGCTTCCTGAACAGCAGAGACAACGTGACGGCAGAGCATGTCTCCCTGTTACCACACCTGGTGGGGAAGCCAAGCCACTGAAGAGAATGAAATGGCTGGACTTGGGTGGATATAGAAGAAAAACTGGTATTTTTGGATGTGAAGGGATCTGAAGCATGAACGGAACCCTTAAGCACAGTGGTGGAAAAAAAGCAAACAACAGCGCAGGGCAGTTGAGCTTTTGGGAGCCGTTCGGAAAAAGCAGAAAGGGACCTGAGGCAGAAAGGTGAGTGCGACTGGCTGCCCCCGTGACTCACCCACACAGATGCCCTCAGTGGTGCGGCTGTGGCCGGGCGGGCAGTCCACCACGCACCGATAAGAGCCCGCCGTGTTCTCACAGAGCCAGGCCCCGCAGATGCTCGGACCCAGCTCCAAACACTCGTCAACATCTGGGGGGGGGGGGGGGTCACATGATCACAGTGGCTCGTGGACTGCACGTCGGGTTTCCCGGGCAGTGAAAATACGCATTCCGGCATGAAACTATCATGTGATGGAATCTATCAACTTAAATCAGGACAGTCACGTTCTCTTTGAATAGCCTCGTGGTGTTTTCTTTTTTTCTTCTTCTTTTATTACGGCATAATGAAATGGTGATCAATCATTTTAATGATCCTACCCTCTACTTCTCATCTGCTGCACGGACATATGGACTGACTGCACGTTTTTCGTTTGCGGGACAGATATGACAAATTGTTGGTTACCCTGGCATGCGGGAGTGTGGGGCTGCAGGCGGTAGCCTCTGTCACACTGGCACGTGTAGGAGCCCTGGACGTTCTCACAGGAGCCGCCCACACACCTGGTGCCCTCCAGGCACTCATCCACGTCTTGTGAAGGGAAACACGCGCACACATAAAAGCACACACACACACACATCAGATTTAAGTGGTATTTCACAAAAAGGAAACAAAAAACGTGGGGCCCTATAAGGGGCCTTGGCTCTCCATTGACTGTGACAGGCTGTCACTGCCAGGAGCACCCTGGGGGCCGGACAGCACTCGAGCCCCAGCCACAGTCTTGCTGGGAACAAGGGCTTAGACCTCTGGGCTTTGATGGAAGTCCAAGACTCAGTCGCTGTCTGGTCCTCAAATGTGGTCCGGGTGGTCCAAGAAAAACAAGGGGGAGTCCATGTCTTCCTCTCTCTCTCCCTCTCTCTCTCCCTTCCTCTCCCTCCCTCCTGCTCCCTCCCTCCCTCCCTCCCTCCCTCTCCCTCTCTCTCCCTCTCTCTCCCTCTCTGTGAACATCATATGTACGGGTGTGCGTGGCTGCGTTTGTGTACGTGTGACAGATGGAGAAACACATGGGTGTTTTAAAAGGTCTCCTGTTCTACAACTGGTTCACCAGGCGTCACTTCTCAGGATCAAAGGGGAGTCCAGACAACCAGTAAGTACTCAGAGGGCAAACCATGCTGAGGCCCAAAACATGTTGATACCGGCAGGAGGGAGACAAAAAGGACTCCCACCAAGTGTACAGTACAGACTGTTCCTCTACCTGCCAACTCTCTCCAAGGGAGGACAGTGTTTGCAGGGTTTATCTAATTGGAATTGTGATGTTCCTCTCAGAGAGATGAGCCACCTGTGAAAGCCATCTGGACTCCTAACCTGAAGGATTTCAGGGTCTTCTTTATAGGCTTGTACAATGAGACGTCTGCATACTGTAATAAGGGCGTCCTGCTCACCTCCTCCCCTCATTTCCCTTCAAAGGGATTAGGGAAATCACATCTACGGTGAAAATTGGACGTGGCAGATTAAGGACGGGGTAAAAAGAAACAAGAGGTAAAATCCTGCAGATGTCGGTGCGGAACACAACCGAGAGACGGGACTTCACATGGGGCTTTGCACACATAGAAAGAGCAAAACAAGACACACACCTGCACACACACTCGGGGCCTCGCTGAGCTCCTGCATGAATCAAGAGGAAGAAAGTGCGGCGGGCAAATATCCCTCCTTGTCTAGACAGCTATCTCAAAGGCTTCCTTCTCTCTTTCTTTTACTTCTTTTCTTCTTTTTTTTTTTTTTTTTACATCAGGAAAGGGCATTTAAAACAACTCTGGCACCAGGGTAAGACTCCAGGCATGAGGGCCCACGGTGGAAAAACAGCAACAGCATATGTGAAAGAAATGAAAGCCAGTCCCTTGAAGGAGGAAGGAGGGAGGGAGGGAGAGCTGAGACCCAAACACGGGTCCACGGTCGAGCCAAACGAGCTGCAGGAGTCAGAGGTCTTACATCCGAGCAGCCTGCTCCAAATGTCAGATAAACATCAGCCCAACTGGAGACAACCAGGCAGACAACGTGTGACCGCTATCAATCCACACTCCCCTGTGGGGAGGCTGGTTCTAGTTATGCGGTGCGAGCACATGTGTGTGAGTGAGTCAGGTCGAGAGCATGTGCGGGGAGGGGGGGGTGGGGGCATGAGAATACACTGAGAACGAGCTCCTTTAAATACGGGACTCCGACCCTGTCCTTCCGGTACAGGGTCACATGACCGTACCTTCGCAGGTGTGTTGGTCGGTGGCGGCGAAGCCGCTCTGGCAGACGCAGAGGAAGGAGCCGTCGGTGTTGAGGCATTCGCCGTAGGGGAGACACAGGTCTGGGTCGTCCAGACACTCGTCAATGTCTGTGGGGGGACAACCAGTGCACAAGCTCATTCACCCTATTAACGTTCTTTTTGGCTAAGCAAATGTTGTCGTTTTTTCACATGCTGTTGCAACAACTACTGACGTTAGAAAAACTACAACACCACACCGGATCTAGCTAGACCAACAAGAGGAGGGGAAAGGAAGAGAGGCAGAGAGAGAGACAGAGAGAGAGACAGAGACAGAGAGAGAGACACACAAGCATTAAAACAGATACATGCACATAAACAGATGGAATCCTCTCAGCTTCCTTTACATGTTATATTTACATGTTGATGTATATGCATGTGTAAGTTAGTGCATTATAATATCATATGAACACATACTGTTTATAAACAGCAAATACATGTTTATATTGGTATGTATTGGTTTTATCTATGGTTTAGGTATGTCTTCTGACCCTCTGTGCTACACCTGGTTACAATTAACAAAATAAATTCAGAATTCAAAAGCGTGGTTTTAGTTTGTCAAAAAAAAGGTGTTCCCAAATGTTCTGGAGCCTTTCCCTAAGGCCTGTGTATCTTTGAGTGTGTGGTTTGGGCACGAGAAAGACTGAGGTCCATACCTTGGCATATGGTGCCATTGACCTGATGGAAACCCTGAGGGCAGCTGCACTGGTAGGAACCCAGGGTGTTGACACACTGGCCCACACTCTCACAGGGACCATCGAGACACTCATCCACATCTGCAACCACAATGACATCTGTCAAGCCAAGGAAATACTCGCATGCAGTCCACTCACTCACACAGACATGCCGCGTACACACACACGCATGCACGTATAGACCACGAGAGCACACACCCCGTGACCAAAGACTTTATGGGTCGATAGAGGATATGAGCATAGCTGCTGTTAAAACCTCGAGTCTAATTCAAGATTTTAATTAAGGCAGATATCTTCCATGGGGTTTTGTGGGAGTCATAAAACAGAGATACATTGCATGCATATTTTTAGGATGTGTATCAATAACAAACCGTAACATCTGATAGCAATAAAAATTCCAATGGAAAGAGAAAGTAATGAATTAATTGAAATCTCCAGGGGAAATGTAAAACACAGTAGTATTATTCATTATTTAACTTGAGGCTGAAAATAAATTCAATAGGGTTAAATGGCACTTTTGCCATCATTGCAGCAGTACCATACCACCCTCATCCTAGCGTCCTCAAAGACACCAGTTTAATTAAGACTGTGTTATCTATAGGTCCGGGTTCCTTCATTTCATACCAACACACTGGTCCCCAGCCGGAGAGACCACAAATCCAGGCTCACAGCTGCAGAGGAAGGAGCCTTCGGTGTTCTGGCAGTGCCCCCTGGTACACAATAGCACATCCTGGCACTCATCCACATCTGGAACAAAACAACAGATAACACCGTCGTCACGGAGAACAGACTGTCAAAATGGCTGCTCGGAGCTTTCAGCCCACATGATATCAAGTAAAGGGGCCGATGCTGCTAAACTGAGGCAGGAGAGTATTTATAATGGACTTAAATAGACCGAGACTAGAGGAAAACAAGGTTAACATGCCCAATCCTGGAAACGTTTAACTTGTGATACATGTACTGAACACGATGTACAGAACATTGCGTCAGTATTTCACAGTATCTGTAGCCTGGTCTACTATACCTCCAAACCATACCATCATATAACTGGCACGATTCAGGGGCGAGATCTGAATGATTTGAGAGAGAATTCCTCTGGCTTCAGTAACACCAGAAGGGAAGAAAGAGCAGGTAAACAAAGGTTGATGTAGCCTACCGGGATACCCTGACGAAATATTGATACACCAGAGCAACATGAGTGGCAGGCCCCAAATGTCTCATATTTTCTAACATGTGCAGCCTTGAGGTAAATATTGAGATTCCATCATTTATTCATGGCAATAGCTTTTCCGTGGGCGCTGTAGTCCTGAAAGCCCCACCCCTGTTGGGTGATCTCTGAATGATTTATATATGTGCACTAAGGAGTCCATCTGAATGTAGACGCCTCTTGTGGCTGGCATAAAATACAACATTTGGCCCAAAAATTGCCTCACTATGGTACAGAAAAGTACTCGGGAAAAGAGAGTCATTAATTATGTCACATATGCAAACAGTGCCCAAACAAATGAGTGATTATGAGGTAGCCATTTAATTTTTACTGCACTAGCTATTTGCAGCTATTAGGGTTTTTTTTTATTTTTTTTATTTCAGAGTTATTTAGCAGCCCGTCATCTGGACTAAAAAAAGAGTGATTTAAAAGATGGAAAAGCCTCAGAAGCGATGACATCATCCGTAGTGTCCAAAGTGTCCCGGACATTTCAATCTGCACTCTCCAGAGCTTTTGCTCAACAAAGAAAAAGACCCAGCTGCTGCACCACGCGAGCGTCAACAGAACGCTCCTGTACCTTCACACGACTGGCCGTCTGCGCTGGGCGTGAATCCGGCGTCACACGAGCAGACAAAGTAACCCTTCAAATTGGAGCACATCCCGTTGGCACACGCGGATGGATCCAGACACTCGTCTATATCTGCGGAGAAGCAGAGGATTGGAAGAGAATGAGGGGGGAATTGGGGTCTTGAGGCCAAGCCCACTGTACGGTTCCCGTTTTTCTCAGGATTGTTCCGAGACAACGATGAAAACATACTTACAGCAGCAGCCCATTCAAGTAGTGTACAATGTATGCCAGTTACATTTTAGACAGGATATACTGTAGGCTACAGACAACCACATGGCATATCGAAAACCTGTTACAGAAACAAACCAGCAAGCAGCCACATCATAAATAGACACAGAGGTTTTTTATTTGAAACCTTCCATGTCTCAGTGAGTTAGGCTGTCGGTTTCAGACATCCCCAGTCCTGGATAAAGCATGTATTAATGCTTATGGCTTAATTATTTCCTATAGCTACCGCTGTGCATACCCACACCACTGTGGCTTGGCTCGGTTAGTGTGTGTGTGTGTGTGTGTGTGTGTGTAATTTACTGTGGCCCACATGTCAGATTGAGCTAGCTACACATTCTGTCAGGGGTGTGTGACCCAACTATGGTTTGAGCAGAAACACCCTACCCCCAGAAAAAATTGTGGTGCATATGGTGGCATACGGAAAAATGTAATGGCTACATTTTATATACAGCATCTGTTTCCTGGAGTGCTGTGTGCATGCTGATGGTTGATGTTAAACAGAGGAGTAAGGAATACAAATTCAGTTGGGATTTAATTATGAATATGATCTTTTCTGTGCATTTTGCTGGAATAAAACCTGCCCACATTACTCTAGGTGGCTATAACAATATTGATGGCATACTGTATTTTACAGCTCTTACAGAGGGAGAATTTAAAACATTGCTTCTTTATGCATTCTTAGGATAATCCAATTGTGTATGGCAAGATAATGCAGTACTGACCGCATTTGAGAGTCTATCATCTCCGTTGTATCCATTTCCCTCTCCTTTCTCAATCTTCTTTATCTAACAAATGGTGCCTTCTGGCAGCAGTGTTGCAGCGTTTCAGTCATGTTGTAGGCTATAAAACCATATGACTCCAAGTACTGCGTAGAGTCATCTTGCTCAGAAATGCTCATTTGATCATTTCATCACAGTAAATACGCTTAACAAAGAGAAGGCCTCCTATTTGCCCGGCCTCCAGTGTCTACGTGGACTGTAAGATATAGACACACGGGACCTATACTGCTGCTCTGAGCTTCGGAGAAAACTGTGTAACACAGGCCAACAATATGCAGATCAGTTTAAAGTCAACCCTAACAGAGGAACGCATACAGGCAGGTCTACTGCACATCCAGAATCTACAGAACCGTACATACCGACACACTGGCCTCCCTGGCCCTGGAAGCCAGGTGGACAGTCCTGGCACTCATACGAGCCGTCGAGGTTGATACAAATTCCGGACGGACACGAATCGCTGTCGGCACACTCGTCTATGTCTACAGGTATAGAGAGAGAGGGAGAAAGAACAACCAGACGGAGAAAGAAACAGAGAACATCATTGGACAGTCAACATGAGACACAGATCACGCTCATTAGCCAACTCCATTTGATTGTCATGCCATAGGGCCACAGTCCACTGTACCTTCACACTGTCCTGCAGAGTTCATCCTGTAGCCCCGGTCACACAGTTGGCAGATGTGGTAGCCCAACTTGTTGATGCAGAGGCTGTCGTCAGGACAAATATTAGTGTCCACACACTCGTCCACATCTGTGAGAAGGGGCGACAGAGGGGGATGGGGAGGGAGGAGATGGAACAGAGGGTGAAACGGAACAAGAACAAGTGAACAAGGGAGTTAATTGCAGAATGTGGCAACAGCATATAGTCACGTTTTTGGTCAACTGAACTCCCAAAAAGTGAAACAAAGTCCACTCAGGTTTTGAAGCTTACTGTTAAGGGTGGGAATTCCTGTGGGACACTCTCAAAAGGGTAAGGCAACCAGGATGGAAATATGGAGTCTAATCGGTCTGTTGAATAGTGGGATACACATATAACCTAAAGTACCAAGACTGGTAGCCAGGAAATCACAACAGACCAGAGCTTTACTTAGGAGTTTATGGTGGCTGATAGCGGTCTACAGCATATTTGTCCAAATGCTTTCCACAAGAGGAGCCGGATGGGAAGAGTTTATAACTGTCCGTTCTGACAGTATTTTCTTGACAAAGACACTCCCTGGATATCCTGTGTACTTAAAAGAAGCAGTCTGTTTCTTTGCTAATCTTATTAATAGATATTACTCATATTCATATATGAATCCCTCATGAACAGTCATGAAATATGATCTTCCCTATTTCATTTCAAAGTGATTTTCATTGCAGGTCCAATGATCCACCAGGCCCTTGGTACCCACAAACCTAATTTAGTGTCATTGAGAGAAGGAGAAACACCAGAAACCACCTAATAACAGAGTGGCCGGTATATATACACACACACACACATCCTAGTGTGGGGAGGGGAGGGGGAAAGAAGTGGTGAGATGGGGGGAGAGAGGTAGGATGGAGAAGGAGAGAGGGAGAGGAAGGAGCAAAATATGTGTGTCTGAATGTGGACAAACCGCGTGTGTTTACGTGTATGTGTGTGTGTGTGTGTGTGTGTGTTTGTAATGCGTTTACCAACACAGCTGGTTTCCTCCTCGTCAAGCATGAAGCCACTTTGACAAACACACAGGAAGTGGCCCGGGGTGTTCTCACAGTGGCCATTGGAGCACAGCAGTGGGCTTTCCTCACACTCATCAACGTCTGGAACATAGGTCAGACAGCTCAAGTAACACACAGCATAGTAACACAAAGTTGCAAACACAACATTTACAAGAGAACAGGTGAGATTTCAAACGGTAAAAAAAAATAAAAACGGTTTTTGGACCAGGCTAAGTTGTATTGTATCCCATTTTTGACCTTTGACCTCCTCACCTACACAGGTGGTCTGAGTGTCATCCAGATGGTAGCCATGGTTACAGATGCAGGTGTAGCCTTCTGCTGTATTGTAGCAGAGGCCCTGGCCACAGATGTGAGGGTTCACCTGGCACTCGTTCACCTCTGAAAGAAAGGGAAGGAACAGAATATCGAGGGAAGAAAGGGTGAGGGACGATGGAGAGAGAGAGAGAGGTGGCGAGAGATGATAATAGCACAGCAATCACTCGAATCCACAAGACAGTAGCATCTTTCACTTTCAACATAATCACCCTATTTTGGGGGGCGTTTCCAAACCTGGCAGGTTTTCTGGCAGGAAATGAAAAACAAAGGTGTTCCTCAGTCAAATTGAATGACAGACCCTAACTAACTAGGCTGTCTCCGTAAGCATCAACTACAGTATCAGAGGTCACTGAAATGATGAAAGGTGAATGAATGCAGTTTCAACATCAATGGAAGAATGTCTTTCAGCCACTCCCTTGCCTGCCATTGATGATAACACTTTTAAATGGACGTCAACAACACCATTTGTTATAATAGAGGTCAGCTACTGAAATCTCTTTAGACATCCAAACATTAACGTTTTTCCGAAAGGTGGCAACCTTTTCGGAGAATGCCAGACTATTCCGAACGGGATCGAGTAAAGTCAAAGGGACCACTATGAAAGATTCCCAACTGTAAAATATCTAGCTATAATATTTGGGTCATTTTATAACTCTAGTGGAAGTAAAAAGAAAGTTGAGACGGTATTGAAGGACCTGTGAAAGATTAGCTAGCAAAGTCAGAGCACATGGCATTATATCAAAAGACATCATGAATATATTACTGACGAATTACAGTCACTGCGAGAATGGTAGTCAAAATGTCAGCAAGCTCAAGAGAACATTAACTATACATTATGTCTCCCTGAAGTATGGCGCTGTGAATGATCAGGCTTCTACAATGCAGCGCATGCCAGTGTGGTGGACTGAAACAAGATAAAGTATCATGTCTTAAATAGTATGAGATATTTTAACTTCTCAAACTGTCTCACTAGCATCTGAGTAAAAACAAAAACAAAATGATTGTTCCCATCCTGTCAGTCAAACCAATCAACCCTCTTAAAAGAAACCCTATCAAACAAAACAAATGTGACGCTGTAATGTATACAACATTTTTTTTAAAGAAATGTTGGCCCTGGCAGTGACTCGTAAGCACCGAAACATGTGGGGCTTCCAATCACGTTGAGGGCGACGGACGGTAAAAAAGAGTGAGGCAATTATGCAGCCTTGTGTACAGAGTGTCTGTCATCAGCTGGCCTCATAACATTTCTGTGGCCTCTTAATATGGTGTCACCTTACAGGGACACCAGGACGTTTAAAAAAACACCACGTGCAAGAGAGAGAGAGAGAGAGAGAGAGAGGTCTAGGGGTTTGGATATCCGCCTACTCACACCAAAATATCCTTGCGGTTCTCTGATTGGACCAAGTCAAGTTTTTGTGGGGCTTGGCATCCCGCTCGCTCCTTTCAGCCCTACTCTGCGTACTGGCTCGGAATCTCTGAGTTTCATTCACTCCTTCTCTCTGCATCGTTGGACAGGACTCTGTGTCTTCCCATCTGGTTCTCTCGACCCCTCTCTCTCACTTTCCTCTTTCCCTCTCTCTCACTCACTCTCTCCATCCATCTCACTTTCTCTCTCTCAACCAAAAGTCCCCTTGCTTCATCACCCAGGATCTGAAAATAAAAAAAAACTAAACAGGTGGGTGTCAAAGAAACGGTTGCCTAGAGACAGTCCCAATCAGTGGGCCCTACCCCGTCCAGTACCCTACTTTAAGAACCATGGCAACAACTTCTAAAACTGGCGTCTCCATCAAAACAAAACGATTCCAAATCTGCAATGCAGAGATGGTCGACGAGGAGAAAAAAAAGTCTCCAGATTTTATTGGAGTGATTTGAATCCATAATGATGTTGTTGTTGGTCTATTTACATCAAGACTGTCCTCTGTCCATAAACCAGTAGATGTTGCTACTGTATAGTCTCCAAAAGGCACTACTATACAATGTAGGAACCCTATAAAGGGGAGACTAAAATAACTCCAAGAGAAAACTACCCCAGAAACAAAGACAGGAAGTCAGGAGACAGAAAGAGCCATGTTCCTAGTCTATGTCAAATATCTCTTTTGACCTTCCAAGAATTCAAAAGAAGGGTTTAACTTCAAAGATAAGTGTGTGTGTGTTCATTTATAAATCATCTGTCCCTACCTACGTGACACTGGTCATTCATGCTTTTTACATAATCAGGAAGGACATTGTGTGTGTGTGTGTGTGTGTGTGTGTGTGTGTGTGTGTGTGTGTAGGAGTGTAGGGGCTGTTGGGTCAAGAATTCACCAAGGACAATTCTATTATGGACCTGTCAGCTGTGCATTCACCAGTCAACTAAACTGTTTACAAATGTCATGGGGAAGAATAGACCACAATAGGACCGTACCTTCAAACTGGGTAGGAGCGATGTCCTGTCCAGCATTGGAGGGAAGGATCTCCACTGGGGCTGGGGCTGGTGTTTTCTCCACAACCTCTGAGAGAACAAGAGAGAAAGCGACAGAGCGATAACGACAGTGAGATTAGAATTGACGTTTTAATCACGACTTGTACTTCTCAGGTTTGCTCTGTCTAGACTGTCCTCTTCTTGTTTAAAATTATTTCGTTTAGATGCCAAGTTGTGGCTACAGAGTGAAAACTGGTGGCTCCATCCAAATCCACTGGCCGAGCAAAACATTCTGGCCGAAGGTGATCTCTTGGGTTTTCGCCGGTGAGAATGAGTCCACCCAACTGAGACAGAGTGACAGGTGAAAGGGAGGGAACAGATTGGATCAGACACCTGGGTAGATGGGCCCAATGGTGATGGTGGAGACACCTGGAGAGAGCTGGGGCTGGATGGCCTCAATTAGCAGGCTATGACCAACCCCTTGAACATCCAGCTCCTTTAGAACAACAAGAGACAAACACAAAATGGCCGTCAGGGACCAGTGTCATGGAGGGGTGGGGGGGGTGCGGGGTTGCGGGGGTGATGGCGTGAGGCTGCTTGACGTTTCACAAGCTCAAGCGTGGAAGGCTGAGAGTTGTCGCTTTGGATTCGTTTTCATGCGAGTGGTCTTGAGGGAAAGACCAGTTTGCATGTTGAAGAGCTTGGATAGGTTGAAAAGATGTTGAGTAGAGGGGCTTGTACAGCGTTATGGTTGAAAGCAAAACCAGCTTAATCCAAGACAGCATTTTTTTTTTTTTTTAAAGAGTCTTTGTTTTGTTCCTTTGATTTTAGTCTGAGCAGTCGTGTAGCGGGAAACTCCTATATAATTTAAATATATAAAAGAAAAACAAAGGTCTCAGTGCTAACTCATGGCTTCAGGTACTGTACGTAAAAGTGCAAAGAGAAAAGCAGCTGCTAAAGACATAAATAGTACATGTTTATTGACGTCCACGCAAAATGTGAAAGCCTGGCACATTGATTGTCTTATAGTCATGCAGTGATATATTGATGCTGAATTCATGCAGAGTTGATGCTGCACTGTACAGTACTTAGGAACACAGCTACCAGAGAGGCTAAATGAGCATCTTGGTGCATGCACTGGAAAGTTTGTCTTTTTTCTTTTACTGTAGAATAAACCCAACCTACCTGTTCAGGTGCAACAGTAACTACTGGTAATCCAAGAGGAAAAAAAGATTGAAATAAAAAAAGTGTGAGACCATTTGTGAACATATTGGAATAAAAAGGAGCAAGTATTTTGCAGTACTGTCTCAATAGTCATTTTATGAACCCATGTAACCTTTTCACAAACTCATATGAATGTGCTACCATATGTGAAGGGACATAAATCCTCTCAATTCAGGTTATTACTGTAGAACCCTGACTCTTTACCTCTGCAACAATCCGTTGTGGCACTGTAGCTGTTCAATTTCTATTCCAGTAATATGATGCACCTTTCCTTGTAATTACATTGGTCTGAGACAAGTACATCTTTTTTAAGGACACAATTTACATGACATTCATCCATAAAATGTATTTCAGCATGTCAATAAACCAATCTAAGCATAGGGCAGAGGACCAAACATTTGCAATTCGTAGTCAATGTCACCTTCACAGGCTTTGGAGTAATTTTAGCTTTATCTATGAGCTGGTCAAAATTAGATATTTTTCATGGCAAACAGACGTTAATGTTAATTAGATATCAAGGACGTTCTCCAAGCACATCATTTTAAGCTACAGATTTGGCAAGATGCCAAAGTTCCAAACAAAAAACGATTTACGGTATATCTTCAAAGAGGTCATAAAAACAGAAACAAAATGCATAGCAAAAGACGAAAAAAAAAAAACTCTGTCCCACCCACCAAGATTCTTGGCTCTACACAGCCATGATGCCAAGGTGCCTGGCTCCACATTTGGCCAACAGTAGGCGCCCCCACACTAATCCACGGAGGTTGGGCAGTGGCCTTCTCCCTGATTGTTTGTCTAAGTCTGTTCTCTGTGCCTGGGATCCTATGAACTCTGAGCTCCAGAGAAGCTTAGCGCTAATTTGGACAAGTATGGCTGGGCTCAAACGCTGCCAACTTCTCTCCTCCTCTCACAGGGTGCCAAGCATGTCCTGCATAATAAGAGTCCTTCCATCTCCTTCCTCTCCCTTTCCCTCTCCAGTAATCAAGAGTTTTGGAAAGCCAGTGAAAGCCAATAACATGAATCCGGGTTAACGTTGGAACTGAGCAGATGTAAAAGGTGGGAGTCGTTTTTTTTGAAGATCCACACAAACCATGCACGCACACAAGATGTTTCAAGGCATGGAATTAAAACATTTAAATGAATAACTATTTGTGAGCCAGACGAAGCCCTCTAGCATCTCCAAAACTTCTGTTTTCAACTATGGTGGAAAAAGGTGTCGTTTGAGGACTGTGTTCGGAAGTGGGACATAGACTCACCAGGCACAGAGGGAAGCTGTCTCTGTGTGACACTTAGGGCCTCCACTGGCTTCTCAGGTGTGGGGAAGGGCAGGGGCGGGGCCACAGGCTCCTGGAAGGTGATCACAGGCTCCTGGACAGGCCTGTTAGCATTAGGTTGGATGCGATTGGGTGGTTTGGGCAAGACAGTGTAGCCCATCCCTCCAGGGCATATTTCTTTGAATTTGGCTGGGGAGAAAAATGTATCATCTAGTCTTTCAAAATCTTAAAAATGACAATAAGTCAGTATGACAAGCATTACCTTTGACTGTGGCAATGTATATGTGTACTACTAATTTCAAAGATTTATACAGTATGCTACCTCTGTGAATGTTGTCTACAGCACCTACAGTAAGAGAAGTAGAAACAGAGCATTTCGGTAATAAAGATAAACTCAGCATGTTGCAAATGTATCCCAGTCTTGTTCCTGGATCAGTCTGTTAAACTAATATGTTCAAAGCAACAGCCTGAAGTCAAATAATAGCATTTAGCATCCACCTCTGATATGGTGCCACAACAGTACATTGTAGACAAATACATGAGTTCATGTTATGTTCCTGTTAAAACCACTTAATGGCTTTGCTAATCCCACCTGTCTCCATCAGTTTATTTCCAGATTAAGGAGCATGTGTCTCCTATTTACTTTTTTAACGGCTTTTAATCTTACCCACAGAGCCATTCTTGCATGAGGAAATACAAAAATAAGGCAAGCAATTACCCCTAAACTACGCCACAGTCCCTTACATAAGAACCTGATGTACCACACTAGCAACCCGAACAACCTGGCAACCCAAGGAACCTGGCAACCACACAGATCTTGACAGGTGTTGTTAATCAAGAATGCCATTACCTTTTCCAATTAGTCACCCAATGACTATGCCAAAATCTCTGTACTGTTACAAACTAACTGCACCATGCTGGCAACCCAGGCAACCTCAAGGACCTTTCTTGGATGGAGTTTTAATCAAAACCAGAGAGCATCCAGGAATGTGTCATAAGGCAGGCATAGACAGATACAAGATTTAGTTTCTTACGAGTGTTTCCACACTGTAATCCCAGTTGTAGTGGAATGTTTGGCCAATGTAATCACTGAATGCCTTTCCCAATGTTCTACATGTGTCAAGGTTGACAACCTTGATCAATTGAGCATGCATGGTTGCAAAACATATTTCCATAGACTTCAATGTATTTTGTAACACTTCCTGACATGACAATGACACAGAGACAGCCTGGACTAATGTAACTGTGGTCGAGCACAGAGACACAGAAAGGGAGTGTAGTAGGGGTGGTAAAGAGTGTGTGTGTGTGTGTGTGTGTGTGTGTGTGTGAGTGAGTGAGTGAGTGAGTGAGAAAGAGAGAGAGAGAGAGAGAGAGAGAGAGAGAGATAATCACATCTAAAAGCGTCTACAACACTAGACAAAGCAGTGAACCACATGCAGAGAAAGAGAGACAGACTGTGTATGGTTCTGATCCTGAGGAAAGGGCAACATTCATAATCTATCTTTTTTTGGCCATGTAACCTTTAAGTTAAGGAGTCCTTTTGTGACCCTGGTCTATGGAGACCCTAGATCTTGGAGAATAGTTCTATAGAGAATCTTGCTCAGGGGGGCGGATGCTTAATTCACTCTCGGCCAATCGTATATTCTAGTGAATCCTGATATCTATTGTACTCTTGGAGGTGGGCCCTTGTTCAAAAGAACCTTGTGATGGACTCTGACAGGGCTGGTATAACATGGCTGGGGGGCCTTACCTGTTCCTTGTAAGGGGCACTTGTCACAGCGCGGGCCCCAGGCCTTGCCCACACTGCAGCAGCACAGCTGCTTGCTCAACTGGGTAGAGACTGGGTGCAAGCACTGCCTCCCCGAACTGACCAAGCGGAAGCAAGCCCCTTTCTCTTCTTGGACGGTGGGGGTGTCAGCTGAAGAGGTGCGGAAGAGGAGGAGGGAGTGGAGGAGAAGATTGGAGGCAAAGAGGTGGGGTGGTGCACCACAGTGTAGGGGTACACGTACATGGGGGGAGAGAAAAGAGAGAGACAGAGAGAGAAAATGGAAATCAAGAAGTCCCCTTCACCAAAGAACCCCCAGCCCCAACACTGTCCCAACACAGAGAAAACATTTACTACAACATAAAAAAAAAAAAATGCTGGACAGAAATGTGACACCTCTGAGATAGTTAGCCAGGTTAGCTTCTATCACTCTACATATTTCATATCCTCAACCAAGGTTTTCTGAGCTTTGAAGAAAGACTTACAACTAAAACAAACAAACACACACACACACACTGCATTCAGTACACATACAAGCATGGTGGACATCAAAAGCTGTTCGGGGGCACAGGCAAATAGTCAACGTTTTCATCATGCCATGCCAATGCTTCATGCACTATAGGGCAAAGTTGAACATCCAAGCGCGGGCATGCAGTCAGTGTTTCAGAGTGGAGCACACATCATGAAGGTTTTAAGTGTGAGTATAGGAGTGGAAACAGGGATATGGTGAATCTCCAATGGAACCCAGACTTTATAGGTCACTCCAGGCAAAACTAGCTCTACGAGGTATTTACCCAGTGCTCAATTTTAACAGTACAACTGTCCAATTAGTGGCAAGTCACAACCAATGCATAAACAAAAACTTTTCAACCAAAGTTCACTATTCTTTCACTTCCACAACAAGAACAATGCAAGGTTTCAAGGGTTATGCAAATTGTTTTTAAATTAGGCTTACTGGAGTTGAAACAATATCATGTAATGAACTTTTTATACTTCTACCAAATGTCACAGTGGCTTGTTCCAGACCTTAACTAATAATGTACCATTATAACATTTTCCCATAAAGACAGTTTATGATCCACACTGACTTGTCAAAAGAGTGTCTGTGAAATTGTGGTTGTTATGAAATGGGTCTATGCATGAGTATTGCATTATGGGACAAGCACACATATGGACCCCAATACATGAAAGTCAAAGGAGAGTGCACGGTTTCCTGTTTGAAAAACAGACAGTGTGTCCAAGTGCCATCGTCTGTCCTCAGAGCGTCGGCAGACATCATATGAAAATCTTTCAGGACAGTCAATCATGCTCTTATCCCTAATGCTTCTCCTCTATGAAAACCTGTCTGTTTCCTTTCCCTCAATCCACCCCACACCCCACCTTCCCTTCTCACCAAACACATCGAAGCACTGTTGCTCTGGACCCCAGCCAAGGCCACCAAGTAATGCAATGAACCCCCTGTCTCTAACACTAACATGCCAGGCTTAGTGACAGGCTAGTCTAAAAGGGTTTGGAGCTCAGTAGCTTGTTTCTACTATTAAACCAGTGGGTCTCAAATGTTTTCCCTTTGTTAATAACACACATTTTGGGGTGAAGCCAAACGTAGCTGGGCAGAAAGAAACAAGGGTGAGTATCCTAAATCTTAAATGTATCAAATCAAACCGCATTTGGAGAAAAGTCTTGCTTGGTATGTAAATGTGTATTTTAATACATTTGGTTAGAAATCAACCTTATAAATGGATAGTTACATGATTAAAAGAGATCACTTTTAAAACCATTAGTCAAAGTGTTGTAAAGTGCTGTAAATGGAATAGCACATATGCGGTTGTCTGTTACTGTGCATTTCAGGAAAGTTCAGTTTCTTTCCATGGGATAGCGAGTTTAAATTAATGGGTATCAGGTTGGATTGGTCAACAATGTTTGGTAACTATTGTTGTCACGCACTCTCTCAATCAATGACCACAAAGATCCAGAACAAAGGAGATGAGTAACAGTCTTTCATCGACTGTAGTCAAATACCGCCCTATTCCAACTGTGTATTGGTTAAATTCAACTTTTTAAGTAGACAAAGTCGACATTAGTTGTGCAAGTGATACATGGGCTGAGGAACACATTAATGATGATTTTTTGTATTTTTTTTAATGTAAGCAGAAGACCCCTCGCTCATCCTGTGATGTTGATGAATGGCCACTCAACTTTCAATAGCAACGACATAGGAGAAGGAGAACCAATGGATGAACTGAGCGTCAAAAAGTGCACATGCGCACACTCAAGCACAGGCACGCCGCATAGAGTCTGAGACAGCAGCACATCGCTTTGACCATGATTAAAGGGCATCTCAGATCAATCCCCCGACGGCCAAAAACCCCAACGAGAATCCAGTCGATAGGATTTTAATCTCTCGTCCGAGCCTCCCTCCCTCCCTCCCTCCCTCCCTCCCTCCCTCCCTCCCTCCCTCCCTCCCTCCCTCCCTCCCTCCCTCCCTCCCTCCCTCCCTCCCTCCCTCCCTCCCTCCCTCCCTCCCTCCCTCCCTCCCTCCCTCCCTCCCTCCCTCCCTCCCTCCCTCCCTCCCTCCCTCCCTCCCTCCCTCCCTCCCTCCCTCCCTCCCTCCCTCCCTCCCTTTCAACTGAGAGAAATTAGATCTGTTTTGTTTGGCAATATGCTGAGTCTTGTACTCCATGCTCGGGGGGGAATCTGATTAATATGATAAACACCATGCTTTCAACCATGCACTTTCATTTGTTTCCCACAGTCATATGCATATCATCACACGGTGTTTGCAGTATGCGTTGCCACATTCACAACCATTGGTATGCTTTTGCGCTCGAAACGGACTGCCGCCATTGCAAATGTAACATACATTTCCCTGTCATTTCCCCTACCTATCTACCGGTCGGCTACCAAAATAAAAGTGGAGATAAACACTGAAATCATACTTTTATTGTAAGTATCTAAATGACAGCATCATACTGTTTGGCATGGCATGCTAAGACGCTCAAATCACAAGTCATGAATTGGTCTTGCATGGGTGGATGGGAACGGACAGAAAAACTGAGAGAGAGAGGAAGAGAGAGAGAGAGGAAGAGAGAGAGAGAGAGAGAGGTGAGTGGAGGACTTACGTATGCATGTGGAGAGAGTTGGGTCAGGGATGTAGCCTGTCTTACACAGGCACCTGTAGCTCCCCACCGTGTTCATACAGTCTCCATTGGGACACACTCCTTGGAGCTGGCACTCATTAAGATCTGAAATAAAATGGGGAAGGGGAAAGTGCATTATAGTACAGCGCAGTACACTTTGGTTCAACATGGCTTGCAATTGTCATGAGGGAATGTATGAATGTGTATGTTTAACAATTGTTTAGCAACACTAATTGCAGTACAATGAACTTGTTAAAACAGTGACAAACTGCCTCAAAGAAGGAAGTTCAAATCACATTTCTCCACCATGACCTTTAGTAAATCTGGCCCCAGGATACAGTAGTTGAAAGAACTCACAGAAAGAGGAAGATATATGGTTTCATGAACTGTTTCCGGCATGAATCCAGTTTTATGGAGCAGCCTTCAAAGGAGCACGTGTACTTCCTTGTTTCCAAAGTTTTGGGTTCGTGTGACATGTGGTTTCTAGCTGTACATCCTGAGTGAGAGGTGGACTGAACCTTGACCATGACCACGACCAGACCCTCCGTCCAAACTGTCTCGGGTAACAATCGTGAGAGTAGCCACCACAGTCTTATCAAGACAGCAGCCTTCTTATCGGAGGAGACAAGGAAAAAAACTAGGTTTTTGATTTCATCCCTGATGCTTCTTGTGTTTTTCTACCTAGATGTCCAAATGTGTTTTCTGTATCCACATTAAAACGGGGAGTTTGTTAAGAAGAAACTTGTCCCTCTCCCAAAATAAGCATTTTTGCTGTCCTCAGACTTTGTCTGTTCTTTTGATGCTATTTTGGTTTGAGGGAGTCTAATATGGAAACATGATCGCTTTCCATGTTGTTTCCTCTGTAGCAAAAAAAAAAAAAGCAGAAGATTGATGCTGACACTGATGCTCAGACTAGGCCCACAGTATGCACTGCACTTGGATTGACCCAGATACTGGAACACAACATGGAAAAAGAAGCATCACATCATCTTCAGTTACTAATACCCGCCGAAAGCAAGCTTCTTCATGTTCATGAATATTACTGTCTGTTCTTCAAACTACAAAACAATCACCAACAGGAAAGCAGCTAACGTCATGGCCGCATTATCTACATATCCTTGGGCCGGTGAATGAGGGCGTCTCAACATGTATCACTAGACAAGTCATTGAAATCTCCTCGTCAGACGGTTGAGAGACTGTTATAAATCTCATAAGGGGAGAAAGACACATTCTTTTACAAGAACGACACGTCAGTCCGTTGCCAGGAACACTAACAGCTCCCAGTTCACGTCCCATACATACAAACGCACAAAAACATGCCTCCACTCGCACTTTCAACTCCTCTTCAGAGTTCTCTCCCTTTGGCCACACCCACTGGCACTGTCAATCATCTTGTCAGTTATCGTACACGACCATAAAGTTAAAAGTGTGAAAGAAAAGAGTGGATGAAAGCGCTGGAGTGTAGTGACAGTGGCCCGTCCCCACCCACTGTGTGTTAGTGGGATTGAAATGATCTCGGGTCAGTCATTAGCACCAGGATGCACCTGTGCGTCGGTCACTGCAGAGTGCCAGAAGTGTTGCCCGAGTTGAGCCATGGAGGCTTTGTGAACGCTGTGACCCATCCTAGAATTACACTTGTCATTGTAGGCTCATGTTGACCCTTCGAAAAGGAGCTGATAAATGCTTCCTTTTGTCCCTCTGTTACTTTTCTCCTATACGCAGTCACACAACAGTATATCTGGGACTAGGTGAAAAGACACACAAACCTCGCTCCATGCCAAACCCAACAAAATGAAAACCTAATTAGATGGACGGCGAGACAGGAAAAAAAAAAAAAGAAAAAGTAAGAAAGAAAGTTGGGAATGGTTATTATAAGGGGAACAGGATGTGGTGGATTAGAGTGAGTCACAGCACCTCGGCAGAAGCAGCCAGGTCTGGACTGAAGAGGGGCCCGGGGCTGACTCTCTCCCCAGCCTGGCAGCAGTCCGACTAGGCAGCAGTCTGGGCTCAGGCTCCCTCTCGGAGCCCTTCTTCCTGCTAGCCGCAGGTTTGGCTAACACCAGGGTGGCATGGCACCCTGCCTGGTAGAAAGTCGGTGAAGCCGGGCGGACATTGGGGAGTCGATGGAACTGGTTACTGTACAGGGTAGGGGCTGATGCCTTGTTGAAAAGGGTTGTTTGTATTTGGACATTTTTGTGTGGATCTTCTCAGAGACATGGGAGTGTTCTTAGTGCATCAATCTCTGGAAGTTTACTGCTCAGAATATAAAATGGAGTCAAAACCGGAGCGGGTACAGTCCATCTAATGTCTGAGGCTGGGAATAGCGAGTGACTTCCAGCACAGATATCTAAAGGGTTCTCAATATTGTGGACAAACAGACAAATATAACACAGACAAACACACTTATGCACCCACACCCACACAGACTAACACATGAATTGAACCTAGTAGGTTAAAATGACATTAGGGAGAAGCAGGATTGATTAAAATCAGTCAAGTCTGGCACTTTTGTAATGTGGTCATCCCTGGCCAGCATATCCAAATTGAACTCATTTAATGATTTGGGATATGTGCAGTCTACGGTAGCTGCCTTTCCCCTTCTCTCTCCAGCCAGTTCGAGGGGTTCACACTCCTGCTAAATCAGGATAGATTTGTGTCTAGCAAGCAAAGAGAAGGAGAGAGTGATGGAATGGTAGCTACAGAAAGACACAAAGACCTGGAGCTTCACTCGCTGAATCTTAAAAGGGTTTCAGCCATTTTGCTGGAGACAACCAAACGACATGACAAACAAGCCCAAGTGAAGGACAGACTTTGTCCCCCCTCAGTACCCACCTACGTCGTGCAGTACTGGGGCAGGAGGAGCCACAAGAGGGCACTATGCAGAGGTAGAAAACTCCATCAGATAGCGAGTCACGTAAAACAGAGACAGAAACAACAACAAACAAGCGGAGCGAGAGAATGATCTCCGTGTCAAAAAGACGTATGTGCATTCTCCTTCTCCAGGTTTGTTGCTCTACCCTTCCGCTCGTGGCTGGAGGTGACAAATCACTTTGTTAGGGCTCATTTCTCTTGGGGACCTCTCCGTAGTTCTGAGAAAACGATAGAGTTTCTCCCTGACTCTCAGTGGGCCGGAACCAAAGACAAACAATGGTGTAGTGTGGCAAAAGAGAGAGAATGTGTGTGTGTGCGAGGGGCAGCACAGTACTGTCACAGTAATGTCCTGCTCTTACCTTGGCAGTTGGAGTTGTTGATGCGCTTGTATCCCTGGGGACAGTCCATTGTGTGTCTCGAACCAGTCAGAGGAATAGCTGGGGAGGAGAGAGGTGGTGGAAGGACAGGGGTGGAAGGGAGGGGGGTTAGGTTATGGTTTTCCCATTAAGACACATCCACATTTTTCAGGGTCTCAAAGTGGACAGGATGTGCTCTTCGGTAGTTGGTGAGACCAGCCCCCTGTACCCCAACCCACCAGCTTCAGATTCAGGCTTTTAGTCAAACTTTTGGGACCGGCATCATAAGATTCTGCAGCACTACCAGATTGACACACCTCTTATACATCCAGCACAGGAGGCAACAGAGACGGACTACGCTAGATGTCATGTTCAGGAAGGGAGTCCTGGTTTGTTTACTCTCTGGTCTCCAATCATGAATTCCCAGCACTAACTGACCTGACAAGGGCGTTTTGGCTCACTTGCATTGCCTAATCTTCTTTAAGGACTAGAATAGCATTCTAAACCTTACCCTGAAATTCCCCACAGAATCAAACTTGCAACACAAAACGCAAAACCTTGTTTGCACCCATATGGAAGTAGTTGCCCTCGCCCCCATTTCGGAGATGCAGCACAGGCTTGTATTAGCATTTTCAAATTGAAGAGGAAAACAAATCCTCCCCATCCAAGCGAAAAAAGAAGGATGCTCAAACAATGCCCACATGGAGCACATTATGCAAAGCAATTGATCAAACTCGTGATTGGTGAGATTCTGCTCAGGAATCCAGAGTTCCTTGCCTCCCCCCATTGGGCGGGACAACCTAAAGGACATTTCACTCTGTAAAAACACCATCCTCCCGCCACCTCCCAAATGCCAGACATGATGTTGCCTCACTATTTCTTCTGCATGAGCTTGACATTAATTGCGGCACATTTTAAAACCAAAGAAAAGAGCCAAGATCTTTTAATGAATACTCTGGTTGGGTGCCACTGGCTTGTATGTGTGTTAGTGTGTGTCTTAGTATAAAGCTACTTCAGAGCTATTTGCCAGGGACTGAATGTTCACTCAAATGCCCCTGTTCACGCTGTAGGTGCGTAAGTGTATTGCTGTGTGTGTGCATGCTTTAAGACAAAAGCACCAACGAAGGGGCTGTAGCACCTGTAGCAGGGTGGCACCCAAATACTTGAAAGGAGATTGTAAGCTAGCTTGGCTCAGCCCGGGAACAAGGCTATGTTTGTTTGTGTGTAATTAAGCCAACTTATTTACCAGCTACTACTGTCTCCAAGGCATAATGGAGTGGTTCACTGGGCTGCACATAAATGCTAACCTCACGCCCTTGCCATTCCTGTCTGCCTGGGAACAGAGCACAGACCAACACTGTGTCTTTGTAGCAGCCACCTACCTCCACCTCCCAAGCTAACAATTGTCTGACAAGAGACATTGATGTTGAAAAATATATGATATACGTACATATATAATGTAAGTTTTTGTTTAAGCCAACAATGCTGATACTGTTTGCTGTGTACTGTAAAGTTAACTTTGTTGTCATAGTACGGCACTGTATAGTTTTTACAGGACTATACTGTATGCCCTCTTCAACAGTGAAAAACACATAAGCCATTACCTCAGGGAGTGAAGCATACTAAGGTTCATCATCGCATAAACAGTTTTTCCTGCCAAAGGATGAACTGATGCAATAGTAGGATAACGCAAATCATATTCACTAAATAAGCTGTCACAGTTATTATCTGATAATTATCAAAGCCTAACAGTGTAATTAGTTAATGGAAGGCTGTCTGCAAGCTTAGGGGCACAGGGAGCTTTGATACCTGTCTGAGAATAGGAGAGTAATCATCCTATCTATGGTACAAATTAGCTTTTCAGGAGCTTCTATTGAGTTCAAGCGATTCATGTTAGAATTAGCCACCCACACCCCCTCAGTTTATATGCAAGGAGAAGAAATAGAGCATCTAACCATGTGCTAAACCACCACCATCACCAGCATCCCATGGATCCCATACCTTTGGCATGACACAGACAAAAATGGCATTCTATAAAGAGAGTTGGTTCAAACAGATCCCCAGGGTGCAGGGGTTGAACGTATGGTATCACACACGGGTCATACTTGCAGCCCTTTTCTCTATCTCCACAGAGTAACAACCCCACTAAAATAGCCCCCAGGAAGAGAGAGAGAGCACAGAGACACTGAGATCGGCTCTGGAAATAAACTGGCCTATAGGCCGGGAGCTGTGTCTCTTTTTATATCCAGATAAACACAAGGGTGGGATAGTGTTCCCAACTTGAAGGGACTGTCTGTGTCTTTACTTTGCCCTGTTGCCAGCTGAAGTGAAATGGTAGGTCCAGATGGCTGAGCGGTTAGAATCGGGCTTGTAATCAGAAGGTTGTCGGTTCAATTTCCGGCCATGCCAAATGACGTTGTGTCCTTGGGCAAGGCACTTCACCCTACTTGCTTCGGGGGGAATGTCCCTGTACTTACTGTAAGTTACCCTGGATAAGAGCGTCTGACTAAATGTAAAAGTAAAGGGCCACCATGTGAGACTTGTTGATATTCCTTTCCAAGGTGAATGATGAATGGGTGATGGTTCCTACTCTTGAGAAGGATTGGATATTAGAGGCCCGAATAAGGAGTTGCTACTCTAGATGACGTAGTGTAGGGTTAGCAGTGTGTTCGGATAATTTCTTTATCAAGTAATGCACAGAGTCGTCTGATTAAAAGAAAGTACAATAGTTTAATGCTTGCCAGCAAGGAGACAAAGTCTGATCGCAATACAAAGTTAGCATGTTGTGCTAGCTAGCTATTTAAGCACAAGCGCTCTTTACAGTCATTGGTTAAGACAAAGGCACGCAAATGTTCCATGGCTCTTCTTCATTGGCTCCTTGCGTAGACCTGATGCAAGTGTGTGCGTGCGTGTTTGAGTGTGTGTTTGTGTGTGCCTTTTGGCCCCTGTAAGCTTGACCACATGATTCACCCAACACAGATAAGGCTAGACATCTTTTATGGCCTCTCCAGTAAGAGAAAGTGGTCAGCCCAGGTCACCTTGTTTACATATGCCTTGTGTTACCCAAAGTTCAGATTTGGGGGTAGGTCTCTCTACACACAAGGAATGCTGAACACAGAATCATTCTTATACAGGATAAATGTGTTACATCTTCAATTTTTCCAACACAGTGTCGCACAGCTAATGCTGTTCTGTAATGACATTCTAAAATTGTCACTGTGGATACAGCTCAACAGGCTTGAATATAGCTACAATAACTCAGTTTTGAAAACAGCTAAAAATGTGTTTAGTCTATATATGATTTTTATAGCACCCCTTACATACAAATTTCTAGTTTTCAAATGTTAAAACTGCAAAAAAATTGAAATATATTTTCCAATGGAATTCCGGGTCTCCAAAAACAACGTACTATCTCCAAATAAGGGTAAAAGACAGTGCATGTTGTAATGCCACCAGGGAGAAGAAAGGAATTTATTTAAAAGTTTGTAGGGAAATCCTATTAGGTGAGTCAGAGTTCCGGGCCTAAGGATCTTTTGAGCATGTTTCAGGAGAACAAGATCATTATTGGAACACAAGCATGTGAGCCTGGGTCTGGGTCTGGGTCTGGGTCTGGGTCTGGGTCTGGGTCTGTTTGCAATGTGAGTCAGCACATTCACACGCTTGTGTTTCCTTTGAATTCCACTGCTTCTGCAACTTCCCCTTACACCCTCCTTCCTCCTGCCCACGCGGCTGTCATTCTCACACACACGCACACACACACACACACACATCCCCACTTTTTGGGCTTTTCCCAAAGTTAAAAAGTGATGGTTGTCTGAGCCTAAAAAACTCTTTCTCTTGCTTTGGGAAAGTGAGGAAATACACAGCTATGCCAGTAAATTGCAGTCTCTGTGCCAGTAAAGTGTATTTTCTGATTTATTGGCTACTGTGTCTCAGCAGAAAACTCAAAAAAGACACTATACACATAGTTGAGACCAGTATCATCCAGCTGAAGAGCCCTTACTTGGATATAAAAGTGGTCGTTGTTGAGTCTGCTTCACCTCAAGTCTGTTCTATGACCTCTCTCTCCCCAGCAGCAAAGTTCAACCATGTCAAACCTCACTCAAATGGTATACTCGGGTCATGGATCCTTATAACAGTATTATTGACACACTGCATTGGTACTTACATGGTTTCTTGGGGCACTTCTGGCATTTGTGGAAGCCCCAGGACGTTCCGATGGTCCCACAGCAGTCCTCCTGCTTTCTGAGCCCAGGCAGAGCCTTGCCACACTGCCGTTTCACCAGGGACAGAGTGGGATGGCGGGAGAAGGAAGGAGACAATGCAGGGATAGATACGACAGATGCAGATGCGGACAGAGTGAGAGAGGAAAGAGTGGGATAAATATTGGGGCAGATGGAAAGACGGAAGACCGCAGAGACACAAAAGAAAACACAGGATGAGACGCAATCAGTGAATCCAGAATTCATCCACCAAAATTCTATCCTCCCCATGTAACTGTCTAATAACTGAATAAACACAAGCTTTTACGGAATTAGGATCCCACAATAGCCTGGTCTGTCAATCTCGGGGTACGAACAACTCTCCATTATGGAACTCATTCCCTCCTTCCGTCTCACATAGATTGAAACACACAGATAAGATCCTATGGGCCGTGGATGGGCGAGGAGAGTTTGTTCTTATCTCTGCGCCGTAAATTTGATAGAAAATCATGAACCAAATTGAACAGTGATTCAAGGCGGATAAGAGGAGAAGGGTGCCAAATGTGCTAATACCTCCGGGATGTATTGAAGCACTGACACGGGTTATGGAGTAATTTCCGAGGCGAAAATGTATTTTGGGGCTGATAACATCTTTGTTCTCTTGGCAAGCAGACTGAAAAACGAGAAGGAGAGCTTACACACGGTCTGACTGAGAGGGGTGTTTTTGTGTCATCTAAACGCACAGCATTGAGGGACAAACAACTACTTAGATAGGGAGGGGTTGGGATTTTAAAAGGGCAGATGATTCATGTTTGAAACCGGGCCTACCATTACCATAATACAGTCCTACATAACACTATCACTAATCACCCTCCCTTTAACGCACATGTGTCAAACTCCGGTCCTCGAGGGCCGCTGTCCTGCATGTTTTAGATGTTTCCCTGCTCGAACACACCTGATTCAATTAAATGGGTTGTTATAACGACCATTCATTAGAATCAGGTGAGCTGTATAAGGGAAACATCTAAAACATCAAGGATAGCGGCCCTCGAGGACCGGAGTTTGACACCCCTGCTTTAACGTATTGAAGTATTCCCAAAGAGATGTACTACATTTACATAACATTTTGTCATTTAGCAGACGCTCTTATCCATAGAAACTTACAGTA
This sequence comes from Hypomesus nipponensis, assembly GCF_054491055.1. NCBI lineage: Eukaryota > Metazoa > Chordata > Actinopteri > Osmeriformes > Osmeridae > Hypomesus > Hypomesus nipponensis. Next base: position 11,799,098 of record NC_140371.1, on the reverse strand, counting down.
AGTACAGGGACATTCCTCCCGAGCCAAGTAGGGTGAAGTGTCTTGCCCACGGACACAACGTCACTTTGGGCACTGCCGGAAATTGAACCAGCAACCTTCCGGATTCCTTAACCGCTCAGCCATCTGACTCCCTGCTGACTCCCCGCTGACAGTGCGCCCACCGGTGTTGCCCTCATATAAAGCTACCCCTCTACCTCCTCCTCTCCATATCCATGCCCACAGATGCTGCACGCCCACAGATCCTCCCGCCTGCTGTCTCACCTGCGTCCCAGCGGTCTCCTGGAAGCAGCGCCCAAGGGGGGCGGTGACGGGCTGGTAGTGGTGCCCATAGCCATGCTGGATGACATTGTGACCTTGCTGCTGCTGCTGCTGCTGCTGGTGCTGCTGCTGGTGGTGGTGGATCTTCTGGTTGCTCTCCGAGTGGTGGTAGGTGGTGTAGGTGGAGCCCGACTGGGAGGAGCGGGACGAGCCCTTCACCTTCTGGCCGTTTGAGTCCAGTTGGGACACCTGGTGGATCTGGACCGAGGCTTCCGGAGGGTGTTTGACATGGATGTTCACGATGCTGGGGTTGAAATTGACTAGGGGAGAACAGGGTCAGAAGAGGTTGTTTACGCAGAGGAACGGCTATTAAGCTAATTGGAGAGAAACCTTCATGAATGATTTATTTCTTTGCGTTTATTGACAAAGACTGTGTGCTACAAACCATGACTTTATTCAGCACAGTGAATTATTTAGAAGTGGCTCCTTCTTTTACCTGGATTCTGCCCGTTACTGTAGGTCAGGGGCAGTGTGTGTGTTGAGTGGATCTGGGATGTGTGGCTGAAGCTGGAGGAGCTCTGCTGGTGATGGTGACGGCCGTTCTGGACAGGCATCTGGCAGAACTTTCCGGTGAAGTTGGGCGGGCACTGACACTTGTCCCTGGCACTGCACTTTCCTCCATTGATGCAAGGAAGATGGCAGACCACTGGCAAAACACATGATGAGAGTGTTTGTACACAATGGGCATATTGCAGTTTTGGCCATATATATGGGCAACACACACAACCACACACACACACACACACACACACACCCACACCCACACCCACACCCACACACACACATGAAAGCCACAGAGGGATCTTCCTCCCATCTCTCATCATCCTCCCATCTCTCATCATCAAGGTCCACAAATCACAAAAAAGACACCGCGATTCTAGAGCAAAAGAACAAGTTCTATTTAACCATGCTTTCCTCGAGTTCGAGGACATTACACATTCACCTCAGTGTCCAATCCTCCCTCACTATCAATATTCATCACCGAGGGCCGTATGGTAAATGATCCACTATGCCTGGAAACTGCATAATGCCTTAGCAAACCTGCAGCTAATTGAGCGACCTGCTAATGTATTCATGTATTCCAGGTCCTAAGGCTTGTTCTCCATCCTGAGTGGGGCATGTTGTGTTGGGCGCAAGCCTAGTTTCCAGTCAGTCCTTAGACCCAGAAGGAGATGTCTGACGAGGACCCAACTACGAATTCAAGAGGTGCCAACAAGACGGTGTTCCTCCCAAGAGGAGGAAAAGATGTTCCATTTGAGGGTAAACAATGATAATTCAAGTCTCTTCTTGTGTTCTATGGTAGTTCTGACAACAACAACAAACATTTTGGTCACTTGTTTCTTTTTCCCTGTCTGTTATTGTCTTTCTCTGAAGAGCTGTAAGTCACCCAAGGCTTATTTACAACATTTCTTTCAGAGATTCAGCTTGTCAACACACCACACCAAACCCACCTTAGCTTAGCTCACTACATTCTGCAGGCCAGATACATATTAAACAAACAAAAAATCTAAATTATAACATAGCTGCAAGCAGCAATGTTGGATTATTCCTCAAAATAGCAAAATATTGCAAAATTGACATATTAGAGGATTACACTTCACTGCCGACAAAGGAACTGTGAAGGCAGATTTCATCCTGCCGAATTCTAAATCTCCGCATGCATCTGCATTTGAACCAGTACCTTTGGATTCCAGATGCTACACTCTTGCAAACTGAGACACATATACTTTCATATTAGGAATGTTTGTTTGCGTGAATGCCTGAGTGACTAACGTGAATGGGAATACACTGCCAATACAGTCTTACAATATCGATCAGAATACAACTTTTACACACATAATGCAAGAACTCCAATATGCTGGCTCAATGTAGCACAATCTTATCTACAAAACACAACAGTTCTGGAGCATTGTGGGTAGTATTTACCTCAGAGTGAAACATCTGTTACAGTTATGACTAGAGGTAAACCGCTTCAGGTAGCTAAATGTACCTGACTTGCTTTGCAGTGGCTTACAGTGTCGCTAAACAGATAATCATGTCATGAGATAAATAGATACTACAGATGAATCATTGCTGTGTTTGACAACCAGAGGATTGACCAGAAGACCAGAAACCGGTATTTCTGTCAGAATAAAAAAAAAGAAGAAATGCTATGGCTGGATTTCAATCTTTGACTTCCCAGTTCAGCGTCTTACCAGAACAACTGTAAAGAAGGCTGACAGGTATAACATCAAATGAATGGTCAGTGTCCAGAAGGTTGACATTCAGTCCAGCTATAGTATCAAAGGAATGGCCGGTGTTCAGAAGGCTTTCATTTTGTCCAGATATACAGCACTGGAAAAAATTAAGAGACCAATGCATTTTTGTTCTCCATGAGAAATGAGCCATGTCCACAATTTTTCAGAAGAATTTGAGAAATAGGGTGGAAATGCCATCACTTTGAAAATATGACTTTTGGGCGTGGCCTGTGGCGCCCCCTATGGTCCCATGTGGGCCATTCGTGGTGTGGCGGTTAGTTATGGCATGTTGTATCACTTTGCCAAACTTCAAAACTTTTTACCCATGATTTCTGAATTAGTAGGTTACTAGAATGATAATAATAATACCAGCAAAACCAAAAGGGTTCCTCCTGACGGAGGAATCCTAATTAACGGCTCCACTCCGGCAGCAATTTGGAGTAATTGAGGCTGAAGGCCGATCTGAGGAGGGTTCTGTTTGCTGAGGAGGGTTCTGTTTGCTGAGGCGTGCTCTGGAAAAGAGCTGAGAGAGCCCAATCCCCCCAGTGTATTTGAAATATGTGTCAATGGCGTGTGGGTCGGCAGTATGAATCAAGCTGTCAGTTTATTCCAGAGCTGGCCAGCAGACCAAGCCCAGGAGGGGAGGGCCGGTACAGTGTGTGTGTGTAAGAGAGAAAAAGAGAGAGAGAGAGATGGAGGGAAAAACTGTTGTTTTCCCCATAGGCAGTAGGTTTTCGTGTCTGAGTGTGTGTCGGCTTTCCCCAAAGGATCTCAGACACAGTGGGCTGAGCACTGGCTAGGGAGATATAACTGACATCCCCCGTCTGCTTGAACTCCCCAGACACACACACACACACACACACACGCAATACACACAGACAGACACACAAAAACGCATACATACACAGACTCACACACACAATTGGATACCTGCTCCCTAGGAGGAAAATCTGTGCCTATTGTTACTTCAGCAAAGGTAGGAATCTTCTCGGTTGAATCGCGAGTCGATTGCTTAATTGAGCAAAAGAGAACTAGTAATCACATTCTCCTGGCGCTGCCGGTCGTAGAAGAGCATGTAAAACAAGGATACACACAAGCTGACAACTTCCTGGAAGGGTTAAAGTGTAATGTTCCACACCTCCAGGTAATTCATTCACACGCTTTTAGGAGTTCCATATTTTTCACTGGAAAGCATCAGCACTTGCCTTTTGCCAGTGTTTCAATAGTATTAAAAGAGTTATGTGGTCATAACTTAAAAATTACACCACATTTTCTATTAAATAACATTTAAATGAATCCTTACTGTTAAAATACTTCTACATTTAAATGGTGCTCTTTTTGTACTTTGGATACTTTTGCTCCGTTTCCAAATCACCACTATTACTACAATAAACATTATGCCCATACCATACTTTGGTGTTTTGCCCTCTAGGAAAGGACAGGGTTTCAGGGATTTCACGTGGTGACACATAATGACAGCTAGAATAAATCATCCTCTCCCCAAGCCTCTCATTACAGTGGCAATAACACACAGCTTAGAAACCTCAGAACCATGTCCCTGTCTCTGTCCCCCTCTCTCTCTCTCTCTCTCTCTCTCTCTCTCTCTCTCTCTCTCTCTGTCTCTCTCTCTCTCTGGTTCCCTCTGGCATAGAGTCCTGGCCAGTTTCCATTCACAGTTTTATCTCCCTATTTTTTCTTTGTACTTTTCTCCTTCTCCATCCCAATTATTCATTGCTTGCTATCATCAATCTATAATCTCCAACTCTCGCCTTGAGAAGAATGTTATACCAGTAGATGGTTTCATAGAGATTTGAGGTTGTGTTGGATGTCTACAGACAGCATTATGTACTGTAGAGAAGCAGGTGGTCCAAGTGTTGTTTTTCTCCAGAAAACTGGTCCATTTCCACATTGCCCTTTACAGATGTTGACATTTGACTGTCACCTGGTAGGTTCACCAGACAGCAAACGTTCCAAGGCTCAATGGACAAGCTCTCAGACACTGAACCGCAAAGACAGCAGTTATAACAAATTGAGTGCAAAAAGGCCAGCTGGACAAACTGACAAGGAGTTACCATAAAAGCTGTTATTTCTATTGAGAACATCCCACATGAAAACACACTGAATGAGGTTTACACACAACAAATCTACTGTAACCAAACGATGAGTAACTGATTGAAGCCTTAAGTGAACTGACATGTTTTCCCATCTCTTGCCAGAGTGTCTGAGGTGTAATGTGAAGAAACAGTAGGTAGACTGAACCAGAAGCCACAGAACCCACACAGCTAATGAAGCCATGACACCAAAGCAAAATGGCCACCACAACCTCCCTCCCTAAATGATGTCAGACCATTCCCGATGAAGGCTAACCACACCTACCCATAATGGTTGCAGAGTCAACTTGTTGTGGGCAGGGAACATGCTACTGAGGCTGTGTGTGGCTCAAGATCATAGCGAGAAAGGAAGGGGGAATTCCAGTGTTTGAAACAGCAGTTGAGCGATTGTATCTGACACAGTTCTCTGGTAGACATCCGCTTAGAGAAAATCATATGAAGTGATATCTACCAAAAAAACGAAATTGAGATGTGCCGAAAAAGAGGTGGGTTCATCTCCCAGACTGAAGCAGTGGTTATACTCTAGAAAGAGCTGGTGACTATTGGGATGAGCAGTCTGATGGTCTGAGATTTGAAGTGTCTTGTACTGTACATCCATCAGACTAAACAATATCTTTCTTCCAGACGATGCACATAATAGTAGCGCTGGATGGGACTGTTTAATGGGACTGCACAAACCAACACACAAACACACGTGTATTCGTATGCACGCGCACACACACAACCGCCAAGCCACCCTCCCCCCCCCCCCCCCCAACCACCACCACACACACAACCACCAACTCCTATCCTCCCCCACATAAACACACACACACACATCTCTAATTTCCTCCTCGTCAGCCAGCCACTGAGTTTCTAAGCCTGGAAAGGCAGAGAGGTAGCTAGGTAGGATCAGAGTCCCGGAGCTGCTTCATTAAGCCAGGCCGCACTGCTCCCTGGGCCTGGGGACCGTGATTAGAGCAGCCTGGGTCAGCAGGCAGCTGCGAGGAGGGCCCCTGGGTGCCTAATGAGATTTTAAGAAGACCAGTCTGGCGCTTTGTAGAAAATTCCCACTTAGCGGTTAGAGAAGTGGGACAGGTTGGCCCAGACCGAGCAACCCTAGACTCACCAGAGAGCCAAGCGCCTGGTGTTTATTGCGGGCACAGAACCTGGCAACCTAAGAAGCCCTTGTCGCAGCCCCTCCACCCCAATTCCACCACCGGCAGCTCCATCTGAGGAGACTGTAAAAACAAGGGCTAGTCTTCCCCCCTCCTGCCAGGTAGAGCGGACAAAAAAAAAAAAGAAAGTTGCTGGGAAAAAATGACAGTGATTATAAGCTAATGAAATCTGACAAGGAGGAAATGACAGCTACCAGAGGAGCAGTAGACTCCAGCCATCCCAAGCTCCTTATAAGGCTAGGGCTGCACAGCTCATAAACTCTCCAGCACACTCCAAACCTGGCAACCACTCGACCACCCCCCCAGCCCAACCCCACCCTCCCAGTCCCGCTTTCCTCCTCCTCTATCCTCTGTTCAGGTTTTTCATCCCTCACCAGATGATTGCCTGGCCACGACTTGCGTACGTGGGAGTTAGGGAGCCTATAAAATTTGGGGAAAGTGTGGGTGCTGAATATGTGGCTGGCTCATTTATGGGGGGTTTTAGACTTTTTCCTCAGTCTCTAGCTTGGAACCTCACATGGTTTCATGTAGGGACTGACCAACAGCTGATTACAGTCCACTGGCCCTGTAAAATGCCTAAAAGCACTATTAGTGTGTAATGCTCAATAATCCAGTTCCAAACTGGATTCGAGACAAATAGGGCATCCAGACAGCCATCTCCTCCCAAAGTCAACAACACACCTGGAAAAAATGGATTATGTCCCCTCCATTTCAGCCCACCTCACCTCAACAGGTCTCGTCTCTCATCATCTACCGCTTATCCGGGGGTCGGGTCGCAGGAGCAGCAACCTAAGCAGGGAGGCCCAGACTTCCCTCACTTACCCACTTCCACCAGCTCTTCCTGGGGGACACCGAGGCGTTCCCAGGCCAGCCGAGAGACATAGTCCCTCCAGCGTGTCCTGGGTCTTCCCTGGGCCATCTTCCCAGTGGGACGTGCCCAGAACACCTCAACAGGGAGGTGTCCAGGAGGCATCCTGATCAGATGCCCGAGCCACCACCACCTGCAGAGCCCGTATTGGACCGTCTTGGTGAAGAAGGAGCTGAGTCGAAAGGCGAATGAGCATGACATGAGCCCCCGAGGGACACGGTCGAACGCCTTTTCCAAATCCACAAACATGTGTAGACTGGTTGGGCGAACTCCCATGTACAGCCAGGACGAAAACCACATTGCTCCTCCTGAATCCGAGGTTCGACAATCCGACGGACCCTCCTCTCCAGGACCCCTGAATAGACTTTCCCAGGGAGGCTGAGGAGTGTGATCCCCCTAAAGTTGGAGCACACCCTCTGGTCCCCCTTTTTAAAGAGGGGAACCACCACCCCGGTCTGCCAGTCCAGAGGCACTGTCCCCGATGTCCGCGCGATGTTGCAGAGTCGTGTCAACCAAGACAGCCCTACAACATCCAGAGCGGAGGCGGACCTTATCCACCCCAGGGGCCCTACCACCGCAGATCTTTTTTACCACCTCTGCGACCTCATAGAAGGGCCCCCCCCGTTGTCCCCAGACTCTGCTTCCACGTCGGAAAGCGTGTTGGTGGAATTAAGGAGGTCTGCGAAGTGTTCCTTCCACCGATCCAGGACATCCCCCGTCGAGGTCAGCAGCGCACCATCCCCACCGTATACAGTGTTGACAGAGCACTGCTTCCCCCTCCTGAGTCGCCGGATGGTGGTCGTGAACCTTTTTGAAGCCGTTCGGAAGTCATTCTCCATGGCCTTGCCAAACTCCTCCCATGCCCTGGTTTTTGCCTCTGCTACCGCCAAAGCCGGGTTCCGCTCGGCCTGCCGGTACACATCAGCTGCCTCTGGAATCCTACCGGCCAATAAAGTCCGATAGGCCTCCTTCTTCAGCTTGACGGAAACCCTCACCTCCGGAGTCCACCACCGGGTTCGAGGGTTACCGCCGCAACATGCACCGACCGCCTTACGGCCGAAGCTCCGGTCAGCCGCTTCAGCAATGGAGGCCCGGAACATGGCCCATTCGGACTCAATGTCCCCGGCCCCCCCCGGAGTTGAAGCTCCTTCTGACAAAGGGTTCTGCCAGCCGTTCCCAGCGGACCCTCACATTAAGTTAAGCTAAAAAATCAGTTGCCTTCTCTTTGTGCTGTGTTGGATAATATGAAGGCGTAGCTGAAAGTAGAAGTAAAAGTAAAATCCCTCTAAAAGCGCATTGCCTCCCCAAGCTCACCTTCGTTCCGACTTCCTCCCAAAAAAACAATCTGGTTTAATCCGACCATAAATGCTGTATTGTCTGGACCGTGGCAGACACATAAATGAACTGGCAGCCACAGACAACAATATGGAGGCCTGGACGGGTCCAGGAAGCTCTCAGCACTTGGACGGCCTCAGCACACACCTGGGACAGCACGGTCGAGAAGAAGGGCTATGACACTCACCACTAACGTATGGAAGGAAAAAGCACAGGTCCAAACTTTAATTTAAAGGGTCAAAGCCACAAACACTGAGGGACTAGCTACGAGAGAGAAAGTGAAAGTGGGGGAAGGGGCAAGGTGGGGTTGGAAGCAAAAAAGAAAAGAAAAAAGTTATTATCGAGGAGCTAATGTGGATACAAAATTTGGCAGTGAGATTGGCTGACCAGCCAGCCAGCCGATCAGCCAGCCAGCCAATTCCACAGTTGTAAACGCCGTGGCTGGGTTCCTCCTTTCTTGTCCAGATGCTCCAGCTTAAAGTCAGGCTCATTGAGATACGGAGAGAACTTGAGAGACAAGAGTGGGGGAGAGGGTCTGTCTCGGTCTGGGTTTGTGACGCTGGGGTAATGTGGCAGCCCCAAACCACCAGCCAGACCTCCAGACCTCCAGTCCTGAGCGCTGACGAGGCGGGATAGCAGACCAGCAGGAATGTGGAGAAAAAGGAGTCTGCCACTGCTTGTAAATCAGACTGATGCTTCATTGCACACACACACACATACACACACACATATATATACACACACACATACACACGCAGTACACACACACACACCAGCTCAATACCTTGTACTTTTCTTCAATAATAATTTATATTCGTACCCTCAATGGATGCTTTGTGTTTTAGTTTCAATCAAATGGCGGCAATTACTGGACAGTTACAATACACTCCGCCTGTCTATACTGCAAGTCTACAAACACCCACATGGGAGTAAAGGAAGGCAAAGTCTTTCCAAAGCAAAACAACTTGAGCTTTTTTTGAAGGGCTTGGTAACACTGTTGATCAGCCAACGGCCCGTGGCATGCCATAACAGGTCCCCCCCGCTCCTCCTCCTCCTCCTCCCCCCCGCCCATCCTCCTCTCCACCGCCCCTTCCTTTTCTTATTAGGAGGCATCACTCTCCATGTTCCAACTGACTCCCTCACCATGCAGGTATGATAAACAGACGATTTGCTGTGTCTTGAGTGTCGGACAGGGGCCTGGGCCGTAAACGTCCAGCTTCCTGGGGTCGGGTCTCCACAGGTACCTTGGCTAGGGACAGAAGGGGGGCACAGAGCAGTCTGGGCCGGTCTTCATGCCTGGGCAGGACAGCTGCACCTCTCTCATCTCAGCCCGGACGGCAAACGGCTTTCGTCGCAACTTATTCCCTTAAGCTGAAATAATGCTTTGCTTCACAATGTCATTGAAGGTGCTGCACCTTTCTGAATTTCCACTGTAGCTCTTAAACCACGGGACTCGGGTGTTCCACAAAGAGAATGAGAAACGGGTTTTAGCTGCTGTGAAGTGTACAGTAGCACAGACACCCCACAAAATCTCAGACACGACACAGCTTCAAATGAAATCGTGGAGCAAGGCTTTGGAGGCTGATGTGCTTGGCAGAACCAGTAAGAGCTTTATCGTTGTGTGTTGCTGTGTCAGACAGGAATCCATCTTGTTTGGGTCTTCCCACATGTCTGTGTCAGGGGCAGAGGATCCAGAGGAGCTCCTTATAAGGACGCAGGCAGGTTAAGACACCAGACTCTGCCAGGGTCTGTGCAATCCATTAAGGAACACCCACCTAATGTGGTCAGGCATTGAGTCTTTTGACACTACTGTACTTACAGTGAACATCTTTGCGAACTGCGAGTACAAACGAGTAGCAAATTGTAGATTTGTTACTCTGTTCATGACTCCTGAATTGGTATCATTCATATTTGTAATAAGCAGCGAGCGTCACATTCTCTTTAATAGAATTCTAACGTGAAATGTTTACTATTTGTGAACAGTAGTGTGGTCCGTGGGGGAGATATCTCCTGGTACTGCATCGCAGAGTAAACAAGCCCAAGGGTGTGCGCGCACACACATACACACAGACACTCACTGCTCAAACAAGCCCACAGCCTCACACCTCCTCAACACAGATGACTCATTTCCCATCATGCGCCACAGACAACGCACAGAGACCCCACCTGTAAGCGAGGGGTGGAAAGAGAGAGGGCGGGGTGAGAGACCAGGCCGATCACTCACCTACTCGGAAGTTAGGCGCCGTCAGCGTGTCCGTGGCGTGGCCGTTCTCACTGATGATGGTGGTGGTGTTGCCGACTTCACAGTTGTTATGGCAACGTTCCCCTATGCAGGTCAGCTTGCAGATGGTGGGAGTGAAGACCACCTTGATCCTCCCCGTGTGGTTTCCCACTGCCGGCGGTGACACCCGGCACAGCAGCAAGAAGGAGAGGAAGGGGAAGGAGAAGGGAAGTCTGGTGAGTACCATGTCAAATGACTTTGTTCTTCCGCTTGTCACTAAATACCTCGGCGGGACCAGTCCAAACAATCCCAAAGGCGGCCGATGTGTTCTTTTGAAATTGCGTTAAATCCTCTTGTTGTTCCTCACTTTCCCAACTTCTCTTTTTCACTCCCCCTCCTTGTCTCTTTCTTTCTCTTAACCTTTCCCTCTCTCTCTCTCTCTCTCTCCCTCTCTCTCTCCCTCTCTCTCTCCCTCTCTCTCTCCCTCTCTGTCTCTCTCTCTCGCTCTCACTGCTCCTAAATCCAGTGGCGTCTCTGAAACACTCGCAGGGAGAAAAAATTGTGTGGAGAGAGAGAGCTCGGCAAACAAAACTCTGGGACAGCCTCCAATTCCTCATCAAAAGTCAAGTTCTTTGGAAGGTGGGTATTGGCAGATCACAAAGCCATGCTTTCTTCCCTTAGAGAAAAAAAAACAAGTAGGCAAATTGTTTTTTTGTTGTTTTTTTTATCCTCCTACTTGTCTCTTTCCTTCTCTCACTTCTAACTCCCGTTTCTCTACAGTCTCCTGCCTGGCACATATTTAAGGTACCTCCATCAGAAAAAACCCTTCCCAAAATGCTTTGCCATTTGTCCTTCTGAAATCCCCTCCTCCCTTTCTCTCTGTGCTTTAGGATAAAGGGGCAGTAGCCCACACTTAACCAAGACTGAAACCTGCCCGGTCTTCCCACCTCACCACCCACTCCTCTATCCTCTCCCCCATCCTCTTCCCTCCCTCACCATCAAAGCCAGCTCTTACATGAGACAGACAGACAGAGAAAAAGAAGAGAGAGAGAGAGAGAGAGAGGGAGGGAGAGAGAGAGAGACAGAAAGGGGACTCAAATAGTAAGCTCAATGAAAAAAGAAGAGTGTAGACCACAAACATCTGTCCCAGGTCTACTCCATCCCAGACTACCCCTCCTCCACTTCTGTCTTTCTTCCTCTCGTAACAGAAGACTTCTCCTCTCTCCTCCTCACCTCCCCCCCCCCCCCCCCTCCCCCTCCACCCTTGCCCCCTTCCCGTCTTCATCCATTGACTCCTCCGTCTCAAACCTCAATAGCCCCTCTGCTTCCCTCCTCTGAGGTCTCACTTTCTACATCCTTCATCCCCTCCACGCTTCCTGGCAGCTCTCCTGCCCGGGTCCAACCCCCCCCCCCCAAGCCCCAGACTCCGGCACTCAGGTCTTCGTCTGCGGCTGTCAGCTGTTCACACCAGACAGAGTGGAGACGCAGGGAGCGCTGCCAACCAGAAAGAGACGGCTGTTTTCTACCCCAGAGAAACAGGCAAAACCACTGGTTTAGAGGCCTTCATCTGCCTAAATATTTGCTATGAGGTGCAAAAAGATCTCAATTGAAGAGGGAACTACTAATGTGATGCGGCGGTTAAAAGCCAAACACTAATAGACAGTTGGGTTTTGAATGCCAAGTCTGTTGTACACAGACATCTAATGTTTCCAAAACAAGAAAAAAAAAATGCATACAATTCTGCCAAATTTCTGTTGAAGCAAGACCCTTTTCAAGATGTTATAAACATCCCTAGAAGTTTGGCTGGTCAAAGAGAGATGGCGTTAACTTTCACGTGGACCTTCAGGACTCTGTAGACATGTGCGGCTCCACTCAGCTCCTGGCTCATGGTAGGGGTCTGCGCACACAAACCGGCTTGCTGACAAGTCCTGCATTCTTTACCTCCAGCACAATCCCCCATGTGTCACACCGCGGGGCCTACCTTGCCTGTGTGTGTCTGCACAGAGCAGGGCCCTCCGTCCAGACAAACGCACATGCAGTTCCACGCCAAACGGAAACGTCTCTTTCTAGACGTCACCTCTGCCTGTCCCCTCGGCTCCCTCGCTCTAGCATCTGTCACTCGCACTCCTCAGTCACCTCGTTCTCGTTCCAAATTGTCATTGGGTGGAACGGGGTGGAGCGTTTGCCCGTTTGCTTTGAAACCTAGTGTTTTGGGCGTTCCTACGCTTTGCCACACACCGACTTGGAGGGGTCTTCCTTTCAAGTCTTAGCATCCTGAGGCTCTTTTAGAGTCTTGAGAATCTCATTCAATCGGGGGGGGCATTACATGACAGACAGAAAGACCATCGTTGCACAGACCAGCTCAAGGTTTAGCTCGGAAACGCATCAAACACGTCTTCGAAAGGGAAGACGTTTCCTGACACCTCTCTCCCGGGAGCCCGTGTTCCACAAATCTCGTAACTCCTCCGATAAAGCTTTGGGATCCCCTCGCTTCACTAGTGAGGAAACACATCCACCTGCTGCTATCCCCCAAACGCCATCCCTCTGTTCAGGCCCTGCCTCCATCTGTCTGATGAGCTGGAAGCGTGCAGGTGTGCCGCGAATGGCAAGACATCGGCTTTTTCCCTTGGCCGTTTCCACAGACAGAAAACAGACATCAGTTTGGGGGGACCCTGCGAGAGGAGAGCTGGCGGGGGGGGGGGAGGAGGCCCGAGACCACACAGGCAGGGCTGGAAGAAGCCAGCAGGAAGGACGAGGGAGAGAAAGGGCGGCCAAGTGTAGAAGACGTGCGTCTTCTGTTGGGGGTGGGGGGCTTTTGCAGAAGATCTCCAGAGCTCTCGGTTGCCTCGTTGAGGGAATACAGACAAATTCGGTAGCCGAGCCTTTCCGCGAGCGAGCTTCTAACTCGTTGATCAGAGTGGGGGGGGGGGGGGGGGAGCGTTTGCCCGTGCGAGAGAGCGTGCCGAGGGACGGCTGAGGAGGGAGAATGGCTTTCCCAGACGCGACACCATGGCTTGTTGCTGGATAGGCTGTCTGTGGCGTGGTACAGGGCTGACAGGAAAGGCTGCGCCCCGGCCATTTAGGGGCACAGACGTTCTCCCGTCTGCCCGCCTGCACCAAGTGAGCAGGGCGAGCACACCGACTCCGACCGCGTGCTGGGCTAAAACCAACAGCGACGTCCCAGGCAATTTTGCCTGCGAGGCCTGAGGGGCTACTCGCAGAGACGCGGTAGACACTGGAAGTGTTCCACAAGACAAAGTGGATGATCAAAGTGGATGCGCTAGGTTTTTATCAACGTCAGGTGCCATCCTTCTGTTTTTTTTATCTCCCTCTTTTCATTGTGTTTCTTCACCTCACTCAGTCTTGCAACCTGTCCCTTCCACTGTTTCTTTTGTGCACTCTTTCCCCCTTTTTTTCTCATCTTCTGGCATCCGGGCTTGTCCCCTGCGGTCCTACTGGACTTAAGCCAAGAGGTTATTTGTTGCAGTGGGTCTCCATGAATAGGCCGGCAGATTACTGCAAACTGTAGCCACCGGGGCCTCAGAGGCTGGGGGAGGAGGACACACGCAGCCCCCTGGAGACCCACTGAGACTGTTGTGTCTGCACGACTCCACTAATAGCCCCAGACACTGTCTCTTCCCCGGGAAACGGAGACCTTCGCCTCCCAAGTCAGCAAGTTCGTTGAAAAAATATTGACGTAGGTAGACGAATACCAGCCCAGGAAGTCTAGCACCTGATCATAACATTCTCATCCTCTGCCAACGCAATGCATAGCACACCTGGAGGGTGTCAGGGAATACGCCATATCGGGTGTATAACCATAAATACACATTATGAAAAGGGAAGCAATATATTTCAACCCCCTCCATGGCAATATACATCGAGCCACAAGGCTCAACTCTATTCCTCAGTTGGGACTTTTGTGAGATGATACGTCTTCTCGTGGCAAGACCCTTCAGTAGTTGAGACTTAATCGGGAAGTTCGATAGCAGGTATTCAGCCTTTCGGTTTCGTCTTCACACCAGACGTCCACTCATACCCCTCCGACCGAGCCTCTTGTTTTTTCAGCTACTAAGGGATCCTCCCGTGGATGACACGGTTTATCGCCTCCCTCCGTCATCTCATTCTCTCTCCTTCCCACTCTCTCTGTCTTTATCTGAAATTGCCCCAGGAAAATGAGGCTAATAATTCATTTTAGACAGCGCCGCGCAGCAGGCAATGCTTAAGTCTTTATGCCATTATCGCTGGGGCTGCAATTTGAACAAATCCAATTGCTGCCCAACTACAGGCTCCACATTCTCCACAAGCTTACGGCCTTACAGCAGATGTGTCTCGCTGCCTGTGCGTGTGTTTCGTGTGACTCCACGTGTGTCTGTGCCTACAAGGAACAATGACCACCTTTTAATCCATTCAAATAGAAGAATTGACGCACAGAGAAAGTATTTAATTTGCAGAGGAGAATCTGACTGGAATCAGCCAGGACTTGACAGCCAGCTCATCGACCAACACCATTTCTTAGGTTTGATCCTCTTTGCTATCACTCACTTTCAAAATCAATGACCAATCGGGTTTCCTCATTTCGTTACAATGGTTTCACTGGTATTTCACATGCCACGCATACTTGGGCATAGGACCTGTGCAACTAGTAACCACTTCTCCCCGTGGTGTGGTCGGGGTAAAGTTGGGATGAGGGGCAGCGGGGTACAGTGTTGCGCAGAAAATCGCCCTGGCTCCTGTAATGTGAGAAATGGGGCGCCGCGCCCAAAGCCCATGCTAAAATAATGACCTAACTAAAGCGGGCGCTACCGTGTCAGTTTGGCAGTGATTAATGTGCGGCGGCCATCAATCCCCGGCCCTGAAATAACAAACAGCGCCGGCGTAATTGGCTGAGTAGTAGCCTGCTGACACAAGCTGGTGTCCTGAGGTCTGGGGCAGACCGAGACGGAGAAGGAGAAAGGGGCAGAGAGAGATAGAGAGAGCGAGAGAGCGGGCGAGAGAGCGAGAGAGAGAAAGAGCGGGTGGGGGAAGGAGAAAGAAAGATGCCTTCAACCTGTAATGGAACTATGAAAAAAACTGGCTTAGCCCTCCCACCTCCTTATGCCGGAGTCAGTTTAGGAATCTTAATACCGAGCTAATGACACTTTCACTTTGTAATAAAATAAATTCAACAATAAAAAGATCATTTGATTCGTGAAGTTACATTTTGAAAGAGTCAAAAAGTGAGCCCCACAGTCTGATGGCTGGCAAGTCTGGAGGGCTGGTAGGACAGCACCGGGATCAAGGAAATCATCACTTCGTAACCACAAGCTGCCTTCGTCCTGAGTCCTGCATGAAATGACTTTATGCTTTACAATGTACCATGGCGACCACAGACAGACTGGGGTCCACTCACCGTGGACGGGGTTGTGTCCCACCGTCAGGGGGATGGCTCGGTCGGGCTGGTGCTGGACGTGGGTCTGGGTGTGTGTGCTGTGGGTATGGTAGTACTTGGGCTTCAGGATGAACTGCTGGCTCTGGCCTGGAAGCACTGGTATGGGTCTGATCCTGGAAGGGGACATGGAGCCCAATTGTTGTACATGGCAATATATTGACACAGTTTATGACACCAAGTGACACAATGTATGTGTGTGTGTGTCTGCCAAAACCAATGAGAAAGGTTGTCACAGAGGCTGTCCTCATGCCACATGACATAACAAGGAGTGTGTGCGTGACGTGCGTGTGTTTGTATATGGGAGGAAATTAACTTAGAATGAAACAGAGCACAATCACCCCAAATAACCCTTTGCCAAGTCTTTGTATCCCTCTAAGCTCTCTCTCTCTGTCTCTCCCTCTAATCCTTTTCCCCTCTCTCTCTCCGTCTCTCTGTCTCTCTCTCTCCGTCTCTCTGTCTCTCCGTCTCTCTCTCTCCGTCTCTCCGTCTCTCCGTCTCTCTCTCTCCGTCTCTCCGTCTCTCCGTCTCTCTCTCTCCGTCTCTCCGTCTCTCCGTCTCTCTCTCTCCGTCTCTCCGTCTCTCCGTCTCTCTCTCTCCGTCTCTCCGTCTCTCCGTCTCTCTCTCTCCGTCTCTCCGTCTCTCCGTCTCTCTCTCTCCGTCTCTCCGTCTCTCTCTCTCCGTCTCTCCGTCTCTCTCTCTCCGTCTCTCCGTCTCTCTCTGTCTCTCTCTGTCTCTCTCTGTCTTTCTCTCTGTCTCTGTCTCTGTCTCTGTCTCTGTCTCTGTCTCTGTCTCTGTCTCTGTCTCTGTCTCTGTCTCTGTCTCTCTCTCTCTCTCTCTCTCTCTCTCTCTCTCTCTCTCTCTCTCTCTCTCTCTCTCTCTCTCTCTCTCTCTCTCTCTCTCTCTCTCTCTCTCTCTCTCTCTCTCTCTCTCTCTCTCTCTCTCTCTCTCTCTCTCTCTCTCTCTCTCTCTCTCTCTCTCTCTCTCTCTCTCTCTCTCTCTCTCTCTCTCTCTCTCTCTCTCTCTCTCTCTCTCTCTCTCTCTCTCTTTTCCACAGCGTCTCTCTGCTCAGTGTCTCTCAGTCTAAACGACATGAGACTTGTTTAGACGAGAGAAGGAGAACTTGTCTGCTCATCTGGTACAGGGCCCCTGAGCTATATTGACTGAGACAGCGGTAGTCGACTTTTTCATACAGCATAACCGGATCAAATTGTCAGCCGACACAGTAAAACCCCTGCGACAGGTCTGGGTCCTGGCAAACGAGGATAGAGGACAAAAAACACGTATTTTTCTAAGGAAAGGGTAGAAAATGGACAACAATATGTCTGTTGGTTGTAAGCTGTCACTAAATGGTTTATAGTGTGTGTGTGTGTGTGTGTGGTGGGTGTGTGTATCACATCCACTACAACACTATGGACGTACATGCTTATTGGATAGGATAATCAAAGAATTTGTCTGGAGGGAGATTGGGGTAGGTCAGCCAAGGAATAGCTTTTCATAGCTGAGGTACCATACAAGAATGGCTTTTCCATTTAAAAATACTAAATCTAATTTCAATCTATGTAAAAAAACTAAGCTGACAAGACTTTTTGCCCCACTGTGTGTCCGCACCGTCAGTAGGGTGTGCATATTTGAACTGAACACATATATACAGACACTTGCAAAAACATGCACCATGATGAAGGCCTAAGTCTACCACATGCTCGTAACATCATCCCAGCCATTCAACCATCATGATTACCTTGCGTGCACACGTACACACACACACATTCCTCCCCCAAACCCACAGTCGCACGCCCACAAATCCTAAACTCCAGAACCTCTCAAAGAAGTTGTCACTCCTTGCCTCAATACTGACCTTGCTCACTGACCCCCCCCCCCCCCCCTCTCTCTCTCAAGTCTTCATGTGTCACAACAGAGCCTGCTCTGCTCTAGTCATTTCCCTGCGCTAATGCTAATCCAAGCTGGCTCTGCCACCGTAATTGCCATGTCATTTAGACCCTCACCACAACAGCCTCCAGTCACTTCTTGTAGAAGACAATGGAAAAGATGGTGGAGAACGATGGGTTTAAAATGGCTGCCAAAACACAGGAAGTCCAAGCAGTCAACCATTCTCTCCATCTTCCTCTCCTTAACCTTTTCCCTCTTACTCAAGCCCTACACAAACATTCGATCTTCAAAGAGCTGGTAACTGTCTGTCATCCAGAGAGACGTTCAGTACAGGGTTGCGTTGAGCTAACCCATGTGCCCCCGGCACTGATACTTAGTACTACTCTTATCCTTTTCCCTCACCCACACACACACACACACACACACCTCGGTTTGTCTTTATCAGAGTTGTTAATCATGGCCTGAACTAAATTAGGTGTCATTTCTAAGAGAATGAAACCTTGAAGGAGAAATCTCAAGGAAGAGGGGGGGGGGGGGGGGGGGCGGCAGAATGGCACACTGCCAACTGAAGTGAAATACAAAAAGGAGAATTAGATAGGACCAGAGAGGAAAGAAGAGTGTTTGGGGGGGGGGGATATCTCACAAGCGTCCTCAGTTGTCTCCGCCTCGCTCGCTCTCGCTCTCTCTCTTTCCAGATGCCCTGTGGTGATCTAATCTGCAGCGTCTGCCGTGCTGAAGCGCCTGGCTGATGTCATGTGTTAGAACACAGAGGAAACGCACACCAGCCCTGCGGACACATCTCAGCCCCCTCTTTGGGAGCAGGCTCAAAAAGTGACAGCAGAACCGAGTCTTTATTGAGGGGGAACCCGGCCAAACCACCCTTCAGACGACCAAAAACGAAGGCTTTCTGTTAACTCTCAGCCAACTGCTCCACAGAGAGAAGGTTCTCTCCGTGAAGGCTGGGCACAGGATACCTGTTGTATTTTGAGGGAGTTGACACTCACATTTTAGCTGCAGTCGGAGATCAGAGAGAGGGAGACGATGAGAAGTCTGTGGACGTACGTGATTTGTACTTGCTTCTTTTTCCAAGGTTGTTGACAGGGTGCTTAGTCAAACGGATTAAGAACAGTAGCGCAACTTCAGAACCCATAGGGTCAGGCAAGACTTTCAACTGCTTGACACACACACAAAAAAAAAAAAAAAACTTCAAAAAAGGTTCTTTCTCCACCTATAAAACCAGGTCGCTTTTTCCCCTTGACTTAGATTGGATGGGAACACTTGCACTAAGTACTGAGAGCTATGTATTAAGCTCTTCCACATGCTCCTATGAGGCCCATTGACTTTGGCAAAAAAGTGCAGCTCTTACCGTTCACAACATGTCAATTAGCTCTACTGAGACACGGAGCATGGATTAGGAAAATTAATTAAGAAATGTAAAAACATGTTACAATTGTGCCATGTGCTTGGTTGCCACAGCTCATTTTAACCCAAGCGACTTGATAAACATTGTTGATATTGATAAATAAAACATTTATCTTAACTTAATAACAGAAGACCTCCTTGAAAGGACTTCTTAAAAAAAAAAAAAAAAAGGCATTCGAGAATATCCAGTGACATTAGTTAACTGCTGCTTCGGGCTACTGTAACAGATAATGTCGAATTGAGTTTACAGTGCCACCCACAAACTATTTCTGCTCAAGCCCAGGTGTAAAGGTTCTGTTGCATCATTCCTCCTTTATGAGACCATAACTCAGGGCCAAGCGTCAGTTGGGCTTACGCACAAGAACAACACTGTGAAATTATACAGAACATAATAAAAAAGCGGCAACGTTTTTCCAATCAAGATTTGAACAGATCCCTTTGTATGAAATGGCTACTGCGTTGGAAGAAGAGCTACTGTACTTGTAAAAGTTACCAATGAACTTGCTAACTTCACCAATACCAGGGAGCATCGACGGACCCCCATGCCTTTAGACATTATCAAAACACGGGGGGGTGTTTGAAAAGATACTAATCACAGTTTCTCAACAATTTGCAGGACAAATGATTTCCTTGTAGGTGGAAAGAAGGGAACTAATGTGCGGCTGCCATTTTCTTCTCCCTCCTAGCAATGTGGTTTTCCTGCACATAAAGACTGTGAGGCGTGAGGAATGCTAGCGGTGGAATCGTCTCCTGAGCCAGTTGGCATGAGGGGGCCTGCGGCTCGCAGACGACATCCATCACACCAGAGATTTGTCATGTAAGCCTTCTCTGTGTGAGGACCTTTCTGTCTCGTTCTCTCTCTCTGTCTCTCTCTCTCTCTCTGACACCCATCTCATCATCATCCCTCTCCTCACATCCTGTCCACCTTCCTTTGTAGAATGGCTGGCACAGCACCTCAGAGGCGCCTCCCTTTCTCTCTCCAGACCTTTGACAGGAGTTTGGATATGAACAGCCTCCCAAATGGAAGATCAGTGCCTCTGCATTTCTACAGCTATAAGCGACTGTATTGATGAGAAAACACCTCAGTGAGTTGTGTTTCTAGATAAAAACCGACGGGCTATGAGACCCAAAGAGCTGGGCACCCGTGCATGAACCATTTTGAGTTTTCTACCCTTTCATAAAAACATTGAAGAGTAGGAGTTAGAGTTAGGGCCTACTAACTAACACATGCAGACACATTATGAAGAAAACTTGCTTCAGTACTCAAGTTGGGAAGTGATAAGGGTATTAGACACTGTATCAAACTTCAAGTTACATTTGAGCATATATATATGCTCAAATGTTGAACAAAACAGTTGCACATCAACAAACTGATAAAATAACAATGCTATTGGAGTTTTGATGCAAATCACTTGAGATTCCATCTCTTTGTCAAGTTGTTAAGCAAGTTGTTCACCAACGTGAACTTGCTCCACTTCATTGGTGGCGTTAACACTGTACCTGTGTGGCGTTAACACTGTCCCTGTGTGGCGTTAACACTGTCCCTGTGTGGCGTTAACACTGTCCCTGTGTGGCGTTAACACTGTCCCTGTGTGGCGTTAACACTGTCCCTCTGTGGCGTTAACACTGTCCCTGTGTGGCGTTAACACTGTCCCTGTGTGGCATTAACACTGTCCCTGTGTGGCGTTAACACTGTACCTGTGTGGCGTTAACACTGTCCCTGTGTGGCGTTAACACTGTCCCTGTGTGGCGTTAACACTGTCCCTGTGTGGCGTTAACACTGTCCCTGTGTGGCGTTAACACTGTCCCTGTGTAGCATTAACACTGTACCTGTGTGGCGTTAACACTGCCTGTGTGGCTCAATGTTTTGCTGATGAGTAAGTCCCAGAGTTGTTAAGATGATCACACTGATCACAAGTTAGGGTCTGATAAGGGCATCTCCTACTTTCTAAACTACAACTGTCAATGATGCTATTCCCCATGGTATCCCATCACATTGCACAACAACCTGAAGACTTCAAATAAGTTCAATCGTATTGTGCCGGGACACAATATAATGCACATTAACATGCTACTAAACGACCTTGAGGCAAACACTAAAAGGACGTTTAAAGCGTCGTCTGGAAAACCAAAACCGTTGAAGACAGTTTAACAATGGCTCAACTCTTCTGCAGAAAAACGATGACTCATTTCAGAGACGGGTGTTTCTTTTTAAAAGGTTTTTTTGTTGTTGCAGCCAATGCATAGCTCAACATTCTGCTGTGGAGTATATCTTTTTTTTACCCACGTCCCCCAGGGCCCTGTGCCAGCAGGTAAAAAGGGGGCCACTGTAATATAGGCTCACTGTGAGGTCTGAATTTAATGGCTCATTAAATACCACAATAAAGGGACTGCAGCATCGCTCAGTGGCCCCAGACTCACTGGGGATATTATTAATCGCAGTCACATTCAGAAATGGGGAGGTCGGAGTGAGGCACAGAGGTAAGACTGCTATCCAAATAGCTTTCAGACCAAGTTCGTTTTTTTGTCCAGACTCCAGACTTCTTTTTTTTTTGCAACGTTGTGACCCTCTTACAAGCTTGGACCTTGGGTCCCTTTTCATCAAGGTACGGTGGTAATAGGCAGTAAATCTATTTGTGTACGCACTTCTGGAGGGTGGGGAGGGGGATTGCTGTGGTAAAAATAAAAGTAAACTTGAATTGATCTATCTATATTCTGTTTGGCCAGCTGTCAGATGAGCTGTTGGGGGAGGGGCCAGCAAATTTCCTCCTCTAATATTTGAACTCTAAAGGGGGGGGGGGGGGGGTGAAGGCCTGAGGGCTGGTTGGAGGCATATTTATTATCATTAATCTCTTCAAATAGTCCAGTTAAATACAGTAGGGCCGTCGACTGAGTAAGCAAATGCCAGAGATTTGCCTGCAGTCACATGGGGCTTGTTCTCTGAATTCTGATCATGCAGTATGACTTTATCAAAGATAAGCGGCTTATCTCTGCTTAGTTACTGGGATGGAACACACACTGACAGACACCAGGGGAGATTGTTGAAATGAATCCACTGGATTCTCTAGGGTGTTAGTGATAACCGACATAATGACTTATGATCACTGCTCGTTTCACAAACACTGAAATTCAACACTGAATGAAAAGCACCAGTAAATGAGCAAGAAAGTCATTAAAAAATGTTGGTTGAGGCACCACATAAAACACAAAAGCAACAGGAAAAGATTACCAACTTCAAATCCAATTACGTCCTTTGGGTTTAGATTCACATTGACAATAAACTCCCCCAATAATTAATGTCAGCCTTGACCACAATAATGCAAATTGCATGCTTTCCACCACAAAAGCAACTCATCTTGTGGAAGAGGGGCAAATGAGAGATACTTTGTTTGTCTTCACAAGACATGACTGGTTTCAAAAGCAAGAGAGAAGAACAGGCTTTTCAAATGAATAATTATTGTTCAAAGAACAGCAGGAGAGCTTAAACAGCTTACAACCATGGTGTGCTGGGGAACTAGAGAGAGGACCATCCATTTAATGCGCAAGTCCCTTTCCTCTTACTGTAGAAAGTAACGTGAACTCCACATGACCAAACTGGGAGGATCAGGTAGTGGCGGAGTTCCCATGCTATTGTGAATCCAAGGAATACCTGTGTGAGTTTAAGGGCCACCCACCTCTACAGGACACAGTTTATCCCCCATTACCAGAAAGAACAAATAGTAGCAATGGTCTCTAATGAAACACAAGAAGACACTGAACTCAAAATGACCTTGGAAGGGCCAGATCATTGGAAGTGCACATTTGAACTGAGTAGGGATGTGCTTATAACAATGTTTTGCTGTTTGAATACTCATTCATATTTTTGGGAATATTCAAAAGTCTCCCATTATACAGAAGTTATGTTACAACAGCACTGCACAGCAGTTATACTCAGGTACGGCTAAACTCATCAATACTGGTCTTGATTCTGACAAATCTTTGTAAACAAAATTACATTTAATGAATGTATTTAAGTACTCTAGAGGTTAAAACCTTTGAAGAAATAAGTGATGTAATGAATGCATTTTGGAGACACTCAGGGGTATCACAGGGAGGGGTGGTGGATGATGATTGGCTGTGTATCAATTCAAACTTTTGAGGAAGCCCCACAATGAATATTCACTCAACAGCCCCCCACAACGTTTCACAAGAAGGGAAGGGGGGCTAAGGCTAAACTTGGTGTAAGTTGTTGTGGGTTGAGTCTTGTAAGGGGGGGGGGGGGGGGGGGGTCAAGCTGAATTACATAAGAGGGTTTACTTAGGTTGAGTTGTATAAGGGTTCTGGGGTGAAGGGAAAGGTCATGACTCCTTCCCCCTGACTGACAGCTAGTCTTTTGGGATACTAGAGGCCTCAGAGAGGGCAACGTGTGGGAACAGAGTGAGGATGCATGGGTGTCAGACAAACAGGAAGCAGGCAGACAGACAGGCAGGCAAGAAGGAAGACAGGCCGCTGGCAGGCACATGGGCCTAGTGGCGCTGGGGCAGTGGGTTGGACGAACAGACAGCCAGAGCTAGCAGCTCATTTCATAGCTCATCCACAGTCCCCCTTGGCATAGTATAAATAAACAGAATGTGATAGCCTTGTAAATAGCCACAACCTTCCACCACATCCACTGAAATAGACATGCTGTTTCTGTATGAAAGTCTGGAGCTAATGTGTGTGTGTTGTGTATAATGGTCTTTTTAGATTTGCATTAGCGTGTGTATTTGCTTTGATTCAGTCCTGTTCAATTGAGCTTGAGCGGTATAAACTGTAGTCTGTGTGCCTCTGTGTGTATAGTATAGATTCATGTATATACAGTACATGCTCGTGTACGTGTGGGCAAAGACATGACTATGTCTATGTGCATGTGCCAGGTCCTGTGTGTGTGTGCTGAAGTACGCGTGAATTCCTAGAATAGAATAAGGGGTATCTTTACGGCCTCTCCACAATGGAGAGGTGAGATCACTACACTGTTCAGTTCCCTTGCCTAGCTTCCTTCTTCCCTTCCTTCCTACCTCACCCTTCCAGGTCTTTCTACAGCGCCTCACACACCAGCCATAGAGCGCATTATAACACTACCTGTATCATGAGGACAAAAGCCTTTTGGATTATTATACCCACCGCTACTGCAAATCCAGGACACAAAATTGAGGACAGCGATAGAGTGAAAGACAGAGACAGTGTTTGTGTGTGTGTGTAAGACAGAAATGACGAGGAGAGAAATAATGGTAGCAAATTAGTGAAGGAGACCAAGAGAGAGAGAGAGAGTGAGGACCTGCTTAGATACAGTGTCAATGGCAACCTTTGGACATTCTCAGTTGGCCCGTATTTTCTCTGCTCCAGAGACACTCATGTAAACATTAGACCAGCTGGTTTCTATCTCTCCAGCAGCAGGTCCCAGTGCCAGACAACCGATCTACTCTCTCCCTCTCCGTGTCTCTTTATCTGTCTCTCTCGCTCCCTCTCTCTCTGTCTTCCTCTCTGTCTCTCTCTTTCTGTCCCTCTCTGTCTCTCTTTCTGTCTCTCTCTTTCTGTCTCTCTCTCTCTCTCTCTCTCTCACACAGGTGCCTGGTCTGCTCATTGTTGCCTTTATCTCTTTGAATAGATCTATTAAGCTCTGTCTTGTAAGAGGTAGGGTTAGACTTCAAAAGATCCTTTCATCCGCACAGTAAATTGTCAGACCAAACACAGGTACGCACATACAGGTATGCCTTTACAAAGAAATTGGGATTTTCCAGTGTCCATCAATGCAAGGTATACAGGCATTTTGACTGGAGTGATTAGATACAAAGTATCTGGTCCGGTTTCTACACAGTCCAAGATACTCTGAGCACTGAGTGACCACTGTGACAAATCTACTGTATATCAAATATTGGAAGCCCAACAAACAAATACAACAGTGTCTATTGCCACTTATCTCTGAAGGTGCCAGCGAGAACTGAGAGTCTAGCTGGTGACGGAGGGCAGCCAAGAGTGTGTGTTTGTGTCTGTGGGAGGGGAGAGAGACAGTGTGCGAGCAGTGAGCAAGAGAAAGAAGATATAAACACCAACTCATATTCCAGTCACCCCAAAAATATCCGGCGAGACCGGTTGCGCTGGCAATGTCCGTCATTAAAAAAGGTTTCTTTTTTGCATTCCCTGTATCCAAGGAATGGTTACAAGAGCCTGGTAAGTCGGAAAGATCAGATGGGAGATGTTGCTCGTTTCGACATAAACAGATCACTGCCGTGGGGTGACCTTGACCTTCAGCACTCACATCTTCAGGGCATGCTCACGGTCAGGCAGACCGGTGCACTCACATCTTCAGGGCATGCTCACGGTCAGGCAGACCGGTGCACTCACATCTTCAGGGCATGCTCGCGGTCAGGCAGACTGGTGCACACACATCTTCAGGGCATGCTCACGGTCAGGCAGACCGGTGCACACACATCTTCAGGGCATGCTCGCGGTCAGGCAGACTGGTGCACACACATCTTCAGGGCATGCTCGCGGTCAGGCAGACCGGTGCACACACATCTTCAGGGCATGCTCGCGGTCAGGCAGACCGGTGCACACACATCTTCAGGGCATGCTCGCGGTCAGGCAGACCGGTGCACACACATCTTCAGGGCATGCTCGCGGTCAGGCAGACCGGTGCACACACATCTTCAGGGCATGCTCGCGGTCAGGCAGACCGGTGCACACACATCTTCAGGGCATGCTCGCGGTCAGGCAGACCGGTGCACACACATCTTCAGGGCATGCTCGCGGTCAGGCAGACCGGTGCACTCACATCTTCAGGGCATGCTCGCGGTCAGGCAGACCGGTGCACACACATCTTCAGGGCATGCTCGCGGTCAGGCAGACCGGTGCACACACATCTTCAGGGCATGCTCGCGGTCAGGCAGACCGGTGCACACACATCTTCAGGGCATGCTCACGGTCAGGCAGACCGGTGCACACACATCTTCAGGGCATGCTCGCGGTCAGGCAGACTGGTGCACTCACATCTTCAGGGCATGCTCGCGGTCAGGCAGACTGGTGCACACACATCTTCAGGGCATGCTCGCGGTCAGGCAGACTGGTGCACACACATCTTCAGGGCATGCTCGCGGTCAGGCAGACTGGTGCACTCACATCTTCAGGGCATGCTCGCGGTCAGGCAGACCGGTGCACTCACATCTTCAGGGCATGCTCGCGGTCAGGCAGACCGGTGCACACACATCTTCAGGGCATGCTCGCGGTCAGGCAGACCGGTGCACTCACATCTTCAGGGCATGCTCGCGGTCAGGCAGACCGGTGCACTCACATCTTCAGGGCATGCTCGCGGTCAGGCAGACCGGTGCACACACATCTTCAGGGCATGCTCGCGGTCAGGCAGACCGGTGCACTCACATCTTCAGGGCATGCTCGCGGTCAGGCAGACCGGTGCACACACATCTTCAGGGCATGCTCGCGGTCAGGCAGACCGGTGCACTCACATCTTCAGGGCATGCTCGCGGTCAGGCAGACCGGTGCACACACATCTTCAGGGCATGCTCGCGGTCAGGCAGACCGGTGCACACACATCTTCAGGGCATGCTCGCGGTCAGGCAGACCGGTGCACACACATCTTCAGGGCATGCTCGCGGTCAGGCAGACCGGTGCACACACATCTTCAGGGCATGCTCGCGGTCAGGCAGACCGGTGCACACACATCTTCAGGGCATGCTCGCGGTCAGGCAGACCGGTGCACACACATCTTCAGGGCATGCTCGCGGTCAGGCAGACCGGTGCACACACATCTTTGTGTGTGTGAAAACACTTCACCAAAAGCCCCTGCAAGCCTTCCATTCTCTCCCCGCGAGAACAGATCCACTTTGCTTTATGATAATGAACCCAGTGAACTTAAACACAGCATCACTATGTGAGATGGTGGAGGTAGACGGGTATCTGCGTCAATGCTTTGGCTGTGGTAAACTGATTCTGACGGGTGAGCAACAAGTGGCAAAAATAAATCTAATTTCACTCTTTTACACACACCCCATAATGGGATGAGGACATCACACAGCAAACTCACAGTGAGTCATTTCACAAGACATGGAGGAGAGGGGTTTCATATCTTCTACTCTGATTCAGCAGTTACTATGTGTTACGAGGTGAGGTCATTTCCCCCCCGCCCACTCATTGTCCTGAGCCTGAGACGCTGAATGGGAAAATGAGTGTAAGTTATGACAGGTAGGGGATCTAGTGTAAGTAGGTACAAACAATTAAGGACGGCAGTCGTGTTTTGAATGGGGAACGTTACCTCTAGACATGCGTGGGAGGGTGACAAACGTTAACGTTACTCACTACCCCGGACAGAGAACGTGGAAAAAGAAGAGAGACCAACTAAAAGCCACGAGTCATCAAATATCTGCATAAATGAACCACTCTGCTAGTCAGACCAGGGTATGCTGGCATGCTGCACTCAACATGCTTTACTGGTTCTGTTGTAGGGTCAAGACTCCTAACCACAGGGCTGCCAGTCCATACAGACCACCAGGAAGGGTCTCCTAAGGATCAAGCGTACTGTACATTAGCATCTGTCACAGAATACCACAGCATTGATCATTTAAACTTCCATTACATGGGGAGGAGCTCGAACATTGGGAGTGTAATTGTCCCGACAATTCATAGTACGAGGGTCAGTGCATTAAACCTCGCTGCCGTGGATGTAGGTTCGAGAGGGGGACAGGCTGCCGGGTCTTGTTGATTTGTTAAAGACAGCGGCTCCTGGAATGAAAGGGCTACAGAGCCACTTGTGCCGCCAGCCCCTGTGTCCAATCGGCCGCGATCCTCTCATTTCAACTGTGTTCACTTCTCCAGTAGATCAAGTGAAAACAAAAAAAGAACGCACGTAACTCCCTTCCAAACAGCACAGAGGGGCTTGTCTTGGCCCTTCAGGCATGACCAGTAGCGCTGCTAAAAAGGTTGCCCGCCTGGATTCTGTTCGCAGGGTCAGACGCAAGCGCACCCCACCCCTCACCCCCCCACACACACACCCTCTCTGTTCTCCAAATACAGGAGTCAAGTCTAGCTAGAGCTTACACCTCTAGTTATGCCAGACCCAGCTTCCAGTACCTTTGATCTCTTCAGGAAAATCAGCAGTCAGCCAACAAATCACACTCTGTTTACCCCCTGCTTCTGAGCAGCAGGTCTGGGGCTTCTCCAGGATCAAACCCCTCTTCTAGAACAAATAGCAGAATAAACCTGAAATGATCCTCCAGTGACAATGCCAAATTGAAATCCTCTGGCAATTTCAAACCTTTCACCAGATATTTGGCTCCTGTTGTGTTTTAACACCCTAACATGGAGTTCTGTTTGCTAAAACTAAAGTGACACCATGATAGTAACATTAGCTTGTCTGTCATGATTTATGCGTCGGTGTACTAAGACGCTGGAGAGAGACTCTTAAGTCAAGCTCATATTTGTGAATAGTGTTATGTGGCTAACCTTATGACCATGCACTTCAACACCTAACAGACAGCCCCTGTGTTTAAAGTGGGATTGCTTAAGTATACCCATACCTCAACATAACATCATACACTCTCAAGAGTATTCAGTGTTTGGTTTGTGGTCAAGTTTTTTTTAGCTCAAACTAGGAGTTTAATGGGATATAAACTAGCGATACAATATGATTAATGGCCCGAGGTATGGATCTTAAAGAATACGGTTTAAACATAAACATGTGGAAACATTTCATTGCCTTTGTTAACAGTCTTTGTTAAACGGTTTAATGATGGAAACCGGTTTACCCATTATGACATCACAGAGATCTCAGACCAATGACATGCCATTAAAGACCAGCGGTCACAAGGTCTGTGTGTTTGATAGGGGTCAAAGGTCACAGTGAGTCTGGATGCAGACAGACAGTGCTAGGCTAGACATGTAAAGACTAGGTTTCATATTCCAATATTTTCTAGACCCTACCTTAAATCGAATTGGAATTCTGCTTTGGGCCGAAACAATTTAAATCCATTTACCTATAGCGTAAAATTAAACCTTTCCCTCTCCATTCTACTTTTGGAAATGTAACTGATCTGATTATGAGTGATTGACCTGTAAATTAAAGGAAAAAATAAATGCTCCCTATATATCAGATGACATATTCCGCTGCAGTTGTGAGTGATAGGAGAACAGTTTCCAGTGCCAAATAAATCTCCCCTGAAAAATTGAGAGCAGCTTTGGAGGACACAAATCTGGTAGCAATTACACTTGCTTGAGAAACGCATGAAAACCTACAATATTTTATACATTTTTTACACTGAAAGCACATGAAACACTGTCCTTAAAATGTATTCATTCACATTTTAACACAACGAATAAACATAATGAATCAATCAGAGTGAGACACTGCTCGTGATTTTGAAACCAGACACTTTACCAGGTAGATTATACTCAACACTGAGCTTCACAATGACCAATTCAAAAGTCTGCATTCACTCCAATTAATATTGTCAAGGCACTGGGCCTATCCATGTCATGATTGCAATCTTTCCTGACTTCTGCTGCACTGACAGGCAAAACAAACCAACAGCTAACCAAGAAAGGAGCCAGAAATATTTCAATAACAGCTTATTAAAAAGCTGAGTAATGTTGAGTAAAGGGACAAAGTATTATACTAATACGTGTCCATAATGAAACTCTTGTTAAACTTTACCATGACTGTCAACGGTAAAGCACTTTCACAGAGATATGTCTGTTCTGTTCAAATTTGGCTTGCTGTATATTTATTACTGTCTAAGTGGTCCATATCATTATCTCAGGCATAGAGTACCTGGATGATTGTCTACAGATGAACCTTCAGACCAACTTAGACATTGTTTGACAGAGAGCTCCATTGTGACTCCACAACCAATAAACTGTTAAGGGTGTAAACCAAAACCAGATGGGTAGAAAGCGATGCATGAACCCAAGACTTTACAAGCATTATCATAATGTCAACAGAAAACAGCACCTACAGTGACCACATGCAGAGAAGCACGGGGGTGGGAAGGGGGGTAAAACTCACTGCTGCTGGACGTGCTGGGGTCGGACGATGTGGGGCGACTGCTTGACGGTCAGTCGCATCTGGGCCATGTTGCTGACCGGTGCGGGGGCGTACCCCTGCTGAGGTATGGGCCGCTGGGGCACCAAGTTGTGTCCGTTGGCGTGTCCGTTTGTATGTCCGTTGGCGGGGCCGTTCCCAGGCAGGCCTGGGTAGGAGGAGGTGGGCACAGGCTTCTGCTCACATACCTTGCCCTTTGAGCCTGCCTTGCAGACGCAGTGCTGCGGCCTGAGGCACATTCCTCCGTTCTGGCACGGAGGCATGCAGTTGGCTGCGGAAAAAGGGAGAGAAACAGAAAGGGAGGATGTGATGAAAGATGATGTGAATGTACTGTATTCATGTACAAATATACGGAGAGAAACGGGGTAGCGCACACACACACACACACACACACACATGTGGACACACAAATGCAGAAATAAATCCAATAACATACAAAGAACACAAAATAAGCACACACACACAGACATGTGAAATTCCACTGATATCAAGTCATCTTTGGGAGACCCATGGTGGCTATTTTTAATCTTTAATTGAGGGAACACATTTACATCAGTTATTTGCGGTCCTACGGTCATAAGAATGCCTTGCACTGTCGCCACAGCGAGAAGATCTGGTTTGGATCCTTGCTTGCAGCACTGTTTGGTGCTCAGGTGGGCTACCTCCTGGGTCCGTGTGAAGTTTGAACGTGTGTGTGTGTGTGTTCCAAGTGTCGATGCCCCCCGCAGTGTGTGTCTTGTGCTGCTAATATACCGTTATTCTTGTTCTGAATGGACACGTCTCGAACAATCATGGTCTAAAACATCCAAGAAGTCCATGTAAATACCAACTCCATGGTTACCGAGGGTGTGAAACGTATCCCCACTCATCCAAACTGCATTCAGTGACATCATATGGTGAGTGGTGGCGTATATTGTGAGGAAAAGAGATACAGTAGGGAGAATGTCAGAGAAAGAAACGTGAAGAAAAGGAGTGTGCGTGTGCGTATGTGTGTCTTTGCCTTTGTACTGGAGGCTGGCAGGTAGCCTGTAATTACACTGGGCTCCATTCTCTAAAGGCACAGGACTGAGACTGTCATTTCTCAACTACAAAGCGTGCCTCACGGCCACAGCGGCCTAAGCTTGCACACACGCACCCAAACTGGTCTCCGACACACTACACCAACTCCAGATATGCTAAGGCGCTTACTAAAGGATACAGGTCAGTGTGTGTAGTGTGTGCGTGTGTGTAGTGTGTAGTCAAGGGGAGGAAATGAGAGCCTTGCCCCTCCCAGATTCCAGTGGGGTCCCTGCGGGTGTGCCTTGCTATGCTTGTCTCACACTCTACTCGTTAGCCTAATTAGCGCCTTTTGATTTGTGAAAGTGATTAATGAGAGAGCGTCCAAAGTGCTTCAAAAGGCAAGTCATGCACCACCCAGAAGAAAGATCGCTTGTCTCCCCAGCAGTCACACTGGTGGCACAAAGCAAGGAGCCTAATGAGCACATGCTAAACAACAAGAATATCCCTGCCCTATCCTGCATCTTAGGGCGATTACATCAAAGATGACATCAGACTTGTCATTTTTTCCCCCACTCTGCTGAGTTATGTTTGTGTTTCGACATGCCCCCAACCTATCATTTTCCACTCAGGGCACAGTTTAGTTTTTTTTTTGGGCTTTCTTTTCCGACAAGCATACATATTTCTGGCTCCCCCTTGCCTCTGCCCTGCACCTTTGCTGGACCTGAGAGAGGCTGCCATCTGTTTTGTGAATAGGTCCCTCTCTCTGAGACTTAGGTAAGCTACACAAGAGCACTGTTCTATGACAAGGCCAAAGGAGTGAGTGATGCAGATTTAACTGTTAGCTTGGGAAGGAAAGTAAATCATACATGGTGACTTTCTGCTCTTTGATGAAACAACACTATGACCCCCTCAAAAGATGATTTCCATTTGGTAGTTTAGAGAGGACCAAAAGCATGCACAAACACACACAAGTCTAAGCTTGTAGCACACAATTCAAAAAAAGGCAGTGCTTTCTCTCTCAAATATTTTGACAATGATTCAGTTTATTCATATGGATATCTGGTATCTCACTGGTTCTTCTTGGCTAGGGATGGCATTATCTATCCCCTGGCTGGACTTGTGTCTCCATAGCACTAGAAGCAACAGAAAGGACATCTCTAAGGGTGTACAAAGGAAAATATTTCCTACACAGGCCATGGGCAGTTTAAATGTGAAATAAACAGTTTTCATGACCCGCGTCATTCCCATGCACTGACATCTTGGTATATTCAAGAAAAAAAAAAACATTTTCCTAACGCCTTTTCCCTCTTTCATACTTTCTTCAAAAATCTGTCCATCCGAACACAATACGTAGGACAGAGACAGCAATGCCTGGCTACATGCCGACTCAAGCAATTTCGACCTCAAAACCCAACGGCCATTTCTATTAGAGTTTATTATTGCATCGTTGCTTGCGTTGAAATGGAGGGGGGGGGGGATTCAGTAGCTGTGAAATCAATAGGAGAGACCGTGAAGGTTTTGAAAAGAGCTGGACAATACAGTTCACTAGGCATGTGGAGAAAGCCAAGTCGATTAAGACAGTGCTATTGCCGGGTGTTGTGTTCACCCCACTTAACCACATACAGCTCTCCAATGAGTTCCGCACAATGGAAGAGGGCTCTAGTGACTGTGGAAGTTGCCCTCAATCAAGATGAATATTAAAAACCAAGTGCTTGGATGAGGGGGAACACGGGTACAATTCCTCGCAATTATTGCCTAGTTTCCATAATCTATCAGACAGATTGACTGGTTTCGTTCGTAAGACTGACACTGCGCCTTCTCTCTTTCTCTTCCCTTAATCCATCAAAATTTCTTGCGCCTTCGGGTAGAAAAAAGGGGCGGGTGAGCTTGCCTGAGCTTGGCAAGCCTCCATGTTCGCAGAGAAATGCAAGGTATGCATACGGTACGCAGATAGGAGACGGAGAGACTAAACACATACCTGGAGGCTCTAAGTAACCAAAGGAACCCAGAAAGAAAACCTGAAGTAATCAGGGGCAGAAAGCCTGGACAGGGTGTGTGAGAGAGAGAGAGAGACAGAGAGAGAGACAGAGAGAGAGAGAGAGAGAGAGAGAGACAGAGAGAGAGACAGAGAGAGAGACAGAGAGAGAGACAGAGAGAGAGAGACAGAGAGAGAGAGAGAGAGCGCGTGTTGGCCAGGCAACAAGGAGAGACCAAGACACCCGGATTATTTGGTACAAGGAGTATGCACGAACTACTGGCCTCATTGCAGAAGATATTAAGTGGGCTTACCTACAAGGTCATGAAAATACTCTTTAAAGTCATTTAAAAGGGACTTTTTTAAAGCAAGCTTAAACTTAGCAGTTTTAAATGTTGCACTTGACTTTCTGAAGGACATTTTGACCCGTTCGGACTCATCGTATCATGGGTTTCCCTACACAAGAGCATCCACAGCTTAGAAGGAAAACAGTCTTAGCTTTGAGAGGATGAGAAGCATTCTGGAGGCACAAAGACCCTTTTGTGAGTCCATCTCAGCTACATAACAATCTGGCGTCTTCTCCACATGCTATGCTGTCTTCTCAACACACGTGAGGAAAAACTGTAGAAGCATGACAGCTTAAACATATACAAAAAAGTCTAACTCATATCGGGAAGTTGCAAGACGCCTACGGGTTGTATTTTTTCAAAGAGAACCTTCATGAAAACTGAGGACGGTTCCTCCATCGTGCCGTGCAGAATAAAGCCGAAAGTGAAATATTTTCATGTTCTGTTTTGTCTGGCCCGCTCTGCTGACTTTCTGGTTGCGCTCGGTGAAGGGAGAAATGGGTTGGGCAGGTTTTCAAAGCTAGCAATTACCATGCAGGTCCAACAATGTGCACAGCCCCGACAGAGTCCAACGAAAGCATATAGGGATTGATTGGCCATGAGGAAGGCGGTGGCAGGAGTCCCCACTGCAGTGATCAAGGGACACCAAAGACGATTTTGTTGAAAACAAACCAAATGCCAAGTAATCTGTGCATATTGTATTACTACACTATATGACACTTTTAACTCTAGTTATCCTGATGTTTTGTGTGGAAGCCTCCTGGGTTCATTGTCATTGGTTGGTGAAAGTGTTCATACACAGGGTAGTGCCTGAAGGCATCCAGCCTGTGAGCTGAAAGTAATTAGCTTATTCTCAATTAAAAAGCAACTGACTGTATTGGCAATGACACTATTCTACTTATTGTGTTTGAAGATAAATGTTCTGACTGCCACTTGTCTGAGGCCGTCCTTCGTTCACTTGAAACAAAGCACTGACTATGCTCCTCCTCAATTAAATCATCACAAGCCATTTGACAGTACCTCATGAGTGTCTGGAATAGACTGGATACATACTTGGAATATTTCCCCATCATTACAATTGAATTACAGCCCTCTAAATGAACTGAGGAGTTTGTGTATCTGAATCACATGCCGTCAGAGGATGCAATAAAACAGACCAAGAACACTGGAACAAAGCTCATCCGACATACCGTTATAGTCTGTAAGTAATGTTCATGATAGCTTAACGGTTATAAATATTGCTGTTGCCTCATTGCTGGCCATGGAGAAATGGACTCAAGTTATAACACAGAGACGTTTTTTTCTGGTGCTCTAATGATGCTGTAAATGCTGGATTAACTTGGTCCTAAAGACTTCATATATTGTGTGTGGCTTCACATAGAAACTAAACAGGATTTAAAACATGTTACAAGATGGGTATGGTATGATTTTCACAGTTTCTACAAGTCAAATCAAATCAAATGCATTTGTATAGCTCTTTTTACAAGCAAGCATGTCACAAGCTACCCACAAGATGAAGAAGAAAAAAACTGGGCTTGGTGGGAGGTTGAGGCTTCGGTGTGACTGACAAGCTGAAAGAACACTTTATGCACAGTGGCTACCGAGCCACGTGTCAAGTGTCGCCAGAACAAACAAAATTCATTTCTATTAAGAAACTCTTTTGTTAGCACTTTCAGGGGTGGTTGTAAAGGCAGGGGGGCATCTCGAAATCAAGCTCCATTAAACATTTTGCGTGGTGAATTTACAACCTAGTCTATCTTCCATGACAGGAGAGGTGGGGAAAAGAAAAGAGCTGATGCTGAAAAACTAATTGAGCTAAAAAAAAAATAAGGATATGGAGAGCGCTTCATAAAATACATGACTGACTATCGCCCAGGAATGAATTATTATCATATTTTTCCATATTCCAAAAAACAAGCTCATTTTAGAGAAGGGGGGGGGGGGGTAAAAGAAAAGTCCAGCATGTGTATTGGTCACTTACACTGATTCATCAATCACAGAAGTATCATTCATCATATTCATTACAATTTTCTACAGCAGTCCATAGTTGCAGATTGATAGTGTAATGTGACTAAAAACCTCTCCACACAGCGCCTCCCTCTTGTACTACACTTGAAATATTATCACTGTGAGTAGTGGAAACTCATTCAAATGAGCAATGACTAGTGTCTGACCCGTGTATGACCAGTGTATGACCAGTGTGTGACCCGTGTGCAAGTTCAAGTTTGAAGGACGTGTGGTCGTTTTTTCTGAACAAAGTTCCACTCCCATCATGTAAATCTACCAACAACAAAAAAAAACTCGGAACACTTTTACTATTATAACATACAGCAGTCTGAGCTTCTGCAACATTTCATCTGTGATCCCAGACCTGTCCTCCCCTTAACTCCTGCGTCTGGCTTGGGAGAGTGGAACTCTGGTCCTAACATCAAAGGAACCCATGAAAGCAGTGGGCACTGCAGGAATGTCCACTATTGGTTCTCCTCCAGGAAGCCTTGCGCTGCACTTCCTGTGCCCATGTAAACAGGAGCATTCCCCAGGGCAGGCCTGCCCTCCTCTCCCACCCTGCCACTGAACCGCTGCTCAGGACACCAATGGCAGAGGCAACAGCTACACAGTCGAGTGGAGGGAAATCCAATCGAGAAACATGAGCTCCCATAGGAATACCATGTATGTTATCAACAGACCAGCACCAAACTGACAATGAATTATGGCCTGCTAAACAAAGGACAAATAAACACAAAACTGAATAGACCAAAACACAGAAACACACACATATAGAGACAGACAGAGACACAGGCAGACATACAGACACAGCCCTCCCCTTGGCTCCCTCATATGTAACGAGCTGGCAAAGGCCTCACCATCGAATAAGAAAGCAATCTGCAGCCGGTGGGGCCTGTGCCAAGAGGTATAACGCACTCCAAAACATGTTTGATTTTTTCTTCTCAAGGCCCTAAACTCCACTCCCCATCCAGCCTTACGCCCAGTCATTCCCATGCAATAACAGTGTTCTCATGACTGTGCAGTGGCAGGGCCAGAACACTGACAGTCTAGTCATTGTCTCCCAGGTGGGCAGTCACAACCGCAGCAATGCCAGTTATTTATATAGAGCACAGCATAGAACACCGCTGTTCTCCTATCTGTCACTACCAATCATGCGAAGGCGCCCTCAGAACATGGCAAATTATATTTATATATTATGTGTAGGCTTGGATGAGGTGCCAAGAAGTGTAGACGGTTGCTAGGGACGGTATAGCGGATAGACTTGACTCGGTGTGATGTTGGGATTTTGGCCAGGCGCTAGCTAGCACATGAACAAGGGTAGTAAAGACTATTCTGCACCTTTTTTTCCAATGAAGAAGCAGCGAGGTGCCAGATCTAGAAACATTTTTTGAAGAATTCAATGAATTCAAGGCTGCTGTCAAGAACTGGAAAGCTAATTTTGGGCGGCTGAAGCGGTTGGCTGGTGTTCAGGGGTGGCTGTGGCACTGTGGTTGTGTGTGTGTGTGGGTGTTTACAGTCACTCACGCTTGGTGCAGCGTTGTGATCCAGGGGCCTTACTCCATCCGTGACAGCACTGCCCTCCACAGACATTCACCCTGCAAATACACCCAGAGAGAGAGAGAGAGAGAGGAGACACTGTCATAAACACAAACCCACTTGGGTTTAGACATCCACACACCCCAGCAACAATAACAGATGCTAAGTCTCACTCAATAGTAGGCACTCGACCTAGTGTTTTATACTAACTATCATATAACCATGCAGGCCCACCTGCAAGCTCACTGGTATGTTTTAGCTGGCTAACAACCTGCCCCGTCTAGCCTAAGGTGACCCAGTGATACATGGAGTTACATTAGTTGTGGTATTTGGAGTTTCCATTCATGGGAGGTGAAATTCAGAGCCCCTGGCTACAGTTCAAAGTGAGAGTGTGCGCTTCCTAGTGACACATTTGAAGACCCAGATGGGGGCCAAGAAAAATTAGGTCATAGTCCTGAACATGGATTTACACTTCTAATGACAAGAATATATATGATTGTGTCTCTTCACATAATTGATTTACTTAAATGGGAAACTATATGAAGGAATTTAGTGCAGTTAAGTGCGGTGCCCCTATATCAAGTCTGCCCATATCAAGTCGTCAAGAAAACCAAGTCGATAACTGCCATCAGCACTTATTGCATATGAGAAAAATAACTTTTCTGTTGGACGACTTGTTTTGGACACTGGTTGTAGCGTTCTCCAAAGTTGGCTGCAGTGGAGGCAACCTTCTCAGAGCAATTATCTCACAAAAGTTAGTCATGTAAAATGAAATCATATAGGTGTCCACTATTTTCCCTTACCCTGACAGTTTCATTTGGTGATTCTGATGAACGTTGTGGCTGGTGTGCCGAATGACTTGCTGATGCTGCATAAACTGGGTGTCCTGCCGAAGCGGGATTGGATTCGCTTGGTTTCCCATCCTGCGGGTTCGGACCTGGCCACCGAAACTGGACGTGAGCTCCACATTGTATGAGTGGGGCTGTCCCGTGGCACCGGAGCGCGATGAAATGGAACTCACATGCACCCTGTCCGTACCGCTCGGTCCTGGCTGCAACACGTAAAACCTCCTAAAACCACTCTGATCCGTGGAAATAAATGCCGGGGAAACGAATAAACCTATTGAAAATATGAGCTCCCATCTAATCCAAGCCATATCAACTCCGTATCCGTTTAAAAAGAGATGACCTAAAACTTTGTTAGAATTTCCTCGGGGAGGGTCTGATATAGCTTCAACTGCGCGCAGTCCGTTTATGAAAAATAAAACTCCTGTGACTCTATCGCAAGTGAAATTCTATGTCCCTGAGCATATTCGTCTAGCCTGCGATATCCAGCCCGAAGGAAAAAGAAAATCTAACAACGTAGGCTTAATTAATAAAAGTCCAAACTTAAATATGGCATTCAAAACGTTAGAAAGGGTGTAAAATAAAGCCCTGCTTTATTCCTGCGCAGGACAGGGGGGAGCTGGGCAGCAGATGTTACGGCTGCTATGGCTACGTCTGTGCGATACTTTACCCCGTAGATGAGATTGAAAACTCTTTAAAAAGTTTCACTGTGTAAGGGCAGGAGTTAGTGTCAGAACTGAACAGCCAATCTCCGACAGACATGACGTCAGGAGGAGTGGGACGCCAACGAAGGGGCTGAACCCTAAAAGTTTTGGAGCTGTAGGATCTTGCAATTGCCCTAAAAGTCTCATGGAATCTCTATTCTTGAAACAGTCTCAGGTGCGCCTCCGCTAAACGGACACATCAGAACTCCAACGTAGTAAAGTAGGTATTTGCTTAGAAAAAGACATGTGCATACCCCTCTCTCCTTAAATCTTTAACGCAACATTTCAGCCGGTTCCGATTATTCAAAAACTCCTCCAATTTGAAACGATAACATTCTTATGTTGGTTACAGTCCTGAAAATGCAAATAGACAACCAATCTTCATAAATTGGAGCAACGTATTTACAAAGCCACGTGCGCACCATCATTCATCTAAATTCCCACGTGAAGTTGCATACTTATCCAGTTTATCAAAGGGGCGTTCCTTCATGCGCTTCAACTTTTTCACACTTGTCCCGCCGAGTGCTCTCCTCCTACCGCTAGGTTAGCATACCAACATCCAGTGTAAATTGATTTGCAGTGAGTCATTATTTGAAACGGCAGAGGAATAATTGACTGCGATGAGTTCATCGAAGACATTTTCATTAATTACAGAGAAAGCGATTGACGGTATCCGTCTCCACCCATAAGAACGTGAACCTCTCAAACTCCGTAGTCTGCCAGTGGGCGCAGTGATAAGAGGGACACATTTAATGAAGAATTACCCCCACCCACACAGGGGTCTGAGGGTCGCTGGAGACAGAGGTGTCATGTTCTTATTTATAGATAGAAATAACGAGAAAACCGTCAGCTCTCCAAAAGTGCATGACAAGATGGAATGAGGACCGTTGCTCTGAATTTGACCCCCACAGGGTGATGGTAACCAGAGCTCTGTCTGGTGGAGGCGCATCCGCTTTGAGGGGGACCCGATATGGAGAACACAGGGTGAGGCTCCAAAGAGATTACACACACAATGTGTAATCACCCAATGATGCAATTTCAAATAGCTAGAAGAGAACGCAATCGCC
Source organism: Hypomesus nipponensis (assembly GCF_054491055.1). Classification (NCBI taxonomy): domain Eukaryota; kingdom Metazoa; phylum Chordata; class Actinopteri; order Osmeriformes; family Osmeridae; genus Hypomesus; species Hypomesus nipponensis. Next base: position 11,759,563 of record NC_140371.1, on the reverse strand, counting down.
CAAGTGGATGTTATAAATCTGGGTCAGGATTCATGGTCTAGAACTGTCTGCCTGCCCAGAGGCCATCAGCAGTTGTGGAACAAGTCAAAATGAGTCAGGACTGAGGAGGTTTGTATTGTATGAATGCAAAAGATGCCTCCTTCTCCACCTCTTATTTTATCATGTTAGACCAGGTTACCTCAGAGCTTTCCAGAGCACATAAGCCTAAACCTTAACTGTCTGTGGACTTCTGGAAAGGAAAGTCATTACACCCGTGATTCATCTGATTGAAAAAGTCAAAGCCTACAATTGTACCAGTCATACCATTATTTTGTTTTTTTCAACTACACCCTTAAGAAAGGTACACTTTTTGGACTTTTAAACCCTTAAGGCCTGAAGTCACAAATCCTTACTGACAAACGACAAACAAGCTGCAATACATTCAGTGGATCCTCTCCAGTTGGGATTGTCACTAAGAAACAGCAGGAATGCTGGGAGCAAAAACGGGAGGGTCAGGCCAAACAAGGGCGGTTTGTTTACCCACATCAGAGAGGCCCCTCGGAGGGTCAGACGTAACAGCAGAGGTGATTTACTGCATCCGGATTTATGCCCACACCTGTAGAGTTACATTAGTGTTCAAACCCATAAATGACAACAGCACAGAGTGGTTGCAGTTCCTCATTTTCTCTTTAATGACGGACATTTGGGGGGGGGGGGGGGGGGGTAATCTGGGTTGATATGGAAACATATTTTACAATGTGAGGGATGCCATACAGTACAGCAGAGCTGCAAATATATATTGGGTCCTTGGAAAACAAAACAAAAAACCTTTTGAAACAGTTTAGTGCATTAATCCAACAGTCCTTGGAATATTATGCCTTGTCCACACTGTGGAAGCTTTGGAAGAATAAAGCTTTTTTTTTTTTTTGCCACAACATCTTCAGTTTGACCACTGTTGTAACCTGAACAGTGGCGAGCAGGCTTCCCTATCAGGTCTTACAAAAGTCCCATTTCTCTGTCAGCTCTGATAAGCCCACCCTTCAAAGCGTGGCCGAGCCACGAGGCCCCTTTCACCACTCCTCATTCTACTGACAAAACAGCACAGGCACAGGCAAACATCATCTTCTATGATAGCTATAAAAAAAGACAACAGAGATCAAACATAAAGCAATGTCAAGGTCATTTTCCATCGGGAGGAAAAACCCATCTGTGCTGAAGATTCTTGAAATAGTTTCCCCCTGTCGCCCCAGGGCATGTTGATGAGGAGCTAGTGTGTGTGTGTACTTCAAATGTGCACATGTGTAACAGGGAGCCTGTATGTGTGTGTGTGTGTGTGTGTCTGCCTGCCTACACAACAGTTGGCGTTTGAGCAGAGTGAGAGTGTGGATGTGGGGGAGGTTAGGCGGGATGACACTTTCACGGCCCGCTGGCTCCGAGGTGATGAACGTCCACACGGTGCTGGCTGCTCCTCCGTTCTCCCTCCCGACACCTCCTCATCTCTCCTGGCCCGGCCCACCGAGCTCCCCCACCTCACTGGGCTCTCAGCTCTCAGAGCGGGCGGAGGGGCGGGCAAGTAAGGCAACTTTATAGAAAAGGCACGAGCAATTTCGATACAATTCCGGAAGGTTCTTTTTGGGTTTGTTCAACTGGAGATGTGTGGCTCTCAAGATATATTGAGTGTATTATTATTATCATGATTTTTAACAGAGTGAGTAGAGGACTGTCCATTCAATCATAGGCTGGCTAGAGTAAAAAAAAAGGGTTGTGTAGGGGAATAATCATGCCGATTGGCCACGCAGTTGTCCGCCAAGGTCCTGCAGCTCAGCGATGAGCTTCTCCAGCTCTTCAACGTCGCCCTTCAGTTCGTCATGGAGATCTCCCGTAGTGACGTTAGTGTGTAGTTGCTGTGGAGATAAAAAAAAAAAATAAAATAAGACAAAAAAGAAATACACTGAAAAACGAAACATTCACAAACGGTGAAATCAGATGAAGGCAGGAGGCTCTCCCACTGCCGACTTCATTTGTTTCTAGGACACCAGCCCCAAGTGTACCCATCTAACTGACAGTTCTATCCCAGTAGAAGGGCAGGCGCCCAGCTGCCGTCGAGGGCTGATGTCGGTGGGTGCTGCTGCTGGACTGCGAGGTGAGCTGGGGGAGCAGGCACAGTACCTTGGCTTTGGTGGCGAGACTCCTCAGGCTGAGGCGAGCAGACGACAGCATCTGCAGGGCCTCCTGGGGGCGGCTCTTCGTCTTACTGCAGCTGACGCAGACTGGGGAGGGAGAGGCAGAGAGGACTCGTCAGCGCTTCAGGTGATCACGCGCGAGTGCAACGCCATCGTCCCCGGGTTCTTTAGGACCCAGAGGACTGCTGGGCCACACACGGGGGGGGGGGCTGGAGAGTGTTCGTGCTGCGGTCAGGAGAAGCCTGAGTCATGTGCTTCAAAGGGAAGGATGACGATTGGCTTAGGGTCAGGGTTTAAGAGGTTGGGGTGGGGGGGTCTTCAGGGGCCCATCCTGGGGACCCTGTAAACCTCTGGGCATGTGCATGACTAACACATCCAACATGGACACAGTGAGAGAATAAACCCACAGACAGGGGTGGGGAGAGGGAGTGAGAGAGAGAGTCATTTCCCCTGGAAGGAGTTAATGAGCACTAGCGGCGGTGTGCCTTATGGCACTGTCATTTCTCAGTGTGTGTGTGTGTGTGCGTGCGTGTGGACTGGACAGAGGCGCTTGAAAATTATTAATTGGAGCGCAACCTTTCCTCAATAGTCGTTTAATCACTCCCATGATCACGGTCCCTGACAACACGATCAAAATGTCTTCCGTAAAAGCGCCACTTCACTTTCGGGCGGCCCTTAAGCAGCTCTCCATTCAGGTTGATCAGACACTATGAATATGCTATTAGACCACTGTAGTATCCAATCCATTATTATTTTGAAGCGCAGCTTGCCATTTGCACCTTGATATGTATTCTACACGAGGTCTCTTCAGCCGTGTCCTTCAGTAGCTCCACAGGGCCATCCCGTTCCTAGATATCAGCTTCTCTGCGAGGACCTGCTTCAAGCCCAGCTGTGTTTCTGGCCTGTGGAGGTGTGGGGATATTGATAGGGCTATTTCCCAGCAACGCAGGTTCCTTTGGTGCGGCCGTTTATCCTCCGGCTTTTATCTTCCTTTCGCACACGAGGAAAGAAAAACAAAACGTCCGAAGCCCCTGCCTCTGGAAGGCCCTCCCCCTGGATGCCTCTTCACCACCAGAAAAGGTCAAAACACTGATTTATGGTAGTGGTGCTCTCTCTCTCTGTCTCTCTCTGTCTCTCTCTCTCTCTCTCCTTTCTCCCCCCCCCCCCCCGCCGCCCTCCTCCATCATTCCATCTCTTCCTGGCTCGGTGGCTGCCGGGGCTCGGGTCCGTCAGAGGGATTATAAGGCTGAGTGATGGGACCGGGGAGGTGGGGGTGGGGTTCCGATACATTAGCCAAGCCCCGCCCCCCCTCTTTATAAATCATTAATATAAGCCAGTCTCCGGTGCCTTGGTGAAGGACACAGGATGGTGGGTGGGAGAAGGTGTAGTAGATTCCTACTGTAGTGTGTGTGGGTGTGCGGTGTGTGAGAAATCAGGGGTGCGAAGGGGGACGGATTGTGTGACCTGAGTGACGATGAGCGTCGGTAGCCGAGAGAGAACCGCTTCGTCCACATTGCTATTCCTTCCATGTTGTCTCCCCCCTCCCCCTCCCTCGTCCTGTCTCTGTCCGCCCCTGATGTTTAATTCAACACAGTGTCCAGCGGTAATGAAAATCCTGGGGATCCTGGAGATTAACAACTTTACTGCAGGTGCTCTATAGGACACTCTCCGGCATCTGCCATCTGTCCCGTCCCCCCGCCAGGCCCCCCCCCCCCAACCCACCCCAGGCACCGCTGCGGGGGCCTAATTGTTTAGATGGGGCGAGGGGGGGGGGGGGGTAGCTTTGGTGGAGGGCAGTAGGGTAAGCGGCTTGTTTGTCTTCTTTTCCCTCGTTCAGGTGTCTGCCATCCATCATCCCTCCTCCCCCTTCCCACTGTCACCCGGCGGCCGACGCACAGGCCCTGGGGGAGACGTGACATGAAGCCTGATGGAGCGCGTGGTCCGCGCACACGCCGCGCTCACGTGTGGCGCCGGGCGGCCGCGTTGTGGTTCGTCCCACCGACCGTTCCCGCGGAGGGAGGGCCGGGGGGGTAGCGTGCGAGCGAGTGGGTTTGTGTGAGCGGAGGGGGTGTGCGGAGCGTGGATCCTCACCGGTGCCCATGTCTATGGCCCTCCTGATCACCTCCTTGAAGGTCCCCGTGTCCTTTTCCCAGCCGCTGGCTTGCATCTCGCACCGGTGGGCCTTGGAGAGGAACTGCAACGCCTGGTACACACAGACACACACACACACACACACACACAAGTGAGGGAGGGTAGGGGGGTGGGGAGCAGGGATGGGAGGGCTATGATAGATGCCACTCCAGTGCCAAAGAACACAAGGTCAAGAAAGGGGCTCCTGTCGTGATTAAGGAACAGCTTCATCAACACTCGGCTGCGTGTGACATTTACACACGGGACACCATCCATCACGGCGCAGGCGACGTGCCATGGCGCAAAATTAATCTGTCCGACTCGTGCGTTGATATCGCCTTATCAGTTATAAATGAGCCTAGAAATAGCTTATTAACTGGTGCAGAGTTCATTAACGCAATCACTTTCTCAGTGTCCGGATGTGCGTACGGCACATTTCATCTGATCCGTGTTGTCAGAGAACACGGGGGACGTGGTGGGAGCAGGACGGAGGCCAGATAAGGGGTCATTAAGAGAGATGTCGGGGCGGACCTCGTGGGGTTTCGTTGGGCGAGCGACGGGGCGCGAGGCTGGAAGACCGACTGACCTTCTCGTTGTCGTCTGCGTCGGCGCTGTGCCCGTCGCCGTAGATCTTGGCGTACTGCAGCCAAATTTGCCCGTCGGTGGGGTGGCGAGCGGTGGCGCGGCCCAGGAGCTCCTGGACTTTGGAGCGCAGGGAAGCACTCGTCTCCCCGTGGCTGTCTCTGAGGTTCTCCACCACGGCCCGCACCAGGATCTCCAGGATCTGCACACAGAGGGGGTAGGAGATGAAGAGTTCCGCTGCCGGGGTCCTGTGGCGTGGTGAGGTGGTGTGGTTTGTGCGGCTAAAACTCCCATGTTTGTTCCAGTTAAACCCAAATACGACACGCTTGAATCACAGTATGTTTCATGTCATCGAGTACATTGAAATGCAGATCCTGAGGCCTAGAGCTGGGCTTGAGCTAAAGCCTGGGCACACGGTTTCACTCAGCCTGCCCCATGCACCCCCATGCTGTGAATTAAAGAGTGGCTCCATATGGTTCTATTAAAAGAGTGTGTGTGTGTGTGTGGGGGGGGGGTGGCGGACGATGGAGGACACTGGAGGAGGGGGTCGTTAATAAGTGGTTGACTAGTGACCACACTGGCTTACACCACGCATCCTCCCTCCCTCCCAACATATGTCTGGGTGGCATCAATTTCAATCGGCCTGTCGGCGTCAACACTGGGACCGCTTCCACTTTTGTGAGCGCCATCATCGCCGGGTTACCATTTCACACAGATGCTCGGTTTCAGTCTCCCCTCCCCCCCTACCCCCCCCCCCCCCCTCCCGCCGAGTGTGTGGCATTTGCCCCGGTCCGATGCCATACTTTTGGCAGCGAGAGTTGGATATCGAAACTGCCAGAAATTGTTGGGCTTGTTCGCCACTGGAAAAGACAGTGATATATGCGAAGTCATGAGCAGGCGCGCAGCACAATTAAAACAGTTTGGACAAATAGCCGGCAGGGCGGATCAACAGCAAAACAGGATTCCAACCAGCCCCCTTTGTTTACATGTATGAATTAAATTGTCTCCCACAGGATTAACAGAGGAGGATTCATCACCGCACTAAAAACCGAGTCTCAAATGAAAAGCCAGAGCCAAACCCATGCGCCCACCATCAACTTGACATATGCGTTCTATAAAGCGGCAAGGCGAGGGAAACGCGGGGGGATGGTATCAGAGGGAGACGTGTTGCCAGGTCGCTCCCCGTGCCACACTAAAACCCAGGAAGTGCTGCCGCGTTCTGGGCCTCATCCCGTCTGTCATGGGGAACGTTTATTCATGAAGCCCGCGCCGCCGCTCCCAGCGCTGGACGCTCTGCAGTCACCATGCGGGCTCTCGGTGGAGGGAGAGGGGAGATGAGTGTGGGGTAGGTGGGGACAGAAGTCTGGTGACGCCTCAAATGTGTGTCTGTGCATTGAATATGTGATGTAATGTTGAATGAACGCTACATTTTGTATTGCTTGAGGGAAGCTGAGGTGCAAAGAGAGAGAAAATAAGATGGCAATTTGTTGTTTCATTGTCTTCTGCAGGGGCAAATAAATCTAAAAACCCACCCATGAGTGTGCCTGTTCATGCCCTGAACCGTTATAATGGCATAGCGCTGTGTATTAGGGCTTTTTTTCAATCAAAAATGCTCTGCGCTGGTTAGGGAGTACTTGGCTGAAAAAATATTTCAAAAGGGGTACATCACTGAAAAAAGGTTGAGAATCACTGTAGTATACAACCAAATGGTTAAATACAAACTTACAGTGTGTGGCAGATAGGAACCAGTAAAATGGGCCTAGGGAAAAATCTGACTGTGTTTGTGTGTGAGAGAGACAGTGTATGTGGACTCCTGTGGGTCAGAGAGGGTACAGTGAGTAGAGGGTGACTCCACCCATCTGTCTTAGCCTGCTGTCACAGCTTCTAAAGTAACACCTTTCCCCCTCCCAGGGAGTCTGGGATAGTCTCTTTACCGCTCTGTCTCTCTCTTTTTTCCCTCCCTCCATCAACCTCAGGAAAAAGTGGAGCCCCCACCCCCAAGCGGAGTTCTACAGGAGATCTGATCTCTCGGCCTCCGCTTCTCACAGTAACACACGAGCAGGCCGTTCTTGGGGGTGTGCCTAAGATAAACAGACATCTTCACAGACAAGTAGATCAATCCACTCGGTGTCTGGGTGGTGACTCTTAAACGAGACGCTGTTACGGCGCCGAAGCGATCCCTCCCCCCTGCCAGCCACTTATGGATGTGGGTTTGAAATCCGTACTCTCGGCAAGCTTTTTCGGGCTGAATTCCATTCCCGCTAAAAGAGTCCAGTATCCAACACCGCACATATGCACACTGTGTGTGGTCTAGAAATGGGCCCTCTTCATCATATCTTCCAAATCATAACACTTCCTCTGTGTGTGTAATGAGAGTTCTACAGTAAGCAGCTGGCGTGTACTGTACATCCTGGTACCAAGGAAGAGGATGTGCCATGTATGATAAACAGGGTTTCCTTCTCCAATTCAGGTTCGAGCAGGGGCTGATGTGCCTTATCGGGCAGCTGTCACTCTAGCTGGTGGAAGTCACAGTGTGTATGTGTGTGTGTGTGAGAGAGGAGGTGTGTGTGTGTGGGAGGATGCTGAGCTTTAATGTTGATTGACAGCTCTCTTCTACCACTGGGCCACCATACCACCCTGAAGGTAATTTGAGCTTGGAAGGAGTCTGCTATTGATCCATTTCATCTCTCTGTCCGTGATGATGAAAATGTGTAACAAATTAAACCCTTAAATGGGACTTTTTTGGGGGGGTCAATGCCGAGAAAAGCGACACCTCGAAGGGGAAAGTGTATGGATTGTTCCGTCAGATTCCTGCTGTATCCGGTTATAGTGTGAAATGAAGAGGGCGAGTATTGTGCTCCTCTAGACAGACAGAAGGAAGGAGGGAAGAGGAAATGATGGATGTGTGTGGAGTAACGAGAGCAGATGAGGGAAAGAGAAAAAGCAGGGCATTCTGTCCGTTGGTGGTTTTGTCTTCTTTCAGAACGGCATATTTAAAAGAAAAACCACCAATCCTCTGTCTCACAAGCGAAACTGGGGTGGCGAGATTGTATGCAACTTTAAAGAAGCGTGTGCCTGTGTGTCTGTTCCTAATAGGGCTGCAACTAACAAATATTTTAATAATCGATTAATCTGTCGATTAGTTTTTCGATGAATCGGATAAGAACTACAATTTTAAAAAGCTTTAATTTCCAACCCATTATTCAAAAACACAACTGACAGTGCAAATTCACAGTGCAAAAAATCTTCAGAATGTGCACAAACAGGCACACAATTTTGAAAGTTATTAATATTAGCATGGATTTAATGCTATTTTCAAAGATGAGCCATTTGTTTGAGTTTTGTTTAAAACTATTGAAAATTGAAAGGTTGTGGTAGTAGGCCAGACTTTATTAGAATAATCTGGTGTATATTTAAGACATTTTTTGACACCATTTTGAAAAAGTTAAGATTTGTGAGGATTAAGCTATTTTCAAAGATTAGTGATTTTCTATCATTTTATTTGAAACTTCATTGAAAAGGTACAGGCTGTGGAAGTATACCAGACATTGTTAAGATACTCTGGTGTCTGTTTGAGGTTTTATATTCCAAAAAATATTATAAAAGTCTTTTATAATGTCCGGTCCATAACTTCAGTGTTGAGATGACAGTCTCTTGATCCTCTTGGAGCATGGAGGGTCCCTCTGAGATGTGTGAGCACATCCATACAGATACACAGGTACCCAGGCCCTTCAGCTATCTCCACAGAGACCCCCGTCCCCGTCCAACAGCTTCCAAAGGATAGGAATCCACCGGAACCAATGGGGACTCTTCCCTCTTCAGTCATTCGGTATTGTACATTTTACCATGCGAGCGGGGTGTGGGGATCTTGGAAATTGCGTTTGACTGAAGAGATAAACAGAAAGATCTAGGCCAGGAGGGACTGTCAGAGATGTTGGCTGATAAACAAGCCCCTCAAAGGAAGAATCTGGGAGCGGCGGCGGGAGGTAGGGCGCTAATCGCTTCACCTCCTGTTCAAGCCACAATCAAAAGACAGTGAGTCAGGCGTTCCTAAAAATACCCACGCCAAATATACACGCGGCTCTGAATGTGCACGGTTTGGGTGAAACCACGTTAAAAGTGCTAGCGGGTGGAGGTGGCACCGTTCAGAACGAGGGCACGTCACAATAACGCAAACTAAAATAGAACCGGTGGAAGAAGAAGTTACGATAGCAGACTGCTGCTTTAAGCCCTCGTAAAACCAATCGGAAACATTTGAGTGCGCTGCTCTGAAGGCCACACGACCTGGGACCTAAGAGACTGGCTTCCCTCCTCACTGACGCAACAGAAAAAAGGAAAGGCCAAGAAGAGAGACGGTCCTATTTTCCCCCTCTTCTTTTTACAAGAGAAACGCGTGTTGTGAAGAATGCAAATTAAAAATCCCAATTACAGCATTGAGATCTCTCACTAGGCAGCAGTGGAAGCTGCCCTGACCTTTCAAACTTGTGCTTTTCTATGTTTCTTTTCTCCTAATTGATGAGGTGTGCAGGCACCTCTCCAAACAGAAATAAATCCAATGAAACTGGGAGAGACAAAAAAAATAATAAGAACGAAACGGCCACAAAAAATAAATAAAAAAAGAGCTGGAAGATGAGAGGGAGACAGAGGGGGCGGAGAGGGAATGTAATAACAAAAACAAACTCATTTTGGAAAGTGAGTAAGAAAATGAAGTGATTCCAAAGCCCGGTCTGGTGTCAAGACTGTACCGGAGAGGAGAGGTGAGAGCAGTACGAGAGTGGATTGGAGCACCACAGCCTCAAGAAAACACATCCCAGAGAAGGTCCACACTTGCTGTCACTCATAAGTGCCTTGTTTGTTATTTTGTTCACATCCAGGTGGCCAAACAGACATTTCCTCTTTAAAGTTAATTGCTCCAAACCAAAGCGACAAGAACTGCATATATTTTCGGAATGAAATCGGAGGGGTGAAATAATATGGTCTCTTTGCTTGTTTATTTTGAGGATGTTGCAAATGTTTCTATTTAGCATGCTTGCTGAATAACATCCTGTAGGTTTGTTTTGAAAAAGAAATCATCTGAAAGTGATTAATAAGCCTTGGAGGAAAACAGAACACTGTTTATAATACAACAGGGAAATTAAAGTGGGGAATATAAAAGGTTGTTGTTGTTAAGACCCCAATTGCAATATGCTGACTTCCTTGTTCAGCGCAGGGCTCACGGAGATGAGTTGAAAGGAACGTCAGATGAAGTCAAGTAGGCTGTGCAGATTGAAACCAGCCAGCTCCCTGATCCCCTGCCCCCCCCCCCCCCCAAACCCCAGACCAGCCTGAGGGTAAGAGAGGCCCTGGCAAGTGTTTGCCTGGACCTCTTCTCCAACAGCTAGCTGGAAGCCTCAAACTACCCTCATATTTTTCAATTCCTGGAGAGGATTCTCGAGATCGACAAACCTCCCCCCCCCCCCCCCACACCCCTTCTTCTATCCCAGCCCCTCATCGTTACGCTCCCACCTCTTTACTCTCCTTCTCTTTCCCCAGGTCTCCCCCCCCCTCCCCCTCCCTAACCCCTCCTCCTCCCCTTTATTCTGAAGTCTGCGGTAGCATTTTTGGCGGACTAACGCCACGGTCATCTGCCTCAAACGCAAAGTATTTCCAAACACGACTTTATTTGCCTTTCTTGTCAACAAGTCGAGGTGGGGCGATCGCTGAAGCTGCAGTTGCTATGTTCTTTTTCTGATTGTAAATGTCAATTGGAACACTCCTGAAGGCGCAGCACCGATGCTAACATCTGGCATCGGCGCTCACGGTGCTTCAAAAAAATGAGTACCGTCGGTGTTTTGTTATTTTAGCATCACAAGGTATCGTAAGTATCGGTTCTCGTGAGATCCCTAGTTTGAGTTAGCCTGGCTCTGCCGTCCTACATACTTCCACTCAATTTTGATTTTGCTTCTGTACTCGGTCTGGCCATTCAGTACGTAAGTCAGACTTGCAGGTTCATTTTTAACCAACACATTTTTTCCAGCTACGGCAGCTAGCTCTGTTACAGTAGTGGTGAAGGAATTTGCTAAGGCGAACGCTAGCGATTGGTTATGGCAGATCAGAGTGGCTCTGGGCAGATCCAATAGTTTTAAACTTCAACAGAGTACCCGCCTACAAGAAAATCAACGCTTGTCAATGGAGCGAGGCCAGACTCTCTGTACAAATGAAATGTACGAGAGTCTGGTTAGGACCAGGCTAAGTTTGAGTAACTTCCTTGTTATAATAATCTTAGGAAACTATAAATCTCAGTTCGGTGTTCATTCGTTCATTTGCCCTCAAAGGGAAATTTAAGGGAGGCACTCAACTGATGTCTGCCAAATGTGATCTCCCACACTGATTTGAGGGAAGCCATCAAAGGGGCCTGTCCATGTGTTCCATTACGTGCAGCTTGAAGCACCGGCAGAGCAGTGCAGTTGAAAGCCTCCCGGGTGTAACCCAGCTACCTGTACGTCTTTGTATTTGTCCCTGATGTCCATGAGGCGGTGGTAGGCCTTGATGCCCTCGGCGAACTCGCCCACGTCGATGCACACGGGGAGGAAGTTCTCCCAGATCTGCCAGTGCTCGTAGTTACACTTGAGAGCCTCTTGCAGGGTTCGGAAGGCCTTGTTCCTGTCAGAGAGAACCGGACAGAGAGAGAGAGAAAGAGAAATATAAAGAGGTGATTAATTCCAGACAACTAATTCACGGGGCGATGCTTCAAATCAGCTTTACGGTATCAAATACCTGGTGAGGAGGACTATTATTACAAATGACCAAACCTCTAATTTTCTTGTGGGCCATTAAAACACTTGGGTAGATACATTATTTAAGGTCATATGCATGTACCTCTGTGATCATGACAGCTTGCCAGGTAGAACAAAGGTAAGTTAGACCGAAAGCTACCCATGGTGTCTCCCCCCGCCCCCCATTCAGAGACTCCAGACACCATACAGAATCCGAATCCTCCCACTCACTCTGATCTACCTCAAGACACACACATCACACAGGGGTACGCAAAGGCACACACACACACACACACACACACACACACACACACACACACACACACACACACACACACACACACACACACACACACACACACACACACACACACACACACACACACACACACACACACCTCCAGGCTCTTCAGAGCAAAGAGGGTTTGGCTGAATTATCAGCAGTGCTAACCAGGTTTTAATAGAAGCTTCCTCGCTTTTTAATTTCAGGCCTGAAAGCACAGGGCTGATTTGAACAAGGGCTGAGAGAGAGAGAGAGAGAGAGAGAGAGAGAGAGAGAGAGAGAGAGAGGGAGTGAGAAAGTGTTTCCCCAAGACACCCTTCCGGGTCTATCAGGACACCTCTGTCAGGAATCGTGTGGCTTTTCAGGTGAAATAAGAGAGAGAGAGTCTGTGTCCTTGGCAGGAATGTGCTAATTGACTTAAGCCCGACAAAGCAGGTTCGCAACACTGTTTTGGGGTCAGGTTCGAGGTATTTGGCAAAAGCGGGGAAATCATAATGACGGTGTGATTTTACCTGAGGCGGTATAATGATGGTGTCTTTTTACCTCTCGGTTTGTAACTACCCATTGGGTGTTTGGAGTCACCGCCAAGCAAGGGGATCCAGTTTGTGTGTGGGGGGAAAAAAAGGCTTCAGTATCCTCCCTGACGTGAGAGACTCAGTGCTATCAGTGTTGTCGGTGCACGCTGGCGATGTGGTGTTTGATAAGTGCAGTAATGTCCTTCCTCAGACAACATCTCCTCCTAGTCCCTGGCTTCCTCCGCTCTCGCTGACAGAGTGTCGGTTGCCCCTGGCTCAAAATCAATACTGTCAAGCTGAGAGGGCCTCTGGTGTCTGAATCCTTTATACGTGTGTGTGTGTTTGTGCGTGCACGCGTGTGGAAGGGACGGCGATTGAAGAGTAAAAGAAGGCAGAGAGTGTGAGAGAGTGTGTGTGTGTGTGTGCGTCCGTACACACACATAACTCTGTCTAGTGTGTGACACGGCCTGTTTCGAGGAAGGTGGCTTGTGGACCTCAGGGACACTGGTGCAGGGAGAGAACATTGAGGTCTCAGGCGTCAGTCTTCCAAGGCACTGCTTAATGACCTCATCGGCTGCTTCCTTCCTATCATTTACCCTGAACTTAGCCCCAACCCTACCTGAGACATGGATCTAGAGAACTATGCTGATCCCATTCCAGGGACCAACTTCTGAGTTCGCATTATACTGACAGATTATATTATACAACTTCAACGTTTTTATTATCATGCTCGAGTCGTGTATTCGAAACACGGGTCCTATTCTCATGACTTACAAGTAGGTGGTAAAAAGAGCCGTCTTGGTAGCTAACAGTAATCATAACGCGGTGCTTATCCTCGCGTGTCACAGCAGCCGACCCATTACCAGCACACATACCCACAGCACACCCACTACCAGCACACCCACTACCAGCACACCCACTACCAGCACACCCACTACCAGCACACCCACTACCAGCACACCCACCCACTATCAGCCCACCCACTACCAGCACACCCACCCACTACCAGCACACCCACTACCAGCCCACCCACTACCAGCACACCCACTACCAGCCCACCCACTACCAGCACACCCACTACCAGCACACCCACTACCAGCACACCCACTACCAGCACACCCACTACCAGCACACCCACCCACAGCACACCCACCCACAGCACACCCACCCACAACCAGCCCAGGTTCACACTCACTTCTGGCGCAGGCGAATGTAGGCTGTGGAGAGGTTGTTCCACGCCTCTGCATTCTAAAGGAGAGGGGGGGGGGGGGGAGAGAGAGAGAGAGAACAAGTGAATGAGAGGGAGGAGGGAGGCGGAAAAAACACAATTTATACGTTTACACACATGCAAGCACAGAGAGAGGGGGGGGGGGGGCTGTTTAGGAAGCGGGCGCGGCAGATGGCCCCGCCCACGCAGCCAAAATGCTCTTCTGCTGGGTGCTCGTGGAGAACATTGGCTCGGAAGGCAATGGTGGGAAACAGATAAACACACACACACACAAATCTCACAGATCATTAAGCTGAATTGGAAAGACTGCTGGGGACCGCTGGTATTATAGCTTGGGTTGTAGGCAGGGAGTGTACCTGAGTTTAAGTGTGCAAAGTGTGTGTGTGTGTGTGTGTGTGCGCGCACCACTAAAGATAATAGAAACAGGAGTGTATAGGCAGTGAGAATGAAATGGCCTTGTCCCCCAAAGCATTCGTGTGATTGGGCTCGTCCTCCTATAATGCACATGTGTGTGTGTGTGTGTGTGTGTGAGGCCACGTGGGAGAGACAACGGTGGGGCGGTACTCACATCTGGCTCCAGTCCCACACACCTCTTAAAGGCCTTGGCAGCTCCCTCGTAGCCCTCCAGGGCAAAGTAGGCACAGCCCAGGGAGAACCACACACCGAGCTGCAGACACACAGACCAGGTTGAGCTCGGAAAAACATCAGATACACGGAATCGTTTCATTCAGTAGAAGCTTGATTTGGTTGGAGAATATCGGCAACCTGGGTCCCCGTTTACCTTACCTGGGAGTCTAAACCAGCGTCAAATATGAATTCACGCCCTGACCCGAATAAAATAACACCCAGTTCGACTTTGGGGGTGTTTGTGAAATGTCCTGCTATGAATCCATCACTTCCATGCTGACAACTGCCACACAGGGGAGATGGTGTGTTGGAGGGGGGGATCCTCCTGTGGTGCTGTTCAGAGGTGTTGACTTTGGGCTGAAGCCCATCTGTCAGATGGGGAGAGTGGCAGGACGACGCCCCCCCCCCACTCCCCCCTTAGGTCTGGGACTGACAGCCCCCCCCCCCCCTCCCATCCCCATGTAGATTGGTGGAGGTGTCAGGTCTTTAGAATTCCATCTCTCTCAAGCTTTCGTTCTCCCTCTACCCACCTAGACAGCACCATTGTATGTCTGCTCTTACCCAAACACTAGAAAGCTTAGGATGAACTAAGATGTGTGTGTGTGTGTGTGTCATTAGACCTCAAAAATGCACGATTGCTTAAGAGAGTGGGTTCGAAGAGTGTTTTCGTAGCAACAACTCCATTTAACAAAAGGTCAATGTGGCAAAACAAACTAAAGTAAAACATCCCATTGCAGAATCACCCCCCCCGTATTAATTATGAACAAACGACAAAAGAGTGGTGTCAAACAAGAAACCTTCCTGTACACTACAGGATCATTTTCCTGTCTCCCCCGCCAGGAGCCTGAAGTGAAACTGACACGAGGCCCTTTCTCTCCTTCCATATATCCTTCACGTCTCCCCTTCCCTCGCTCTACTACCCCAACCACCTCCACCCCATCCCCAGCTGCTCTTTCAATCCCCCTCCAGCTTCACCCTTCAGTTCCATTCCTTCCCCTCATCTGAAAAACGTCACACTCAGCCAGGATCGAAAGGGGGGAAAACATCCCCCAGAAGTACCTGCATGGGGTTGATGCGGAGCGACTGCTCGAAGCACTCGGCACACTGCTGGAACTCCTTGGCGCGCAGGTGGAGCAGGGCCTTGGAGCGCATGGCGCGGGCGCTCCTCCGGCCCGACAGCTCCCAGGCCCGGTCGTAGTGCGGGTGCTCCCGCAGCACGTCCCCCAGCAGGCAGTACAGGCTGGGGGTCTCCTTCTTCTCCAGCTCCCTGCGCAAGATCTCCTCCGCCTGAGGGGGAGGGAGGGAGAAGGGGAGTTGTGAAGGACAGTGAGAGGAAAACCGGAGAGACGGAATAGGACTGAGGGGAGGCGAGAGAAGGGGGGTGGACCCCGCTGATGGGATACCCTGATAGCCCCAAACACAGCATTGCTGCTCATTGCATCCATAAAAAACAAACAAAAAAGCAGACGTACAATTCCTTCCTAAGAATCAACTTGCTTTGATTTCGTCTCGGACCTCTGGCGAGCCGCCTCTCCACTGGCTCAATGAACATGTTGAAACCGGGGAGGGTACAGCTCGGGTATCATACGTCTGTACAAACCCAAGCTTGGCCCAAAAATTCACTGAATCTCCAACAGGGCTGAGGTTTGATTAGGAATGAGAGTGAAAACACGGGCGTCTGACTAGAATAGCGATGAAGTTTCTAATCCCTCTTCTATTCCCTTTGGTTTGACGAGTTCTTTTGTTGTTGCTGCGGCGTGCCAATCCACCCGCGGCGTGAGGTGGGGGCTTCCGGGGCGAGAGGGGCTCTTGGTTTTTGCTGCGTTCCTGAGCTGGATCACGTTGTCCAGGGCTGAGGCAAGGCCAAGTCCATGGGACCTGCTCCCCCCCAGCGCAGAGCACCTGGAACCATCCAACCACAGAGCCCACCTCCCCCAAGGAAAGACACAATCATGCTACTCTTAGATTCCAGGACTATATCTCAATAGGCACCTTTTTAGAGACATGGTTATGATGTGGAGACAACAGCAACGGTGAACGAAGACAGTGAAACGTTGATTTTCCTCAGATGTCTCTCCGATTATGTAAATTGTTTTCTGTGTCTGGATGGGTTCAGCACCCGTATCTAGCATACTGCTGGAAATCGCTTTGGACTTAAGTCTGATCTTATCAACGGTCTGTCTCTTTCACACAGATTTGAATTGCGAATCATTTAACCAGTCAAAACGGTTTTGTGGCTGCCATGTGACTGATATGGTAATTCCCGTTCTCTCATATTGCATTTATTTGCATTTACCCCCAATTCATACATACCATATATTACAAACCGTACTTGCCAATAACCCGTTTAGGAAGAAAAGAAAAAGAGAATTTCTGAAAGAGGCTGCTAGCCATCAATTTGCGGTCGTATTTTCAAATACTTTCCTCTGCATTTGTTTCCTCATCTATATACAGTCCTCTGGGGATCCCGTCACTGGTAAGAGTGCTGCTGATCACAATCAAATCAAAATCAGCTCTTCCAGGCTTTTTCCAGACCACACTCTCACCGCAGACGGTCACCATCCAAGGCCAGGCTTTGACAAATCTTTGTGAGAGTTCTGATGCTGACAAAAGGGCCTAGCAGAATAGTTGTGGCCATTCGGGTATTTCAAAGGAGTTTGCAACATCCAAGAAAAGGCATGGAAAGACATGACGATTGAGAAAAAAAAAAGTATTTTGAATGGGGAAAAGGGGTCTGATTGTGATTTTCATTTCGTAACCTAGATGCTGGGTCACTGCATAAAACCCAGTGTGCTCATTAGGGGAGAGGCAGCGACTGAGAAAAAGACTGGAAATGCAGGGAAGAGAGAGAGACATGCAGAAATGGAGACAGAATTGAACCCTGGCCGCTGCGTCAAAGCCTCATCTCATATGGTACATGCTCTACCCGGTAAGCCGTCTGTCCACAAACTTTATAAGGCGTTTCCTGAAACTGCTCACCCTAATGCTCAAAGGCTACAATTTGAATGTGTAATGAATTCTCACCACATTTGCACATTAGCAGGCCTATTGTGAATAGGAACTCTCACCATCAACTACAAGGGTCCGGGGGTAGTCATATATGAATGATCTGTGCAGTAAAAAGGTGCCTGGGACATTTGCCAAGATTGCCGTATATGTTTAAAATGAAGGCACATTCATCAATCTTAAGCTTTCAGCTATTAGCATCCTGGGAATGAACCAGGGTTTACATGACAGGTTGGCATGGGCGGATTCAAGAACGAGTGGAACATAGATCATAGATCACTCTCTCCCCATTCTTCAATCCCTTTGTGCAGGTGCACCCAGGTCCGTCCTCTGCAGTCAGAAAGAGGTAGAGCAAGAAAAGAAAGAACCGACGCGACCAGAATGTTTAACGGACAGAGAGTGAGATAGAACTTCCTGGAAGGGACCCAACTAACTCCAGACAAATGGATTGCCTGGCTTCCTTTTGACTTTCTTTCCCTATCATGTTACATGGAGGGTTCAGGCCAAGGCAGTTTTTAAAAGTGGAGGAGTTTTTTTAGACTTGCAATGCAAGTGGATAATCAGATTGGAAGACAATGGTAGCTGTAATCTAATAAGGAGGCACAGAGGCCTGTAGGAATCCCATTCAGGGACTGAGACTCTGAGGAATGCAAATTAGCCCCGCCTACCTAGACAAAAGATAGGGACATACGTTTGTGTGTGTGTGTGCGTGTCAATGTGCATGTTTGCAGTGTACAGCGTATGCGGGTGGGTCCTATCATAAGCAAGCGCTCTCGTTTCACAGGCTGATATGTTGAAACCAGCCATTACAGAGCATTTACAAGAAGCGTCCCACTTTCCTTGGGAGGGCACTTAGCCGGGTCGATGACTGAGAGAGCATCGAGGGAACGCGGCAGAGGCAAGGAAAGCACTGTGAGAATCTCACCCCCAATTAACCAGATGGCCATGACGTCATTCTCCTGGAGCGCATCCCAAAGTTGCCGGCGCAGTTTTCTGGCTTTCGTCGCCACTAGAAAATCTTCAAAATGGCCGCCGTTTATTACGTTGGGGTTTTTACCCCTCCCCCCCTCCCCATGGCTGTCTGTTGTGTGCCACTTCCATGTTTTAGCCATGGCTTGACAGAACCTCATCGGACAGGTGCAGGGAGGCGAGAGGAAGAGGTTGTCGTAAGTACTTCCTTGTACCAGTCTGCCTCTTCGCTTCATTACCACAGCAACATCCAATTGTGAGGACTTTTAAGGTCGTGGGAGGAAGGGAGGGAGGGGGGGGGGGGGATACACCTGTGTAAACATCGAGACTTCACAAATGAGAAAAAATGGGAACTAGGAAATGCCATCAAAAGACTTGGACCACTGAAAACGGACCCATAAATCATACGTCAGTAAACAGCATCGTATCCTTTGGCTTGGAGTTTGGTGATCGGTAAAACACTAAACCCAATCTAAAACGCACGACATCATGGCTAGTTGAGTCTTTCCTGTGTCACTCGACTGATAAAGAAAATCTCAAGTCTCAAAACTTGGCAGATGTTCAGTCAGCTGCTACGGAGCCAATGTCATTAACCAAAGAACTGAAAGCCCTTGGAGATTTTCAGCAACTGATCCAAACCAAACATGCCATATTTCTGTTGTGTGCATGTGTGCGTCCCGGGGGGGGCATCAGGGTTAATAATAACGCCAAAGGAAACCCAGCCCGATCTCTCTGTGACTCGTGTGTCTGGCACCTGCTGCAGCCACACACATGGATAAACCGGTGTGTGTGTGTTGACTGACAGACAAACCGACCAATGGACGGAACAAAATAAAGAAGGAACTCCATTAACCCAGTTCTGCCAGCGAGGGCCAGATTATCCTCTCTTTAGCTTCTCAGACAGTGTGTGTGTGTGTGTGTGCGCACCTTGCCATGGTGGCCCATCCTCTCTAGGCAGATGACAGCATCCTCCCACATCTCCAGCTTCTCGTAGATGAGCAGAGCTGAGCTGGTGCAGCCCAGGTCGGTCAACAGGCTGGCCAGCTGTTTCTGCAGGAGGGAAAGACAGGCGGAGGGAGACAGAGGACAGGAGATAAGTCATGGCATACTGAAGAGGCCGCACGCCCGCGCCCCCCACTCTGCAGGCCGGTAGCTCTGAGTGAGTCGTTCCTTCCAGCCCCCCCGGTCTATTAGCTCTCTAGTTGGCTGACGCCAGGGCATGGGGCCTGCTGTGATTGGATACCTGTGGCGGTCAAAGCACACCCACATGCAGGCCCAGGTTTGTGCCTCGAGGCAGCTGGAGAAACACATTGGCATCCCACGTAAACTCACACTCGTTGTCACACACTGTTAGGTTGCGGGCTCACACCCCCCAATGCACGCACACTTGCTGTTCATTCAGGACCAAAAACCAGTAAATAAAAAACCTCCTCAGTTAAAGGTAAAGCTCTCTCCTAAAGATTTGTTTTTTCATTTAATGAATTTGGTCTTTCAAAAACAAGGGAGGGAGATGTTTACACGCACTGGCTGAGGAGTGGCTGAGGTAATTAATGAACCCTGATATACCTCCAGGGAACAGGCAGCGGAGGATGAGAAGTAATAAGAGGGAGGAGGATGGTCATTCTTAAAGTGGAACCTGGCGAGACTATGGGAAAGCACAGACACACCAACGTGCACACACATACGCATACTGTACAAACACATGAAGGCACACTTGGAAGAACGGCCACATACTTGGAAATACACTCGTTCACAATGCTGGATACTAGTGTGTTTCCAAGTAAGTGACAGTGAACAGAGCGTTAAGCTAAGGTAGCCTAGTTCAATCCCCTCCCAGTCTATCTCAACCATCAGTCAAGTCTGCCATAATGTCAAATAGGAGAGCCATATGTGGATCAAAACCCTTTCTTGTCAAAGATCCAATCCTGGAATACTTGGTTTTTATCCCTAGCTCCCCACCCCCCTGGCACACCTGCAGATCCTAGAAGTGACATATCGTTCTCCACGAGAGGATGATAGACCCATAAATCTGGATTTATTCTCCTCCTTGTGAATGACCTGGGTCACATGATCAGGGAGACATGGGAGTCAGGACGTGACGCTAATGGCAAATGGGAACCGCAAAGGCTCTTGGGATACGTGAGGTAGCATCATGTGGCACCAATGGTCCTCCCTTTCCCAGAAACCGTCTTGAGATTCCCTGCCATTCCTGATTACTCATTAAAACAGTACTGGCCCAGAGACAGCATTTCATTACATGGGAAGGGGATTTATTCATTTCTGAAATCAAATCATTCCATAGCAGCAAACCATGTCGTCTTTCTGTCCCCATCACACCCAAACCCCTCCCCCCCCCACCACCGCCACACACCCAACCCATCAACTTCCTCTGCGCACAGACACAGACTTTGTTACATGCTGGGCCACTCTGGTGGCCTGCGAGTCTCTGCCTCGTCTGCACGTTCAATTCCCCAGGCGACAATAGGCTGCCTTCAATTCCAGCTTTATTGCTGCCCGCCGTTATTACACGGCGCCTGGGCAACGTCTCCTCCTCCGCTGATCTCTCCTTTCCCCCCTCTCGCTCCCTCGTCCTCTCCCGCTCGCTCGCTCTCACCCTTTCTTTGCCCTCCCCTCCCTCCTTCCGTCCCTAAAGCTCTCTTTCCTACAGCTCTGGTCAGGACTCTCTCTCGCCCACCTTTCCCTCGCTAACTTGTCCAAAGCCAGGTTTCCGACGTCTCTCTCTCTCTCCTTTGTTTGTCTGCACCTCTGCCGCCCAGTGGTCTCCCTTCTGCTGGCACACGTGCATCAATGACAAACACTCGCAAACCTCAAGACAAGACGCGAGTCAGCGGTGAATGACAAATTCACTCATGCGGAGTGCAGGGCTGAATAACTCCACTAACACAAGCAATCCCGGGACTGTAGATGTTGGGGAGAAAACAGGAGCATTCATATGGCAGTTCAAAGGACAAACTCACCCTCGCAAACGGTTTGAGGATGGAGGACCATTTGGGAGCGGTCGAATGTGTGGGGTTTACAAAGCTACTGTAAATATGACATAGCTGACAGTTCTACTCCGCCTGAGAACAGAGGCCGTACAGGATAGAGGGGAACCGAGGTTCTGGAATAACACAAACACATCCACACTCCACTGACTGTGTTTCTCCCAGCTCCAAACGCAGGCGAACGAAAGCACTAATAACTCAACACTCTTCTCCCAGGAACGTGTGCGCACACACACGCTATTATGGAACGAAATGAGTTTGATGCAGGCTGTGCCCTGAGGGGCCCTAACTTTGCGCCCGTGTGCGGAGGACAAAGACGTAGTGTGTGTGTGAAAGCCTGGAGCCACGAGGCCTTGAGGTGGCCTTAACGAGAGGCGGACCGACGTACGGTCTGAGCGCCACCGTGTCCAGATTAGACCAGCCCTCTGACGCCTAATCAGGAATAACCAGAGACCGCTGGTAATAGATGCCTCTACTAGTGGGCGGGGACGGGGGGTGGGTGGTGGTGGTGGTGGTGGTGGTGGTGGGGGCGTGAAAGGGGACCTTGAGGTGAGACGTTGAGAGAGCATTGTCTCAATGTTACAAAGGAACCGCTCGAGTCACCGGCCCGGGACTACTGGGGCTACCTTGGGTGTGAGGGATCAAAGGAAATGGGTCCTGTTCTATAATTAACTGACTTGGGTGTTTACTCTTAAGCCTCACCTAAATTATTATCTTATCACCACATGCAGCCATGCCTTGGGTTATGCCACGTATGTGAGTGCCATATGCTAACTACAGTTTATATTTCCTCAAGCTGACGATTGAGCGCGGAGATAATGAATGACGGTGATCTGAAATCTTAGCTCGAGGAACACGGGTATATTTGAGGGACGTTACCTGGACAGCCCATCTGGGTGGGGCTTGACAGCAGTAGAAGGCTTTGAGACGCTCCATCACAGGGCAGCCCTGGGTCTCAAAGTGGTCCACTATAGTCTGAAAAAGAGGGGAGAGGAAAACAAATCAAAACACACAGACAGCAAACTCAGTCAAGTATTGGTTGTGTGCTCAATAAGTAAATGTAGCTCTTGCTGGCATCTGGTTTCGTTCTTGGTTTTGTCTCCATCCTGTTAGTATTGACAGGTTACACGGAGGCCGAGGGGGTCATTAGGCACTCAATGAGCGCTGTCCAGGGGCATCCAGGAAGACTAGGAGCACGCGGAGTAAACACGACTCTGCGACTGCCACGCCAAATGAGCCACAGCTGACCCTCGTCCAATTGTTATCGTCTCGTTCTCCTGTCTCCCTCGGGCGAGACGGGTCATTCCATCACCCACACGACTAGGCTACAGCCCACATTCTCCCCCGCTACGGGGAGAAAGAGGTATTTGTGTTGCGCCGAGGATAATTGGTCCAGACTTTTTTTAAAAAAATTTTTTTTTACTTTTGTCACAACAGTAAGAGTCTTTATTTCGAAAGATATTCGAAAAAGAAACAATCCCCATGGCTCGTGAAATAGAAAGCCGGGACATATTTATGGTCCAGGCATGTGCTGGGTCATCATGTCTGGGTTGGTGGTCTAATCTCAGAGCCTGGTACAAAGCCCAGACTCCAGTGGAGAGATTTGGAGCCAGGCATGCTATGATGGTGTGTAATTAATAAGAAGAAGTTGATAAGAGTTGTAGCTGCAGAGGCTTCATTTGGCTCCATGTGTAAGGAATTGAGAGAAAATTGGGCAAGGGTTTGAGAAGATTACAACTTTTTTTTTTTTTTTTCAGATTTTTTTTTATGAGACAAAAGAAAGCATCCAGACGGGTGAGTCATGCTGATTGCATTTTCTTGGGGACCACGAGTGCAGACACGATGACAGTGACACAACCAAAATGCAGACGGACAGAAAGGACATCTTTACCTGTAAATTGACGGCAAAAAAACAAGACATATGGAGATAAACAAAACAGACTCACTGCCTGCAAACTCTGTCTGCTGAGGTTGTTTGTCATTCGTTTATATAAACTGCATCGGGCCTCATCCAATTCCACAGCAAGTTGACAAACAGGGTCGACTAAGTCATTACCTCCCTTGCACAACTCAATATGAGACCGCAGCATACAAAATAACCTTGTCTTGGAGTTTGAGTGTGGACAACCAATAAGAGTTTCATTTTAACCGCAGTACCTACAATACCTACTGAAAACATGCCGTTTTAAATTGGTTAGTTCACAGGGCGTCCTTGTTGCTGAAACTCTGCACATAATGTTCTCTGTCTAACTTGTGTTGAATGAAAGGCAATATTGTGCACAAAGTATTTCAAAAAGGTTCAAATGTTAGCATAGGTACGTGGTTTATAGGGTATTGTACAGGAAAAGGTGTCATCTGAGATGACTTGCTCTATGTCATTTGAGCACATGTATAAAGAGGAGCCAAAACCCAAGGCGACAACAGTGATCCGCTTTCATGATTACAGCCGGGAGCTCTCGGCTATGGGCCTTTGATGTTCCGGAATCTGGATACAAATGTCCTCTGTCCCCCACCCCCAAAATATAATGTGTCAATCAGGAACCTGCTTCTATCTTCCAGTATTTCACAAAACTGATGAGAATAAACAGGTTAATACCTTAAGCTGATAAGGGCGGAATAAATGTGCCTTTTGCCAAAGCCCCATCTTCAGATGCATGTCGATGCAATTTGCATTTGAATGCCCGATTCTGGGTCCAAGTCAGAAGGGAGGATGAGGGCTAGGACTATTTTTTTTCCGGGATGAACATCAACATCATCCTGAAATTGGATTTCCAGTTGGCTTGGTGCAATCGTTTTTTTCCATTAATGATGAACAAGAATTGTTCGAGGGCAGAACTCTGGATGACTGATACCTCATTTGGTCCCTGCATGGCCAGTGGACGTCTTCAAAGCATACATGGGGAGGATGGTGTGAGGAACGTTCTGGAAGACCACAGGCAGAACATGGAGACCACCACAACATGTCTGCTTGTGTGTGGTAGGCGATTGAAGAATTGTTGGAGAAATTAAGAATGTGATGTTTTATACTGAATAATACAGATGCTTAACATTCTTTGTCAGCAGATAACAAAAACTCGAGGCTTTCTATTACCCTGGGGGAAGGGTGAGCGTTTGTTAAGACTAGAAGATGTTGGAGGTTTGGTTGTTTTAAGGAGATACTGTGTGGCAAGGACTAGGTAGAGACGCAAGGTCTGGTAACCATTTACTTGACACCTATGTGAAGAAGATTTTACGACATCAGGAGATCCTGTTGTGTTTTTAATCAGGGTTGATGTCGTAAAGACGCACACACATACACACACACAAGCGATACCTCTGGGATACCTCTCACATTGACAGCTGATATGTAGGGGAGGGGATCCCACCGATATGTTTTAAAAGGTCTTACATGAAGACCTGTGACTCAGACAAACTTTGTATTGCGATCACATTTTATCTCCTTGTCGGCAAGCATTAAACCATTGTACTTTCTTTGAATCCGATGACTCTGTGCATTACTTGAAAAATGATCCTAACGAGAATGAACTCAAAACAAAGACTAGAAAACGATTCAATGTTCACTTGAATTACTGTATTATTGAAATATGGAAACGTCTATACAACCTCAAAGCAGCAGGCATGTATGTGCGCACGGGGGTTAACTTCAGAACCATGATTAGATTGAATGGGTTCGACCTACAGTACCAAAGTAGGAGAGGTATGAGTAGTTAATTCCCTAAATCTAGACAGTTAAAAAAAATACACTTTTTAAAGAACGACTTTAAGCTACATATACCAAACATAGGTACTGGTGATAGTCTGACAGTTCATGACTCAGCAACTGTAGCCCCCTCAGTGTTCGATCCAGTGACCTTTCTGCATACATATTCCTAATTATGACTTTACAGGGAAATGGCATTTAGTGACTGTATATTACAGCCCAACAATTACACCAGAGAGGTGCATTAATAATAAATATGAGAGCTCCGTGGAGCAACAGAAGAAACAACTTCTCGAAATGCCTTCCAGCACAAGGCACCTGTTTCTTTCCCAGGCCTAATTCCTCTCATAACTTATTTTTCCTTTTGAGCACAAACTGCTGACTTGAGGCACTGGGACTACATTTCAGGGTTATTATTGATTGAACTCACAAATGACATTTGAAGTAAGGCAAAATATGCCTGTGTTTTTATGTGATATTTAAGTGGGAAAACAAGGTTCCTCAATCAAAGACAATACAGCACCAGTTTGGTTCAAAGCGACAGCATTATTTTTGTTTATACTTCCATAAACAACACTACTCAGAGTAATATTATTTTAATGAAGGTTACAAAAGACTGTATAAACTAAATCAATTATACTGCTGATAGCCTCACAGGACCCGAGTATCTCACTCTCATAGAAAGGGCGATTGGCCAAATAAAATAATCTATCAAATGGCAACTAACAAGACAATGTACCCATTTATAAATATGACCTTTATGATCGCAACCTCAGTTGCTCCAACACAAAGCAGCCTTCAGCTTGGCAATGACAACACAAGGAGTTGACCAACATGAACAATCGGTCTGTGTTTCTCCATCTTAAACAGGAACTCAGAACGTAGATGACAGAGTAAGAATAACAACCAGAAGAGTAGGCCAGCCCATAAACATCCTCCTAACGAGGGAGACTACTCGAAAAACACTGAAATACTGCCGGTAACAAAGCCTCAAAACTCAAAAAGTAATTCGCTCCAAAACAAGAAGACTGGATTCATGACGCTTTACGGCTATGTCCCCCCCCCCCCCCCCCACCACCTGCAACTTCCCGCCAACCAATGCAGGGTGTCAAATCCCATCGCTGTGCAGGAGGGAGAACCGGAAACGGAGAGAAAAGTATTTCTCCTGTCCTCCGCTCTCGTCTCGTGCCCCTCCCCGGGCAGCGGTGCGTGATAGCCTGCCTGTCAATCCTGCTCTGTTCTCAGTTTTGCTGTTTGGGGACCGGGGGGGACCGGGGGGAGGGACAGTGATTGAGCGTGTCTGTCTCACGGGGGATTGGAACAGGGTGGCTTCTCAGGGTGGATGGGTGGGGTGGGTGGGTAGGTCGTCGCAGGAGCACTTGATGTCTTTCTCCCGTAGTGATGGACGGGTGGCTTCCGTCTACCCATGATCCTCTTCTCCCATCCTCTTCGTGTCTCCTGTGCGTCCCTGATCCCCCCCCCCCCCCCCCTCCACGTCTGTCACAGACTCCTCCTCTAAAGCTTTGCAACAGGACTGCAGAGCTCTGTGCACAAACATTTCAAGAGGAAAGAGGGGGGGAGGGGTAGTGGGGGGGGGGGCTGCCGGAGCAATTGAAACCAGACTTTTTTATTCTTTTTTTTTCTTCTGTGGAGAAACACTGCAGCGTCTGGGCGTGCTTTAAGACTCTGCTGTTCTGTACCCGCCGCCTGTCGCCACCGCCCGGGCCCCCAACCTGCTGCTTTATGATTGTGACCTTGTCTGTCTGGGTCCGACAGCTCGCTGAACACCTGCAGGACGAACGGCGAGGCTGCTGAGAACCATCGCACATAAACGCACCGTGATGTCATTCGAGCACAGCGCGCACAAAACCCATTCGAGCAACATCAATTCGGCCCCGGCGCACGAATCGGCACATGGGACACGTGCACGCGAATGTCTTTGCGCTGATGTAGTAATGCAAGTATGTGTGTGTGTGCAAAGTGTGGTGTGACGTGTGGGGCATGCATCCAGTACGAGACCAAGCACCCTGGGCGGCTCCCTGTGTGCGAGCCCACACATGCTTTAATTAGAGGTAGAAGGGGGGGGGGGGGGACTTGTTATCTTGTGAAAGCCACCGTCACACACCCGGCCGGGCTCCCCCGGCCCCCAACGCGCCGAGAGGAAGCCTGCGCTCCGCTTCCTCCGTTATCACAAAGACCAGAGGGGGGGCCGTCTGTTCCCAGGTTGCCAGTCCCACACTAAATCAAACCATCCTCCCCATGTCAGGAGAGGGGGGCGGGGGGGGGGGGGGCGGGGGGGGGGGGGGGGAGGGAAGGCAGGATGAGGAGAGGCTCAGGAACATTTGAAATGTGAGCGAGAGGCAAGGAGGGAGAGAGGAGGAGAGAGAGAGATAAAGAGAGAGATAGAGAGAGGGAGAGATAGAGAGGGAGAAAACAATTCAAAGTGTTGACTAGGGAGAAAGAGAGAAGGGAAAGAGAGGTGGGGAGGAGGAGGGATGGGATGGTTGGTTTCACAGACACCAGTGACAAAGATCCTGCCGGGGACAGGAACCCGGTAGAGGGGGGGGAGGGTGTCTGTTTTCCGCCGGCTTATTCACAAGTCCCCTCGGCTCTGGCAGACAACTCTCCGAGGGAATACTGATTTAAAGAGTCTGGCTGTCGTCTGGCCGGCTCCCACGGAGCGTGCTGTCGCGCAAACGAAACGGCGTGTGATTCAAACACGTGTTTCGACACTTGACCTCAGACCCGACTCCGCTGAAATGATGGATAGCGTACCGCAGTCAAGCTTGCGCTCGCGTATTAGCCCAAGCTTTTCAAGACTCTGGCGGTTCTACTCTTTGCGCATCTTGAGACATCTCATACAAAAAACCTTTTAGCACATGCGAGAAAAGACACACTTGCGTTCCACAACAGCCCTTACGGAATTGCAAAAACGGGTAACAGCATATGGACTCAATAACGGGGCACAGAATGGGAACTATATAGGGGCCAGATGGCTGAGCGGGTTAGGGAATCAGGCTATTAATCAGAAGGTTGCCGATGTGATTCCTGACCGTGCGAAATGACGTTGTGTCCTTGGGGAAGGCACTTCACCCTACTTGCCCTGGGGAGAATGTCCCTGTACTCATTGTAAGTCGCTCTGGATAAGAGCGTCTGCTAAATGACTAAATATATAGTGAGCCGATGGAGGTTAGATGATCCGCTCACCTGTGTCTGCATCATGGCCCTCTCCACCCTCCTGCCACTGCCTCGCTCCAGCTTGGTCCTGAGGCACAGGGCCGTCACCTCCACTGCCCAGAACTTGGGCTGAGCCAGGATGCACTGTAGAAAGATGAGGATATTTAGAACAAATGGATGAACGATTGCTTTGCTGCCATTGGCACACACTGAACAATGACGAGAACGAACCACCAATGGATGAGTGGCAGGAAAATCACTAAACGAGTTTGAGGATATCAACATGGTTAGTGAAAAGCATTAAATCCTGAACGTTTCTGTCCGAAGGCTCCTGTGACATCATCAGATTGTCACGTCAGGGTGGATAAAGCGAAGCCTTTTGTTAAATGTTTACACTTGATAAATCACCACAACTCAAATCAGAGGTGGGGACAGTCGGTTTCATGAGACCGTGTGTGTGTGTATTGGCGTAGCACTCGGTTCGGTGTGTGCGTGGACGAAGGAGAGGCGGATCCCACTTCCTGTCTGCGACAGGAAGCACATTACTCATTCCAGAGTGGCGGACCCCTCCCGGTGTGAATGGCTGTACGTCTTGTCCCCCAGCACTGAGGTCATGTCTGCTGAAGGACAGACAGGCGGGGGGGGGGGGGGGGGGGGGGGGGGGACATGGGAGGGGAGGGGGCCTTCGAGGCGTTCCCACACCACTGGACCTTTCGCACAGTCGGTAGCTCGACAGAGCTTTCCAATAAGCTGCAGAAACAGCAAGAGGATCGCCGTACGTTTCAGCTTCTTTCTTACTTGCCTATCTAGTCCAAGACGATGCGTCCCAGACATTACAGTGACCTTCAATACCTCCGAGGCCAATGACAACCAAAAGTACATCCAGAAGGTATTACAAAAAATTTGACTTAATGTTGGCGTGGTAGGCAAGTTGATGGTGAAGATAAACTGGATATATGAATCAATACATGTAAGGCCTTTCCAACATCTGTCCACATTTACAAGTCTACCTAAGATTTTTGTAGATTCTTGAAGAGACTTCCTTGTAAACATCAACAGACAACTGATTAAGGTGCTACTGAGAGCTGACAAGGAGTAAAGTCACGCTATGTTGCCTGTGTGGTCTACTGTTACCATGGCTGGTAACGATTCCTCATCTGGGGAGCACATTGACAACAAGGAATCAATTCAGCAAGGACATGTCCTGAAAATATCCCAGGACCGCCAGTCATTGACAGCTGCTTCCTGGTGTGATGGGAGTCTAAAATGGAGTTCGCCTTTCCATCGCCCAAATATTACCTTTCACTTTCAGTCAAGGAGCCTAAAGAGGAGAGTAAGTCAACAACTGGGAGACAAAGAGGGAGGGAGGGAGCGAGGAGAGAATACATCTGTCCACAGAAGTAATGCCCCTATGGATTCTTTTAAAGACAAAGTACCACAGCACAAAATGAACGTCGGTGATTTATGACTTGGGTCTTAGAATGTTGAGTCTTACAAATGTTGAGAGACATATCGCATTCTTACTAATTAGTTAGTATGAGTAATACGCAATGTCGGGACACTTTTTGAACAGACACACTGACGCGAGCTTTTGTGTTACAGCACACATCTAGCCTCAAAGACAAATGATGCTTGGTCTTCCTTTTTGAGCTCCCTTTTTCTAGGTTGAGCAAACACGTGTTCTCCCTTGGCGATCCTCAGACAGACTGGCCTCTGGGCCTTGTCTCGACATCAGGCCTGATCTCTAACAGCCAAATTAGTAGCAAACTAATGCCTGCATCTGGGCTCACCCGGCCCAACAGCTCTCCCTTCGACGAGACGGCTTCACATGCAACTCAATCCCAAAGTGTGGGAACAGTGCTGGAGAGCACATGGCAGGTGTGAAAGGAAGGATGTTGGAGCTGTGAAGGAGTCAACATCAGGATGACGTCATGGAGTCAGCCAGACTCTTCAAGCATGACTGGAGCTCCATGGCTCTCCCTACTCCATTTTTTTTCTTGCCCGCAATCGTTTGTGCCAAGCTGCAAGATGGTTATCGCAAAGCAACTTCCTCCCATTGGACTGAAGGAGACAACTATACTAGAAGGATCCATAGTCCATCTTCTTGTCAAACCTCCCCCCCCCCCCTCCATAGAGGATGGAGAAGACTGCAAAGCAGAGTTGACCAAAACTTGCTGCTGATTCTACCCCTCCCCCCAAGCCATGGAGATCTTATGACAGACAGTCTTTATTGAATTAGATGATGTAATGCACCAGCCTCCACATCTGTGTGGATAGAAGAGGAGAGCCTGTCTGGATGCTCTACATAACTAACTCAAATCAACGGTCGCTGAGGAAATACTATTTCCAGACCACACTGTACTCCCACAAATTTGCCGACATTGATAAAACACTTTACATCCACATGGTGTTCTTGGTTTCTAGAGACAGCGTTATAAAACAAAGACCATCTGAAAAGTCTCAAAAGTGGCTTCATTAGACTACGGGGCAGCAATTATATAGACACTTTCATCATCTTTTGCTTGGTTACCTTGGGAATCTTAGTGAAGTTTAGAAACTGCATGACAAAAAACATTTTAAAGGCCGAGTTTTCAAAGCTACTGTTTATGAGAACAGTATACGAGCTCTTAAATAAGATATTTCAGATTCTTCACAATCCCTAAGGCCTTTCGGAAAAAGGTACTCTTAAAGAAATGCAGGCTGTTTTAAGATAACACTAATGTCAATACCTGAGTCCTCAGATCCTTCATAGCAACCATCACTATGGGGGAACTTGCATCGACACTACTGTAAAAGATTGATATCTTAGCACCAGCCCCAGCCTTGTGGAATGTGGTTCGTTATTGAAAAGACCCCTTTTCTCTCAAACCTTCCCAATCGTTGTGCAATCTTATCTTAGTCATCTCTGAGCTCTAAGCCTGTCAGTTAACAGTGCAGTAATTTGATGGTGATACTGAGAGGAAAGAGGGGGTCAGCCAAAAGTTCACCAACACTGGCTTGCTAGTGATTAAACTTCAAGGTCTCTTTCACAGTCACAGTGATTTACTGAATTTAGTCAGTCATGACACATGCAATGTAAACAAAGTAAGTAAGCTGGATGATAAATTCATTTTATGAATTTATTCAAATTCATAGTATCTGCAGAAATAAACACACCAATCCCATTCTGCTAAATTACTTCAAATGAGGTACAAGAGCCAAAGTAACTAATGATAATTACAGTGTGTAGTCATTCCCTGAGTCGTAACTGTAGTCACAACATGAATAATTGGAGAATGAAATGCAAATACAGACCATTTGATTCAAATCAATCTTTTAAACGTATAATTAGCATTTAACTCATGTGGTGTTCACGTTTGAGTTATTCATGGAACCATAACATCGTCCATACCCAGTGGCCTGCATGCTACCTTCATTAAAGCCTTCACACAGCTGGCTGCATGGAGGGTTAACCTGTCACATGACCTTCAGGCAACAATAAGGCTGACGGAGGCTATTTTCAACAAGCTTGTCATTTAAGAACCATCTTTAACATTTTCATCCTTCCAATTGAAAATGTAACAACGTAGATCTCCAGAACAAAATACAACATTTGAATGGACAATAATTTGGCTAAATCAACAATGCACCAAACTCCAAGCTGAGCAAACGTTTCCAATTTCAATCTTCAAACGATCAACTTTGTAAATCTGACCATATCCTATTGGTGGCTAATGAATCGTTTGCTCCCCAAATATTCTTTTGTTGGCTCAGATCTTGCTTATGAGATAATGATCATACCGTTGCAGTTAAATCCTTTGATACCTAAATGCCTTGAATAAATCGAGACATTAGTATGGGAACGTTTTCAGTCCTGTCCTCTGCACCATGTCCAACTGTACTGAACAAAACTTCCCACCTCTCACAGCCATTGTCATTTTATCAGCATATCTTGAAACAGGTTCCTGTGCATTGTCAAGGCATCAATGAGAGAAGACTATTAGCCAATACAAAACCATATAGTCTATCGTAAATAACCTACGAAGTCATCTTAGGCCGGCTTGATACAAGTGGACTTGCAGTGGTGGAGATGCCAGAGGCCCAAGAGACTCTGCCCAGTGTTGACTAGTCACGGCCTTGGCATATTTCTAAGGGACTACTTCTTAGGGACCATGACAGCAATGTATCTCGACACATCCAGGGACTCTAATGCGGAGAGACAAGTAAGCTTACACAACCGTGGTCCCTCTTACAAACGAGCCCTGGTTAGTCCAAAGGGGAAACTTGGTTTTGTTTGCCTCACCAATGAGGGGGAGGTAAAGGCATGGTGACATGCAAGAGAGACACTTTAACCTCTGGGAGGGATCACGGTGTGCGCTGAGCCGTCCAATCGTATTCGGATTTGACAAAACAAGAAGGGAAGCAGTGTGAAAGACACACTGACCACCGGTCTAGGGTTTGTTTCTTTGTTTTTCTAAATACTACATAGATTTACATTTAGTCATTTTTACATTTAGTCATTTCAATAGATAGATTCAATTTTCATATATTTTATCATCTTTATATAGGCTTACTGTAGCTTAGAAGCCGCTTAGAAAAACTAAATGTGCAAATATTTGCAGACAGACAACTTAATTTCCTAATAAACTTGACCACTTAAAAACTAAATTTACATACATTTAAAAAAATCTATCCTTGAAAGAGGAAGCTGTGGTTAAGACATCAGGCTGAGACAGACTGGAGATTTACAGCAAGACAGTCACATAAACTCTAGGGCAATAAATTAACCTCTATGGCTAGACCCTTTTTTTGTCCCAAAAGAAAGAAAAAAGACAAAATAGAATAAAAAGAATTAAACTTGGGCATTTGAAATAGTATTTATAGATTTTTCCCCTCATGTGAGTAAAGCCTTAAGCAGTCAGTTAAAATTGGAGATGGTCCTTTGTTTCATTCCTGGATAGTGAGGCAGTGTGAGACATCATTGGTCTGTGACCAGGGGACCGACGGTCGGACATGTGTGTATCTACTCAATATATCTAGTCACAGTCCGTTTCAGAAACGGAAATGTAAATAAGGGCTAACTGGTGTACAAGGTTAACATGAAATGGTGCAAAATGATTCACTGTAACAACAAAAAAAACACTAACAAAACCACTTTAGACAAACTGGTCAATTTCACAATATTATAGTGAACCATCAAAACATTTTGTTTGATGTCAGACATGAAAATACATCAACCAAACCTTGTTATAGCCCATAAATTGCATCTCTTCTCACATTAAAGACAAAGAGCATTCCTGGTATAGTATTTTCTCAAATGAATGAAGGCTTCCACGTTATCCATCAACCTATCCTATCTGGGTCCTGACCATAACTGTGTTTTATGATTCAACATGGCATCAAATGGATTCACTCTTAATTTCCCATGTTGGTTTGAAGAGTTTATGGTTTATCTGGAATCAGAAGCAGATGAGTAATGGCCCCAAGGTTGTTTGGGAAGAGATGACGGGAGGACCCCCAGAGGCCCCATTTCTGGTTTCCACCTCATGCAGGTGTGGGGATGGGCCTCGCCCAGCCTACCATGACCTTGTCACCCCTCAGTAGACTCCGCCCTGCTCCCGCTTCCCCTTCCATTAAAAAGATGGGCAGTGAGGATATCCAGGTTAGTTTGCAGGGGACCCCATTATACCTCCATGTTTTTTGTTAAATAAAAACCCAAACATGTATTTTATGGAATTGATTCTCTGTAAAAAATCCAATGGATCTACTACTCGGCAGATATGGCACGATACTCATCCATTTTGAGTAACTATCCCCAACTGAGAACTAAACCTGACAACACAAGGTAACATTCTCAGACACTTCCGAGAGGGCTGTGCCAAACGACTGGTGCTTGAGTGCAGCTTCGACAGACGGCCGTCAAGGTTGGCTGACAAAAATAGGGTGGTGTTGAGGATGGCCAGAGGTGTGACAACCATCTAACCAGCCTGCAGATTCCTGGATCCACATGTAGGCTGGGAAGATGCCTGCTCACACAGCCAGCCGCCATTGATTGGAAGAGTCCAGCAATGCTCAACAACAATGTGACGCATGCCATCGTGTCACACTTTAGCTGAGCTGTAGGGAAAAGGACATCAACTTTGCAAGATTCAGAGAGAAAAAGTGAAAAGGGGGGGGGGGGGGGGGGGAGAGAAGAATTGCTGGGTGCTTCTGTACCTGAGTAATAGAAAATGACTTTTTCCTTCCTGAACTAATCAAACTAAGGGGACATTTTGACATATCTTCTCCATTCATCCACAGTGGGGGACTAATTCATTACTCACAGACAGGAAGGGACGGGAGGGGAAGGAAAGGACCTCATTCAGGTGTGTCTTCCTAAGGTTCGCCTCCTGTCCCTCAGCAAATTCAGACCCGTTGACCTCCTACACCTACACACAGGTAAGCACACAAAGCCCCAGAAACATTCGTGGACACAGCCACTCTGTTCTCACACATACTAGGCTAGGAGGATGTTAAATCTACACACCCAGTAGTCCCTGGACACCCATAAGCGACTCCATTCATCTTTGTCTACAAGTGTTGTATGGCCGTTTTAAACCCAGTACCATCTGCCCATCCAATTACTCCCATGTCAGATCCAGATTAGAAATGTCGTAGGGAAACCAGGAACGCAACTCCAATAAGCGACATATGTTTTCTGGAAAAGAAGTACCTCCACCTCACCACTCTGAGGGCTAACGCATTTAAACACGGCAAAATGGCAAAAAGAGTTCAAATAGAAACGCCAAGGGCATATTGAAATGCCACCTTTGGCTGTCATTAAAATAATGAAAAAAGATTCAGAACATGCTATTCAGAATCCAATAACAATTAAAAGTTAATTATGTCTGTAGCCTTGCCATTTCAAGAAAAGAACAAATCTATTGCCATGCCCTCTTTCAGAGGTTTGGGAATGAGGTATTGGGCTCTTACCGCAAGTAATTACGTCTACATTGACAGAGGTCTTCACTCTGTGTCAGGGGAAGACACATTTTGTGCAAAAAAAAAAAAAAAAAAAAAAACCTGTGCTGATGGCAACAGCCAGAAATGAAGCTACAGTATGACTCACTTTCTCACCTGCAATTAGTGACACCACCTCTCGCTCCTTTTTTCTCTCCTCTCGTGCTTTTATACCCTCAAATCGACTTGTCGGACCGAAGGGTGGAATCAGCAGAGCGAGAGACAGCCAAAACATTTCCTTTTTCGACAGAATAAATAACTTCCAGTGAAGAGCTGTGCTACAACTTGTGACACTGGGTTATTTGACAGAAAATTACAGCTGCGTGGAGGATAGTTCAGGGGTGATCAGTGGTTGATGGATTTCCAATTCTACCATGGTGATGCTACAATGATAACATTTGAAAGGAAATCTTGCTAACTCTGTTCCACACTACAATTGAGGCTGGCCTGAAAGGACTATGTCAACCCCACTTTAAATCATTTCTAGACCCATCTCTAACAACCAGCCACTGTTTTAGACCTACGACTGTAGACACAGTAACAGAGCCCATAAACCATGAGCTGGGTACAGAAACACAATCAAAGATGCTCATATTCTTCTCATTACCCTTAGAGACACTGTCTATTTTTACATTAATCTGTCTTGTATTTGCAGTAAGCATCACCACATCGAGCCCGCTGGGAAAGCACTGCCCTTGGCCTGTCTTTGTTAGTGAGCTCACTTGTGAGGGAAATTCAGAGCAGGGAAAAAGGCCCAATTCAACGAAGCAGGTCCATACCACATGATGTGGCTCACCAGCATCGTTCCAACTATGTGGGGAAACTGTAACATGGGGTTCACAAAAGCCAGTCCCAAAACTCAACAATGGTAAGAAATAAATCGCTGACCCAAGCATGGCTCAGGGTTTGAGGATACACCCACGGGTGGACCTGTGGCCACTAGAACCTGATGAGAAGTGCTGACTGGTAAGAAACTAAACCTGAAAGCTGTCCAGGTGAGCAGTGCCAACATTGGGATTAGTGCAAGATGCCAGGGCTGCAGACCAAAGCTGCCACGTCATTTACATCTGAGGACCAACAAAAGGAACCTCAACCAAGTGCTTGTGTAGACTCGAATATTAGGGCAATTAAAACTTTGTTTGGAGCTCAGTGCACAGCAGTCTTCCAAAGGTGTGATTACAATTATTAACAATTCTAAGGCATCTACAGTTGCTTTAAATAGCAATGAACGGGAGAAATGACATCGCCAAGTACTGTACACTGCACTTGTGTATGTATATATATATATATATATATATATATATATATATATATATATATATATATATATATATATATATATATATATATATATATATATATATATATATATATATATATATATATATATATATATATATATATATATATATATATATATATATATATATATATATATATATATATGTGAGCTGGGTATATATATATTTAAAAAAAAAAAATGCTGACAAAATGAAAAGCTGCATAGACACCTGCAATTGGAAATTCTTGCTTGGTGCGTCGTAATAAATTCCCTCTCCACCCGTTCCAACCATAGCTTAAAAATACATCCTCATCATATGGCACGAGGAATTATGAGCAGTTCCATTTACCAATAGACATTTTAACTTTGACCCCCACAACACAACCATTTTTAAAACGGTATTTACAGCACTTAACGACTGGGGCTGTGAAAGAGGTCTCCTGGGGTTAATTCCAGCAGAAGTGCTAGCTCAGCTGCACTATCGTTTACCGTTTCCTTCAGCGTTCCCCTAAAAGTTAATCTGAGAGAGCAGAAAAAAAAGGAAGAAGCTGTGTCCCTGGTGAAGTATGAATCTCACCTCCCGTTCTGCACCAATGGACAGGTTATTCTTGGACTCCATCTTGCCTATA
Organism: Hypomesus nipponensis; assembly: GCF_054491055.1. Classification (NCBI taxonomy): domain Eukaryota; kingdom Metazoa; phylum Chordata; class Actinopteri; order Osmeriformes; family Osmeridae; genus Hypomesus; species Hypomesus nipponensis. Next base: position 11,722,535 of record NC_140371.1, on the reverse strand, counting down.
AAATAGGATGTACATTCCATGCATTTAAATATGAGACGGAATAAAACGGCAGTAATGTCAGTCAATGATGTACAAAGAGACATTGATTTCTACCAGCTTGGCCTTCAGAGTGCTGGTGATGGGCTGGTCTGTAGTCATCTTCCACTCAATACACTTTCTTGGATTTACCATTCTATGAGATTTCATTATCTTATGAGTTACTGAGGTCCAACCACAGACCACCATTGCAAATCATCAGCTCTGGGGCATTTTGTGTAGAGTATTGCAATAATTTAATAAATACGAAGGTCCGAAGTACCTATGTTGTCCTTCTATGGTCTTAGAATGTTTTCAGGTAGATTCATTGTACAAAAGGTTAAATCAGGAACATGGGGGAACACATTCAGTAGTTAAGTCAAATTTACAAAGGACAAAGACTGCTTTACCCTGTGAGGGAAGGCAATACATCAAGACAATTTGGGAAATTATAGAAAACAAAGTGTAAATGAATAACGAGCCTGAGAACTTTTCCATTATTGCTAGGCCATTGAAAACATGTTCCTGATAGTAGCAAGAAAGGGCCAAACCTGGCACCTGTCTCACCTCTCTCTACCCTGACCCCGACAAACTGAAAGATTCATAATGCCAGCCCTGTCGCAAGAAGCTAATGTTCAAATTCACAAATCCTGTCAGAGTGGTGGTGATTATTTTTCCAGGGAGACCAAGATTTAATGGCAAAACGCAGTTTTGGCCCAAGGCTTTGCCAGACCTTAGGTTGGCCTCCAGAGAATTATTGTTTTATTCTTTTCTTGTTGCTTTTAATTTCCTGTCGGTCACGTTCCTTCCTCCAAGGAACCTCTTTGCCCTCGATGGACCTTACCCTTGCAGTGCTCTTCAAAACGCTCTCGTTTCCCCGGCCAAGTGGGCTATCTGATTTCCGAACATGACGTCTCTAAAGTGGAGAGAATGTCTCCGAACAAGCTTATGGGTGTTGAAAAAATGAGCTTGCCTCCACTTTGAAACCTTTGCCAGAACTGCTAAACATCCAAAAGTTACAGCAATGGAAAACCACAGCTGTGAGAAACCGCACCCAGCCCTGTTCTCTCTTGTGGTGCTTGGGATCATTTCAGGATTAGGATCGTTTTCCCATCACAATAGGCCGTCCACCTGAGCCCGGGCCTGCAAAGCCCAGTGGTTTGGGGAGGGGTTCTGAGAGATGGGAGGGCTACGAGTTCAGACGGTGGGTGGGATATTGCATCCTCTTAGGTCTGGAGAAGGTATCTATTGGCAGCCGCTCCAGGAATAATAGCGTTCTCTTTCAAGACCTTACAGCTGAAAGATGGTAGTGACCCCTGTATGTTTTAGACATTGTTTTTTGTGTGTGTGTGTGTGTGTGTGTGAGGGATCAGTGCCAAACCAGAGTTACAGGCTTACTTCTCCTTTGGACATAAAGATATCACACTTCAATCAGGGCCTAAGGGTTTCTGATTGGGCTTCTCTCCAAGAAAAAAAGGCTGCAAGCTCTTGTAATGATTACAAGTGCATTTTGTAGTTGTGGATAAAAGCCTGCAATTATTCAGTAATAAATTGAGGAGGGGGAGGGGGGGGGGGGGGGGTTAGGGGGAACCAAAGACAAGCCCGAACAATTGCCAAGAAAATTACCTCTTAATATGGTTGTAAAAAAAGTATACTTAAATCATTTTACATATGAAACATGCTTGGTTTATGATTGCCGTCTATGCCTCACGGATCCCATTTCAAGCAGCACAATTTAAACTTCTCGGTGAACTCCAACATGAGAACGCATATACAACTAGAAAATAACCATGCATTAACTTTGGGCGGCTAGCAAGACGCATGACTCCGTTGATTAGGAGTCAGTGCACGATAGCGTACCGCCCATTGGAGGGGAATACAAGTGCACATCCTTGGGTCCTGAGCAATACACCTAGTTGTTTTCCCAAGGGCCCAGTTATTGAGATCATCATGCCACAGACAGACACACACATTCCAGCCTTTACAGCTAGAAAATGCGAAGTAAACGAGTTAGGGATGCATTTCAGCTCATTCCCCAACTCTGAAACATTTTTACAAAATGTACCACAAAATCTTACTATTATCTGAAAGAGAATATAATCACTTTCACATACATCAGAGGTAGGAATGCATAAATCATTTCCACATACATCTGAGGTAGGAATTCATTACCATATAAAGTGTTGTGAATTATGAATGGTGCCACAAAGCCCTTAGTCTGGGAAAACAAAGGGATGTAATGGAAAATACTTACACTAAGTGAAATAATATAACTCAACTGTGACAGCGCATTATGATGCAGGTAATATCCACACTGCAGAACTAGATGAAGAGATGCATAGGAGAAAAGTAGGCAACATTGCAAGAGAATAGTGGTAATGGATGTATAGTGTGGATCTACAATAATCCAGAAAAAAGATTCGTCCTTCGGCAGTCATACTTTGCAGTAGTGCGGTGGAGATGACACGACAACACGACTATGTACTATAAAACAATGCGCAGCTCCACAAGTGAATCAATCCACAATACTCGTCTCAAGGTTGTGTCCTAAGACGGGCAGCTTGCGGTGCAATAAACGAGGTTGGATGCAGCTTTGTCCTTCTAGCTCTCCATGAGAACGTCTTTGTTTTGCTGCAAAGGCATGAGCGGAGCAGATGGCCACGGACACATCTGACAGGGAAAGAGTGAAGAGTTCCAATGAGCTCCATGTGGAAATGATGTGATTGAGGCTGAACAACTAAGAGTCCTTGAGGTCTGCCACATCCTTTTCATTCCAAACAGACTCAGACTCAATGACCCAACACACAGACACACACCACACACACACCTCAGAGCTTTGCTTTTCCAGCAGACAAAAGAGGGAAATATTAACTTGCCACGACAGCAAGTGGAGCCAAGTCACGGCCTATTATGTTCCTCTCCTTTCCAGCTTCGCTTGGTGAGGTGCAGACAAGAGCGCTGGGCCAGGACAACGCACACCTGGAGCTGTACTTGTCAGAGGAAAGCAAGTCGGGGTGAAGACAGGAAGAAAGAGCCTATGGTTGGAAGTACATAAGCGATGCACTTCCAAATTAATTCTATGGAAGATTTTCTGCCTATGCCAGTCGAAGCGCATTGAAAAGAATAGAAACGACAGGGTAACGCGCTGAGCAGGCGAAGGTAGACTGGCCTTTGCTGTGAGGGATGTAGGGTGTGGTGCATTGAAAGAGGGTTGGATGAGATGGGCCATAACCCTCCCTGATGGCAGAGAGGCAGGAAGTAAGAGGAGAGAGTTGGTGAGATCAAGACACCTACCTCACCACCTGCCATAAACCGTCGCAGTGGTCAAAACGTGGTCCTTTTTGGAAGCAGGGGAGAGAGTAGAGACATTGCACCCACAGCACGCACACAGACACACACGCATGCACACACATACACACACGCATACACACACACAGACACACACGCATGCACACAGACACACACGCATGCACACACATACACACTCTTCTAAAACCGGTGAGTACTCACTGAAGTGAAAGCCAGCAGCTCCTCCTCAGTCAGCTTGTGGACGGGGTTGTTCTTCTGAAAATCGGTGCTGTAAAAAAAAAAAAAAAAAGAAAGATAACAATTATTAGCATACTACACAATTAGCACCCCCATTCCCTCCTCCTCCCCCCCACACACAATATAAACAAGTGTTTTCTATCATACTGTTGGAACATCCCATTTCCAACCCCTTCTCACTGTGACATTGATTTAGCCGTGGTCAAGTGCTTTGGTTAATATGTCTGACGAGCCATCAGTTCTTCAGCCATTAGACAGAATGGCCAGTGTTATGACAGAGAGGCTTTCCCATTGTCCTCCCGAGTCTGGCCGACGATCAATCTACATCAGCCTGCCATGCGAGGAGGGGGGGGTCCAGTGATTTCGGAATGTGTTGGTCGTTTATTTTGATGAAGAGTTCACTTTGGCACCCACGTCCCTTGTCTACCGTATGCAGCGACTTTGACAAAAGGCTGAGCACTTTGCACGGACATGGGAGAGGAGCCAGAGACCAAGCGGTGCTCTCAACCCTTCCTTTACTCAGCTATATTGATTTGTGTCTATATGAATACAGAATGGTATCTGGTTGAAAATAGCGCAAGTGCCGTTCAAGCATCTAGACTTGGTACAGACGAAGACTTCTTCAGGTAGTGCCAAAAAATGTGAGGTTTCCGAGCGAGCTGCTATCCAGACCGTGGTGGATTTCAATTTCAGGGAGATTAGGTGTAATAACAATGTTCCTTTGCGAATGTTGTTTATTATTTTTCCACTTAAATACAGTTAAGTACAGTATTTGCCTGGTGTAGGAAACACGAGGCAAGTTCTTCTGTGGTGTGCCGACTCTAGCCAACAGCAACGTCTCACTCCTTTCAATAACCACTTGGTCAATTGGTCAATGCTGAAGGAGCCATGTCCTTCATGGTGAGAGGAAAACGTTATGATTGGTGGATTTGGCACACTGGGGATAGTACAATTGTGAATAACTTGTGTGTGTGAGCTTGTGTGTGTCTCAATACGTGTGTGTGTGTGTGTGCGCGTGTGCGTGTGTGTGTGTGTGTGAGCTTGTGTGTGTCTCAATACGTGTGTGTGTGTGTGTGAGCTTGTGTGGGTGTGTCTGAATGTGTGTGTGTGTGTGTGAGCTTGTGTGTGTCTCAATACGTGTGTGTGTGTGTGAGCTTGTGTGTGTCTCAATACGTGTGTGTGTGTGTGTGAGCTTGTGTGTGTCTCAATACGTGTGTGTGTGTGTGTGCTTGTGTGTGTCTCAATACGTGTGTGTGTGTGTGCGCGCGTGTGTGTGTGTGTGTGTGAGCTTGTGTGTGTCTCAATACGTGTGTGTGTGTGTGCGCGCGTGTGTGTGTATGTGTGAGCTTGTCTGTCTCAATGCGTGTGTGTGTGTGTGAGCTTGTGTGTGTGTGTCTGAATGTGTGTGTGTGTGTCAGTGAATGCGTGTGAAGCATGTGACCTGTGGGAAAGCCACTGAGTTCACAGAGTTCCTCTTGGCATACTTTGCTGACCCTAAATGAATGAGATCACATTACAGAAGAAATTTCAATATGATAAATCATTCACGAAGCCAAACCAACAACAATATTTGCATACTTCATTCTGTCTGAAAGACTATTATGGTTTCTTCCATATCCAAATTCTCCAAAGAGAAGACGATACATTCCACCTATTTGTAGTAAATTATGTGTTACTTTTATGATCAAAATCAATCAAATAGTTGCTCACTGATCAAAATATCTACCAAAATACATTTTTTCTGAAATTGTACTTATTACTTTGAACTAGTTCACTGAAAGTTCACTGAAAGTTACAGTAGGAGCCCATTATCCTGAAGAGAGTCAAAACAAAGACTGACAAATTTGATTGGCAAGGCTCTCAAATGAGGATTTGATGACAGAATTGCCCAAATAATTAGGTGTTGGCACCATGCCACACTTACAGCTAGTAGTAGGTGCCGAGACAACGGGTGGGTGATATTCCTGGGACACAAAGGGGAATTTGATTGTGGTTGAAATACGCTGAATGCAATGGTTTAGGGAGGTGTCAGTGATACTAGGCCAGGATCTGAAGAAGAGGAGGGCTGGAAAAGAGGACATCCAAAACACTGGAGGTTTGAAGACACTGTTTGTGGAAATGCCTGCGCATTAAGGCTGTCAGAAGACACGAAAACAGGAAATTAAAATAATGAGGTAATTATGATTCGGGGATTAGTACCAGCCTCCTGCCATGCTGCTTCTCATGTAAAGCACGACTGTCTTGACGAAACCATGATGTCCCTAGTCAAGTCAGTCGAGGAGAACAACTCAGACATTCAATCTGGCTATAACGTCTGCTCAGCCAAGACTATCACCTTTACACTCCACTCATTTCCCCGCAGGGATGGCAGACCAGATGCTCCTGTTAAAGAGTGTGAGGGTGTGTGTGTGTGTGTGTGTGTGTGTGTCTGTGCGTGCACGCGCGTATAAAAGGAGCCCAGCTGCAAAACGGGGGCCACAGGCGCTACTGTGCACAATTCACTTGACTTTGACCTCCAACCTTACAGCCTGCTCTAGACCAGACTAATCAAATCCACACAACTTCAGAGCAAAGGAGAGAATGCTTTGTTGTGCTGCATTCCTACTCCTTTGTTACCAACCCTGCAGCACTCCTTGAGTTAGGGATGTTTAACTCCATTCTCCTTGTCAAGGTCTAAACCTAAACATGTACATAAATCCTCTCTGACAACAAGTTATTTGATTAGGGGCCAGTCAGAAAAGTGCATGAGAGAGGATTGGATGAAGTGGGATTCGGCTAAATCCATGTCTGTTACTCAGGTAATGCAGGTGAAGCTACAAGAAAAAGGGCTGTTAAAAAGCTCTGGGCTCAGCAAGTTCCGCTTGATCACCAGACCAGAGAGGGGGAGGAGGAGGGGGGGGGGGGTGTATACATATAACGTCCTCGGACATTTGGCAGACTAGGGGGAAAATGCTGAGAAAAATTACATGGCCGTTTTTCGTGAGAGATTTATTTTTTGGTCGACATTGAGATGAATTGTGCATCAATGCAGTTTGAGAGTTGAAGCAGTCATTACTTACCACGACGGCGGGGTGGGTGGGGTTCATGTGTGTACAGTTCACTTGCAAGATAAGCGGACGGAAGTGAAGAGGGCCACTCATACCGCTACACACCCACACACTATACACACCCAGACACACACCACACACACCCATACACTGCATAGACCAAGGCCGCAACCAACCCCCTCCCTACTCCGAGACCCACTCTTAATCCATCTCGAAGGTTCAGTCAATCCAATTATATCCCGGCGCAGGCTTAATTATGTTTGCTAATTATTCCACGCCCACGATTCGCTCGTTCGGGTGCAGCGAAGCAAGAGGACGCCGACCTTTGAAAACGACAAGCCCTCTCTGTGTGCTCCCAACATGCCCAATTCAGGAGTCACGTTGGAGGGGCGTTCGCTGACCAGGACAACAACAGGCAGGAAGTGTGTCCATCTAGCCACGTGGAGAAACACCAAGCCAGTTGGGTTGGCTCATACAGTAGTCTTCTCTAAGTATATTCCCTTTGGGAATTAAGTCGGGACTCTTCTTTGAAGCTACTGTCACCAGGGAGAAGTTGGGGGGGGGGGGTTGGTGGAGGGGGAGAGGGAAAGAGGAGGCAGAGGGGCCCTTTGGTAGGAAAGAAGAGAAGCTCAGCACAGAGGAGGCAGACTATAAGGGACGGGAGGCCAGGTGTGTGAGAGGAGGACGACACGTGGGCAGACCACCAATCACGTTCAAAGCAGAGGGGCCCACCCTTATCATTCAGCACAGCGCACGATGAAAGCTAATGAGGCCGGTCAACTGGCTGAACCCTCAGTGCTACCTTTCAGAAACCCCCCTCCTTTATCTCTCCTCTCCCTCCCTCTCTCCCTCCGTAAATTACCTTCCCTTCGCCAGGCCCCTCTCCACCTCACCAGACCACCCTCAACTCTGTTCCCCTCCTCCTCCTCTTACCCGCAGTCTTGTTTAGATTCACCTTCCTCTGCTCCACTCTGGTGCATAGTCCTTTTTCCATTCCTTTTATTCCCCCCCCCCCCCCCCCCCAACTTTCTGCATCTTCTAACCCCCCCACACCCAGCCAAGAAAACAATGAGCGAGACAGACAGACAGAGACAGACAGACCGACTGACCGACACAGACAGACAGACAGACAGAGACACAGACAGACAGAGACAGACAGGCAGACAGACATTGGCCTCGCCATCAACTCGTGTTATGGCACCTCTCAGGAGAGATAGAAGAGAGAAAACGCCAGAGCACGGAGCAAAGACATCACTCCGCAGAGGCCGTATCAGATGGAATCTTCGGAAAACAGACACTGAATGGAACAAAAAAAAGACGACCTACAAAGCACGAAAACAATAAAAAAGTCCCAATGAAAGAGCCTATAATAACAGTGATGTACTGTTAAGACTTGTAATAATAAAGCGGTTTAACAATAAAACATTTGACAATATTTTGGGAAATGGCTTTAGCTGACGGAAGGTAAAGAAAAAGGTTTCGCTGGTAAACGTTTGAATTTATTTCTCAATTTTTTTCTCTCTCTTCGCTCCAAACTGAGGCCTATTCCAAAAGTGCTGCAAAAACCATTGCCGTAAAAAGGGCCTCTGGCCTGGGACTCTGACAAGCAGACTTTTAAAAAATGAATCTGTAACATGCGCAAAAAAGCGGCAGACTCTAAAAACAGTTTATAAGAAGGTTGTAGCGAGCCAGACAGAGCAGACACGCACACACACTATCTTTCCAGGCGGGCAGGCAGACAGGAGCTGAAAGGGGGACGGACGGTTCGACCTAGCGCTCGTCAATCTCACAGAGAGCCTTCCCAGAATTCTCTTTGGGGGACCTGAGTTGGCTCCTCAGTTGACCTTCAACTGACCTTAAAGTTTCTCACCTCTCAGAGGGGGGGGGGGGGGGGTCGGCGACTGATGATGAAGACAATACCATTTTAAAATGCGTGTTTGGTAAATGGTTTTAGTGACTGCTTAAATACACAAAATGAAATTATTATTTCTGAATATTTGCAATGGAATTCTAATAAAGACTCAATGTGACTACTCGTGCATGCTGAGCTCTGTTGACTGTAGCGGTATCAACTTGACCATGTCCGTATCATACAGAAGGACACTTAACAGACTCCAAATAGCTTTAAACATCTTTTCTGATTGAGAATGATTTCTTTATGTATAAACACTTCACCAAAAAACCTTAACATGTCAAAATGACAAGTGCCTCGGTATTCGGTAACAACCACTATATTTGAAAGATATGACACGTTGGCCAATTTAAAGGTGTATGGGGTAACAGGGTCTCCAGTGAGAATGTGCATGGGTGTCCAGGTGGAAGGTCTTACCAGATGCCCAGAATGACAGCCTGCTCCTCAGCGCTCAGGTCAGGCAGCTGGTGCTGACCCGGCTCTGCCAGGTTGATTTGGTTCAGCACTGTGTCATCGCCCAGGTCATGGTCCTGAAGAGAGAGAGAAAACAAGAAAGAGAGAGGCACACACACACACACACATACATTAGCTCAACAGCAGGGGTTAAAGCCCCCTGCCCTAAATCATGCCCCATAAACCTAGACAGCCTCCGACAGGTGAGGCCCCACTCTCCTAAGTGGATATCCACCTACAGTGACCGAAGTTTGATGAGGGAACTGGAGTTAGGAGTTCAACCAGAGATATTTTTTGGCGGACCTTTTCCGTGAGTCACTCGAAGGCGTCTCCCCTTCCAAGTCCCCCCCAAAAAATCGTTCTTAGCATGGTCTTCCCCGTTCCTCCTCCTTTGCCACCCCTCGCTCTCCCACTCGCCTCTTTACCTAACTGAAATATACCTGGGCCCCTTGGAGTTGGTTTCAAAAGAAACATTTTCACAGGGGAAAACGTTACTTCTTTATAGTGGCCGTCAAAAACAACCACGCCCAATAACACTGTTGCAAAAAAAGTGCCCTCTATATTGAGTACAACAGGGTTACAAAGGTATCCTCGGCTTCAGCATTTCTTTCGTAAACAAGCAGAACATTTCTAAACAGGCTTGCTTTCCAAGCCTCGGATGAAGTAAACATGCAGGGTGGTCTGCCAGGAAGTCCCGGAATATAAATTTCTCTTGAAGTGGACTGAAAGAATGGAAAATGAGCGCCATCCTTTTTCTGTGTCTTGCAAGAGGAGTTGACGTGCACTTGTTTGTCACATACTTAACCACGTAGTGTGCAACGCCAAGTGACATGGGCCGTTTCTGGTTAATGTGTCACATACATCAGTTGGAGAGGTGCACATACATACAGTATACCAACATAGGAGCAGAGGTAGGCCAGTGTGCTCTCATGAACAGAGACGACACCCACGGCAGAAGATCCGCCTCTGCAGGAGGAGGTCTCCAGGAGGGGGTCTCCAGGAGGTCTCCAGGTGGTCTCCAGGAGGTCTCCAGGAGGGGGTCTCCAGGAGGTCTCCAGGTGGTCCAGGAGGTCTCCAGGTGGTCCAGGAGGTCTCCAGGAGGTCTCCAGGAGGGGGTCTCCAGGAGGGGGTCTCCAGGAGGGGGTCTCCAGGAGGTCTCCAGGAGGGGGTCTCCAGGAGGTCTCCAGGAGGTCTCCAGGAGGTCCAGTTGGTCTCCAGGTGGTCCAGTTGGTCTCCAGATGGTCCAGGAGGTCTCCAGGAGGTCCAGTTGGTCTCCAGGTGGTCCAAGAGGTCTCCAGGAGGTGTCCAGGTGGTCCATCCAGCTATACATATGGCCATGGTAAGAGCAGCCAACATGGCCCTGGAACCCCTCCCAGTATCGCCCTTCCCCTGGTCTCTGTTTGCCGCAGTGTTCTTGACCAAATAGTTTTGAACCCGGTCTGCGTTCTCGAAGCCGCCTGAGAAACCAGCAATCTGGACCCTTAATCCTATATGGTGTTGTTTTCTTTGACGTCAAGACGCTTCTATAGTTCATCTACATTCCACTGGCACGGCAAACCCCCTCTTGTCATTTCCTCGTGCGTTATACACGCCGCCTCTGCGGTGCCGAACAGGCAGCACGCTCCACAGAGCAGGAAGAAAACGGCCCATTTGGGCGCCGGGTTTGACTGACACATCACTTTGCAGCTCACGACGCAGACGTGGCTATTGATCAAAGCCGGCAGGAGTGGCAGTGTGTCTACTGCCATGCGGGAGGACTGCAAGCCGGCTGAGCAGTCATTTCATGCACACGTGTGAATGATTTAAGATGTGGAATAGTGTGCGAGAACCTGGTGTGATCTACGCCTGGTCGATCTAATTCCAAGCGCTTGCACCAAAAGGATACTGCTACAGCTAGACTGTGCACATGCACAAGTAGCGCTCCATGTGACTTGGACCCACAGCTTAATCTGCCAATGAAACAAAACACAGATCGACTCTGACCCCGGGCTGAAATTCTCAGTAACAAACTCAAGGCAGGAATATACAGATGCTCTCCCTCCCTCTCCATTCTAGCCAGCCAGTCAGCTCTGGCTAATGACGGCCTTGATTGAGCCCATTTGCTCCCCTTCTGCCAATAATGAAGGCATTAGTGGTGTGAGCAGAGCCTGAGGTACTCTGCTGGAGCCCAGCCATGACCAGCAGGGAGAGAGGGAGAGACAGGACTAGGGAGGGAGGGGGAGACAGGACTAGGGAGGGAGGGAGAGACAGGAGGGAGGGAGGGAGAGACAGGAGGAGGGAGGGGGAGACAGGACTACGGAGGGAGGGAGAGACAGGACTAGGGAGGGAGGGAGAGACAGGAGGAGGGAGGGAGAGACAGGAGGAGAGAGGGAGAGACAGGAGGAGGGAGGGAGAGACAGGAGGAGGGAGGGAGAGACAGGAGGAGGGAGGGAGAGACAGGAGGAGGGAGGGAGAGACAGGAGGAGGGAGGTAGAGACAGGAGGAGGGAGGGAGAGACAGGAGGAGGGAGGGAGAGACAGGAGGAAGGAGGTAGAGACAGGAGGAGGGAGGTAGAGACAGGAGGAGGGAGGGAGAGACAGGAGGAGGGAGGTAGAGACAGGAGGAGGGAGGGAGAGACAGGAGGAGGGAGGTAGAGACAGGAGGAGGGAGGGAGAGACAGGAGGAGGGAGAGACAGAGAGAAGGGGTGAGTGAAAGAGGGAGACAGTGTCAGTGAGAGAGTGGAAAGGAGTAGGAGTGGGAGAGTGAGTGAGTGAATACGAAATAGCGGGAGGAGTGAGAGGGAGTGGGAGAGAGAGAGAGGGAGGGAGCGAGCCTGGACATAAAAGAGTGAGGACAAAAAGGGAGAGAGAGCAACAGAGCCACTGACCATATTTACATCGCACATTCAAAATAAAAAAGGTCCCATTTTTGTATGCTTTGTTGACTCATTTTAGCATTGTTTTGTTGTAATGAGAGTATTCAAAGGCAACACAATGCAAATCAACCTCTACACGCTACCCTGGGACGCCAAGACGACTACCGCTGCTAAACCTTTCCTTTGGGTATAGGCCTCGGGTCCAGATCAGCACCCTATCTGCATTCCCTGTGGGTAGATCTCATGCCGCTACACTGAAGTCATGATGATTGCTCAACCTGGCTCACTCTGACAGTGAACTCTGCTTTACCACTCTTTTAAATCCTATCCAATCCCCCCCCAGACCTGCAACCAGAACCTGGACCAATATACTGTAAGCACATACACAAATCTCTTCCTTCTCCTTCTCCATCCATTCCACCTCCCCCCCTCCTCTGTCAAGAGTTCCCTCTTCAGCATCGGAGACATGCAAAGTGGAAGGCTCTCGGCATGATTAAGCCAAAACCTGACAGATTAGTTATGCTGTGAGAACCGAATAAAGCCGTTCCAGCGCTCGCTTCCCGCAGTTCTGTCTTGCTGTGCCACGGATCTCATGGTCGTTTTACATAACGCACTGGTGGCTCAGGTGAAAGCCGGGCCTAAATCACGGTGCCATCTCGATGGCTAACATGCAACACGCGGCTATGCTGCAAGTGTGCCATCTCGATGGCTAACACGCTACACGTGGCTATGCTGCAAGTGTGCCATAGGAATTACTAGCGTGCATCTTGGCAATACATCTCCCGCTGTCAGGATGGAATCATGCCCTGATGAATCAATTTGGTCCTTCTGACAAGCGTGGCTTTGGGCCAACGTAGATGGATCCGACAGAGGGGATGCTGAGTAATGCATCCTGGGAGTTGGAGTCAATCCTCTTGGCGCACACACACTCAAATGTCCGCAGAAGCAGTGCGCTACACACGGGTCGGGAGGGTGTGATTTAGTGTGAAGACGTCCAGAAGGAGACCTCAGTAGGATAGAGATATGCAGAAGGGATGATGAAGGGATGGAAGAAAAAAAAGAAGCCATGACTTACGAGGGAGGAAAACAAGACGGACCACGGTACAGAAAACAGGACAGGATGGAGGACTGGCGGGCTAAACAAAATAAAATAACGAGAAACTAGACTTCTGCACCTCCTTCTCCCCCTCCCCCCACAACACCACACTTCCCCCCCCTTCAGACACATCTGGAAAGGATGTTTGTGTGCAATGGTGTGTCTGTGAGTGTAAAACACTCCACCGACACTCCCGACTTTTACATCTCTCAAACCGAGAGAACCCCAAACACCGCCACAGGGCCCTCGGCTCTTGTCAAGAGCCAGACCCTTTCCACAGGCATGCGCCTCGGAGAGTGCGAGTGTGTGCCTCTTCGACTCGCGTATACCTCCGAGAGTGTGTGTGAGTATGTGCGAGCCCGCAGCGCAGTGGGGCCTCTAATAGGCACCTCATCATTGGAGGAGTGACACGGTCTGGGCAGCGAGGTGAGGGCCTAAAGCAGCTGGGAGCTGTCTGCGTCACCTCGGCAACGCTCCCTACCTGCTGCACCAGACGGGCGGCCCGCTAAGCGCTTCAGCAGACGAGACGGATAGACAGACGACAGCTGATTAACAAGGCTCTCTGGGGGGGGAAGGTTCTTGATGTTTCGAGGCTGTTGTGAGATGTTACGGGCTCCGGTCCAACCTGGACAGGCGGCTCTTCTTGGTAGACCGGGACGCTAAAGAACAGACATGGGGGGGTTGTGTCGTGATGTGGAATGCTGGAGTCGTTTTCTCCGGCATTCCATTCCCTCCAATCTCTTTGGGAAATAATACTATCCCCGGTTAGCCGATTCCATACAGTGTTGTAATTCTTCTATTCAAGTGGTAGCAATCCAACCCATATCCTGGAACTGGCGAAGCTTAACAGCGAGGCTGCACGTTCCTGCTCACTTGGAACGAAAAGGCTGAGAGGAAATGTGGGCTGAGAGGAGTCTCCTCAAATCACACGCCTGGAGGTCTGAGGCGCCTTGCAGTGATGCAGAGGAGCAGGTACGACTGTCACCGAATGCGCGTGTGTGTGTGTGTGTGTGTGTGTAGTACAGTATGTGACTATTAAGTGTGAGTTTGTGTATGTGTGTGTGTGTGTGTGAGAAGAGTCTGTGGTGTGAATTGGGCACAGCTGACAGGCAGTGTGCAGGGCAGCTCGTTTCCTCTTTCTCGGGGACCTTTAGGCATGGCGCCTGTTTTCCACATTGACAGAAGCTACACCACGGGGCTGACCAATCACCTTGCGACCTGTCGTCACCCAGGGCGCGGTGACATCATGGCTGGCCGGCCACATCCAGGCACCTGCACAGGGAAGGTCTTGGCAGTATTTCCCTTCTATGGCACGATGCTCCCACTTTCTATGGACAAAAATACAGTGCACTGCCACTTTGATCGTGGAAGAGTTAAGAAGCTTTGGTTTCCGGCATATTCCTCCTCCTTTGGTGAATGAGTTGGTAACGGCTGAGGTAGGTATAGTTGCACAAACAATGTGCATTTGCACAAGATTGTAGTTTGTCTATGCCATGTTTGAGCCAGGTGAGGCTCTTAGCCAAGTCAAGCTCTTACTCTTAGGGGAATGGACCTTCCAATAGGGCTCAACCAGAGAGAGAAAGAGAGGTCGAGCATAGTCGTGATCCTGCTTCGAACAGCACGCAGACACGACTGTCAGACCAAAAGCTCCTCGCTAGATTGAGAAACCCCTCACCAAAAAAACTCCACAACTTGCTTTTTACCTCAACTCCATCGGAGGCTTCAAGCAGTGAGGCACGGCCATCGGTCACGCCTGAGCTGGCAAATAGAAGACTTCCCAGCCGTTGAAAAACCCACCCGATAAAAACCTCTTCCGGCTGAGTTTGAGGGGTGAGAAAGGGAGTGCTGAAGAGTGAAAAGTGACTGGGGAGTTGAGAGGAGTTTCGGACCATCTCTCCAGCTCCAGTATCTTAGTATGACACGACACTAACGGCTGGCGGGGTGGAGAAGAGGCCCCCTCTGCTGGTGACACTGGGTAAAGTATTTGCCCCTAATCTTTGTGAGCAAGGGTGCTTGCTCCCTCTAGACTGGTGCCAGGTACAGTTGACGTTTGACATTAGTGTAGATATTCAAAGATAAGGACTTCCGTTATGTTTTGTTCTACCTCAAGGTTGTGAAAAGGTGCGTTTGCATGCATTTGAGTGCGTATGACAATGACATGCTGTGTGTGAATGTCACACCTTTGCTTCGGTGTGGGTCTTCTGAGGAGGCGAGTTCCTACCTTTGGCAGGCTGGCCAGTGGGGTGGGGGTGGGGGTCTGGTCAGGGTCAGGCTCTTGGACGTCCTTGCGCTTGACCTCCAGGATGAGCTGGGCTAGGAAGCTCTCTTGGAAGCGGGTCCTCTTGCCCAGGGCACCTGAGGGGAGGAGAGAGGCATTTCTCCCACTGAACCCCCCGAGACCGCATTGCCTTCCCTTCCCCAGCCCTGTCGAGCCGCTCCACTCCCATCTCCAAGGCTGCCCTCTCCTGGGCCAGGAAAGCTGGAGTGAGGCAAGTTCCTACCAGTCATGTTAACTTCCAGGCCTGAGAGTTCCTTGGCCCGCTGAAAGCTCTCCTTAGCCGGGTGGTACTCGTAGTAGGTGAGGCTGGTGTAGCCACACTCCAGGTGGAACTGCATGGCCAGGCATCGGTTGACTCCGGGCAGAAACAGGGACTCGCACTTCATCACTGTGGCAGAGAGGAAAATGTGTTCCATGACCAATGTCGTAACGTAGGCTGTTAAATTGTTGTCCCCCCCCCCTAGTTGGTAGTGTTACATTGAAATCCCTTGGGGAGGCTCTCTTTGGGGATAAAGCTTCTACAAGGTCAGGGAAGTCATATAACCCACTAATATATTATCACCCACTTCGTCATCGAACGAACATACACACACACACCTATCACAAACATTGTGATTGCTAACGTTCTCTGAGATTAAACACCATCTAAGGTCCCATTTAAAGCCGTTCTTGGTGTCCACTGGGCATCACCAGTGCGAGCGAGAGAGACCTTGAGGCGACACATTAAAAAGACAAAGAGAAGGTTGAGATAGGAGCCTAGGTGCTATGCTGCCTTTGTCCTTCCCCTCCGTTCGTCCAATCTGATTATCAGTTTGGTCCTGTTGAAAGCCGCCGTAAGAGATTACCCCGGGTTCCTATCCTGGGTGAAGGGGCGTGTATGACAAAGCGTGTGTTTAATTCATGACGAGGAGGCGTTCAACATTTATGAGGCGCTTGTCCGAGGGGGTGGGGTGGGGTGGGGTGGTCTCCGTGCGAGGGTAGAGATTTACTCCAACGCCTCTGTGTCACCTTCACCGCCAGTCAGCGATTCTCACACCACGAGCACCATGTTCAGTTGTGACGTGCCCGTGTACGTGTTCATGCATGTGTGTAGTTTAACAAAATATGACCCCCCCCCCCCCCACACACACACTCAGGGATGAGGCATGGCTGCGAGGCTGCTACTGGGTCCCTTGACAGAAGCAAAAGAGGATGACATGCACAGGAACGGATAGCGAGGGGTGGGTGGGGGGGGTGGGTGGGCGAGAGAGAGGAGAGGAGGGGGGGCAGGAGCCGTTATCCAATGTCACCTCCGAGGAAACAAAGAGAACGGGAATGCGCCGCGGGGAGCGTGCCGTGACCGCGGCTGTTGCATTACAGGAACGCCAGGACTTATCGTCACAGGGCCAAACAGGGCTTTGTGATGCAGTACAATATTCAAACCAACACGTCCTTAGTCGGTCTGCAAAAAACGAAGAGTGGAACTGAGTGCATGTTGAGTAGTTCCTCTTTGAGATGTATTATCAAGGCTCATCAAGGTTGAATGAATACATTTATTCATATTTCAGTTCACATACAAGACTAGGACAAAACAACTAAAAGAACAGGTTCCTTCTCACACTAATGGTAGGCAAGTGAGAGGGGAAAACACGGATTGGTAGAAATCTCCCTTTTCCATCTGCATGCCGTCCACACCAGCACGCACCACACCTACATAGTGGTAAAAGACTGCAAGGTCTGTTTCTCTGGCTGCTCCCTAGAATATGGATCCGAGTGTTCGTTCATGGTCCACGGAGCCCTTTCCCTCTTCACGCTCTTAACTACAACACACACAAACACACACCTAATGCGTGCACAAGCCCACATCAACACAAAAGCAAAAATTGGGCAATTGATGATAAAAGTCTACTAGAGGTCAACAGTAATTAAAATATGTCTCAACTGTCTGCTAGTTACTAAGCTACCAAGTAATGACCCTGTGTCACTATGTTGGGGAGATTTGAGTGTGTTTATGGGGGATAAAACCAGCCATTGTGCAGAAGAACAATATACAGGCTCAACCCATTAATCAAGGCAATTATTCACCCATATATATATATGGGTGGCAAATGTTTGGCTTGTGTTTCTCTGGTGTTTCTCTGGTGTTTGTTGCTCATTACTGCAGTGAACTTGAGCGTGAAGGACAGAGCCAGCAGTAAGAGTGGGGAGTCTATTGGAATTGAAAAAGCAAAACGGAACGAGGATTGAGGAAAGCCGACCAAAAACGGCCCAAACTGGTCCTGCTTTATGCGGTGGAGGCAGGCTGAATGGATGGATTCATGAGGTTCAAAGTCCAGGTGCAGTGGACCTATATCCCACGTGCTGATTTTAAAATCTCCATTCCAAATGCAATCCTTAGGTAACTACCTAATGCACTACCTTCTCTGTTGGAACAATGTATATTCTTGTATTTTACATCCTAGCTTAACCCCAGATTTTACAAAGATAAAACCAGTTGCGAAATAAATGCAAACGAGGACGCAATTAGGCTTGATCTGTCTCAGCTCTCGCATAGGTAAATTAATGTCCACCGTACACAGATCATCATGAGGTCCCTAAATTAAGAGGGGTTTACTGCAGCATTAATATACAGTAAAATACCAACTTTCTCCAATAAAACTGTAGCTCCTGCCTTTACCCCCCCCCTCCCCACACACCAAAATAAATCTCTCCCTGTCCTTACGTGTTCCTGTCTGCCTTACCCTTCTGTCAGTAAATGGAGTTCTTCGTTTCTCTTTTCGGACCTACGAGGGAATGCGCCGGCAGGTGTATCAAACTGGCATAGGTGCCAGGCAGTGCCCAATCTTAGATACAGCCCTCCTCCTGCCAGTTTATGCCCACACATAGCCTCTCGACTGGGCAGGGATAGGCATGGAGCAACACTTGACAGGGTATCCAGACATTTCTGGAACATTCCACCGCTGGTCTCCTATGGCGTCATTAGACCAGGTTGACACAGGTGGGCTACAGTCGATGCCACTGGCAGTCAGGAGCTCGCGTCCGTAGAGGGAGAAAGGAATGAAGGAGAGGAGGGTTGGAAGGGAAAGAGCAAGAGAGAAAGAGAACGCCATCCTAATTACCTCCGTTTCTCCTTCCCTTATCCCCCCCCTTTTTCTCTGTATCCGTCTTGTAGCCTGCCAGGCACCCCCTCAGTATGAATCACCGGCGGGGGTGAGGGGGTGCTCAGGAGTGGGGGAAATGCCAAGGCACCAACTGAGGCGGGCGCCCCGCATGTTCTCATGCAAATACAGGTTGTTATGTAGAAAGTGACACGCACACACACAGCCAAACATACTCTCAAGAGACGAGGTGGCAAAACAAGGGAACACACCACACACACCCTTTAACACACGCACACACACACACAACATCTCTGATAGAGACAGGCTAAGGCAATGCCCACAACACTTGAATCCAAAACAACTGCATGGGTAACTACACTATGATAAATCTGCCTTCAGTGCTGTATCACAGTAGAAATGAGAACGCGATAATAGTTTATCGGGCACAGCGTTATTTCAGCCCACATGGAAACCGATTGATAAGAATATGCAATCAATCTGTGGTTATATACAGTATGACTTGTGAGGTGGCACATTCCTCCATTTCTTGTATTTTTCCATCTATTGTATTCCTCCTCTTCAATGTCTTCACTAAAGACTTTACATTTCAGTTTCATTAGTGAACAAATGAATCTTCGATGGTTCTGAAGTAACACATCTTGGAAGTGATATATTTTTCACAATCCTAAATGATCAAGACGAGACCAAGTTAATCGTAAGGGAATTGAGATAAACGAGGAACATTTTGATCTTTATTCCTAACTTGCGTCTAGCTTAAAACATAAAATAGTCTCTTCCCAGAAGTAATCCTTATTTGATGTGCGTATTCGATATTGGGCCTGACCAAATATGATACCTCAGGGACTCCTGAAGGTAATCAATATGCCACATGTCAATACCACACTTGCCTCTGATATGAAGTCAAATCCTTAAGGGCCCTTTTGGAAGGTAGCAATAAATCAATAGATGAATAATTAATCATCCATTTTAAGCAACTTTTCTCAAGACAAAACTACAAGAAAATGGCCTTCCCCATGGATTTTCATTTCTACTCCAAATCTATCACATAACCAATTCTCAGTCTGAATTTCTACAGTGTTTTTCTTCTTTTTTTTTGCTAACCCCACATTTTTCCTAGACTATAATTCTATAAGCAAGTACGGTACCCGCACAATGTGCCAGACCCAGATTTAGTACCCAGGAATAAAGAGGAGCTATTGCATCCTGTCGAACAGCTTGAAAACAAAGAGGCACACGACAAGCCCTGTTCAGGGACAAAGACATCATCTCACCGTAAACAACTATTTACAGGAGGAAACAGCAGTGAGTATTTCTGCATCAGCCCTGACTGGTGAATGCACGCTGCGTTTTCTAAAGATTGCATTCGGATAAACGTATTTGCGGGGAGAACAAAAGGTTGGCTCTGCACAGGGAGTCTGCTGGGGAAAAGCGATGTCATCTTCAAAGGCCTGGCATACAATTCTCCTACAATATCTCCCTGTGACAGTTCCCCCCCCCCCCCCGCCCTCAGATTTCTTGGGTAGATCTATAAAGTACACCATGCAATTAAGTCCAAGATGAAAAATCCTAAATGTTGGTGGGAAATTTGATTAAATGAACAAAAAGCCAGTGTCAGGATCTATTGGTAGATCTTTGTTCCTAACACATCTTGACCTGCAAGACTGCACACTATTACCGACAACAGTCTAGATCGGTCGGGACTTGATCTGGTGTCCTTGACCTTATTGCTTGAATACCAGAAAGGTGCAGTGTGGGTGGGGAATGTATCAACAATAAGTATAATATCGATAATGTGAATACATTTGTTTATAATGCTTACCTAAAAAATGTGATTGTAATATTGTTGAACAATGCCTTCACTTGTAAATGCCATGTTTGATATTGTTCTGTTTCAAGTTGAGGCGGTCTTTTTAAAAACTATATATTGACTTTCAAATGTCCAGACTAATTCTTCAAACAAAGGCAGTATCAGTCTCTTCCTAACAGGAGAAGTCAGGTATTAAAACCCACGATCAACTCTGAACCTGCTCTTCAAGTCTTCAACTTCCTCAGTTGTTCGCAAAGCACTGTTCTCAGGAACCAGGCCTCTGATTGGTATTTAAAAGCACTCTGTTCTTAGGAACCAGGCCTCTGATAGGTCTTAAAAGCACTCTGTTCTAAGGAACCAGGCCTCTGATAGGTCTTAAAAGCACTCTGTTCTCAGGAACCAGGCCTCCGATTGGTCTCAGGCCCTCTAGGCTCCGCACTTCAGTTTCCATCTCTGAAACCAGTCTTCGGATGCTTCTTCGAGACCCTCTTCTGTAGCCCTGCTGTTGAAGCAGATCACCAGCTCCAGCTCTGAAGTCTGCCTCCCCAAACTAGGCAGATCAACATTCAGGCTCCATATGCGACATCTCACCCCTCCTGCTGCGGACAGCTGCTCGGAGATTCTTCCATCATACAACCCGCCACCATCGTCTCCACTATCCAGGGGACCAACTGTGCAGCAAGGACATCAACGCTGCACAAGGTGCAATGGACTCCTGGCTTCACCAGGCCTGACCAGTGACTGTTGCCCTGCTGAAACAGGACCCCACTCATTTGGCCTTACAATGTTCGTACGTTTTACTCCCATCTCTGATTACTTCTCCTTTCACATAAATGATCGTTGCTCATTCTTCTCCGCATGTCTTTTGTTTAATACAGGTTCTCTTTCAGTTATTTTGGCTAATGAACTGTTGAAATGTTGTTCAGTCAAATACTGTCTCCACAAACGTCTAAAAGAATCTCCTACCTTTCAGTCCGTGTAATCACTATTGTTGATTTTTATGCACCTTGGTAATTGTGTAGCCGTAATAAAAAGGGCAAATTGCTTAGTAAAAATAATCACATTAACCTACACTACAAAAGGAGGTCGATGCGAGTTCCCCCACTAGTGTTCTGAAATGCCATGCTAGTCTATTTTAGGGGTCTATGCTCCAAATCTCCCTAAACAGACGAAGAACAGGGAAAGATAGGACAGCGAGAGAGAGAGAAAGTTGATAATAAATGGCAGCTATTGGGGTGTCGGGTGGGGGGTGGCAGTTGGGGGGCGGGCTGGCTCAAATGAAGCATGGATGCTGATGGCTGAGGAAAAAAACTGAACAGCCGAGTCAGGGGAAAACTGGGTTGTCACGGTGAGAACACCTGTCTAGCTTAGACGGGGCTAACTAGCCAGCCAGCACCAAGACAACAAAAACAACCAAATTCCAATGTCTTTCACCTCAGCAGGAATGCAGGGGAATTGTACAAGCGTGTTTTTTTAAGTACTAAACCTTCATTGGTAATTCATGAGGGCGCAGAAATAATGGAACTAAAACAAAAAGGATGGATTTGTATTGTATCCATCTGTTAGCATTGAAACAACCTATTGAAGTCACAGCCCTCACCAGGATGTGTAGCGGCGCACAAGAGATAATATCAGGGAGGACAGTAGGGCTTAGAGTTAGCTTTTCCTTAAGAGGGCCCTTCTGCAGTCCTGACATTGTCAGGGAAAATTACCCGGCAACTGCGGCTCCAGCCTTCTTCCGCCCACCCTTCACTCTGAGGGCACAAGCAAATGAAAGAAGACTCCAATTTACAGGAGCGATGTCCACTTAAGCTCTGCCGTGCTGACACGGCAACATGGACGCTGTTGGGGCCCCCGGGAGACACTGAGGTAGGGACGGTGGCTTCTCTTAAAGCCTGGACGACGTACAGTATATCTTTGTCCGTGCAGGTGACAAAGAAGGCCCTTTATGTACACAGGTCAGCACAAACAGGGACAGCTGCAAATCAGACTGTTTGAGACCACTTTCGTCCACATAAACACCCACACACCGTGTAATCAGCTGACACTGCTGGTCCGTGGAGCGAGACAGCCGTCACTGGAGCAACAGAGCTGTCGCCGTGGCGTGCCAAGAGGGGGGGCGACTCCTGCCACAACACAGCCGTGACATCACCGCCCGTCAAAAGGGCCATGCCTCATTGGGGAAGACGGCTGCATCTTTCCACATCGAAACTCTCCCCACGTTTTTTGTTACAGAATGACACTGCCAGCCTACCTCGCTCGTCTGCCAAGGAGCGTGCGCGTGTGTATGTGTGTGTGTGTGTGTGTGGGAAGGAGGGAGAGACAAAACCTTTCCACCTGGCAGTTTCGAAAAGGATAGTTGGAAGAGGTTAGAGTTCGATGATGCGGGACTACCCCCGCCTGGTAACAGGCAAAAGCTCAATTATTGTGTGCCCTCTGACCAAAGATCATGTATGTTCTGCAGCTCTCCCTGGTAGTGGTCTACGGCTGGGTGTATTTGACAGATATTGTGTGAGCTTGTGTGTGTGCTTGTGTGTGTGTGTGTGTGTGCTCGTGTGTGTGTGTGTGTGCTCGTGTGTGTGAGGGACCGAGAGTGTGTGCTCGCACTGACCTTTCTCCAAGCAGCCGTGAGCCAGGTTGAGGAGCTGAGGGGAGCGCTCCTCCAGGATCTGCTGGTGGACGTTCAGATAGCGCAGGGTCCACCACGGCAGCAGCTACACACACACACACACACACACACACAGAAGGAACATGGGAAAGCATTATAGTATGACACAAAATAGGAAGCACAGGAACAAAAGAGTGGTTTTGAGTGAATGAATACATTCATGAGAATGTGTGAGTGAGGGAGTGAGTGAGGGAGCGTATGAGAGAGTGAGCGAGCGGGCAGGTAAGTGGACAGGCTGGGAGTGGAAAAGGCCCGGTGAGTGACTTCTTTACAATGCACAACGGGGAAGCTCACACAAAGTACATGACAGCGTCTATTGTGAGGTACTCAACAAAAAAGTCCAACCTGGACCAACCACATACCTACGAAACCCCCAGAAGAAACCTCAAAATACACGTTTTACACTGCGTTATCGTGAAGTGCTGACCCAGCTATAGAAAGAGCCTACTCCGTCTTTGCAGCACCCCACCCCCCCCACTCCTCAGCTCCCAGCCATGTAAGGGCTTCTCTCCTCTGCCCCCCTCACTTTTCGAAGAGGAGCAGTGAACCGTGTAGAGAGCTCATTTGAGTGTCAGTGGGTGCGGCGGCGCCGTCCCGTCTCGTTTGCCCCGCACGAGCCTTCGGGCCCTCCGGTCCTCGGAGCCTTATGGCGCATTCATTGTCTTTCTCTCGCCAAATCAATAACCCCGGCACGGCTGTGCACACACATACAGAACACCATCCCGCACACACACACACACACACACGGCCTACATACAAACAAGCTTGCATGTGCATCTGAGCACACATCCCAGTCTCATTTGAGGACGACGGGATGAAGATGGACAGAGAAGGGCTGGGTGGTAACAAGGAGGTAGCAGGGGAGCGGTGGGAAAGGGTAGAGGAGGGGAGCAGAGAGGTGGAAGGATGGAGGGAGTCGGGTGGGGGGGGGGGAGTGGATGCGTGGCAACGGACCCTGTGCCCTTGAGTTAAGTCAGCCAAACTCCCCGGTGCTCAATGAAATTGCTGGACGCAATTAATTCCCTTCAACTCATTTGCATGTTAAAGGCTGAGTGTTAAAAGGGGGGGGGATGACGTCCCTGAACATGAAAATGTGTGTGTCTCATACAAGAAATGATCTCATAAAGAAAGAACTTCCATTCAAGTCGAACCAACCCAAATAATATGCTCTGAGGATTCTGGTTCCACTGACAGTGGGACAGTAGGAGCCCCATACGGATTTACAGAAACCATGATTCACTACATCTCAATTGTTTGTATTCTACAGAACTAAACCGCCACGGAATTAGCTCACGAATGGAGACAATCATACCGAGCGAGAGAGCGGAAGCGAGAGAGACACAGGATGGTGATACATGTGCGTGTGTGACAAAGAAAGAAAGAGAGTGTGAGTGAGAGATTCAACAAGTGCTTACCTGGAGGCTGTCCATTTTAGAAGAGCAGTTGACCAGTATGACCCTGACCAGAAGCAGGAGGATAGGGTTGGCCACCAGACTGTAGACCGACTCCCCATCCAGAAGCAGGCTGTCCAGGAGGGCGTCTGTCAGGGCCTGGGGCTGGCACAAGGGAGGGGGCATGGAGCGTTACGACTGGCATGAAGGGTAAGGCTCAATGACAACCAATCAACAATGAGTACCGAGTCAATACTCTACTTTGAAATCAATTCCAACCAACAGTCCTTCAGGTAAAAAAATAATAATCTGGATTTGGTAATTGGTCATCAGAGACAGTCAATGCAACATTAGGAAGGCTGCCATCCTCATCCAGAATCACTCACCACAGGATTACAGGCCACCCATAAAGCCAGTATATAAAAAAGGAATTTATAGAGGGGGGTCCTTTTACAGAGCAAGACCGATAAATCACCACAGTGGAAAATTGTCAGGCAGCAGAATGGGCCTCTTCTCTGGTGTGATGGAGGGATTCCATCCACCAACCAGGGCTCTCCGTCAGATGCCGGTTCAAAGTGCCATCCTCTCTCTCTCTCCGCATAATTGGGACCCCTGAGAGGGGTTCATTACGAGGGTCTTCTTTCTCCATCGCTCCTCCCCACAAATCCCTCGCTCCCTCCACCGACTCTATACATCCTCATTACCCAGAGCAAAGGGCGCGGAGGAGGGTGTGTGTGTGTGTGTGTGTGGGGGGGGGGGGGGTGGGCGGAGGGGGGTCACTTGTCTGTGCCATTCATCATACCTCGCAACCCGCCGACACACACACACACCTGAAGTGCAGACCGCTGCATCATCCTCAGGGCCGACGACTTTTCAAATGAACTCAATTTAGACTCATTTTCAATGAGTCTAAAACATCTCTTCAGAGCAATGATGGTCAGACACCACAGGGAAATAAAGTATTCAAAGCTGCTGTGCTATAAGTCAGCGAGGAGTCCCCACAGAATAGATGTAAATAGTCAGAGAGAGGGACAATGACAATGGACAAACCCAAATAGCGTTCTAAAATGGTTGATGATTGGACCATTCTCCCAAACATGTTAAAAACTGATATTGGTATGACCCCGAAAGGTGAAGCGGTACCTCTGTGAACTGAGCGAGCAGGGCCGGGGGCAGAAGGTCAGCCACATGGATGGTGACCGGGGGTCCCGTCCAGTTGCTCTGGACAAACAGGTGCAGACAGGCGACAGCCAGGGCCAGCAGAGCCGCCTCCCTGAGAAAACAGACAGTAAGAGAGGCTTGGCAGTAGGAACACCACACCCTTCCAAACAGTCCTTTTCCTCAGCCCCGAGTCTGTTCTTAGATAGCACAGGTGTCCAATTGAACGAGTTGTGAGGACTTTCAAAAGGCGCGACCCGGCTCTTGAGATATTTACAACCCCCCCCCGCACCCAGGCTGAGACCACAACACGACCTCTGACCAGCCTCTAAGGCCGGGGGGGGGGGGGGGGACAGTGAGTAACAAAGCGATAGAGGAGGGGCAAGGCATGGGAGGGGGTGCGATACGAGTAGGGAGACACACAATAAAACATTCACATTTCTCCCAAAGATGATAACCCAACCCCTACCACAGGAGACAGGAGGAAGATGTTAAGCTGTCCTTATTAAAAATTAATAATTCATGGTAGAAGAAAGAGGGAGGAGACAGATGGGCTCTGTTTAGCCCGAGAACCACTTGGTAATTCTCCTCCCTACCTGCGCTGAATTCTTGATCAAGGAGGCTGTATAGTGGATGAAAAGCTATAAAAGTGCACCGATTATTGCACGTCTCACATCGTCGCAGGCTGCAAGACTGTGATCACTCGATTGTCCTTTCCAATCGTCCCCCTCCGTTCTTCTCCTCACCTGTCTGCCTCGTCATCCTCCGTGCGGTCGGCCAGGTAGGCCAGCACCTGCTTCTCCAGGTGGGCCTCGACGCCCTCCCCCTCCCCGCTGGCCGCACCCAGGAGGTCCAGCACCTGTGGACTCAGCAGCACCGCCTCGTAGTCCCCGTCCAATAAGCACTTGAGCAGAGAGCCCGCCTCTGGGAAACAGGAAGCGGGAGACAGGAAGTGACTAATGACTCAAATGGTTTCGACTTTGGACGGCACCGTTATCCTTCCTAAACTTGGTGGAAGCGCACACACACACACACACACACACACACGTCATTTGACATCTAAAGTAACAGCATACCGATTATCGCCACCGCCGTAGATTAGATCTATGTATTTTGCTCGACGCGAAATGACTACATGTGACTAAGCCATGCTATAGGAAGCGAAGCCTCCCTCTGGGGGGCTCTGCAGACCCCCTCCCACACTCGTTTCACATCATCTTCCACTATTTTAAATCAAACTGGATATCCTCATGCAGTAAAACGGGTGCATTAAGCAAATCCCAGTAGACGTTTGATGGCGGCACGTGGTCACGTGTTGCCGACGACGACTGAGGGATGGTAGGGGAAAGATGCTGATTTATCGTCAATGGCTCTCGCTATGAGGCTGAGCAAGACATCTTATCTATGGAGTAATTGCGCTGGTAGGCTGTGCCTCAGTCTCTCAGCAGCTTTCATTAGCCCTTTATTTGAGCACAGAGGCTGGCTGGACTCATTAGCATTGATTGCATGGCGCTCCGTTGGTGTGGGCGAGGGAGGGAGACAGAGAAGACGTTGAGGGAGAGAGAACGGGGAGATAAAGGAGGCGGGGGGGGGGGTGTAGCGTGTGATAGAGTGGCAATATATTATGGAGCAGTCTCTGCCAATGAAGGCAAGTACAAGTGTAACCACATTTACTGTCAAACATACTTCCAAAAATACATATATAAAAAGGAAGCTTATGGCTTTAGATAACAAGACAGTGGGGATGTTTAAGGATAGTTCCAAGGACTGTTCAGAGACAAAAATAACACTGCTTCCTCTGAAGACAAGCACCCACCCCCACCCCCCCACACACTCAAAATACATTTGCTTAAGACCTCACTGAATGTCTTTTATCATAAAAGTCATCAACATCAAAATACATCCTAGTTATGCAGCAGCCTCCAAATGAACAAACAGCCCTTTCCCCTTTCCTAGAATGGAATGCAAGCCAAGTGGCCTACTTGCATTATGAAAGTGTGCCATAGCTTCTACCTTAGAATGGACCCAAACTGTCTAGTTTTGCCCCCCCCCCCCTGCTGCTGGGCTTTAATAAGTTATTGCAACACTGTCTGTAAGGTGTTGTGATTTTTCACCTGTTCTGTACCCATGTAATGAAACCCACTGGCAGTAATAGCACAGAACCCTGGGGGGAGGGGGGAGAGAGAGAGAGAGAGAGAGAGAGAGAGAGAGAGAGAGAGAGAGAGAGAGAGAGAGAGAGAGAGAGAGAGAGAGAGAGAGTAAGAAAGTGAGATAGTTTGAGTGAGAAAATGAAAGCCTACTGTCGAGGGCAGTGGTGGCCTGTTAATAACATGTCAGCTACTCTTTAGCTTGGTTGAAAAACAGCAATTATGGAAAGCATGGTAGTGGATGCCCCTAAATCAAACTGTAATTATAAAGACCTTTGCAATTAGCATTAATTAATGTAAAGCCATGCCAACAAATTTGAAATTTGATTATTTGGCTATGTGCCAAATAACAGAAGCAGGTTTTATAGTATTACATTCTGTATAGTGGATGCAATAAGAGGATACTGTCAAACCGCCTCAAGCACACACAGATCATTTACTCGCTGTTCATATTTTTTGAACTTATTTATGGAAATAACTGGCAATCTCTGCAGACAATAGACTGACTGTCTACAACTAATGTCAAGAACAGCCCCCTTCTGTCCTGGGAGATACCTAATTTCTGCGGAAGGATTCTTGCGCCGTCATAAAGCTGCATTACATTTATCTGTCCAGCTTAGAATGCAGACAACAGTCTAATCTTAATAAACAGGAATACACAACACGTGCAGTCCTTAAGTACTGTACTTTTCACTTGAACCAGCAAAATATACGCCTTGGGTGTCTGCTAAATTGTCTTGACTGCGACAAATGTCACTTCACATACAAGTCAATGACTACACCGGGTTCCTTCGACTTGCCATGTGCGTTTATCGCATACCAATTTATGGTGTACAATGCGATACTATGCTCATCGTGAAAACTTGTCCCATTTATTTTGTTCTTGTATGTAACGAATAATTATGATTAAGAAATAGATAGTTGTACCAGCTCTTACGTAAGTAACATCATTGCTTATCTAAAATTGCGAGCAACATTGGAATAGATGCGGGGCGCGCAGAGATGTCAAAGTGACTGTCATTCAGTCTTATCATGTCATCAACCACCTGTGAACATCCAGCTGGTTTTAGTTCATATCTTAACGGCATGTGTAAGCTACTTTGACCATGAGTCGTATCAGAGTATTAACTCTTCTACTTAGCAAAGAGCCAGGGACTACCAACTCAGACTCTCCCATTCCAATCCAGTGAAAACTTAACATCGATCTTGCCACACAACTACACTGCAAAGAAACCTACTCGAGGATGATGCTCCGCGTGCTGTATAGGTACTGTATGTAGCTAGCTACCATAGCAAGCTAAATAGCTAATGGTTGACAGATTACTTGGCACATAAGGGCATACAGAATGCGAAGTAACAGCATAATAAACCAATAATACAGTAATGCCGAACCACAAAATTGGTCGTAAGACCATTGTCACCGTTCCTTCAGCGCGCCGGCTTAACATCAGCTTTGCGACGGGTGCCCGGTTAAGAACCGGTCAGAAGCTATGTTCACTTACAAGTTAAGATGATGAAATGGGGCACATTTGATATAATTATTCTGATTACGGCACTAATACGTTCGTATCATTACATACTATACATAAGTAACACATACACATCAAAACAATAACTGCGGAATTCCGTTTTCTCACCTGCAGAGCTGAAAATATTCTGCTTCCATTCCGCTGCCTCGCTTGCTGTCAGAAAACCTCGGAGCACGGGAATCTCTACGTCCCGCACCATCTTAAACGTCAAAAGCAAGTTTATTCTGATGACGTCTATTGCACTTTTTGACCAGAGTGAGAAGGAAACTGAATTTCCGATTTATATCTTTACTGTTATAATGACCGCGTTTATATTTCAATTGTAATAATGTGTTTATATCTGCCCATGTGCTGCAGGTAGCATCAGTGAGCAGCCATGACAGATTCGCATTGCATCATGGGAAAGCTAATCAGGAGGACGCTTTGGTCAGGCAGGGACCGTAGTCATTTTATGGTCGTGTTGAGTTGTTGACAGCAAAAATGACAAGATTATTACAGAGTGGAAAATATACAAACAACACTAATGCATTGAAAACATGATCGATTATTTGCTAACCTGTTACTTTACTGGTGTTAGCTGCGTGCATACCCTAATGCAATCAAAGGTCAAGCCTTTTTTTAAATACCAATTTACATGTCAGGCCTTTACTTACAGTAGGCCTATGTCAATAAAAAAATATTTGTCACAAGTAAACTGCCAAACTCTGCCACGCTGCAAGCCGTGAACGACAGCACGTGAGAACTACTATGGAAGCTGTTACATAAGGATAATATTATATTGTAGAACCCCATCATTGACCTGTCACTACTCTGTTAGTCATTTTAAGGAGTAAAACACATTTTCAGATTGACTGAATCCTGTGATGTGAATACACTAAATGGCGGCCAACTGCCAGAGGATACTAGAGGTCGAAAAAAAAAGAGAAACATGAAAGCTTCAGGTCAGGGTAATGTGCATCATAATGACAAAAGGAATACACTCTGCCCCCCCCCCCCCCCCCCCCCCCATGTTTGTCATGGGATGAGAAAACATTAGTGATGATACATAACCCATAACAATGTTCCCACTCATTTAATTCGCATGGCAGAACTATGGTCATAAGTGTCCAGAGGTCCTCAGATAAAAAATCACCGTGAGCAGGATAAGTAATGTTGTGCTTGACAGTTTAATAAAAATGATCACACGCCTGACCTTTTCCCTGTCCAAACACATGCACACGTACGCAAACACTCATACAAACACACAAACACCCAGTGGTTCAGCTTCAGTGAGAGAGAGAGTGGCGCTCCTGGAGATAGCGCTAGTGAGTAAGCCCAGAGTTTGACATGAGACAAAAACAACATCTAAATGATTCAGCGCCCCGGCAGTAGCATTGCACATTGATAGAGCTCTCGGCTGTTTTTCTCGATGCACGGAGGATTCTGTTAAAGGTCTGTTTTCCTCACACTCCTCTCCCCAACCAACCCCACTCTCCCTTCTTATCCCTATCCTCTTCGTGCATGACATTTAAGATGAGCACTTAAGCTTGTTATGAAAACCTTCACAGGCAAAGTAGAGGCTCTTAAAATGCTCACTATCTATTCTTCATTGTGAGCAGGGTTTTTATTTGAAAATGTTTTTTTTTTGGCCATAGCTGTCTCATTCCTCGTATGCCCAAACTCAGATTAGTTTGGGATAGAACATCTGGAGTCAGGTGGCTGAGCGGTTAGGGAATCAGGCTAGTAATCAGAAGGTTGCCAGTTTGATTCCCGGCTGTGCCAAATGACATTGTGTCCTTGGGCAAGGCACGTTACCCTACTTGCCTCGGGGGGGAATGTCCCTGTATTTACTGTACTTACTGTAAGTCGCTCTGGATAAGAGTGTCTGCTAAATGTAAAGACGACGACACGTTAGACGTTTTTGTCTCGCAACTTGCTGCTCAGTAGATTGTGGAACCATTGACACATTTTACTTTTGTCTCAAGTGTTATTGCAATGGTCTGGACAGCAGGTTATGTACTTCAGAACAACTAAAATACTATATTATTCAGTCAGACCTAAATAACTTGTTGTCACAGTATTTGTTTGGACCAGGATATAGTTAGTTGGGGAGGAATGTCTCTGTGTTCTGTGTTTAACTAGTGAGTTTTTCAAGGCTTGATCTTGGGTCCAGATTACACAAATGACACAGGGATACTGTATACTGTTCCCCCCATGGCTGAACAGACTATCGCTGAACTGCTAGTTGCTTTTACTGTTTTGCAGAAATCCCTCATGGAATTAAAACTGGTGTCAAATGCTGATAACCCAAATACTCTTCTCTAGACAGATGGCAGTGCAGGAGCTTATCAAGATGCTGAGCAAAACCAAGCAACAGAAGACACATTGTTCAGAACCAGTGTTTGACGATGTGGCCCCCCTCTATGATGCTTCCAACACATACTCAAGCCTCTCAATGCAGTCTACTTTGTAACACGTGATCTTTTTAGTGCACATCACTGTACTATAACCTAGGCTGGAGCCAACTCTAAGCACCAAGATTGATTTATTGTGCGATCATCAGGCTACTGTATATTGCTTCTTCAATAGTCAACTTCCCTTTAGACACGTAATTAAGACACTTTTGAACTTGATCACTCATCATACTAGGACTCAGGTCTGCCCTCAAAGTATAACACATTTTATTTCATTTATGCTACACCTTCCCAATGCAACAAGCTCTATTAAACAAGACACTTGATTGTCATTGGTCAAATTGAAGGAAAATTGAGTTATATTCAGATGCTTGTAATTGTTTTATCAGCTATTTATTCTTAATTTACTATTTGAATTTTACAACTTTTGTATGCAGTTCTTCCTTGCAAGCAAGATGTATTTTTTCTCAATGAGATATCCTATTTAAAGGTTCATTTTAAACAAATGTTTAGAAATAAACAAGAGACCCCCATACAATGCACAAGGTGAACAAAAGCTCTTTCACACTGATTTACTCTCCCCAGACACCAGTGTCTAATTTACAGAGCTGTCAAGGACACACCGTTGTCTGATGAGAACTGTATATTTTTCAAGACTTGCTTTTCAAGGGTTGGAAACAAAAGATTTGCTGTTCAAAGACCGCACTGACACCAACAGTATTGCAAAGGCAGTTTGAAGCCTTGGCTGTCAAATTGTGCATCCACACTCCATCAAGCAGGTGAGCACACACTTTCCACAACACACTGTTCTTGCATTGATTGCTTGAAGAGTGTGAAAATAAATCTTTCTTTTTTTTAAAATCCTCCATACGCCGCCGTTTCTTGTTGTAGTTTTTTACGGCTCTACCAAACTAAACAAAAGCAGGTAGCGTCTGTACTTAGGGAGACGATTGCAGAGAGGAGAATGTTGTCTTTCATTGTTGCCGTCTGAATTATTGGTGTTGGAAGTGGAGTACCAGGGCTGCCTGCAGTACTTTTTGAAATGACCATGAAACATTGCCCAAGTCCAGCAGGACAGAGCTATTCCACCACCCAATCTTTCTTTGACAAAGTTTGAACACTCAAAGCTGAGTAGGGAATGTTGTTCAGCAACACGCTCAACTTAACTCTTGAGTTGGGGAAGGTTTACAGCTAGTATGAGATATTTAGTCATAACATGAGCTTGAGACATTGCAAAACAAAAACTGTACTCGAGGTTCGAGCATCATGACGGTGTTAGCCTTACACTTTTAATACAACGACCCACCAACTTCTGTCAGTAAACTCAGTCCGCCAAATGACCAGACTAGACTGAGAATCATTGCTTTAAAACCCTGAGTTGTGAGACAACCAGCGGTGGGTGAACGTAGCTTCTCATACAGCTTTGACTGTAAATTTGTCGTGACATGTACATAACCCCTGCTGCCGTGAGCCCCATAGGGCTCTGTCACATACACGGTGTTTAACTTTTACATGCTATGCTTTACACATTTCTACATGCATTTTCCAGTAGCTTGTTCTATTTTGCTTTGGAGTTCTAAAGTGTAGGGGAATAAATAATAAATCACATAAGCACATCAAGCAAGCTTTTTGCCATCGTCTCTTCTACGTCATAATCCATGTGTTTAGTGGCAAAACAGGCTGTAAAAGAATTTCTGAAGGCTTTCCGAAAGGCAATACCTCACCTGTACAGGAAATAGACAGTTCTGAGCTCTGTACAGTTGTCGTGTCAGTTTTTTTTCCCTGTATCAAGGATAATGTTTTCTTAGTAACTGGACTGCCGTTTTTGGAGATAGGATGCAAATAGCAAATCCCCTAAACAATTAAATCCCAGCAGATATTTTTGTTCAAAAATCCAAGTTCCGTCTTCAGTAACTTCAGTTCAGTCTACTGATATGAAGCCCATGTGAATGAGACCCATTGCTGAAACACCCTGGACCTTAAGTGTGGTACCCAGTCTCCCGGGTGGATTGGTAATATGTTTTTGCTGCTCTCATTTCTTATTTAGATAAGAGGGTCAAGTCCAAGTGCTGTTCAAAACCCCCGAAAAAAAAAGCATTCGCACAATCGATCTACATTTTCAAGCTCCATTTAATGTCCTACCAAAAGGAGTATGTGGCTGTACTGGGAGTAAAATAGAAAGTGCATTTTCTTTCACTTGGAATCAACATAAAAAAAAAAAAAGATCAAAGCAGTTCTTATTTTCTTTTGCAAGGAGCTGAGTAGTTAAATTGTAGAAATCAACTGTATTAGAATTTTTTTGTGGTATGATGTAGATCAAAGGCACATCACAGCTTTGTATATCACCGGGATTGTTGCACACACACAGGTAAACACACATACACATGCACAAGCCTTCATACACGTTCATCTCCCAACTGCATCTTACATACAAACTCTTGTGATATACAAATTCGTATCAATTTATATATCCGGGCAAAGTAAAACAGGTTGCATTTATTAAACTTGCATTCAGAATTAGTGAGGCAGAAAAAAAACATGTTCATAGCATTTCAGAACAACCTGTAAAAGGGATAACATCATAGCAGTTAAGAATGTCCATTTCAGCCTTTATTGAAGTTTACAGTTTCCTGTAGAAATCAAATAAGCGATGTCAATGGGAAACCAGAATATCTCAAATTCAGGAAAGTGTACATGTGTGTGTCCTTATGTCTTGTATTTTAAATAGTATTCTTAAAGAATGACCAATATATTCTTGGTTATAACTGTCCTTGCGCTAACAGTCCAAAAAAGAAAAGAAAAAGGAAAAAAAAAAAAAAGGAAAAGAAATTAACATTCAGTAAACATTCTTCTCTAAAGGTAGTTCCCTTATATATTCTGTGATTTCCTCTGTCATTATGTATACATAAACAAGTTTAATAACATACCAATCAGTGGTTATTTCACAATTGGAAAAAAAGCACAAAAGTTTACACTCTTTTACAGGTAAATAAAAGATAATTTTGTTTTTGTTGACTGTTTCCTTAAGGGCATAGCATAGTTCGGAGTTTTTGTCTTATTTTTGTCGTTTTGTAAGCGGTTTCTTATTGTCGCATTTTCCCGGTCCTCTCTTTTTCAGCTATTACATAATTAGATTCTTACATACAAATATTGACAAAATGGTGGCTTGTGCTTCAAAGCCGTCAAGTCTATTCAATAACAATAGTAATAGTCGTGGGGAGGAGTGGCCACTGCTAAAAGGGGCGGGACAGGTGCTGAGGGGGGGGCGGGGCTCATAGCTGGCCCTCGCTGCAGTGGCCTTCCTGGCTGCCGCTTGGCTTCTCCGCGTCCTGATTGGGCTGCTCCTTGACCATGAGGGCGGTGGTCTTCTCTGAGAATTCCTCGGCGTCAGGCTCCAGGCCCTCTGGACAGGGCAGCTTGAGGAGCTCCTCTCGGAGCTGGGCCGTGTGACGCTGAGAGGGCAGAGACAGGGGCCACAGATGAGTTCAAAGGTAAAGCTGCGCTGCATTTAAATGGTTAGATGGACAGTTGACTGAACAAATGCTAGTCAGGTGGCTGAGCGGTTAGGGAATTTGGCTTGTAATTCAAAGGTTGCTGGTCAGAGCCAAATGACGTTGTGTCCTTGGTCAAGGCACTTCACCCTACTTGCCTCAGGGGAATGTCCCTGTACTTACTGTTGCTCTGGATAAGAGCGTCTGCTAAATGACTAAATGTAAATGTAGTCCTGCTCGAAGGAGCAGGGGAAAGAAACAAAGAAATACGCAAATGAAACTACAGGTGGACACTGAGGAATAACTGAGCCGATGGGTGGTATCTGCGCGAGGGATGAGAACGCGTAGGCAAAACTAAGCACCCGCCGGAGATGAAGGATCACATTACCCTTCTTTAAACACCCAGCAATGGTAAAACTCAACCATTTACAACAGCAACAGAAAGGCCAGAACAGGCTAGATGAACACAAATGTGAACCCAAGACTAGCACAGTCAATTGGTGGCTAAGGTGACGGTGAGGAATGGGCACTAAAACCACCCTGAACATCCAGGGGGAGACATGTTTGCTGACACACCATGATGCACGGACCTGATAACCAGTCCAATCTCCCGGCCCTACTCTGAACAACACCCCGGCTCCTGCCACCACCACAGCACAATGCCCGAGATGGAGGCTCTCCGTGCAGTCGTTATCAGTGTTGCAGGGATTATTTACTGTAGATATTAATTGTGGTGGTTGTTCGCTGCCAGGGAGAACAGCTACCAGTGGGATAGTGTATGTGTGGTGTGTGTGTGTGTGTGTGTGTGTGTGTTTGCGTGTTATCGGCTTCTGCACGGCTGGCTCAGTCGGTCTCGGGAGTGTGTGAGAAAGAGGGGAGCTGTCTGGGAGTGATGAATCAGGACCTGCCGAGGCCCAGCGGAAACACCCGGAATGTTGTCCTCTGCAGACTATTCACACTTCATTCACACAACATGGACTGGTACCCAAGCTGTGTGTATGTACAGTATGTGCCTGTTAAAAAGTGTGATGTTGGTGGTACAATTCGCCGTCTGGTGAAGTAAAACCCTGGCGGTATTCTCTGAGGGGTTGGTTACTGGTGCGAACCAACTGTGAAGCCCTTTGGACCAATAGGCTTACAAAAACAAACAGGGCTTTACAAATAAAAATGGGAGTTGGTATCTATTTCGGATTTATCCAGCGTGTGGCCAAGATAAGCAAAGCGAACGGACGCGAGGTGCGCGTGGTTTACCTTGAGAGCTGCAGCGTGGTGGGACATGGTGCGGCCCACTCTCTTGTCGGTGCTGTACTGCTGGATGTCAGCGATCCACTCCTCACACTGCCCCATGATCTCCGCCCGCTTCAGGTAGAAGTGCTTGTGGATCACCTGGAAAGAGCAATGGCAAGGTCAGAACAGGTCCCACGAGATTGTGTCCGAAACGGACGACGACAACGACGACGACAAGCACATGCAAATGCCCGGCCTGCTCCGTCTCCCGTGTTGAAAGGTCACCTCTGGCTCCACCATCAGACATGCACGCTGTGAGTCACTGGCCTCCGTGGCCAGTAGGTCCCATTAGCGGCATGTTCAAGGATGATGAATTGATGCCTTTTATTCCCCGCAACTCCGCCTCAAACCACATCTTTCAATTCGGAGTATCGTGACTAAACCACAGTTCCAACCCCAGAGGTTCACGCCATGTTAGGTATGAGAAAACTGTGTATACGTATTGTAAAAAAAAATGAAGAAAAATAATGTCTGTACGCGCCCCAACTAAAATACCAGTAAATGAATCCTGGCTCCCTCACTGTGTTCTTTCAGGTAGATTTACGATCGGGCAGGGGACCTCGATTCTCCTACCATTCCTCCGACTAACTTTGGGGAAGCTACAGAAGCGGGTTGTGAGGAAACTTTTCAAGTCGTACTCCGTGCTGCCAGGCAGCAGGGGAGGCACGGGGGGGGGGGGGGGGAGGGGGGGGGAGGCTGGCTGGCTCTGGCTGGGAGAAGAAGCTGTGCAGACGCTGCTTTGAAGTGGGGGAGCCGAAATAAATAGAAAAACGCCTCCCTCCTACTGGAGAAGCTGGAACAGAGGCTGAGCTTCAACCGCGTTCCCCCCCTCGGCTGTCTGTTGTCTAGAGAGGGCGGTTGTCAAGCGAGCTTGAGATTGCATCGATGGGCACATGGTGCTGTACTGTATACCAATGGGGCTTGCTTTCTGATCCACAGTCTTTGTTTCATCCGATAGGTTGTGTGTGTGTTAGAGAGAGAGAGAAAGAGGTCGGAAGAGCAAAATAAAATAAAAAAAATACAGGACTATATGGTGTGTAGTCTGTAGGTGTGAGTGAAAGTGTGACTGAGTGCGTGTGTGTGTGCACGCTCGATCAACCAGCCTGTGTGCAGTTGATCCTGCTTCTCTGGAAGACGTTGTGACTGAGGGCTGGGTGGACTGGCTCCGTCAACGCAACCAGGGTACCGTAGGTGGACGCATATCCAGAAAATTGACTCGATACCGCCAAAGGCATACATCACAGAAACACAAAAACGATACGATGGGAAAGGGAGAGGTGTGGAATTAGAAACGGCTCTCTACCGGGAGTCACTTTAGATCACATTAAAGATTACCTTCAGTATTAAACTGTAACTACCCAGACAGTTTTAATTATTTGGGGGGGAAGTGTCAGATGAAATAAAAGCAGAGTTGGCTAGCTTCTGTATCTCTCTGCCTAGTTCTCCCCAGAGTTTATTACTGGGGAGGTGCATTTATGAGCCTGGCTCGGACGTCACAACAGGCCTTGTTTTGTGATCCACACACACACACACACACACACAATGGGTTCTGTCAATCTGACAATCAACCCCTCTAGCCCACCCCCGCCTCTCCTAAAACCCCCACTCCTCCCTTCCCCCTCCTAGCAACAGTCGCCAGGGCGGGTGGACTGGGATGATGCGGTAGCTGTTCGTCACGTCCCCTTTTCCCCGGCAGCTACTGTGTGGACGAGGACTTCCCATCCCGACTGCTGCTCTGCTATCAAGCAGGACCTGGAGACTCTGGAGACGAGAGCGAAAGAAGGTGACAGCTCCTCAACTCGACCTCGTCCATCCCTCCTTCCACTCTCCTCCTCTCACATCTCAGTTCCTCTCTCCCCTACCTCCACCCCCCCCCCCTTCCACCTCTCAAATCATCTCTCTCTCTCTCTCTCCATCTAGCACCTCTTCCCCCCCCCCCTTCCTTCCCTCAGTCTCTCCTGCTTGAGTTATTTCTAACGAGTTCTTCGATGCCGCAGCCACCCACCCCTCCCTCTCCGCTGATTGCCGGGGAAACGCTTCAAGGTCACGCTAGCGTCCGACGTAAACGAGAGCAATCGCTCATGTCGCCCCCCCCCCCCCCCCCGGGCACCCGTGGCCGCTCACAAACAAACCGCCTTCCGTGCACCGACTGTACTCTACCCAGGCTGGACGCGACGCCACGGAAGGGGGAGGATGCGCGTGCAGAGATCCCAGCGTGTACAGGGGGGTGGCAGACCTGCGCCTCCCACCTCCCCCCAGTGTCTGAACATGTACCGCGCACGTTCATCAGAGTGTGGGGGGATGGGGGGGAATCTGACGAGTGACCTTTAAAAATGTCCAATGACACACACGCACACACAAACATGCACATACCGATACATGCTTAGATACACGCGATACACGGTCTGGCGAGTCCATGCCCCCGTTTCGGTATGAACTAAGTGACCTTTTTAGGCTATGCTGTCCACTCACTAATCCAGCGGGCAGGGGGAGTGTGTTTGTCATGGGTAAGGATGAATCATGTCAGGGATATTTAAGAAGTTTCGGTCCCTCCTACCTCCCCCCCCTTCCGTTTCTCGTCTTCCTGGTGACCGTGACCGCTTCAACGTGACCGTGACCGGAAACGCTCAGGTCTTAGACTAAACCGTAAATATCCCCCGCTGGCTGTCGGGGCGTGGGGGTGGGTGCCGTCGAGATGCTCCGGCTCACCCAGAACACGTGCGGACAGATTCCCCCATCTCAAGAGAGGATATCTGTCGCCAAGAGGATATATCTTTTCTCCGCCAATCTAACCCTGACTGGATAACAGGTAATAGCTTGGAAGAAAGAAAAATGTGCTTCAATCCCTCCCAAGAGCTTTAGGGC
Source organism: Hypomesus nipponensis (assembly GCF_054491055.1). Classification (NCBI taxonomy): domain Eukaryota; kingdom Metazoa; phylum Chordata; class Actinopteri; order Osmeriformes; family Osmeridae; genus Hypomesus; species Hypomesus nipponensis. Next base: position 11,683,496 of record NC_140371.1, on the reverse strand, counting down.
CCACGGTAGCTCCACTGAACGGATGGGCTGATGATAAAGGTATGGCGACAGGGATAACTTGCGTACACGTAACCAAATGAGACGTACACGGATGATAACGCAATTGTCCCCCTCGGTGCTAACAACTTGCTCATCCCGCGGTGGCTCGCGGCTAATTAGCCATTTGAGCTGCGAGCGCCTTTACAAGCGCATTAGCGACCCGCAGAACAATGTACTGGGAAGGGAGATCCGAGGCCGCTGGATAAGACGGCGACGGAGGAGTTAGCGATGGAGACGCGAGCTACAGCGCAGGCAGTCCATCACCCAAGGCCTCAACTCGCCCACATCAGGAAATGAGATTCGGTGAGGATTTGAAGGGGTTGCCGTGCTTTGAGGTGACTCGTTCAGAGCCTGGTTGATGCGTTCTGACACTAGCTTCCGCGAGAGCGAGTGCGTATTCGCAGTGGTTCCTGTGGTTGTGTAGCGAGAGAGAGAGAGAGTGAGAGGGGGCTGGGTTTGCTTCCCCAGCTGGGCACAGGCGGCACCAGCAGATGGCAAGACTTGGCCTCTGGACGGCTGTCTGTGAGGCACGGAGGAACAGGCCGGCTTCATTCACGCTGACCTAGACACAACAGGCCCAGCATCCAGAGGTGTCTGTGAGACAGCGATGGAGCGTTTTCGCTTGCGTGGGGAGGCGTGGTAAAGAAATTGAAGGAATAACGTGTGCGTGTGAGTGTTGGCGAGACTGAGAGACATTGAATGCCAGCATCCTCAATCATGGTTATGGACATCTCGCATGGCTTTTCCTCTCACCAGTGCGAGATGTTCCCAATGCCCCGGCCCCCTTCCCCCGCACCTCGTTCTCATCCGTCACCGGGCTATCTGTGACTAAAAAAGTGACATTCTAAAGCCTCCATCCCATGTCTCTATGACACCCTTAACTCATCGGCAGAGGCAAGTGCTGGCTGCCACAGAGCTGCGTGTGTGCGTGAGAGAGAAAGAGAGAGGGGAGACTGAGGATATGAGTGTGACCAAGAGTGGAAGAGGGGAAGAGATAGGAGATAAAAAGGAGATGGAGAGAGAGGGGGGGGGGGGGGGGGTGGTGTTTGCTGGGAGTGATCAATTTCCTGGCCAGTGTAGCCATGGCAACCCAGGCGGCAGAGGCAAATCGCTCCTCCGCTCTTGGCTCTTCCCTACCTTCAGTGTTCAGCTGTGTGTGGGTGTGTGTGCGCGGCTGAGGGTGTGTGCAAGTGAGAGCGTGTGTGCGTGTGTGAGAGAGAAGCAGATACAAAGCAGAAAGCTCTCTCAGTCACGAGAACCAGGAGCTGGATCTTTCCCCAAACCCTCTCTCCCCCTAGCGAACTGCAACAAGCCCCTCTCCCCCTTCTCCTCTGCCCCCACAGCTGGGGTAGCATTAACCAAGCTGGGTGAAGCAGGTTTCACAAACCACGGCCTGGCTGGGTCCCACTGGGCGAAGGTGTCGCACTGAAACCCATCAATAATGCACCATAACGGAGTGTCCTCAACACAATGACTCGTTTCCTTTGACTGCAGGAGCAAGCCACATGTGCTGCGTGCTGCAGGTGTGTGCGTGTGGTCCCGCTCGTCGCTGAATCATCGTCATGTTTACGCGGCAAAGGAACCCGGGAGCACGCAAGGTGGCGGGTCCCTGAGATCATGAACCCACAGTCCCATCCCCCCCCCCCCCACACACACACACGTTCAAGGCCAAATGGGCTAAACACAAGGATGAGCCTGCTTTGTTGTACCCCGGTGCCTGCCTCCCATCATTGCTGTTGTCATTTATCCATTGACAAGGCCAGTTTGTCAGGTAGATAGATCTGTGTGAGTGACCCTCACCCCCGTGTGGAATGAACCATTAGCAGGAGGATGGGGGGTGGCCACGCTTCCGGGGGAATGACAGTACTAACAGATTATGAGGCGGTCGCTGAAAATGTCAGCCACTAATGGGCCATTCACACTTCGACGGGCTAAACACTCTCGTTCTCCCTATGCTCTGACAGTATCTCTCTCTCTCTCACACACGCTCACACACACTGAGACGCAGACACGAATGATCTATATTTCAACAAGCAACCTGTTGTCCCTAATTCCACCTGACAATCTGGCTGGTGCATAATGCAGACTTGCTTCCGAATCTTTGTTTCCAGGCTACAAACAGGAAGCGGAAAGTTTGGATTGTCACACACGACGGGACAAGGGGACGTGAACAGATCCGTTTGCAGAGTCAGAGAGAGGTTTTCGAGTTCAACTCAAACAGACGTCTCTCCTCCGGGCAGAGACTCCTCCAAACCGGGATGAAAGTCACAGTACCCCCTTGTTTGCGTGTGCGTGGGGGGCATGCCTGTTTGTGCACGCGGGCCCCTCATGGAGACTTGGCGTTTCGGTGTGCGAGCGCGTCCTCCACCTAGTTCTACATGGATGTGGATGCCGGCTGTGTCTCTGCCTTTGCCTCAGGCACTTACCAGGCCAGAGGCAGAGTGGATTGTGCCTAATTGAATTTCAGACGGTTGGGGTGGGGGGGGGTGGGGGTGGGGGGGGTGTGGGGGGGGGGGGTGTGAGGGGGGCGCGCTTGCTGGCGCGCTCCCTTATTCAGGAGCTGTTACCCAGACCTGCCATCCCCCCCTGTGCTCCCTGGTTCTAATCCACGGCCAATTCTGCTGCACGGAACACCGGCATGGTTTTTATTACCCATGCTGCTGTGTGGAGCGGGCTACTTTCACCCCCAGACCACAGCAGACACACCGACGAGGCCCTCTCTCCGCACAGCATGGAAGTCTTCTGCGAGCGGTGGGGTGGTGTGGCTAAGACTGTCCGTTAGAGAGTGTGTGCGTGTGTGTGTGTGGGGGGGGGGGGGCGGGGTGACGGGTATGCGTCTGTTCTTGAGATTCATAAATGGACTGTAAAAATACAACCTGACCAAAACAAAGAGGAGCATGCTTGGTGTAGCTCAAACACCAACCAGACTAGAAACGGAAGAAGAGTGTTTTTCTAACCCTCTCTAACCCTCCTGGAGGTATCCCCAAGCTTTTCTTCGTTTATTCAAGTGACCCCCCAGAGATCAGGTTTCTCTGTTCGGTGGGAAGTCCAAGTGAACTCATGTAAAATAGATGCTGTATGATATGAGGGTCATGAGGGTGTGAGGGAGGACGTGTGCGTGCGTGTGCCGGAGGGGTTGAGCCAGCCATCGCTCAGTCTAGTTCACTTTCTGAGCGAGGCGGGAAGAGAACATACTCAGTTCTCTTCGGCCCTCACTTCCTTCTCTATTCTTCTCCTCTTTTGACACCCTCCCTTTCTCTCTCCGGCGTCAGGTCTATCCAGTTGATGTCTCGGTGTGCGAAAACATTAGTCTACAGGAATTGCAGGGAGAGAACGAATAAGTGACAGGAAGATTAACAGAGAGAAAAAGAAGGGAGAGAAAGATTGAGAGAGCAACGGAGAGAGAGAGAGCGATGGAGAGAGAGAGAGCAATGGAGAGAGAGAGAGCAATGGAGAGAGAGAGAGAGACAGCGATGGAGAGAGAGAGAGAGAGCGATGGAGAGAGAGAGAGAGAGAGAGCGATGGAGAGAGAGAGAGAGAGCGATGGAGAGAGAGAGAGAGAGAGAGAGAGAGTGAGAGAGCGATGGAGGAAGGAAAATGCATTACTGTCTGGCAGAGGCCGAGGTGGGCTTGGCAGCACAGCGAGCATCTGGGATCTTAATTGAATCCTGTGTTTTCATCCAGGGCTAACATTCCCTCAATCCAATATTGTAATCGATGCTGACTTTTTGAGGTATACATGCACAGGCACTCACACACAGATTAAAGTGCAGTAAATGACAAAGACAAGTCAGTGACCGGTGGTGGTACAGAGGAGTACTGGCCGACTGGTTGCCTTTCAGATGATACGACGCGGAAATAAAGCGCGTGCACCTGTACCGGCGCAGAGAGAGAAACTGAGTGTGCGAGCTCGGTGATGGACACAGGCCACGTAGGAGCCAGACTGGAGCTGTGTTCATCAGGATGCCCTCTCCTCCTCCTCCTCCTCCTCTCCTCCCTCTTCACTCCTCTCCTCCTCCTATCCTCTTCCCCCTCCACTCTTCCCCTCCTCCCAGACACCTCCCTCGATGAGCCGGACCTCCAGCTCTGGGGTCAGTTCGGTCTTCGCTTTCTCGACTTGAGCCAACTCGACTCCCCCCCCCCCCCCCCCCCCCCCCGCGCCCCCACCCCCCACCCCGGTGAGTCATTCTTTCTGGAGCTTCCCTCATCCTCCTCCTCTCACATCCCCCCCCCCCCTTCTCTTCCTCTACCGAGCGGGGTCAATTACCACCCCCACCCGCCCCCGCTGAGCTGCTAGCTCAAGCCTGTGTCAAGGACGGGAGGAAATACAAAAATAAAATAAAAAGATGCGGGGGCAGGGGGAGAGATGGATGGATAGATAAAGGGAGAGTAGAGCGAGGGAGGGAGACATGAAGAGAGACCCACCAAAATGAGGACATCATCTACCTGAGGGATTGAGAAGGCTAATGTCCGTTCGGCTGCTGAGCTAACCACTCCCCCCCCTCCCCCCTCCCCCCTGGGAGCAGACACATCCTTTCTAATCAATCTGTGGGAGCAGAGGCCGGGGCTGCATTGGACTGTGCTGGAGGAGGGGGTGCAGAATGTTCCGGACTGTTTAAAGGAGGATTCTTAGGAAGGGACCAGGGTAAGGGAGCCAGGCTTACATCGCCTCTTACTAACCTCCTCTTTGAAGTAGAGAAGAGCGAGGGCAGGAGTCTGGAGGGGTATTTGAGGATATCTGCCACCTGCACACACTGCTAAGGATTGGGGGGATTCTGGAGGTTCTCAACAAGCCTCAAAGACGGCGGTTAAAACTAGACACTAAGCTTCCGGCGTTCCCCAGAAGAGCGGAGGTTAGGATGAAGGGCGGTGGTAGGGGCAGGAGGAATGTTCCGGAGTTTGGAGCCAGAGGCTCTGGCAGCTATCGCCTCCTGGGGGAAGGAAGAGGCACAGTGCAAGCCCTCTTCAGGCTCTCACTTTGGGAGATTTTGGGGTGGGGGTGGATGAAAGGTTTAAAGGAGAGTAAGGGTTTTCTGCTGATATCGGGTTCATTCTACTTTTAAGGCAGATTCAGAGGTTAGAGCACTGTGGGTAAGAGATGATAAAGTAGAAGGTTTGGGGCGAGGAGGGGGGGGGGGGGGGGTTGAGCGCAGTGGGAGCAGGTGAGGTCAAAAGGGTGTCGGCTCTCTCTCTCACCTCTTTGAAGCAGGGTGAGGGGTTCCGCATCTGCTCCAGCATGGCCCACTTGACCGAGGCCTGCCGGATGTTGCCGTCGTACTCGCGGGAACTCTGCGTGCCGCTGGGGGTGCCGCGCGAGCGCTCGTAGCCCGGCTCGTTGAAGTAGGGCTCGGCCACGAGGATCAAGGACTGGACCGACACCAGCACCTGGAGGAGGGAGGGAGGGAAGAGAGGGAGGGAGACGAGAGGACAGGATTTGGTCAACGTGGGCGTGCCAGGAGAAGGGAAAACCGCCACGGAGGCGGGAGGGACCGAGTGAGGGCAGGGAGGGAGAGCGGCGAGCCCTCCAGCCAGGCAGCAGAGCGTGACAGGACGCCGCCGAGAAAAAGGGATCTTCAACCCCACCACCACCATCACCAAAAAAGAAAAAAAAAAAGCATCATCTCATCGCAGTATATCAGGAAATTCAATTAGAAAAAAAATTCTCTAATGTGTAATTAAATTGTCATTCAAGATTTAATGAATGCCCCGGCCTGTCTTAAAGAAAAGGAGTACATGTCTTTATTGCCAAGGCCCAGTTCCAGCGCCTCCTCTCTTCAAACACAGGGTGGTGGATGGGAGGGGCAGGGAGAGGGTTAACCTGTCAGATAACCAGCCTGGTACCCGTGTCAATAGAAGTGCAGGGCCAGCCACCTCACCCAAAAATGGCATAAGGGACTTGCTTTTAAGGGACCCTCGCATGGGCCCTGACATCGACCCAGACACCCTCCCCCTCGCAGCCCGGCTGAACTGAGACGGAATATCCAATATCAACCCTGTCTGATGACCACTTGATTCCAGCCCCGCCCCCACATCCTCCCCTCTGGTTTTGCACTATCGATCCGGCAAACTGACGGGAATGATAATCGATGGAAACATCTCTATGAACTCTTCAACCCCATGAATGAGGAAATTATAGAGAACTAGCGCGCTACACAGAGAGAGAGAGAGAGGGCGAGCGAGAGAGCGAGGAACCACGAGGCAGCATATTGCTTGCTTGTTGCCTGGATCGATAAGACATGGAGAAGGACTTGCTGCGTGGTGCGTACACAGGCCCGGTGAAGGGCAGCGTGTCTGACGGGATCACCAAGAGGCTCTGAGCACGGACGGCAGCGTGGCCCCCATGTGCTTTCGCCTGACTGATGTGTGTGTGCGCACGCCTGAGTGATCAGTGTGTGTGCGTCTGCGCGCGCTCGTACACACCTACCGAGGGAGTGTTGGCATGTCAACACTGGAGTAAAGACGAAAGTTTGCCCAGCACACAAGAGTCCAACGGATGAGCTTTCAAGGAGCCGTCAAAACAGTCAAACTAATAACACCAAAGTCCCCTGAGGTCAGGTTCAGACAGGGTAATAACCTACTATCACTATTGACACAGTGCTCAGGGCTGCGATAAGACAATCTCATTATGGAAGTGAAGGAGTGTGTGTGCGTCTCACCTGTAAGAAGCTAGAGGTATGTGGGTTCCATTTCTCCTCGGGTCTCCCGTGCCAGGTGTTGAGGATGCTTAAACACACCTTAGACAGACAGACAGACAGACAGACACACACACACAGACACAGACAGACACAGACAGACAGACACACACACACAGACACAGACAGACACAGACAGACACACACACACACACACACAGACAGACACAGACAGACAGCGTCAGACCACAGCAGTGTGCCTCACCCCGAGATCAAGTAAGAGGACGACCAGTAAACATCCCTAGGCGGGGGGTCAAAGGTGGCCTCTCTCTTTGCCTCTCGCTCTTTCGTCCCCACCTCGCTATCCCACCCATCCCTCCTCCTCCTCCCCCCTCCATCGCCACTGAACGGCCTTTCCCTCTTCCTCTCCATCATCCGGGGGGGGGGGGGGGGGGGGGCAGTCTCCGCGGCCGCCACCGGGCGCCTGCAGCTGTCTGCCTCCATTATGAAAATAGATGTGGACTGTCAGCAGCCCTCCTAATGAGTGGGAGCCGATGTGACAGGCTCCAGCACCTTAACGGCTCCTTGCCACCGAGAGTGGGGGGGGGGGGGGGGGGGGGGGGGGGTGAAAGGAAAGGGAAGGAGATGGGGTGGATGACTGGAGGGCAGGAGGCAGAAGAGGGAGCAAGGAGTGAGGGGGAGGGGCATGCCAAGAGCGAGCACAGGATGAACGGAATGAGGGAAGGACAGGAGAGGAGGGGAAGATGTGAGGTGGGGGGGAGACGGTGGCCAAACGGAGGTCTCCTGCGTCTGAACTGAGCGTCTTCCCTCTCACTTCACCCGGGTTGTACGGTCGGACCACAACAGCAAGCCTCAACCAGTCCCAGACTAAATCTGTCAAATCGATGAGAGCTCTGATTCACAGACTCGCAGACTCTTCTGCCTCTTTCGGTTCGCCTTCTTGTTCCCGATTGGGTCTCACCTTGCCATCGTTGTAGAGGTTGGGGTTGAAGCGCACGCTGTGGCCCCCGGTGGTCTCCAGGTTGACCAGGGGCGGGGAGTTGGGGTAGTCCTGGGGGAAGTACACGTCAAACTCAAAGCAGCCGTTGGCGTAGGGCGTGTCTGCCGGGCCCGTGATGAGAACCTGGCACAAGGCAGAGGGAAGAGAGGCACGCCATTAAAGTTGGGGCTGGGCGGCACTGTGTGACCTGTGAATGGGAATGCAGGGGTTAATGCCAATGTCTGCTCTCAGCTGCCCAAGAGGCGAACTAAAGTCACTAACTTTTGGGGGTAAGAAGGTCAAATGACCGACATATAGAAAAAAAATACAGAGACTGATGCGCTCCTGATGGAGAGGTTCTCGATGGAGAACGCTTTTTTTCCACGCCCGCAAAAAGACAGCAACAACAAAAGAAGTGCCTTTCTGGTTTACCACCCTCATAGCTGTCGGAGAAATCCAATTAATTCCCACACTACATGAGATTACCTCATTAATCACGAAAGGTATAAAGAGCTGGAAAACAAAAAGAAAGTTCTCTCTGTCAAGCGCTTAGGAGAGAGCAATCTTAAAAAAAAAAAAAAAGCAAGTCCAGCCATCTTCCTGCACGACCAGGAAGCTGAAGTCTCCCTGTGTATCAGGGACTGTCATCGATGCTTGGGAGACCTTTCAGGTGGGGAGGAAATGGAGGAGGAAGTGGAGAAGGATGAGGAAGCAGACTCTTTTCCAGACTCCTTTCCTCTCCCCTTCACAACCCATCTTTATCCCTCTCTCCCTCTCCCACTCTTTAGCGATTTTCCGCATTAACTGGCTTGCGGTCTCGCGTATGTGAAAGAGAGATTGTGTGTGCGTGTGTGTGTGAGAGAGATTGTGTGTGCGTGTGTGCGAGAGAGATTGTGTGTGTGTGTGCAGGAGAGATTGTGTGTGTGTGTGTGTGTGTGAGATTATGTGTGTGTGTGCAGGAGAGATTGTGTGTGTGTGTGTGTGTGTGCAGGAGAGATTGTGTGTGAGTGTGCAGGAGAGATTGTGTGTGTGTGTGTGTGTGCAGGAGAGATTGTGTGTGTGTGTGCAGGAGAGATTGTGTGTGTGTGTGTGCAGGAGAGATTGTGTGTGTGTGTGTGTGCAGGAGAGATTGTGTGTGTGTGTGCGGGAGAGATTGTGTGTGTGTGTGTGTGTGCAGGAGAGATTGTGTGTGTGCGTGTGAGGTTGCGTGTGTTTGGAGGAGGTGGTGGGGTCCTGACGAGCGCTCTGTTCATCTCAAATGAAAGCCAGCTCGAACCCCAGATCCTTAAAGTGGATCTGGTGCTCACGACTTCAGAGGAGCCGAGGAGTGGACTTCCTGCCAGCTTTGTTTTGTTGTTTGCTAGCGTGTTGAGAGTGCCTGTTTGTGTCTGTGTGTGTGTATCGGGGGGGGGGGGGGGGGGGGGGGGGGCAAAAAAGAACAAAGGAAATGAAAGAGGCCTGGGGACAGAGACTGGTGAACGTCAGCAGACAAGGTGTCTTTAATGGGAGAGTCGGAGTAGATACCAGACTGGAGGTTTAAGAGGAGAGAGAGGTAGGAGAGGGGGAGAGGAAAGGTTGAACAGGCAACGCTGCCAAAGCACGTCACCTGGAGAGAGCCTGGCCGATGGGAAACGTGGAGAGAAAAACCAGCAGACAAAGGGAAGGCAGGAGGGAGTGAGAGGGAGAAAGGGGGGGAGCAGTTGGTCACGGTACACAGACCAAACCAGACAGACTATGGGAGCAGGGGAGGTGGCAGACAACATGGATGGCAGATTCTGCAGCGAGGCCATGCGTAGCATTGAGAGGACAAGCGGTGAGGGAGTGTCTGTGTGTACACGCATGTGCTAACTGGTGCCCTGAACCTGGGGAAGAGGGGATAGGATGGGGGGAGGGGGGTCTCGTGGGTAGCCTGTTTTGACTTAAACATGCAACGGTGTCTCTGTGAGGTCAAGTGTTCAGAGGATGTAACACTTTCCTGTTCATTGCCTTTAAGATAGTACAGAGCCAGCGTCCTGGTAGAGGCGGCTGAACACCCAGACTAATGCACTAGGACGAGGAGGTTAGCGGGCTGGCGGAGGGGGGACGGGAAGGGAAGGGGGGCTTCAAGCGGGTCACCCAATGTACCAAACCCAGAGTCAATCAGTGACCTTTCTCTGTTTCTCTTCATGTAGAGACTTTCGTGATCTTTTCCAGGAAACAGAATCAAACATTTCGCTTTTGACATTTACCAGGAGAGGTCTTTGTCATTCCACAAAAAAAAACCCAAATAAACAAAAACGCACAAGGGCCCTTTCTATTAAATGTCACTGGTCCATGATAGCCGTTCTATGAGCGTGTGTGGGAAGGCTGAATCGCAGTGAGCAGTCTCGTGAAGTGCCCAGAAAATGCCCTCGCTCTCCACCAAATCTGAGGGAACTCCTCACCGCTGGGCTGACATTATTCTCTCGCTGCGGGGGCCCTCGTTCTGTTGAACTGGAACAGCAACCCGACAGCGAGGGCACTTTTACAAGCACCTTGATTGAGAAGCACGCCGTCGCGGGTTAGCCTGGCTATCCCTGAGGCTGTGGGTGTCAGGAACTGATAGGGGACAGGCAATAACCCAGCCTCATGACAGAGCATGAATATCACTGAACGGAAACCCCGTCTGAACACAGGGCTCTGCTGGATTATGACAGACGGCCTTCACGTGACCGGGGCTACTGTAAAATGGTCCGATGAGAAGCGAATATGTGAACTGGGTATTAAGATAGCGGGAAGGTGAATCACATGGGCTTGTTACTACTATGGTGTCAACTTGGAACCTGGGAATACAGGAAAAGAGCTTGTTAAAAAATATCTGCCGAGAGAAATGTACCCTCTTAATGGCCCGGGAAAAATACTCGCGTTCATTTTAGATTAGGTGGCGTTTTTATTTTATTTTATTTTTTTAAGTTAAAATAAATATTCCAAAATAGGGTTACAAATGAACCACCTCTTATTTGTTTTTGTATAAGAGATGACATACTTTAAAAAACTGTTGCATCGAAAGCAGGCTGAATGAATCCATCGCAGAAACCCCCCACCCCTTCCCCTCCCCGGGTCTCAGAGAACGGTCCCTTCTCCAGGCGAGGTCCCCTCTACCTTCATGATGTCGAGGCGCTCCTCGTCGCAGCGGACGAACACGCTGGAGGAGGCGGACAGCGGCAGCGAGGTGGACAGCGTGACGGCCTCCTGCGCCAGGCGGCGGGCGCGCGCCGCGCTGTTGGCGTCGTTGGCGTTCTTCACCTGAGACATGTAGTGGTAGTTGACCTTGAACGCCAGCTTGCCGTCCTCGTCCTCCGACACCATCTCGAACGTGTCTGTCCCGGGGAGAGGGAGGGAGACGGAGAGAGAGGGAGGCCCAAAATATGTCAGTCTACCTGGTTTGACTTGTATCGCGCGCTACAGCAACCATTTAGGTACACAGCCCATAAAAACCTGAATTTTATACGGAAGAAAATAAATCGGAACAACATCCATTACCACAAGAGACACCACAAAACACAGACGAATAATGGCAATAGCTGCAGAAGGCTGTGAATCGGTGATAATGTAAGAAGGTTAACAGGCTATCCACGTCGGGAGATTAAACCAACCTGTCATCATCGTAGCAGAGAGTGCTACCCTTGCCGGTGGCTGCTTGAAACTACAAGGTCTATTTAAATGGTATTGAACACACACTGTGCCCCAGTTACTGTTGGCCGCGAGTTCGAGATAAGCCCCTTCTTCCTATTTATTTACACTCCAGAAAGGGCCTCTTGTGCTTTGTGCGTATGAGAGAAGCATCGGTCTGAATCTATATTGACTAATAACGCAAGCCCTATCTTCCACTTCTTGAATCATGGTGCTCACCAGGGGGACTCACTGTCGTAATCTAGAGAACCTCTTCCAACCCTCACTTTAAGGACTGGGAAGCGTTGGGGACAACAAAAACCCTGTTTGCATTAATGTCACTGCTGGTTACATTGAACGTCGAGACAACACTCGCTGAAATCTATTTGCGGCGGCAACAAATCTCCCCCCCCCCCACCCCCCTCCCCCCAGATCAATCTAGGATTGGAGGAATGAGATGTGAGAGTCGGGAGGGGGTGGGCAGACGGGAGGAGGTGTGGAGGGAGAGATGCTGTCCGAGGGGACACCCTGGACCGTTCCCGAAGCGGTCGGAGGAGCACTCACCAAACTGGAGCTTCTTCATGGCGGCCACAAATTTCTCCTCCAGCGAGCGCAGGATGGACAAGGGCTTGGCCCGCGTGGACACCTTCTTCGACGACTCGGCCAGCTTCCTCTCTGATGGAGGGGAGGAGAGGGAGCGAGAGAGAGAGGGGGGGGGAAGTGGGAGGGAGAGAGTAGGGAAAAGGAGAGCGAACATGTGAGCAAGGAGGGGATAAAAGGGCTTCAAAGTCGTCTGGTTGCGAGCGCTGGGCTGACGGCTGGCCCGGCCACCTGCCACCAGGGCCGTTTGTCACACGTCTCATTTCAGCAGGCCACTGGGCCGGCCCCACCAGCTTAGTATTAAACCTGGCCGTCTCGCACACACACCACGCTTTTCTACAGTCGGGTCGTTCGGTCGAAGGGACGTAAAGAATTCTTGTTAGTAAATATTACAATCATAAGAATTCAGACTCTCCCCCCCCGTCTGCCTGTCGACACCGCCTCACTGCACAGAAGCGAAAACCCATTCATTCTACCAGCTAATGAGAAGTGCCATCGTTAGCGGACTCCCCCCCCCCCCCCCCCCCCCTCTTCCCTACCTCCGCGCCCCCCAGTCCCTTCAAATCCCCCCCCCCCCGCCCCGCTCTTTATCGACAGCACAAAACGCCGTACGAGACGAATGATAATGGCACGCGCAGCAGCGATCAAAACCCCTCTCCCAACCCCCAACCCCCCAGCCCCATCCCCGATAAAACATGGGGCTTGGAGGGAGAGGACGGATAATGCATCAACATAATTAACGATCTATATATAGCACATTTATGGTACAACGACGGCTTGGCTCCCCACCCGGGCCCCCCCCCCGCACGTTACCTGGGAGAGCTGTACTTAGCATTAAACTACTGGTGCGTTTAACGGCCTCCATTACGGCGGGAATTCAGCCGCTGTCGGTCCTTTCCATTTCTATCGCCTTCCTCTTGGCACGTCAGCATTGTGTGTGTGTGTGAGCTTGGTGGACGGGGAACTTTCCAGGATTCGATACACGCCATTGCCGGAACACCCATCGTGCCCCCCCCCCCCCCCTCACGCAGCCCTTAAAGACTAAGTACTAATTAAACAATTACATATCCGTTGGAGCTAACGAAGCAACACTATCACACACACAAACGCACGCACGCTTTCCTTTGAGGGGGGGGGGCTGGTTTCCACGGCCGTTACCGTATGGATTTCCTTATGTAAAGTGACAAGAGACATTGATCTTCATCTATGTTACACCCCCTCCACCATCCCCCCCGCTCCCCTTCCTCAGTGATCATTTGAGACAGCCATCGATGGGGAGGAGACGGGGGAGAGGTAGATGAATAATGTGAAACACATCGTAGCTAAAGGGATGGGGGGGGGGGCAGTAAGAGTGTGTGTGTGTGTGTGAGAATGTAACGGTCGATTCGGACTCAAAGACACAAGTCGATGGCCACCGCTTTCTTTGACCCAGGTGAGTGATGGAGGCCCCCCTGGTCCTCCCTACGAGGCTCTGGGGAGAACTGGGTGCCTCTTCACTGGCCGTGTGGGGACAAAGGCCAGCGGCCATTTTGCGGAGGGCGGGGGGGACGGGGAACGCGAGAGAAACAACGGCTCCTCACAGGAGACCATCCGTCAGGGCGGTGATGCATCGGGGGACCCTCTTAAGGGACAGATGTGACCCAGCGTCAGTTTGCCCTGTCACTCGGGGGGACCAAGGGGGTGATGGAGAGAACGTTCCGGGGTTAAAAACAGGTTGTTATCCTCCGTGAATAAGACCGAGAGGAGAGGGCGGCCGTCAATCACGTCCCAGGGAATTTCGACGGATGGAACGGGCTAAACTTAGGAGACCCATTTTCTTGCCCTTGTCCTAGGAATGAAGAGACAAAGGGGGGGGGGGGGGGGGGGGAGAGAGAGAAATATGGAGGCAGACAGGCAAATTGGGACCAAATTGGGACCTGCTGAAATGATTCAGACGAACATTGGCGAGAGAAGCGGACTCGTCTTGGTCGAGGGCCAAATACTGGGGAGACCAAGGAGAGAGACATCCACGGGGTCATCCACGGGGTCAAGTGGAGCTTTCCAGAACAGACAGGAACGCCGTCTGGCTGCGCGTCACTTCAAGTAGTCGCCTAAGTAGTTGGGACAGGACCAACCGTGTAATGGTGTCCTCGGTTTGGCCTTGGTTGGACATGAGCACCCCAACAAGAAAAAAAAAAAGAAAAAAAACTAGTGGACGATGTGTGACAGGTGTTAGTGTGTGTGTCCTACCCTGGTTGGCCTGCCGGAGGCTGGTGGTGGCGGCGTAGACGATCTCCGCCGTCCTCTGGATGTCTGGGACCAGCAGGGTCAGGCCCTCGGGCTCTGGGTCCGACGGGTCCGTCTTCACCACTTTACTCTTGTCTTTCTTCGACCTGGGAGGGACAGAGACAACCGTGCCGTGAGGGCAACGGACAAAGCGAATCAAAGGAAGAAGAAGAGTTGAATTTTTGGGGTGGGGGTGGGGGGTGATTGGGTATTGGGCGGTTGTGATCTGACGCAGCCAATCCCTCCACATCGACTTGACATACGAGTGAAATATTGATGTCTTTTTGATCCATTTTTCATGGCCATTGATCCATTTTTCATGGCCAGTAACGCCCACAGGTGTTGGAGGGCACAGCGTCAAAGCCAGGTAGAAAGGCGGGAGTCTGACCCCGTGTTCGACCGGTGAAGGAAGGGGACAGGGCTTTCACAGCCTCCCGCTAGCCAGGAGCCATGCATTATTCAGGAAGCTTATTGTACGGCCGTGCAGCATAAATAACTGAACTAGTGCCTGAGGATAAACCTTGACCGCTCCAAAAAGAGTTTTCAGAGGGTCTAACAAAACAAAACAAAACAAACAAAAACGATAGGCTACTTTTGCATGGGGTTTCAGGCCGCGTGAGGGGAGAAGCGGAAAGGTGGGCAGGGAAGGCAGGCGGAGCGAGGCCCGAGCCCCTCTTCAACGCAGGTTGGGTAAAGATGATGTGGCCTCGGAGAAACAGGCTAGTGAGGGGTGGGAGGGAGGGAGGACGGCATGGTCAGTGACCTTTTGTGAGGTTGAACACAGACCAGCTCGTCCACACACTGACACACCGGCAGGTGGAACTTTTTGAATGCAAGTCCACGTTTTCCTGTGACTGGCTGGCTAGCAGGGGCTCAGGCCATGGTGTGTTTGTGGCTGTCTGTGTGTGTGGAGGTGGGGCTGTGTGCTTGCAAAGGTGTCTGGTTGTCTGAGCCCACAGGTACAGAGGCTGGTTATCACCCGGGGTTGAGCTGCTATCGCAATACTAGAGCTGCTGTTCCTTCATGCAAGCCAAACCTCCATCTCCCCTAGTGGCAACTATTAAGGCTGATACGCTGGAACCGGAACAGACTGGAAATAACTGGTGGGGGAAATAACGGAACGGACCAAGATCCATTCCCGAGGCTTTAGAGTGATGTAGGCCATATATGTTCTCACCAATGTGGATATATGTCCTGACATATTTGTGGGCGAGTCCCAAATGACGAGCCTTAAAAAAAAAAAAAACCTCCCTTTCTGGTTTCTTAAATTCAGAAGAAGTCGCAAAGGCGGGTGGGAAACCAAATGCGAGTCATCGAGGATCCTACCTGTGTGGCGACTGCTTTGACACCCCCATCAATGAGCAGGTATCCAATCCAATCTTCCTGGTTAAATATGGAAAACTCCCCTGTCCGGTGTATGTGCGTACCTGAGGCGGTTGGTGTAGGTGTCCACGCAGGTCTTCATCTTGGCCAGCAGCATGCCCACCGAGCTCTGGCCCTCGGCGTGCTCCTCGTCGTCCTCCTCCTCCTCGTCCGGGGCCCCGGGGTCTCCCGACAGGGGCAGCAGCAGGGGCACCAGGGCGGTGGAGGTGGAGGTGGCCCTCAGCAGCTCCAGCAGGGCCCGGTACAGGGGCACGTGGCGCGCCATGTCCAGAACTACACGGAGAGAAAAAGAGAGGGAGGGGGGCGGGGGGGGTTAAAGAGGGCGCGTCGAGCGTGGGTATCTGTGCGCGAGCGACGTCATGGCGACTTAGGTCCACCTTGACTGGGCTGGCGTCACCACAAGGGGACCACAAGATCACGCTCGGCAAGGTGCAGACCGGCGTCAATCGCGAAACATTGAATGGAGCGTGATGCCGTCGTCGTCTCTCGAGCAGCGCAGGCATGGGGATGGTGTGGGTCCACCCAAGTCCTCGTCCCGGCTGCCTGTTTGCCTGCTAGCTCTACAGTTTGCCTGCTAGCTCATGCTGGGTTCCTGTCGAGAGGGGTGCCGCGGCGCCACGCATCAGCAAACACTCCTGAGGACTTTAACATCCGGGATGGCTTCTCAAGACACCCAAGTGAAAAATTCATTCGATATCTCGGAACACGAGAACAAAATTACAAGCGCATCCATCTGCTGGCCTTGCATGAACTGCTCTGTGTGTGTGTGTGTGTGTGTGCGTCCACGAGGTCTTAACGAGAGCGCTAAGTGACTGACTACAGGATGGATTAAGATGAGGCTGAGGAGAATTCCGGATCGCTCTGAGATTGCGCCCGCAGCCGAGAGCGACATGTAGAAGAAGACAGAGAAAAGGGTGGAGAAAAGGAAGAGAGAGTAGATAGATGGCGGCGAGCGAGCGACAGGATGGTAAGGGAGGGAAGGGGGTGGGGGGGATATCAAAGATTATTAGATTTCCAGAAATGGACAAAAATGACAAATGACAAGCGAGAGCAAGGATAGGGCCCCGAGGCAGGCAAACAAGAGTCCAGAACTCAATTTGGAGTCCTCACAAACAAATGTGCGGGGCCAAGCGCCCCCCCCCCCCAAACTATACTGTCCCGGCGTGTCCCTGAACGCGACTCCAGGCCGGCTTGTCGGGCTCCCTCTATATAATGAACCCGAGGAGAGCTAGCCTGGAGGGCGCGGAGGGGAGCGAATCAAAAGCAAAGCCTGAAGACATGGCCTCCCACCTCTTCTACCACCTCCCCAACCCGCCACGGCATCAAATAAGAAAAGGAGGGAGAAAGTAAAAAAAATAAAAAAATGAATATCGGGGTGTCATTTTTGAAGAAAATGGGGTCGGCCAGCATGATAGATTGGAAATTCTAGATGGGCCCTGGCTAGTTGGAAAATAAGAGAGAGAACAAATGTGGTGGGGGGGAAAGTGAGGGCTTGACAGAGGAACACAAGGGAGAAAGAGAGTGACTGAGAGAAAGAGACAATGAGAGAGAGAGAGAGAGAGAGAGAGAGAGAGAGAGAGAGAGAGAGAGAGAGAGAGAGAGAGAGAGAGAGAGAGAACAGGACAGAGAGATATTATATTTAGCGAGGAGTGCTCGTGACAGAAGGCGGTCAAGCTTGGTTGTTGGGAGCTCAGCTCGGGCCAGGCGCTGATGGGATTCCATACGGGGCCCTCCTCTCATCCCCGTGACCACGACTGACAGCTCCTACTTCACACCCCTAATGGAACTTTAAGCAACAATGGTGTGGTGCTGGTGCTGGGTCGGCTGGGAGCGCCGAGAAGGCTGGGGCCCTGTGTGTCTCCAAACCAGGTTAGAAGATAGAGCTGGCTTCCTTTGTGTGCTTCAAGGACAGTGACGCACATTGGGATTTGGAAATGGGATGCAGTTACGCATGCATTCGGATGGGCCTGGTTTTCTAGAGGCACAAAATAGCAGTGTTGGTGGAGACTAAGAGCACACACACACACACGGTTAGCAGCTCTCATCGGACGCCATGCAAGTGAAGATGCTGACTTGGGCAACATTGCTCTGCGCGCATTCCTCGTGTCTTGTTTTCTTCACTATATGTCCATGTCCATATGTGTGTGTGTGTGTGTGTTGGGGGGGTGCCGATGTAGCCACGTGTGTATTCCTCCCAGCCCTGAGCTGGGCCAGTGAGGAGCGAAGCCTCAAATGGAGCAGGACGGCCCAGGCCATGGCTCCCGGCCTGTTTTACATTTATATTGGAATTCCGGGCCCCTCTAACGTCCCTTTTCCCAGCATTTGAACAACATTGACCTCTCTCAACTTTAATCTGCGCTCCAATCGTCTTTGCTGTGTGTCGCTACGCGTGGCATCCCCAGTCCCTGCCCTGACGAATACGTTGGAGCAATTACCGCTCGAGGCCCTGGAAACTGGACTCTTTCCCTCCCTCCCCCCCCCCCCCCCCCCCCCCCGCGAGTAAGCAGTTTAATAAGCAGCTTCTCCATGGGAGTGACGGAGAACACGGTTAGTGTACTGTGGGTAAAGTAAGGACAGGACAAACCCTATCCTCGTGGAAGAAAAAAATACATTTCACATGTGTACATAGTACGACATTGGAGAGTAGTGTTCCCCCCCCCTTAAGTCCAGTTCCAACTTAAAGACTGGCTGATCCCAAAACAGTACGTTTTAAGAGAACCTTTCTCTACCACGCCATGAGAGAATTTTTCACTACCATACTGTCAATCTTTGGAAGACCCTACGACCAAACATCAGATCTCTGTCCAGTCTCGCAAACTTCAAAAAGGCAATTCACCATTTGTTCGCAAGCTAGATCAATAGTTATGGGAATTTTTAAACTGTATATTTGATGTGATGATTATGTATAGCAATGTTTCTTTGATCTGTAATTTGTATATATGTCTGTATGTGTGTATTTCTTAATTGTTCGAACCCTGGAAGATTAGCCCTTATAGGGCTAAAGGGTATCGCAATAAACCAAACCAATGAACCAGTCCATCCTTACTCTCACCAATGGTGCTCTATGCATTTTCAAACCGAGAGAAATCTACCATGTCTGCCATTCCCTTCATTGAAATGCTGGAACTTGACTTTAAACAATTCAGGTAGAAAATCCAAAAGGCTAAGTTTGGTCGTCTTCTAGACACTGAAACAGAAGCCTGAAACCAACGTGGCTGTGCCCCAAACCATGACCACCAGCCACGACGGCTTGGTAGGTCTGATCTACATCTTCTGAGACTTCGTCTCCAGGTGGGCGCTGTGCACACAGTGAAAAGTCCTTCTGCAGGGAGACCGTACGACCACCAACACACAAACACTCACACGAGATGCCTGCGTTTGGATCTGCGGGCTGGTTCAAGTTTGATGGCGTTTCTCACAGGGAGCTTAACTGCTTGTGACGTGTAGGAGAACATGGGGACACGGGCTCCGCTCTCTCCCAGACACCTCTCCTCTGAGCTGTGCCAGGCACGCACGGGTCTACTCTACCGGCTGGACACTGGAGAAACAGGGCAGGGCCGGGGTGACTGTTTCTCACATATTGCATGACTGGTAAGTTAAGTGGCCTGTTCAACGCACGCTCTTAGCGGTAGGACGCGCTCTGAGCGTCTGCTCCCCCAGAGCAGTGACAGACATCAACTATTTAGAGACGTCAGAAGAAGAAAAGCCAGGAGGCGGTAACAGTGTCTCACACCCGCCATTTTGGCTCAGGCTTTGCAGGGCAAAGGAGCTGGCGCAAAGGAGCCCATCACGCTAAGTGCAATCCTCAAATGTGACTCCCCAGACAGTGTTGAAACTGGAGTTCAATAATGAGTCGGAAAATGACACCGGCAATTTAAAGTGAACACCAACACATCAGCCAGATTCAATATAAAAAGTCCCATGTCACCATGCATCGATGACTCCTCAGATTGACAGGCCATTTTTACATTTCCACAGCAGGGATAACTGGTCACATTGTAGTTCACTAGAGAAAATGACATCTTTACGAGCTAAAATGTTCATTTATAAGTATTAAGGTGTAGACTATTTTAAAATTTAATCAAAATGTCATTATGGATATGCCGATTTGGAATTATAACAGGTCAAAATGTCATTATAGATATCTATAATTGAGTTTGAATAGAAGTCAATGGTAAAAGTTCACTAGTTGTAATTAACTTAGATATCTACAATGAACATTTCAACGAGTAAGAATTCAATTACTGATATCAAGAATGAACATTTTGAGCACTGAGAAATGAATTGTAGGTATATTTAATTAGAATTGCTGCTCATAAAAATTATGGACAGGTTGATATCTACAACTGCTTTTACAGCTACTGATCCAATGTGGCGGAGAATATGGCAAGACTTTTTAACATTTAAAGCTGTACAATCACCATCACAGATGTATCATCTTTCATAGCTCTGTGATAAAAATAGCTCTGTGACCTAATGGGCCATTACATAGACAATGTTGGGAGCTCTTCCAGTTCCATATCATTAAATCTCATTGTCTGAATTGGATCAGGAATGACAGCGGGCGCCATTGCACACGTTTACAAGATGTTGAATTGTAATATCCGTCGACAATATCCGCCTGTGTCTAAGAATTGGAAAGTGCCTAAAAATATGTATGAAAAGGTCTTTAGGGCTACTGTGTGAATAATATACATTATTAAGAGTCAAGTGGAGAATGAGACTTCAGTCTCAGTTTCTCATCCGCGAGTGGGGAATAAGGGCTACAGTTTCGAAACAATTAGCCGTCGGGCAAGTCATCACCTGAGGGAAAGATCAGCTCCATGAATTAGAGTCTCTGTCAACTTCCCTCCCTTTCTTACACAATTGCTTTTTTCCCCCCCAAATGATTTTTGCACTTTCATCCCCACCAGCTAATTAAACGCAATTGGGTGCCAGCCTGATATCATCCCATCTAATCGGTCTGGCGTTTTAAGGCTTTTGAATTCAGGTGTCCGCGCTGCATCTGCTGACGCCCCGCCATGGCAGCGCTTGCCCACGTGCTGCAGCAGGTCCGCTTCGCCCGCGTCCAGGTTTGTAACGAGATGGGAGACAAAGGGAAGAGCCCGGCGTGCCGAGAACAGCCGCGTGACGGGAAGGAGAAGACGGGGAGGAAGGAAGATGGCGTGAGACTGGGACAGATGTGAGGGGTAGAGGGAGAAACGGACGTCAAGACAAAAAGGCGGGGGTGGAGAGAGTCATGTTGCCACGGCCACCCGCCTGCATGTCCGTGTACCTGACAAATGAGTGGTTCCACGGTGCCAGATAAGATGCTGTCGGTGCCTCCTCCCTTCTCCCCCCCCCCCCCAACATTATTGGCACTTAGACGATGAGGAGGAACCAGCCAAATCCACCCTGCCCCCCCCCACCTCCAGCAACCCTCATCCCTTTGCCCCCTTTTGACGCTAAGTGAAATCTGGCTAAGGGAGCTAGGTGGGTAAAGAAGCAGGAGAGAGGCTGAAATGCGACATCTCTCTCTCACACACACACACACACACACAATTAACATGCCTGCATTCACAGACACATCCCCGTCAGCCACACACACACACAAGCAGACGAACACTAGCACACAGGAGAGCTCCCCATATGTAGGTCACAATAGCCCGCCTGCTCCTCCCCGCTGGGCCCCAGGGGGGGCAGTGAGTGACAGGCGCCTGGCACCAAGAGAGATGCCATCATGCCTCCTACTGCTGAGCCCACAGATGGGTTCTGGCTTTTGTGGGTATTGGTGTAAAAAGAAAAAAAACTAAAACCAATTTAGACCAGGGTCAGTCCAGGGGGGATAGAAAAGGAAGCCAGTAGGTGGTAAAATAGTTCTACCTATTTTAAGAATCTTCCTTTGCTCGACCTGATTGTATTGTTGAATGTGAGAAAACGGACGAGGGAATATGTTCAGCAGGGACCAACCCCACAGAGGGAATCCCTGGCCTGTCTCTGCGATTACCAGGCGTTGTGTGTGGAAGTGGAAGGGGCTGTCCCCTGTCATGACGTGTCACTGCTAAGGGCCGTGACATGTTGGGAGGCTAGGGCACACAGAATCGTCCCTCAACATTCCCACCCCACTCACAAGAAAAACACATCTGGTGGGAAACCGACTGGACTTGACTGCTACTGAATGTTTCGGTACACTTAACACGTAACCATGTTTAACGATAAAGACACATAGAATCGGTGTGGTTGACCATGTGTCCGTTTTGGGCGGAATGTTCCACAAATCAAAAGCATACCTGAACGCTTACATATACCAGACAAGCAACTCATTTCAATAATGAATCTATTGAACTCAAATCATTGTACTCAAAACAAGTTGGGACTTCGCTATAATAAATTATGAATTATTCATGGCAATTATACTGGCCAATTGCTAATATGTGGGCCTAATGATGCTGACATAACAAAAATGATGCAGTAATGACTTACACATCTTTGAAGTCATTTACGTCAAATGGAAACACACACACACACACACACACACACCAGTACACACAAAGGGAAACCTGCTTATGTAACCAGTTTGATTGTGGTGATTTTTCCTATGTTGGAAGTGCTAATAAAACATTCAACAGGACGAGAGCAAAATGTATTCACCTCCTCCTGGTCCCAGAAGTCTCATCGCTCTCTGGGTATTTCTTCACCAGCCTCATTCATTATGAGGCTCATTAGTATGGTAATCACACCTTAATTCTCTTATTTCCATACACAGTCATATTTATGTTCACGTAGTCTACCGGGGCCATTATTCTAGCGTGGTAAAAAATGATTGTGATAGTACATGGAATTTGAATCAGTGACATCAGGGAGAGAAAAATCGATTCAATCCACCTTGCGGGTCGCCATGCATCTTCAACAACGTACGTCAAACTGCTTAAGATTTGTATCAAAAGAAACGAAGGAATGCACAGATATCTAAATGTAATCATTAGGAATAGTGATCATATATTGGGGAGCGGGGGTGAGGCTGGGAAACCACCAAAACGTATCAACTGACGATGGAAAAACAATAGAATAATAGAACAATAGAGCAAAATAATACAAAAGTAACCTTATTACCTATGTGACGCCTGACCCTGTATTCCAACACCCATCTATCCAAATGTGGGCCCGACCCTGGAGGAAAACTCCTGGTCATTAGGGCTGGCTACCACAGACTAACATTTGCTGTTCTCACCAAGGAGGGCGGCTCAGGGACATGAGCAGGCCTTCACACAGGGAGGTGAGAGGTAGGGACCTTTTAAAAGGGCACCTGGGTTGGGAGGAACCACGACTGTCAAGATCGAAGCCGTCCGCCTACACAATAAAGAAATGAGATACTGGGTACAGTAGGCGTGCTGTCGTAACCAGGCTCACTTTTAAACTCGGACTCAGATCAAACCAGTCCCACACGCCTGGAGGATCAACAAATACACAGAAAAGTGGAAGGAACATTTAAACAATAACACCCCAAATTCCCCACATGTCCTCGACACTTTCTTGCAGTTGTCCTTCCATCTCTTTTTGCCTTCTAGTCTGTCTGACCCCCCCCCCCCCCCCTGGTTCCTGTGCTTGTTGGCGTCTCTGAGGACGGCAGGCTGGGGTGTGCCTGGCTGTGGCACATCTGAGGAGAAAAGAGAGAGTGTTTCCGTTGTGCTGCTGTTTCAGCGAGGTCCCCGAGCTTTAGACACTTAGGGAGGCAGCGACGTGTGTGTGTGTGTGTGTGTGTCTGTGTGTGCAAAGAGATGGTGGGAGAGAGAGAGACAGCTAGCGAGGGAAAGCTAGTACGAGAGAGTGACACAAAAGGCCCAAGAGAGGACAGGCAGGGCCCCACACGGAAGTGAAAGAGAAACATCAAAACAGGCTGAGCAAGAGGGTGGCCACAAATGCATTTCTCCATGAAGGGGTTTTACGAGGTGAATGCAGTTTCTTTATACCCCACAGGTAGCTATTGTATTGCTAAAGACCATCTTAACAACAAAGCTAATACTTGTTGCCTGCGTGGATGTTGACATGTTTAACTGTCACCTTCAACGTTTCGAGGGACAAATTGATATAACAAAATGATTATTGTTAAAGACTTTCACAAAACACACATTACCACCAGAACCTCCACTGATGTGACTTTTATAAACACTGGGAATTTGATTCATTTCTCTGCAGTGTGTAGTCTCAGGCTCCAGGGACAGGACCTGTGTGTAATGGAGGCAGGCCGAGATGTGGGGGAGTCTGCAGTAGAATTAGCACTGCTGACAATTACCTTTAATTGCCCTGCCCTGTAATTTCCTCCCGTTTATTGCGATTGGTGTGTGTGTGTGTGTGTGTGTTTGAGGCAGGACACCCGTTTAGACATCCCTGGGCTTGTGTGTTTTGTGAGTTTATGATCAAATATGAATGGGTATTCAATTGAAGGAACACTATTTTTTATCATAAAATGCTGGATCACTTGTCCTGCATAAGACAGCTATATTCTATTAATTCAGCATGGAAGTCCAAGACAAATTTCCCTTCGGGAACAATAATATTTATCGTTATCTTTTTCTCTGTACATCTTCCCATGAACAAGAGCATCTGAATTCCTGGAGTAAATGTAGAATGGATCATTCAATAATTCCTTTGGATGATTCTCACATTAGCAATTCACCATTCGCTAAACATCAGACAAAGACAACATTACAGTGGAGACTGCCAATAAAGCTTTGGTTTGTGGGACGCTGTAGTGATTACTAACGGCCAGGTAATGACATGTAAAACGACTTGTAGGCCAATGTAACAAAGCTGTAGAGACAACAGGAGACAACATCCACTGGTCTCAATGAAGCGTCTACTGTTGTTTGCCATTTCGGGGAACAGGAGAAGAGGTTTTTAACCAGGTTAGTATCGAGTCGGTTGTGGATGTGGAGAAGCTGTGTGGAAAGTGCACCGGCTGGTTTGGAGCCACTGCCCAATAGCAAACCAATTTGACAGCAAAAGAACCGCCGACACAGGAAAACAGGTTCCAGAGGAGCACCAGTTGGTCTACAACCAACTTTGGTGGTAGACCCACCCCACTTACATCAGGGGCTAAGGGCGGAATGATCATGACCAACCACGCCCAACCACGCCCAACTGAATGATCATGACCGACCACGCCTAACTGAATGATCATGACCGACCACGCCCAACTGAATGATCATGACCGACCACGCCCAACTGAATGATCATGACCAACCAGCCCAACTGAATTAGTGACCACCAAGAGCCAGGCCTCGACGACAGCCAGCTGAGGGGTCACCAAGGGTCCTCTTGCACCCCTTCCCTCCTTGTCCTATCACCAGTCCCTCCTTCTCCAATCACCAGTCCCTCCTCCTCCAATCACCAGTCCCTCCTTCTCCAATCACCAGTCCCTCCTTCTCCAATCACCAGTCCCTCCTTCTCCAATCACCAGTCCCTCCTTCTCCAATCACCAGTCCCTCCTTCTCCAATCACCAGTCCCTCCTCCAATCATCAGTCCCTCCTCCTCCAATCACCAGTCCCTCCTCCTCCAATCACCAGTCCCTCCTTCTCCAATCACCAGTAAGTTGTAGCCCAGGGCCGGTGGGATGAGGGGTGCGAGTGTGTGTGTGTGTACAAGGGGGTCCAAACACACACTATTTTATTGACCACCAGGGCTCAGGCTGCATTGTTATATTGGCCGAGGTCAGTGTAACAACCAACATTAAAACAATAAACAATCAATCTCCGCCTTAAGAGGGTGAAGATGATGAAGAGGAGGAGGCAGCAGAGGATAAAGGAGGGGGGGGGGGCGCGGTCCAGTGAAGACCACTGTGTGAGCACCATCGTTGACAAAGCGTCGGGGCCGAACGCGCACGGCCATGTTTACTGAGTGACAGAGGAGGAGGACAAGTGAAATACTGGCACGGACGGAAGAAAGGAGAAGCCCGCTGCGTAAGCCCCCCCCCCCCCCCTCCCTTGTGAGCTTGTGAGTCATGGTGCTGTGGGAAACTTGCTAACTGGATCATGCACAGGTTTGACATACATTTCCAACAGCAATCTGAACGCACTAACCCCCAGTCCGCCGGTCTCTTCCCCGTCTGTCAAGTGTCATTGCACGGCTCCAATTTCTCGGTCATGATCAAATCCTGGGCGGCGCCGTTCGCTGAACGTGTTTTGGAGTAGCGCGTGACTCTTGCAGGTTGTGATGACGTATTTCAGGATTTGTTGTGCGCGTGTGTGGTGGTGGTGGTGGTGGTGGTGGGGGGGTACCGACTTTTACCGAGCGGGACAGACAAAGAAAAAAAAAAAGGATCAAACGCATGAAAAAAGAAAAGTGTGAAATTCTTTCCTTGTGAGCGATGAGACTCCAAAGACAAGACAACACATTGTCGAGTGAGACTAAACCTTCTGGTACATCTTAAAGTTCAGGATGAGAACAATTATGAGCGATTGTGCGGTTGCTTCTCCGGGTATGCAAGCAGAGACCCCTGAACCCTAGCTGGTTCTACCCTCCCCCAAACCCCTCCCTCATATCCATGCAACCTCGTCTCCCGGTCCCCTCCCCTCTTGTCGCTCTCCTCTCTCCCTCTCTCTGCAGGGTTTCAAGTCGAGCGGAGCCTGACTAAAGGGGGAGACGGAGCGATACGGGTCTTCTTCTGCCACGGTGCCGAGCGCAGAGGGTGAGGGTCTCTTCATCTCACCCCCCCCCCCCCCACCTTTTCCTTCTTTTTCTCTGGTTTTCTAAACAAAAACCCCTGTCTTTGTGTGTGAGTGGGGAGGGGGTTCGGTGGCAAGAGCTGCAGCATTGTGTGCGTGCGTGCGCTCCGCCAGCCCCCGCCGCACACTGAGGAGAGACGGCAGCAAGCGCGAGCGCCGTCTTCCCCTCCTCCTCCTCCTCCTCCTCCTTCACCTTCCCTCCCTCTCCCTCTCTCATTCTCGTGCTCCCTGCCATTTCCACAGCCGTCGGGAAACAGACTCCCTCGCTCTCTTCCCGCGCTCTCCGCTTGGGTTATGCAATGCACGGCTCTCCCAGGGCAACTGGCTCGCGCTGGGGGACCTGCCACGACAAAAGCTACCGCCCGGCTGCGGGTGCGGACCTGCGCGGCCGCCGTCTGCCGCTCGGGCTCCGTCCGATTCTCCGGCTTCCCGGGACTCTACTGCTGCCTCTCTGGAATACCCCCACCTGCTGCCCGGCCGGACCTCCGCCGCCCGAGATCCGTGGATCCTTCTAGAGCCGAGGGGAGCGGCAGGAGGGCGGGGAACTAGTGCTCGCCGCTCGCGTCTCCAGGAAAAGTGGACCATGCGCCGCTGTGGCTCCGGGGTTCAGCGGGAGACGCGAGAGAGGCGCCTCTGAAGAGCACTAATTGCGCTGCTCCCCCCCCCCCCCCCCCGAGGAGGAGGGTGGGAAAGAGGAGTGCGTAGTGAGGGGGGCGTGTATATTTCAGAAAGACCGGATGCTCGCTCAGAGCCACTGAGATATTTCAAAGACACAAGCCAGGAGGAGGAAAACGAAAGAGAGAGGGGGGGGGAGAAAGAAGGTGGTGTTGTGGTGTTTAGGCGAAGGAGAGAGAGCGCGAGAGAGAGCGCGAGAGAGAGGTGTGAGGATGGAGAGAGCAGTCTGGAGGGAGGGGGAGAGTGAGGGGAGAGCGTTTCTCCTTACCCCTTGAACGGAGGACACTTGAGCTTCGAAAAAATCCAAACAAACATTTTGACGAGAGAAAAAAAATAAAAGAAATTGACTCGGAGGGGTGAAAAAACAGTTAAAACCGACGGGCGTCGAAACACAGGTCTGGAGTAGCAGAGAGGAGACGGAGGGATTTTCCCCACGCGGAGCGTGCAAACACAGTGCCGCCGGGCACTGAGGCACATTCGGGGGCCCGAGGGCTTCTATTTTTTGGGGGGAGGGGGGAGGGGGGGGGTGGGATTTCCTTCTTACTATAACCC
This sequence comes from Hypomesus nipponensis, assembly GCF_054491055.1. Lineage (NCBI taxonomy): Eukaryota > Metazoa > Chordata > Actinopteri > Osmeriformes > Osmeridae > Hypomesus > Hypomesus nipponensis. Next base: position 11,656,016 of record NC_140371.1, on the reverse strand, counting down.
TGTCGCTTTCACTACGGCTCGGAGGATTCAGTGACACAACAAGCCCTGGTACCCCACACGCCCTGACGGAGCATCCACCGCGAGGCCATGCTCCTACGCTGAGGACCCTTAAAGCATGCTGGATGTTGTCGTGTGCCTCACAAGACTTTGGGTAAGCCACTCCCCCCCCCCCCCTTAACATCCAGCCTTCTTCTTCTCTTCTGATAAGCCAGTGTGTGTGTGTGTGTGGGGGGGGGGGGGGGCTGTTTTGTCTTGGGTAGCTTTGCTAAGCGCAAAACCAGGCTGTCCCACTGAATGTTCACATATCTATGGTTATTTCCCTTGAGTGCGAATGGGGGGGAGGGGGGGGAGAATAAGTGCCTTCGGAATGAGAAAAGGGTGGGTGTGTGTGTTGGTGGTGGGTTTTAAATGGGTGCATTGAATCATGCTTGTTTTGACGTGGCTAATGTTATTGAGCGTTATTACAGAGAGTTGAGTGGATTCATCGTGGCTGGACCAATAGGGAAGCAAACAACACCTGTTTTCCTTTCCCCCCCCAGCCCCCCCCCTTCTTTTTCTCCCTGGTGGTGGGCGATCGTGCAGCTCGGGCAGGTCGTAAACACTGGCGTTGGGAGACTAATCTCCATTGTGCTCTGCATGGCTATTGTTTCCTTTCAAAAGTGCCATCCATCTTCCTTCCTTGACGCATGTGGCGGCGGGGCTGCACAAGGCTAGTGCTGTTTGAGTCGGACCTCCTCTGGGTGTCGTATTTAGCACGGGGGGGGGGAGGAGGAGGAGGAGGAGAGATTGAGTATAACTGTAGCGCAGCCTCCGAAGCCCTGCTCAATCCAGCTCCCCGTTTGTCTGAATTCTTTCCCTACCTTTCGTACGTCTCCAGTCAGCCTCTACCTTGTGTGTGTGTGTGTGTGTATACCATCGTGTCACATGGGCTTTCTTTATCCTCCAGATAAGAGCCAGCAGCAGCAGCAGCAGCAGCGTCATCTCGGGAGCACGTGGCCAACATGGGCACCACGGTCATCACCATTGAGGAGGTGCGGGCGCTGGAGGGCAAGGAGGAGCAGGAGGAGTCCATCCTGGCCCTGCTGGGCATCATCGGCACCTTCCTCAACCTGTTCGTCATCGTCTTCGTGTACATCTACACCACCCTGTGAAGGGAGCCCCCCCGGAGGGGGAGGGCCGCGCCGAGGCTCCTCCGTTTGAAGCGGACATTACTGATTTCGGTGTGGGGGGGGGGCCAGGGGGGGGGGGGGGGGCAGGGGGTCAAAGCCAGGGGGGAAAGGGACTTTTGTTGAATAGGACCGATACCGTCGCGGGAGGCCGTCTTATCCGTTGGTGGGAGCCCGGACATGCGCCGCATTCACAGGTCAAGGAAGGATGTGGACGATGAGGCCAAGGCCCCCATGTTGTTGGGCCATAGCCGTAAGCCTGGTAGATGACAGAGGGCCGGAGGCCACCGCACCTGGGACATGGCTCAGCTGGGTGCAGAGGGAGCACCAAGAGGGGCTGATAAAGACTGGACCAGGCCCAGCCCGGGTGCACAGCCCTGGGCTGGCGGAGAGAGCCTGCATGGCCCTAAAGGGACCAACAATCCCACGAGCGCCACTGATCCATTCGTGCGAAGGAACACAAAGGTCTTTTGGGACCGACCCAACGTTTTGGACGTGGAATACAACCAAACACGCGGACAAAAGGACAAACGGTGAAGGGCTGCTTGGGGCACGGCCAGGTGGCGATGGTGCACGCGCTCCGAGGTGGGAAGCCATTCCAGGAGAGTCGCGCAGTCAGCCACCGCTGCCGATCGATAACCTTCGGGGGCGGCGACTTTACGGCTTCGGGCCGCCGTCGAGGCGTGCGTTTCCTTGGCAACGGGGCTCCGGAGAAGCTGTGATGTACTGCGCGGTGCCGAGCGGCCCTGGCTTATCACATGGGCCACACACACGCACCCCGTTTGAAATGCGAAAGGAACCACAGCAGAGATCCTATCCGACACTTCGCTCCTGTCATACTCTCTTTATGGGCTGAGACGGGTGGAGAGCTTTGAAGGACTGCCAACAACATGGACAGATTTATAATGAAGCCAGTCCCTGTTACTGAGTCAAACTGGAGATGTGGGGGGGGGGGGGGGGGGGGGGATAGGGGGAGGGGTATGCAATAAAAAGAACAGCTAATAAGTGAACGAAAAGGAAGTGATATTTTTATGACGCTCGATGTTGACCACGGGCACCGAGGGGAAGGTGCCAGGGTCGTGCAAAGCTCCATTCTGTACAGTTGACTCCAAACTGAAAAAGACCTGAACACTTCTGTCTCGTTCTGCATCTCTTTCCACCTTCTGCTCAGTATGTCGGGGACGGGGTTCCGTCGCGTGGATGGGGCTTGCGTTTCTATTGATGTATTTTGTTCCCGTTGATTTCAGGGTAGTGTCAAGAGATTCCTGTTTCTGTATCAAAATCTTTTTGGATAAATATATGAACTCAATTGTAGATGTAACTGTGCAATAGGGGGCATTTGATCAATAAAATGAGAATATATCAAACCAAAAGAAACCAGAAGAAGTCTTATCTGTTATCATCCAAGCGTGTACTTGTGTGTGTGCGTGTGTGTGTGTGCTCACGTGTGGGCAACTAGGCCAATGACCCGACAGGTGAGTATAACATGGCGGTATAACATGGTGGTATAACATGGTTCAGTTGACAGGATCATCCACGGGTGTGGGTGGACAAATACAGACCCTCGAGTATAAGGCGGCTAAACATTACACCCTTTCGTCTGAGGACTCTATTGGGATTCAGAAGACGTGCTCCGGTTGGACAAAAGGTCAGAGTGCCATGTTCCTCGTCCCCATACAACACGGAGGAAAATGATTCCTGTCACGTGTGTCTTGCATTCTTCTTCACACAGGGAAGGCAGGAAGGGCTTCACTTACCCTGCTGATTGTTTCAGACTGGGAAAGTGGGATTTCACATGCACAAGGCTAGTGTCAGTGCTGGTTATGGTCTACGTGTGTGTGTGTGTGTGTGTGTGTGTGTGTGTGTTTTTTTGGAGCGAATGTGTGAATCAATAGGCCCAAGGACAATCAAGACAACAAAGGTGGTTGAGAACTGAACATTACTGCTAATCAGCAGCACGGATCATTCAACGCTACAAACCCTACTAATCAATCACACTCCATCAGATGGTGTTGGTTGCTTCAGTAACACACACACACAAACATGGATCACATGATTTCACGCTGACCTCATCCATTTCTCCTGGCCTCTTTCTACCACGTCCCCGAGCAATGGAGAAGCTAGCTGGGTCCCTTCTAATCCCTTCACAGCCAGAACTCCGCCACGCATCAAAAGGGCCGTCACAGTCACAACACTGGGCTCGCACACGGCTACCGTCAATCCCCTGCGTGGAAGCCTGCGACCTCACCGCCCATTGGCCATCAGCATCCAATCAAACGGTAGACCCGAAGCCTCAGATAAACGTTCACAAGACCAATGGGGGCGGGAGGGGGGGGGGGGGTATTGCTTAATGCAAATTGAAAGAGGTGTGAACACTAATGACGGTGGTTGAGGAGGCTCGTTTAGCATTCACCTTGTGGGGTCTGCTTCTAACGGTTACTGCTGGAGGGGGGATAGAGTGTGTGTGCACAAGTGTGCATGAAAGGAGGAAAATGAGATGAGACGCATGAGAGAGTGCGCGCGCGCACTGCCTCAGTCTGGACCCGCCGTTAAATCACAGCTGCTTTGGAACGAAGGGGCGAAAGAGGAGGAGAGCGGAGAAGTTGTAAATGCTCGGTTCGGAGGGCAGATCGTGAGCGCCATACCGACGCGCGCGCACACGACAGCCCAGGGCGGTGGAGGTCGGGAGCCAATAGATCCACCGGGCACGAAGGAAAGACTGAACGTGATTTGATTTGAAACAAACGTTCGAATGAATTTGCCCGGCGGTGACATTAAAAGGCATTACCTCTCGCTAATGGCCTAAACCTTCTGTGACGAGGGCGCGGAGACGGGTGTGACGCATGCCAAACGGACCGGCCAAAGACACGGCGATGACTAATGTGGGACCAAACCGTGGGCCGGGCGGGGTTGGCTGGGGCAGAGATGGGCGCAGGGCCTACAGACACCCCTGGGGAGGGGCATCTGAACAGTCGGTGGGGGGGGGCTGCCCTGAAAATCACGGGTGGCTACTAGTTAGCTGACGATGAGGTGTTTCCTGAACGTGTGTGTGTTTTGCTCGTCATGGCTCGGCAGTTGGGGGTGTCTCTTTCGGCCCTCCGGAAGACAACAGCCGACGACGAGGTGTGGCTTTTCAGGAGCCAAGCTGTGTCCGACTGTGACGGACACCCGGTGAGACCCGGCTGTGTCCGACTGTGACGGACACCCGGTGAGACCCGGCTGTGTCCGACTGTGACGGACACCCGGTGAGACCCGGCTGTGTCCGACTGTGACGGACACCCGGTGAGACCCGGCTGTGTCCGACTGTGACGGACACCCGGTGAGACCCGGCTGTGTCCGACTGTGACGGACACCCGGTGAGACCCGGCTGTGTCCGACTGTGACGGACACCCGGTGAGACCCGGCTGTGTCCGACTGTGACGGACACCCGGTGAGACGGCCGGGCGGCGGAGGTGAGACACCACACACATGATATCATCCACAGGACGTTCTCGGGTGAGCCTCGCGTGGAAGCTGGAGGGATGCAAGTCCATACGCAGTTGTAATCGATAGAGAACAAACAGACGAGGCTAGAGGAATCCAGAACAGGTCTGATGCCATCACTACTGACGTATGAAGACGAATAGACGACCTCCAGTGGGTTTTAAATCATACAAGAATTGCAGTGCATTATGCAGGAAACGAATGTACCTTTAAGTACTAACATACAGCTGTATGAAAACGGAAAACACTGGCCTGTGAGACAAGACAATTCCCTTCCCATCTCACCATTACTGTTCTCCACCAGGAGACCAAGTGTTCCTCTGAGACACACGCACATTCATTTATCTACTTGCCTGTCCCTGCCCGCCACAACCCACCCCCCCCCCCCTCCCCAGTTAGTTACTTAATGCATTTTGGGTAGGATAGCCTCCCTCCTAACCTTCCCCCCTCCCCTATCTCTCCGAGCACACAGTGTTATTAAAGAGAGACACTGCCAGTGAGAGCTCTTAGGTTTTTCATTAGACCCCCCTGCCCCCCCGCACCCAACCCCCACAACATGTATTGACAGCTTGTGTCTTGCGGGCTAAAGCTCGCCTACAGTCGCCTGCCTTTGGCCTTTATCTTCTTCCTCTCCACCAAAGACTTAACTGACCACAGTGGATTAAGCGCAGAAAAAAAAAAAAAAGTCTACAAACTGGGCGTTAAAAGAGAGCAACTACGACTGGACGAGATTGCACCCGTTTGCCGTTATAGAAGCGAATGCATCATCGTTAAAAACTGGGCCAGGACAAATGGGTGCAATTTTTTTTTTAAATTTTTTTTTACGGAGGTTGTAAAAACCTGGTGTCTCAACACACGGCACTGTGTCTGCGTACTCGCGCTCACACAGCCGCACAAAAAGCAGGCGTTCACTGTGAGGCCTTTGCCAGATAATGAGGAGTAATTACAATGCTCATCTCTTTATCTGCCGTTATTAAATTATGCATTACCCATTAATGCACACCAGCACACTCCCACAGCTGAGAAAATACGAGCGTAGCACACGGACAACTAGAGGATGCGTACACAGTCATTAGCAATGTTCATATTTACAGCCTTGTACTAAGAGAGGGGGAGACCAACGCAATATGTGAGGAGTTTATGAAGTGTGTAGTCACAAGGCAGTACCATTTCTCTTTCCGCTCGGAGCTCATGATGGACCCTGAAAACGCGACTGAAACCACACAAAGGCCGGGGAGAATGAGGGAAGAAAGAAACAAAATCTTCCAGCTGAATTGAAAGACACCTTCAGGCCAACTTTCAGACCACATAACACTCACAGCAGCAGGCAGGGGAGACCTCCTGAACTGCGGGAAGAGCTGAATCCACAAAGACCATCCCCCGGGGGTTGGAACACTAATAACCAGCTGTGGCGCCACCGCCGTGCACCTTTGAACCACAGCAATGGATTGACCTGGCCCTCTAAGTACGGTGGCTCAGGTGGAAGATTACTGCCGAACCAGAGAACATGTTAGGCTTTCACGCTGGGGACCAGAGATTACCTCAGAGAATTGCCCACCCTATCCAGCGTTGAAATAACACCTTTATCGCCACTACCGTTCACACGCACGCGCGCGCCTCGGAAAAGTTCCAGAATGCCCTGGGCGTGACAGTTCCCGCCTCTTCACAGTCAAAAGAACACGGGTTGCTGTGAAGTTTCCAGTAACTCAAGGCGCTCACGCGCTGATTCTCATCACGAGCGCGACGGTATCAGCTACCTTTCCCATTTTGAAAAACACTATCATAAACGGATTAATTTGGCAGAGCGAATGAGTTCTTATCGAACAAAGGGGACGCGCTCCCATCCTCAGCCGAAATAATAACATGTAATCCAATTTGCTGCTCAATAATTACCACCAAACCAAGTCACAACTAACAACTAATCAAATCAGATGAGTCGTCGGCACTCTTGCGCATGGAAAGTCTAAATTATGAAAAAGAAAGTGCCGGTTCTTCTAATTGAAATAGCTCAGAGTTTATTGAACTGGACTGTGAAGACGGCGACCCGCGTCGATGGTTCGGCTGGAGCCCAGGAGAAGGCTGCAGCTCCATCTGCTGTCTCGTCAGGCAATGATCACACACACACACACACACGAGTGCACACACACACGCTTTTGGTCCACCTCAATTTGGTCCATCAAGTAGCCTTACTAATATATACACCAGGGCCATTCAAACCAGCACTAAATCACAGCCCCTCTTCTGTTGAGCGGCCCGGCCACCTTGAACAACGACGGGTTTACGGCACCAAACAACACAGCGCAAAAAAAACCAACAACAAAAAACGAACCCCAAAACAATGACGATTTCGTCCATGTTGTACTTTGGCCCTGCAGCAGGCACAGTCCAGAGAGAGAGGGAGGGGCTTACCGGAGTCGTTGCGCAGGTAGGAGGACATGGCTGGGATGAGGCAGGACTGACTGAGCAGCTCCTGGAGCACCGAGGGCAGGGCGTTGCTGTTGGGGCTGCCGCTCTCCCCCGCGGGGGCCTCGCCGTGGGCCCCCCCACAGCCCGCCGGGTTGATGTAGCTGGCCAGCACCTTAGGGGGACACAGCCACACAAGGGGGGCGGTTTGTACCACACAACACGGGCTGAGGCGGAGCAAAAAATGTCAACGGGCCATCTTCCAATCCAAACCCCTAAACCCGCTGCGGCATACCGACGGCCGCGTTGCTCAGTTCAAAACGCGTTTGCGGGAAATGCGGTCGACCCGAGCGCGGCTCGAGGGGATGCGGTGCGTGGAAGTCTGGTGGTGTGTGGCTGTGTGCGTGGGGCCCCGGCGGGTGGTGGTGGTGGTGGTGGTGGTGGTGGGACTGACCTGTAACAGGCAGGTGACGTGCTCCTCCTCCAGCCGCTGCTTGGTGAGGGCCTGCTCCACGTCCCAGCCCGACGCCGTGGAGCCCGTCCCGAAGCCCGTGCCCTTGGCCCAGTACAGCTGCTGCTCCTCGCTGGTGCCCACGCCGTGCCCGCTGGAAACCTGGGGCTGGGGGGGGGGGGGGGGGGGGGGGGTGAGAGAGACACTGAGTCGATCCTAAACTGTTCAAGGCATGGTACCGTACAACTCGCATGAAAGGAGCTTCATCACAGTGATGCAATATTTGCTCGGAACGAGAAACGGGTTGCCCTTCCCCGACAATATGACTGCTTTGAAGACACACTTGATTGTTGATAACAGCTAAGGCCTACCAGGCTCACACTGACACACACAAAGGACGGGGGGGGGGGGGGGGGGGGGGGGACACACACACACACAACGACTATGGATGAGGAACGAGGGTGTGGAAGTTAAGGAATTATTGCCCGAGCAAAGTGTGTGCGCGCGAGAGAGAGAGAGAGAGAGTCATCTGCGAATATCTGCGCCTCGATTCGTTCGGTCGGGACGTGGAGAGAGGAGCGCAGACATGACTGCACCTCCGCGGTGAGGGTCTTGTCTGAAGCTGATTGGACGCGACGTGCCGTGCCGTATGGATCACCGACGTCGACACGGGTGAGTGACAAACGCATAACACTGCGTTCTCCTGAGCAGGTTCTCAAACGTTGCCGGAATGTTCCGGAGCGTGCATGCAACGCTACCCCCCCTACTCCCTAATGGAGATGGCCTCTCGGTGCCAGCAAAGATCAGTGTCAAGTCGGCAAGTCAATGTTGCAGTCAGGGAAATATGATATCGGAGTCGTTGGTCTTTTTGGTCTTGTGTTTACACAGTCAGTCAGTTTGAACATGGAGAACAGTCAACACAAGACAAGGAAGGTACACACACACACACACAGAGAGACAGGGAGAAAGAGAATGAAAGCGAGCAACAGAGCGTGCGGGCACTCAAGCGTGTACGCCTCCCGACAGCCCTGGAAATCAGCGCATGGCACGGCCCCACTCCTGCCAGCCCTGGGCTGGGTGCTGCGCTAGGAGCTACGAGGCTCAAGGCTAATCACTGATTCCTGGGGGCATAAATCTGGGCCCATGGTGGAGGACGAGGCTGGTCACTCTACCTGATAAAAATAAGTTAATAGATAAATGGGGGGGGGGGGGGAGACTATGCATCTGTTTGCCCCCGGTCGACGTCAATCCAGTGTCACATCTCTGGCCAGGACCCCTGCGCTCTGGCTCCGTCTGTTGGAGGGGACCTCAAGGACGGCCATTACGACACCGTGACAGGACTTTGGACGCCGTTCAAAGCCGTCGGCCCCGAGATCTGTCCTCAAGTCTGACAACGCCATCAATCCAGCAGCGGCGCTCTGTAGAGGGGGGGGGGGGGGGGGGGGGGGGGCGTGGCGTACGCCTCAGTGAGACCAGACGCCACGCTGGAAGTGGAACGCTCAACTGGCGCTGGGGCCGCTGCGTTGCGTCGAGCGGCCGGTGGCGTCAAGCTTTTTTTGGCGCTCCGGATCTATGCCGTGATCGACGAGGTCCGATTCCAAACCTGAACGGCACTTTCGGTTCAGGTAACACGGAGAAGGCCGAGCAGCTCGCTCAATAGGAGACTTATTACTTCTATTAAAGAGCATGCCATTTCTGAGAGGGGGGGGGGTCTCTCTTCATTCACGACGTTCCATCTCCGTAGCTCTGTCAGCGGCTGACAAAGACGTGTCTGTGTCTGTCTCTCTCTCTGTGTCTCTCTCTGTGTCTCTCTCTGTGTCTCTCTCTGTGTCTCTCTCTGTGTCTCTCTCTGTCTCTCTCTGTCTCTCTCTGTCTCTCTCTGTCTCTCTCTGTCTCTCTCTGTCTCTCTCTGTCTCTCTCTGTCTCTCTCTGTCTCTCTCTGTCTCTCTCTGTCTCTCTCTGTCTCTCTCTGTCTCTCTCTCCTCAGACCTGCCTCTTATCATTCAGAGGAAACAATTAGCCAATTTGTCAAGAGGCTCAGTGGGACAGAAGAGGCCTTGACTAAAGCTCTGCCAGGTAGGGCCCATTAATAACCTGACGGAGCTGCTCACTGAGTGAGCGACAAAACAACTTCATTTGTCCTGAAGAGTGAGAGCCGCCCATTGTGTCACGTCAGAGAGAATGGCGGCGGCACCTGAGCATTTTGCATGAGACGGACAGCATTCATCAAGCCTCCCCCCCTTCTCCGTCAAGTTGTCTTTACCCCAAACAGCTACGTTGTAGCTAGCTTCAGAAAAACCAAACGCAGTGTTAGCCAAGTTCATCTGAAAAACAAGCCAATCTGAGATGTAAGCCTAATTCCGGTACTTCGCGATCAAATGCCAAAGCGTGTACGTTGTTTACACATCTGGCCCCTCCAGATTTCTCACTGCGTACCAAAAAAAAAAAAAAAAAAAAAAAGAATCTTCCTTACCTCAGAAGAGCTGCCGCTGGCGTTAGGTACGCGGGGCGCGTGGTGGCTGAGCGCCGACAGACAGGCCAGGATCAGGTGGATGGCTCCGATCTCCAGAGCCATGCGGCGCAGCAGCACGCCGTCGTCCGTGGTCAGGGGCGTGGTGCTGAACAGCGACCGCAGCACGTGGAAGGGCAGCGTGGGCAGCACGTTGGCGGACGGAGACTGCAGGATGTGACCTGTGAGGGCGAGGAAGCACGACCAATCACCGGTCAGAGAACCAGGAGGGCGACTGTGGGATGACAGGGGTCTGAAGACTAAAAATACAGTTACGAAGACCAGGAAGATGGCTCAAGAAGAAAAGACTGAGGACGGTTGAGGAGAGATAATCTATTTAGTATCTAGGGCAAAGACAAACGTCTAAACACCAGGTAAAGGGCAGCCTGATGTGACTAGTGTCATCAAACAAGCTGGCAGCCAGCTCTGCTCATCAATCCTCAGCACGGGAACGTCATCTCAAGGACTACAAAAAAAAAAAAAAAAACACCACGGTGACAGAGACAAACACGGTTGACATATAAACGCACACACGGAACACGCACAATAGGCGTTCGAGCACGCTCTCGCGCACACACACACACACTCGGCACAGACACAAAAGAGGCTAACAACACGTTGTCAATAAGGCAGACAAACGAGAGAAAGGATCTCCAGAGTCGTTTGGATGACGAGGGAGGACTCGTCGATATGAAACAAGCCAAACGGCTACATTACCCACCAGTCTGCAGACAGAGAGGGGGGGGGGGGGGCAGCAACATCGTGACGGTGTGTGTGTGTGTGTGTGTGTGTGTGTGGGGGGGGCGGACAAACGTGTCTCAATTCTAAATGGAGTCATTTAATGAATTCTCTCCCTCCTCCCCTCCCACAGGCAGCGTTCAGAGGGGTCCAGTTACATGCGCCGGCCACATTGTTGCAGTGACAGCTATGTATTGTGGGGGCTTTGATGACGGGCGTTATTGATCGGCGCCACTGGCCAGATCGACTGGCTGACAAAGCCAGTGAGCGTCCCGGTTGGGGGGGTGGGGGTGGCGGCAGGGTTGGGGCGGATAAGGGAGGGCGACATCTGTCCCCAAGAGACCTTCAACAGCCTTCTGCGTGCGTACCCACACACACACACACACACACACACACGTGTCCATGTATGGACAGATTCTAATCTCGTTGGACGGTGATGGAGGCCAACAGTAAATCCTGACCACCAGAGCTGACCAGAGGAGGTGACCATGTGACCTGACCATGTGACCTGACTGGACTCATGAAAACAACCCTCAGTGTAAATGACAGTCCCCCCCAAAAAAGTGAGGGGCGGGGGGGGGCTAAATGAAAACGTTAAGCCCCACCCACCATTAGGTAAAGTCCCACCCCACCCCACCCGGTCGGTGTCTGCAGCGCGAGGACACTCACTTCCCTCGCCGTCGTCCGTCACCCCCAGCACGAGGCGCAGCAGGCACTGGGCGTGCTTCCTCTCCTTGAGCAGCACCTCGGCGTAGCCCGGGAGGCGCAGGAAGAGGCCGAACGCCGCCAGCGAGTGGGCGGGGATGGGCGACATGGTCTGCACGGACGACTTGCTGACGGGCGGCGGCTCGGCGGCGATGGTCTCCGGCGCCTCGTACACCAGCTCGCCCGACTGCTCGATGGTGACCCACTCGAACTGGTCGCTGTCCTTGGGCTTCTCCTGCGTGGCCGAGGGCACCACGGGGGCGCTCACCTGCGACGGGACACGGGGTTAGAACAGGGCGGGGTGGCGGAGGGGCGGATGGACAGACGGGACGGCGCTCGAACGAAATGTGCCGACGCGGGTCGGGGACTTTTCAGTGTCGTGCGATCGTGTCTGTGGGTGTAAAAGGACACCGAGGAGGAAGAGCTGGTTGTTCACAAGGTTGCTGACGTGTGGTCGTAAATGTCAAAGCGGGTCCTTTTTTTAATTGATTGATTTTTTGACCTTTGAGATTATACATGAACTGGCTGAATTTACCCAAAACAGTCTGATTTATAGACTATGACGCACGTCCTCATTTGACGCTAACTAACACACCGTGTCTTAAACCGACAAGCGCAACTGAACCCGTCTGAGCTTTAACCCGCGTGTGCGCACACGTGACGTCAATACGATCAATTCAAGCTCAGCTGAACTAAAAGCCAGAGCGATTCTCTAGGAATGTACGCCTCGAGTAAAACACTTGGCACCTGTGGGACAACGTTAGCTAATGAAGGCAAAGCAGTTTAGCTACCTAACTCACTAACATGAACACCACTAAAGGCTGGTTCTGTTTGAACAGAAAAGCCTCACCTGCCCTTTCGTAGAATTGAGTTTGCTAGCGGTCTCGAAGCTAAGCTAGCCATGCGGCGTTAATAATTCACAACAAGAGTATGACCTGCAAAAACAACAGCATTCGTTCACAGACGGTGAATGATCGAGACAGACTTTGAAACATGTGAGTTTGTTAATAATGGTAGGCCCAATAAAATAAAAACGTTGTCACATCAAATCTTTCATGTGGGTGTCGTTCATACGGGTCTAAATGAGGTGTAATAAAATGGTCTCACTTGGTGGCCGTTGTGGGGAGCCTGGTGCCAGCCACCAGTGGCTCTGGGAGACTGCCTGAACAACTCAATTTTCTGCAACAATTCGAGAAGAGGGAGAGGGTGGGGAAGTAGAAGTAGAGGGGGGGTGGGGTAGCGGGAGGGGAAAAGATTAACAAAACAAATAACAGATTTAGTTGCTTGGCAGGCCGAAGAATCCATCTCAGCTGTTTCAGCTTCTCACCTTGTCACTGTGCATGCTCTACTACCGGCTAAAGTATCTATTTACTTTGGTTCACTCGGCATGATGTGGCGCCCGGGGAGCGGGCCAGACAAATACAGAGGGAGCCTGAACGACCAAACCCGGCGACGTGCCGGCCCTATCAATGGGCCCGGTGGAGAGACGCGCGCAAGCTCCTGTCCTCACAGATTGAATATTTAGGAAGTCAATTTGAATTCCCCGTTAATGGTTCCGTGTTAAGATTGGAATAATACTGAGGTACGCCCTGTGGTAGGGGCACATGACTGCACCCGGGGCCGTAGTTCGTTTTGGTATGAACGAGGTGTCCGCTAAATGAAGACATTACATTTAAAGACGTGGCACTGCACTCGCGGCACACGCTTCGGGGAACATGAACCAAGGCGTAGATACGTTTTGACGTCATCCATCGACCTCACCGGGGTCATCTCAATCACAACCTACAATCACAACCCCCCACCCTCCCGTCTGTTTTTAACGATGAAGTGGCGCCCTGGCTTTTCGGCTAACGGGGACCCGTGGAACTGGCGCGGCGCTGGTCTGACCTGCTGGATGACGTCGGGGTACAGCATGGGCAGCCGCTCGGCGATGAGGGCCAGGCCGCCCATCCCGGCGAACACCTGCAGCGGCGACTGGATGGGGTGGGTCTCCAGCAGGGACTCGTCGATGGCGGCATCCAGGCACTCGTCACCCGGGGTCATGGGCTCGTCCTCGGGGCAGCTGCTCAGCATCTCACAGTGCTCCACTGGAGGGGGGGGGGGGGGGGGGGGGGGGGAGAGAGAGAGAGGGGACATACAACATTAAACCCAGACCGTTCCGATGAACAATTGATTCGATATTGTGGTCTTGTACTTTCGAAGACAAATAAAATGAATGTTTCTGAGATCAGACAATCAGATCTTGAAAAACGACACGGCAAAAACAAATACGGGAGAGGAATCCTGCCAGATAGGCCCGTGTTTACCTCCAGCCCAGATCATGAGATAAATCATCTCTTATAGATTCATCATTCATAGACAGAGGGAAAAGAAGAGAGTAAAGTAGAAAAAAAAAAAGAAAAAAAAAAGAGAGCTACTCTCCCGTTAATCAAGCTCAAGCAACCAAGAAGGAAGGTGGGGATCGCATGGGAGGAAAGACGAATGGCAGAAAGGAGACACCCAAGTCTCGACTGGCTTTGGAACGGAAGAGGTGTAGATACAATAATGTGCGCTAATGGTTGCACTTGAAAAAGGGCTTCCCAGTCTTCGTGCAGTCTGGGCACTGATTAAAAACAAAAAGAAAAAAAAAAACACATCAAGGACGCAGACAAACTACTCGTCCTGTTCTGCACGTTTGGGGGCGGCCGTCTCCGTAGACAAAGTCAGACGGACTCGACGGAATAAAGGGTGGAGAAGAAAAAAAACTAAACAGGCCCTGCTCACTGTTTGTCTTTGCCAGAGTGAGCAAGGGTCGTTTTACGATGATATAAAGCTCGAGTCGATTGATGGGTCATCTACAAGAAAGCCGCACATCATCTCTCATGGATGAGAAAATAAAACTGATGATTCATGACTGCCTTCTTGTCCTTTCATCTCTCCCTCTCTCTCCCTCCCTTCCCTCTCTTTTCTAAAAGGTCCTTTTTCCCATTCTCCTCATGGGGAATTAAAAAGCCACAGAGGTTGTGACTAATAGGGTTTCTAACAGTGCTCGTGCTGTCTGGACTCCAAAACAGGATTAGACGTGAAGGAGTATGGGGATGCTCGTCTTTCAGTGGGCCAGCAAGGAGAGATTGCGCCGCCTGGAGAATATCTAAACAGCAGAAACCATTGAGTTACGCTAATGATTTAAATGTGCAAATACGAGCTGAGGCATCATCATCATCATCAGGCTGCTGGTGAATCCACCGGCCAATCATAGACACGAGACCTTGGCGGGACTAATAGAGAAAGACGAGAACATCTTATCACTCTGTATTGGAGCAAAACGGGTTCCTTGGTAAAGGTAAATCAAACGTATTTAAACCGGTGACTTTGACAAGATAAATCAGAAATGGTGAGCTTAAAAGCGAGCCGGAAGACCGAAAACGGCCTCCCAAGGGACAAAAAGTGTTTTGATGTGAAAGCCTGGCCTATTTACAGAAGGTAAGGGCCGGGAGCCCTCCTTGAGCCCGTCTCCAGTATGGAGAATGGAGGAGCGGTAAGTGGCGCAGAGGTAAATGGATTCCCCCCACCCACCCCCCACCTCCCCAGTACCGTAGCCCTCTCTACCTCCACCTCACATTCTTTTGCTCAATCTCCCTCTCTCCATCTCCCAGGTCTTTTAGCGAGGGTCAATGCTCTACCCTCCATTTAACAGCCTCAATGGGGTCTCTGGAAAGAATCCTCCGGAAGGATTGGTTTTCAGAAAACACAAGGAAGCTTTCTGGGGGAAATGGCTAGGTGAGCCATAAATGCAGATAATGCAGTTGGGCCCGGGCCAACAGCGGAAGGAAATGTAAGCCTGAAGGGGTCAATTCCTTCAAAAGATAAGAGCCTTCATATGGATAGTGCCACGTGTATCATTCAACAACAACAAAACGTCCGCACAAATTAGAAGCCTGATCCGTCCTTTTGTCCTGGAGCAGAAAGCGCAGCGTCGGGAGAGCCGGCTAACAGCACTATTGGTGCATGGCATTTGCAGTCTTATCCTCCTTCCCACTCTCTAATCTATATCCCTCAACTAATTATCTGAACTCCTGAGCCAGAGAGGAGTGAAAGTAAATTGGTTCAACGAAGACAATGATTGAGCTAATCAGGTGGTTAGTGTCTGGGCTAAGGAGCAAGATTAGCTCGGAGAAGCTTGGGCCATTTTCTTCAGACTGGAGGGCTTTTTATTACCTCAGGAACACACAAGTCGCTAGTCTTCCCTGTCAGGTGGATACAGAGACAGTGACGAAACGGTTCAAGCCAACACCGAGGTCGTCAAACTGGACCCGAGTGACGAGGGACCGGCTCCAAAACGACGGGCGGCGAGGCCGTAAAGAGAGATGAAATGCAGGGAGGAGGGGGTGCACTAAACGAAACAACTCTGAGTGGTTGTGTGGGGTGGGGGGGGGGGGGGGGCAGGCGGCGAGGAGAAGAGGAAAGGCAAACAGGCGACGGCGCAGAATCAACATCCTCTACCGGCAGAAAGGGAAACAGGCTTTTGTGGCTGTGCCACCAGGCGTGGGCTTGCAGTTTACGATAGGCCAAACAAGCCTGGAGCGGCAGTGGGAGAGAGGCAGGAAAGTGTCTCTCTCCAGACAATGTCTCAACATGGTACAGCCAAGTCCAGCACCACACAAGCTAAGGACTGCACCATCAGTTCCCTTCTGGGTTCGGTGAACGGTGAGGACTTAAAAGGGGCCAATGGTGGTCCTGGGTCGGTCAAGTGTTTAGGACTGCGATTGTCTTTCACCAGGTTCGCATGAGCTGCTAGCTTTTCCTGGCTGTCACTGTTCAGGGGGTTCGGAGTTGTGCTTTGCTACGTACCCCAGTAGGGTGGATGTGTGAGTGCCGGTGGCAGTTTAATATGTTCTAGAAACGTGAACGCAGCAGAACAACACAAACGGCTCCTGCTAGTATCAAAGCGCTCCCTGCGTACGCACACACACAAAAAAAAAACATTCATTATGCTCCGAGAGATGGCATGTAGTGATCTGTGTGCAGCCATGGGTAAAGAATGGATACATTATTGAACACGTTCTCATTGTTTTACTCAATTTTCCACATGAAGGGAGAAGGAATGTTATTCGATCATGTATAAAATGTTAGTGTGTGAACCCTGTTTTGCAGTGGGAATCTGCCGAGGTGCTGTGTGTGTGTGTGTGTGTGTGTGTGTGTGTAGGAATAGTGGTCAGCTAAAAAGATTTGACCTCGTCGGCACATTCACCACTGCTGACATCATCAAACAGACGTTGGATGTGTGACATCCAAAAATATGCATGTCACAATAGAGACAGATACATCTATGACTTTGAGAAAGAAAGGCTACACCAGGATTGCTACAAATATATATTCAAAGCACGTCATCTTGATTCATATTACTCCAGTAACAAAAAGCTGAAATATGTTTGGAACAAGCTGGGCCTAAAAAGGGAGGAGGAGGAACCTGACTAGACCAGCAAACTCCAGGAGCCATCAAGCCTCGCAGTTTTCCTCTGCCAGCCAGACATCTAGGAGGTGGTGATGTAAGAGCCCCGGACCAAAATAACCTCCATTAAGAACAGGACCCGGGATGGGGGGGGGGGGGGGGGGGGAACTGACTCGAAAGACAACGGCCTGTTAATTCACGCCAGAACCCATTGAGAACGCCACTCCGTCTTCAAAAACCCATTCCCCATGCCTATGGCCCAGTCCTTTAAGTAGGACAGTAATACATCTGACATGCATTCCAGCATTTCCATCTTCCCACTATAGCTTCCCATCAAAACAGAACGATTCCGGGCCATCGCGGAAATGGATACCTCTTTATTAGTATGTTATTATTTTTTCTGTACATGGGCCCCATGGCTCAACACAAAGGACCGCCTGAGTGTGGAGAAGGCTGGTTGTGAATGCCTCTCCTCCCCTCTCCTCCCCTCCCCCCCCGGAAAGAGAGCGGCTGCATGGACGTGGCGGGAGGAGACGGGCACGGGTGCCGAGGCGGAGGGATGGACGGGTATGGAGGGAAAAGGAGCCATCCATCCCTGTGTGGAATGGGCTGTCAGGGGGAGGCGTGCAGAGAGGGCGATCAGGGCCTCACTCGACCAGCCCTGGGTCCAACTGCAGAGCACGAGGGATATGAGGGATGAGCTCGCACTTTGGAGAGGAGGATGAAGGTGTGTGTGTGTGTGTGGAGGGTTTCTCTCATCGCGCGTGGACGAGGTGGTTCAACGTGACCGTGTATGCGGTCTTTGCGTGTGTGTGTGTGTGTGTTCCCTCTCCTACGCGCGCGTAAGACTGGGTGGACCCAAAGCTGACCTTTCTCTGTGCGCAGCCTCTTGAAGGAGTCCGTCTTGGAGAGGCCGGGGTCGGAGATGACCTTGGAGCCCAGCTTGACGGTCAGGTCGATGGAGCGGTAGCCCTGGGGCAGCCGCCGGTCGTACAGGAGGGTGAGCAGCTGAGCCAGGGTCATCTCAGCCGGCAGCGGCTGACCTGGAAGAGGGGGGGGAGGGGGGAGAGGAGGAGGAGAGGAATGCATGACAGCTACTGTACACGGGCCCGAGGGGACGTGACCCAGATATCAGCGACGACACGTGCCAAGATGACGCGGACTGCGGGCGGGAAACAGTGCGCCGATGACGCAACAGTTTGAGACCGCCGATCGGTTTGGGTGCTTCTAGTGTTAGGGAGTTCTTGATTCAGTGTGGCAGTGACGAGTACAGGCCGGATTGAGGAGGCGACAGGGGCAGGGTGGAGGGAGCGGCACGTGACACCGTGTCACCCCGGGGCCACGGCTCTAGTGATTGGGGCCCGGCCAAAGGACACACAGGCACGGGGTCAATGAATGGATTGAGACGGAGGTAACAGCTTCATTAAGCAGGCTGGATCGATAGGCTTCCCTTGGTGGAGGAGGGTGGTGTGTGTGTGTGTAGGGGGGGGAAGGATGCATTGGATATGTGTATTTGTGTACCAGGGTTATACAGTCAAATTTGACGCTTTTTGAATAACAGTTATAATCTCACTAGTCAATAGTCTCACTCTATTGCGCGGCAAAAATACATAAATAAATACCACTACATTATGTAGGTATTATAGGCTTTGGTGTGAAATTGGGCCGGCTTAAATATTTCTCAACAGTCCTCTTTGGAGAAATATTTCAGCAGGCTCTCTGCATTTGGCCAGAGGTTTGTGCGCGTGTGTGTGAGAGTGTGTGACAAAGAGTGTGTGTGTGTGTGAGCGTGGGACAGAGTGTGTGTGTGTGTGAGCGTGGGACAGAGGGAAGGAGGACTCCAGAGAGCTGAGCGGAGGTGACAGTGGTGTGCGGGGCCAGTACCTGGGAGCAGCTTGTGGTAGAGGTGGAAGACAGGCACACTGATGGTTTTGGCAGAGGGGTCCACACCTGAGGAGGCGGCCAGCTTGTCGCTCATCACGCGGCCCCTTCGGGAGGGGGGGCGGGGAGGGGTGGACAGCGCTCTCTTGGACTGGGACTTCAAACCTGGACAGACACACACACACACACACACAGAACTCAGTGCACAAATACACTTTTAAACCAAGTTCACACTAAACAGGCCTCTTAGATCCAGGTCAATATTTGCTTTGGAATCCATTTAAATGTCTTGCAACATCCTCTCCTTCCAGCATTATCAAAAGGATTCCATTCAATAAAAGGAGCTTACCCACGTTAATAACTAATGATTCATAGCTATTCATACGTCTAGTGTAAATATTGAACTTATCAGCCCTCTACCATTGGTGCACTGAAGCTGATGAACTAGTTAATTAGCTCTTAGGAACGGCACTTTGAGGGTGATTGGTGGCTACAAGGGATTGGCTGTAGAAATGAGAGCCTGGATACCTGAGGCCACGACGACGCTGTAGTTGTCCTGGAAGCCGCTGTCGGCTTTCATCTTCTCCTTCTCCTCATGGTTCTTTTTCTCCTTGTCCTCCTTCTGCTCGTTGATCAACTTGGCTGTGATGCTGGGGGTGTCTGTGGTGGAGAGATATGTATATATATATAAGAGAGAGAAAGGACAGAGAGAGAGAGAGAGAGAGAGACAGAGACAGAGAGACAGAGACAGAGAGACAGAGACAGAGAGAGAGACAGAGAGACAGAGACAGAGAGAGAGACAGAGACAGAGAGAGAGACAGAGAGAGAGAGAGACAGAGAGAGAGAGAGACAGAGAGAGAGAGAGAGAGAGAGAGAGACAGAGAGAGAGAGAGAGAGACAGAGAGAGAGAGAGAGAGACAGAGAGAGAGAGAGAGAGACAGAGAGAGACAGAGAGAGAGAGAGAGAGAGACAGAGAGAGAGAGAGAAAGAGAGAGACAGAGAGAGACAGAGAGAGAGAGAGAGACAGAGAGAGAGAGAGAGACAGAGAGAGAGAGAGAGACAGAGAGAGAGAGAGAGAGACAGAGAGAGAGACAGAGAGAGACAGAGAGAGACAGAGAGAGACAGAGAGAGACAGAGAGACAGAGACAGAGAGAGAGTGAGCGAGTCAGCGAGAGCGACGGCGCGAGAGAATGACAGGCACAGGGCAAGACGGACAATAGAAAAGGGGGGAGAGGGAGCGTGAGAGACAGTAAAGAACAGAGGGAGGAGAGAAAGCACATTGTCAATGGGAAAAGGAGAGAGGAGACATTCCTCTGGGCTGCTTCTCTCCCCCTGGGGTCTGCGAGCTGCCGGATGCAGTCAGGAAACTATTGATGCTAATTGTCAAAACACATACATACCCCCTTGAGGGCCCGCTGCCTTTTTGAACAACAAGTATTGACATCAAGCCTAATGTATGCGCCAACAGGGCTAAACACATGCCATCAACAGTTAGATCAAGCATATCTATTCCGCCACCCCTTCAGAGATCAGATAAGGCAGCCTTAGTCCGTGGATAATAGAACATGAGCAATTCCGAGGGGCCGTCGCAAGCAAAGATTTCCAGAGGATTCCTGGAAGACTTAACTGTCACAGAGGTGGTTCGGCCAGTGCAACTCCCATCCACCGGCCAACGTCTGACCCCGCCCCTCCCGAGTGAATTTAGTTCGAGAGAGAAGTTATTCATGAGATAGAGCTTGGCTTACAATGAAGGGTTTGATAGAGAAAAATAGCAAGATGCAGTGCGTTCTGGTGACACGTGTTTGTGTCAGAGAGCTTCAGTATCTCCCCCTGCTGGCGCGGTGCAAGTACAGGGGAAGGCTCCGGAAAAGGAGCCCACGCCGCTGCTAACAATGTGAGTAGACGCGCAGCAGTCGACTGGAAAGGTCCATGGTTATGCCCTGGGAGCTGGAGGGGCGGGGGAGGAGGGAACACACTTTACGAAGTGTACCGTGTGCTTGCCTCGTGTGTTCTCAGTGCCTGTACGTGGGTTCCGGAGAGAGAGGGGAATAGAAAGTGTGTGTTTTCGAGATGTGGGCAGAAACGGGAAGGAGGTGGGCGGAGGTGGGACAGGTGAGCTGAGGAAGACATGGAGCTAAAACGGTCTCCGTGCGTGTGTGAGTGCTGTGTGGGCCAGGGAGTGTAGAACTGCTCTGGAGTGTAGAACACACACGCAGGCTCGCTCAACGCTGCTCTGCTGCACGCGTGAGGAGAAGGCAGGGGAGCGCGGGGGCCGGAGGACCCGTGGGGCACAGGACCCTGGGGGCACAGGACCCTGGGGGCACAGGACCCTGGGGGGCGCAAGACCCGTGGGGCACAGGACCCGTGGGGCACAGGACCCGTGGGGCACAGGACCCGTGGGGCGCAGGACCCGTGGGGCACAGGACCCGGGGGGCGCAAGACCCGTGGGGCACAGGACCCTGGGGGCACAGGACCCTGGGGGCGGACCTACCAGATACCCGGTCCAGGACTTCGGCCAGCGTGGTGGAGATGGGCAGGTGGAGGGTGCGGTATTTGTGTCCCGCTCCGTACATGGGGTGCTGGATCACGTGACTCGTGGCGTTGATGCGTCCTTTGTACAGCTGAGGAGGAGGAGGGGGGGGGGGAGAGAGAGAGAGAGATGATAAGACACAGAAGGGTTGACAGACGGAGTCAAGATGGATTAGGAGACATCGATGTCGGGGACGTGAAGAGCACTTCAAGTTACAATAAAAAATAAAAACCTGCAAATGAATGAAGGGACTGTCAATCTCTTCAGTTGAACATGGAAGCTTGCTTAAAGATGACATGGGTTACTCTGACTCCAATGTGACACTCCCCTTCCTCCCTCCCCATCTGCTTTTATCGGAGTTGACAAGACTTCTCATCCGGCATGAATGTTACATGTGCGCTTCAACTGGGGCGACATTTATTGCTCCATCCAACCTCCGAGCGACAGGCTGAGGATCCAGAGCCATGGCCCAGCAGAAGGACCTCGTACTGGGTGGTTCACACACACACACACACACACACACACACACACACACACACACACACACACACACACACACACACACACACACACACACACACACACACACACACACACACACACACACACACACACACACACACACACACACACACACACACACACACACACACACACACACACACACACACACACACACACACACACACGGCTCTGCGACAACGCCATCTTGACGAGAAAGTTGTTTTAATTGACTCAGAACGGAGTCCTTTTGGATAATGGACTAAAGCGAACCCTCCTATCAGAAGAGCTTCACACATCACGCACTTCATCACTGCAACAGTTCGGAAAGCGGAGCTCGCTCTGTTTGTATCAGAAACGTTTAGTGGCATTTGATTCACGTGACAAGCAGAAATGTCAAGTTTCCTCCAGCCAGATACAGATCAGATGGACATGAGGGTTAAATATCAAAGTGCAGATGTTATTATTTCAACACTGATGCACTCAAGTCTCTGGAAAGGTCGGTTATATACTGTAAAAAAAAAAAAAAAGACGTGACAAGAGTCCAACTAACTTGATCATTGTTGGATACGAGTCGGTCTTCAAGTCGACGCTTTTTTTCATCACCAAGGAATAGGCCCGCCCCCCCCCCCCCCCTTACAAAACATGTCCTGGCTGTGGGTCTCGCAATTCATGCATGAAAGGGATCGTGTGTAAACACCCACCATTGAATATCCAGCCCGCAAATAACAGATGATTTCATCATAAACTATCATTATCGTCGCATAAAAGGTATCCAGCCCTCAATCCCAAGTCAACGGATCATCTTCCTGTCTGGCGAGATGGAGTGTTTTCCTGGCATGCCCAGCGACAATCATCCTTCAGCTTGCCCGCAAATTGACCCTCACCCCAGCACGCGGCTGTTTATGAATAATAAGAATACAAACACATTAAAAGGCTGTGCAGGGAGTAATGACGACGACGAGATGACTGGCGAAGTTCAAATGGAATTCGCTTTGGGGACAGATGAAACCAATTTCTCTCCTTTAGCGTCATGTCTGTCATGTCTCCCTAAATCCTTCCCTTGACAGCCAATCCTTGGAGGAGTGTGAATTATAGGGTATTAACATTAGGAGGGGGAACACGATGTGCTCGAGTCCAGTGCGAGGAGGTGACACGCGCACGCCTGTGAGTGTGTGTTCGTTTATTCACATTACTCTGATGCTGCCCCCTTGTGGCCACCAGGGTTTATTACACTATAAACATGGTCAGGATAAGAGCCTGAAAACTCTCGTTTGGTAACCGCCTCCTAAGATGTGGACCCCCTCTAGCAAAACCACCAGTGTGCCCGTCTTCCACATCTGCCACGAGCTGTAAGCCATCCTGCCACAACAGACCCGACAAGGGCCAACTCAAGCAGGCCCTTGACCCACGCCCCGACAGGAAGAGAAGCCATGTTTGACCCACCGGACACGGCGACTGCAGGAAGACGGTGACCTTCTCGTCCTCCAGCATGAGCTGCAGGAAGAGCCTGCGGATGAAGCCGGAGATGTTGCCGGAGACGGGCACGTTCCCTCGCTGGGGGGCCGACTGGAAGAGCTCGCACAGCACCTGCAGGGAGCGAGGGGGGAGGAAGAGAGGGGTTAGGCCGCTCCTCTGGGATTCCGACAGCACGATAAGAAGGCAGAGCGGGCCCCATCCGCCAGCCGTCTGACGGCGGGGGAGTGGGGGGGGAGAGGCTCCACACCTGGGCCATGAGTCTCTGGTTGCTGGGGTGGCAGGAGATGCACTGCAGGAAGAAGGCCACCGTGGCGTTCTCCAGGGCCGTCCTCTGCTGCGTGGTCAGGCCCCCGCTGCGCATGGCCGACGCCAGCGAGTAGCGCGAGCCCGAGGGCTGCGGCGGGGCCGGGGCGCAGCACGCGCCGCTGGGGCCCGCCGCCTGGGCTCCTCCCCCGGAGGCCGAGGCGTGGCCGGCGGCGGCGCCGGAGTGGCACAGGAGGAAGAGCAGGGCCGTCCACAGGGGGTTGACCTCGGGGCCCCCCAGCCAGTCCTTCATGGCGTGGCTGTTCCCCACCTCGGTCAGGAAACGCAGGACGGGCGCCGCTAGCTCCGGGGACAGGGGCGCTCTGGCCTGCGAGGAGGAGGAGGAGTGATGGAGGTGCTGCTGGTGGTGCTGGTGGTGGTGGTGCCTCCGCTCGGCCTGGGCGGCGGGCAGGGGCAGGTCGGCGCTGGCCAGGAGGCCGCAGCAGAGGCCGGCCAGGCTGCGCACCAGCAGCGACGGCAGCCCCGAGTCCAGGAGTTGCTCGATGGCCCCCGGCGACTGGGAGGCGGCGGCCAGCGTGGCCAGCTGCGACTCGGACAGGCTGACGGGCGGCCGCGCGTGCTTGGAGTCGTCGGTGAGGCCGGCGGCCGAGGCGGCGGCGGCCGAGGCGGTGGCGCTGAGGTCGTGCTGCTTCTTGCCGTCGTCGGTCATGGACAGGCGGTGGCGCTGGGCCTGGGAGTGGGCGGCGGCCGGCGCCGCCACGATGCCCATCCAGGACATGAGCAGGGAGAAGTAGCCTGGGTGGATGTGGCACATGGAGCACAGCAGGCTGTCCACGGCCTTCTTCAACACCATGGTGCAGGGCAGCGACATGGACCAGTTGTACAGCAGTCTGCGGAAGGAACAGCCACACGGAGGTTTGTCACGGCTTCTTTTCGCAGTGACACAAAACAAGACGGTGATCTCATCTTCAAAAGAACAACAATAAATTAATACGACGATCCCTCTATTGAATCGTGTCTTTATGAGTGAATCAGCCCTTTGCGGGCTCCCCGGAAGCGAAAGGCGGCACCTATCATGATTCTCACTTTGTACATATGAATACTTCATGAGAGTATTTTTACATGAGGGATCACAAAGTAGACATGCACCACCCCTGTTTGCACAGTATGCCAGCAGAAAGCACAGCAATCAGAGAGAGGCCCCGTCGACATCCTACAAGGAACAAACGATCATCCGGCGGAAAACGGCGGCGAGAGAAGAGAAAACGCTCTTCAAAACGCGGATACTTCCGAGCAACAAAAGCCTTGTTCTTTTTCTCCAGGGGAGGACAAAGTGTTGCCACGGCGCCAGGCGGAGTACCGCGTGACTACCCGAGGGGGGGGGGGGGGGGCACCGCAAAAGCGGCCGCGTGCCTACGCCTCGGGGGGGGTCTCCGTTCGGGGGAACGCTACTCACTCAAAGAGCTCCCTGTTGAGCAGCACCGGGAGGTCGTAGTCCACCGGCAGCTCGTAGCTGTGCCACAAGATGGCCGCCACGCAGTGGAGGTGGGAGGGGGAGGGCATGAGGAGGCCGTACTCCCGCGACGAGGAGGAGGAGGACGAGGAGGAGCTGGGGCCCGTGTAGCCCACGGGGCTGCATCTCTTGTGGGCCGCGACTCTGGACGAGTCGTGGACCCACTGGAGGAGGGCTTGGATCCTGGAGGGGACACAACCATCACGGATGAATCGCCTCTGGGTTTATGGATCAAGTTAGACATTTTGGGGGCTGTGACTGCCCTTTGATAAAGGGTGCCACTCTAGCTATGAATTGTATGAACAAATCACATCAGTGTGTCAGTTAAAGTACATAAGATCTCCACAACACAAAGAGGGCACAATTTAAAGGGTTGATCATAACTCCCCGATACTCTCTCTGCGCCTGGTTAGCAAAACCCAAGAGGATCCATCTTTCAGTTTACAATCCTTGACCATAGATGCAAGCAGTAGGCCTGTAGGAGAGGGGGGGGGGGGGGCTGGGGTGTACCTGTCCTTGGTCCCGGGGTCCTGGGTGGTTCCCAGCTGGTAGAGAATGTCGATGGTGGAGTCTGAGGAGAGGCCGTTGAGTCTTCCAAACAGCAGAGGGCTGTTCAGGTCTGGAGCGGAGACAGACACGACCAGTCAAGCGCAGCACATCCAGGAACATGAACGAGCAGCAGACCCAGAACAGCGCCAACCTCACCCTTACAACGTGACCCCGTTACCCAAACGAATAAAACCCAGCACAACGGTTACGGAACTAACGTATGTCCCCCATATCTACAGCATCCGCAAAATGACCCCCAAATGTCAAAACAAACACGGCGACACGGCATGCCCCCCCCCCAAACCCCCAGGGGCGCCGTGCGCGCGCGTTCGCGCCGCCTGGCTACGTACTGGTGGGGTCGGTGCCCGAGGCGGCGCAGTTCCTCAGCAGGATGTCGATGAGCTTGAGGCCGATGCGCGTGGACTGCAGGCCGATCTTCACCAGCACGGCCTCGATGTTGGGCGAGTGCATGCCGCAGTAGGGCGACATGAGCAGGGCGGCGCACGTCTGCAGCAGGTTGGCGGTGGGCGCCGCCGCGCTGGCCATGGTGGCCTCCAGGTCGCTGACGTGGGTCAGGCAGTGGTGGAGGAGGCGGAGCCAGCCGATACTGGAGGGAGGCGGGGGAGACGACAGAGTACATCCATAGGAAATGAGTGACGTCATAGTTAGAACTGCATTAATTAGGACGAGGGGGAAAAACATGACAGAAGCTCCAACACTCTTTCCCCTCTAGGAGGCTGGCAGGCTGAGAGGCTGGCAGGCTGGGGTTACCTGGTTTTGGAGACCTGGTCCTCGGAGGGCAGGAAGGGGTTGTTGACCGTGGCCGAGGAGGTGTTCCCGAAGGCGGTGAGGCCCAGCAGCTTGATCTGGGACAGGCCCAGGGTGCTGGCGTCCCGGGGCCGGTGCAGGCGCAGGCAGACGGCCGACGCCACCTCCGCCTTCACCAGCTGGATCTTGATGTAGGTGAGGCCGCTGGTGATGACCGGCGTGGAGAGGGGCAGCATGTTCACCCCGTCGGCGCTGATCTCCACCGACACGGAGGACGGACAGGCTGGGAGGGGGGGGGAAAAAACACAATTAGCAGGAGAAGAAGAAGTGGAATTACAAGTTTGAGCGTTCATGTTGTGCATTTTAGCAGTTTTATAACGGCAGTCTCCCGAGGAAAGTAATCTTTGTTTTCTTCTTCTTCTTCTTTCGACTAAATTGGATTTGCCAATAGAGTTATGCCCGTGTAGAACAAGGACCGGGCAGGGTTGCTCTCTCGTAATTGAGGGGAAAGGGAACAAACAAGATGCAAAGAATGTCAAAATCCACCTTGCACCCTTATTTCCACTCAAGGACACGCATCTCATTGACTTGGGGATATCTGGGAACGAGTGAGTTGGGAACACAGAGAACAGCACGGAGGGTGTTGGGAAGCCTGTCGACAGGGGGGGGGGGGGGTGGTGGAACAGGCTGACAGAGGGCCGCTCGGGGGGCGGGGACTCACTGGCGAGCGAGGCCAGGTGGGGCTGGATGTGGAGCTCCTTCAGCAGCACGGCGGCGGGGAGGTGGATGGTGAGGTCACACCACGCCTCCTCGGGCAGGAAGATGTAGGACCAGGCGGCCGAGCGGGCGCGGCGGTGAGGGGGCGTGGCCTGGAGCAGGACCTCGGCGGGCTGGGCGGTGGGGCTGCTGGAGGTGATGGTGCCTGGGACGGGGACAGACGGGACGGAGCGTCGGAACGAGGGATGAAGGAAACACATGTGATGCTTACGTTTCACAGAGTTACGTATGAATACTTTTCAGAGGCGCTTCAAATATATAGGAGGGAATACCTAAACACAACCAGTCTGGTCCTATAACGGCATATTGACATTTCAATTTGACCCAAAGCGAGGTACAAATACAATGTTGTATGGCTACGGAAGCTTCTAGAACAGAGAGGCAGCGTGGTGCGCGGCAGACGTACCCAAAGGAGCAAAGTTGTGGAGCCCCTCTGCGTTGTCCGGCTCGGAGGCCAGCACGCGGGCCTTGAGGCTGCCGTCCGCCGCCTTGCCCGGCCCCGAGTCCAGGAACTTCATGATGGTGGACACCATGCTGCGGGCCGTGTTCACGATGGCCCTCGTGCTGGTCACCATGTTGTTACAGATCAGCTGCACCCCACCTGGAAGAACACACACACACACCTTTGATTGTTGGGCCTGAGTTTCACAAATGCATGAATCAAAAGTTGTTTCTTTTTTATTTCGCCATTAAACTGTGTGTGTGTGTGTGTTACCCATGTCATGGAAGGCCTTGAGCGCCTCGCTGGTGTCGAGCACCCGGAGGATGAACCAGAGCAGCGGCTCAGACAGCTGGCAGGTGGACAGGGAGCCCTGGGAGGGAACAGGTGGAGCGTTAGACCTCACCAGACACACCACCATCTACGAACACTGTACCAACACCAAGGTCGGTCCCACGACGCGACGTCACTTATCCTACGCACAAACTGCGCCGACAGACAACAAGTACCCAAACCGATGTTACCCGAGGTGAAAACGTTGGTATACGGCTATTCTCAGAAGGAAAAAAACATCCTCCAATCGACCTATTCCTTTGGCAGACACTTCTATCCGAAAGGACAACTACAAATGTGCATATATGGAGTGCACCAGATAATCACAGACTAGTAGAACACCAGTTCTAAAACTGCTTGTTCCCATCCTTGATTGTGATTGGCTATATCGCATTCCATGCTGTTGTAAAATCCAGCATATCCTTACAAGTTGTCCTCATAACATTCCATATTACTGCGCAACGAATATTTCAAATAAAAAAAACACTGCAAAGGTGTCCATCTGGCTGTTGCGGGCAACGATTTATGTAAGAACTATAGTTTGTAGTGGCGGAAGAATGACAGTTTATTATTAAACTAATTAGTTTTTAATCGTTTTTATTTATGAAACCATATCAAATATTTGTAGTAGCAGTTTTAGAAAAGCAATAAGCCCCGCGAGTCCGTGTTTTGTCCGCTTCGCGTCGTGCCTAACAACTCCCCTTACCTGTTCTAAAATTAGCGCAAGCCTCTAGGGGATTATTGCTTAATTCTACCAGTCTTCCAGTACCTGTCTGCCCATGTAGCCACAGGCCATGTAGGTGAGGATGGGCTGCAGCATGACTTGCACGGAGGTGGCCCTCTTGCTGAGGGTGGTGAGGATGGTGAAGAGGCCGTCCCCGACGGAGATGGCGTCCAGGCCGCCGTGGAAGTTCTCGTGCTTGGTGAGGTGGAGTCCACTGGCACCTGGAGGGACGGAAGGGTCATCGATCGAGTCGGAAGCGGTAGATGAGCATTTTTTTGTTTTTTTTGTTGCCGATGAGATATGTAGCGGTGTGCTCTCCAGGAGAGACGTTTGTGGAGCAGGCTACGCGTCAACGAAAGCCCATCGAAAAGAAAAAAAAAACGCTCTTACAATGACACGGGAGAGAGAGAGAAGGATACTCAAACGGACCAAAGTGGGATCAAAAGTACCCACCTATGATCATAGCCATGGCACTGCTATTACACTGACCCAGGGCAGACAGGATCTGACTCATGATCTGCTGATTGGCCAGGACCAGGTCCGCCACGCCCGCCGCCGGTCCCTGATGGGCTGCGGAGCCTCCGGCCGG
The DNA here is from genome assembly GCF_054491055.1 of Hypomesus nipponensis. Taxonomy (NCBI): domain Eukaryota; kingdom Metazoa; phylum Chordata; class Actinopteri; order Osmeriformes; family Osmeridae; genus Hypomesus; species Hypomesus nipponensis. The sequence continues at coordinate 11,626,783 of NC_140371.1, read as the reverse complement.
CGCCTCCTTGCTGCCGCACACCTTCTCCTCGTCCGAGACGCTGCTGTCGGCCGCCCCGCTGCCCGGCGGCGGCAGGCGCCCGCTGAACTCGCGGTCGCCCGACAGCGGCAGCTGCACCAGGGCGTTGACCAGCTTGAGCAGGTCAAACATCAGCTGGTCCCGGGTGGTCTCGCCGCACACGGCCTTGGCGTCGCCCGGGCGGATGATGTTGGCGAAGAGGCCGCCGAAGCAGGCGCGGGCGCCCACCGTGCTGTCGGAGCCGCTGCGCGACACCACCTTGTCGGAGCAGGTGATGTAGTGGTGCACCAGGAAGGTGACGGACTCGATGACGGAGGAGATGGTGCTGACGGACACCACCTCGAAGTTCTGCTCCAGGGTGAACTCCAGCAGCTTGACCTGGGCGTCCAGAGGACCCTGGCCGGACTGGAAGGGCCCCCTGTGGGAGCACAGGAGGAAGGGAGGGGAAAAGGTGAGGAGAGGAGAGAAGTAAGGAACTCCTAAAAAAAAAGCCCTAAAGCATTCATTTGTATATAAACACCCTCATATTTGGGGGGATTTATTCATATTTAAAAAATAAAAATAAAAAAATACAGAAAGATCCAGAAACAAGATGGTGGCTCACCCGTACCTCTCTGTGGACAGGATGTGCATGAGCTTGAGCAGGAACTCGCTGAACATGTGGGGGCAGGTGGAGGAGAGGTGCACCTGGAGGCGGGTGAGGAACTCCTGCATGGCCTGCGTGGCCGTGGGCCCCACCTGGGAGCTGTGCTGGCTGGTGCCGTGGGGGTTGCTGCCCGACAGGAAGCGCACCAGCACGTGCACCAGCGTGGAGTCCGACACCATCTGCTGGGCCGTGCTCTCGTGGACGCTGGCCATGCCGTTGCTGGCGGCTGGGGGGGTGGGTGGGACGCACGAGGGTATAGTTAGCACACATACGGTGAGGACGGACAAAAACTGGCACTGACAGTTTTTTCCAAAGTTGAGAAATACGAATAAAACTCTTTTTTGTTTCAACCCCACAGCTTTCTAAACATTGTTAGCCTCATAAGATGCCCCCCCTCCCAGTGTGTGTGACCCTAGTTGGGGAGATGAACCTACCACAGGGAGGCATGTTGGTCATGAGGGTGAGGGAGTGCAGCACCAGACACCAGGTCCTCAGGGAGGTGTTGGGGTACCAAGCCAGCACCGTCAGGAAACTGCTGATGGAAGCTAGAGGGACACAACCACAAAGAGAGAGTCAACCAAAACTAACGAAAAACATTGGCTTCAAAACTGACACCTCCATGAGGTACAACACAGGCAGGTAAGAAAACAGGTGATGGGGAAGTGGAGAAAAAAAACGGCGGGAAAATCCCGAGGCGTGTGCGGCTCTCACCTTGGTTGAGCGGAATGGTGGGCACCCTGCTGGCGTTGAACAAGAAGATGTCGGAGCCGCTCTCCTCGCTGCCCCCGGAGCAGGAGTTGAGGCTGAGGGTGAGCCACAGCTGCAGCAGAGACTCCAGCTGCAACACGGAGAACCACACAGAGAACCACACAGTCAGCGCCACACAGAGAACCACCCAGTGGGCACCACACACACAAGCTGTCTGAAACACCCTACTGTGGGCAAGGCGAGGCTGCTAGCGCCCTCTTGTACACAGACAAGGATGACCGTTAAATGACCTCTAGCCTGGTCGTTTATCACTTAACAAACACTTTTTTTTTAAGACAATAACCTCATCCTAAACACAGTGTGTTACCTCCGCGGTCATCATCATTTCCCTGCGGAAGGTGAGGCTGCTTGCGATGACAAGCAGCTCGTCAACCCCGAGCAGAGAGCAGGGACTGAGAGCCTGGGCTGTGCCGCTGCTGCTTACCTGGACGTGATGCACCTGCAGCATGGAGAAGAGCTTGTTGAAGCAGGCGCTCAGCATGGGGATGGACGAGGCCTGCACCATCAGGCAGCTGGCTGGGGGGGAGCCGTGGAGCCCCCGCAGCAGGGAATCATCTGTCCCGTTGGAGGCCTGGGAAACTGGGGCGGGGGGGGGGGGGGGGGGGGTTACATCGTTACCACAGGCGTTTGCTGTGTAAGCGGAGGGTTAGTGACGTCGAGTCGCCGTCAAAGTCGTCATTTAGGCTTTACCCTGGTGAAACGAGTTGACTCGAGCCACGAATCATGTCGGTCAAAAGTCATCATCCGTGTCTTATCCTCATGAGTGTGCAGTCGCGTCAGCGCATGCCATCATTACAGCTCGAGAAAAGGTCCTGCGTGTTTGTTAAACGCAGCGTGTACTCGACGTGTGCGTGCGGGACGTGGCCTCGTGTGTGAGGTGCGTGAGCGGGCGGGCGGGCACCTGCAGGGGAGCTGGACGTGAGCGCCTGCAGGATGGAGTCGGCCTCCAGCGTGGCCATCATCTTCAGCATGAGCTCAGCCTGCTGTTCCAGACCCACCTCCAGACGGGCGTCCAACGCTGGAGGAGGGAGGGAGGGAACATATTTCCAGGTGCATCCTTCCAACATTGTCCTATCATATCTAGAGCGAGAGCCGCGACTTTAGTCGTGCCATCATCCTGAGGATGTATGCACCGTCGCGAGCCCTTTGTGCGGGACTCTGGGAGGTGGTGTGTGTGTGTGTAGGGGAGCGGGGTCCCTCCTCACCTTGGGACACGGAGAGACTCTGCGTGCCGGGCTTCTCCACAGCGGCCGGCGGCTTGGACACGGGGATCCCCACCCCCCCGATGTAGGGGTTGTAGCCGTACGTGCCGTAGTCAGCGCCCCAGTAGTCGTACCAGGTGCTGCTGATAGGCTGCGAGGGGGGAGGGAGGGGGGGGGGGGGGGGAGAGGAGGTCGAGAGACGGAAACGCAAATGCAGTCATTCCTCTCGGGTATCACGGCCCCCCCCCCGTCGTGCGCAAGGAGGCGCGCACGCACACACTCCCCACGTCCATGCAGTGCTACCACTGGGAATACACAGGGGAGACGGACACATGCCAACGCAGCCCTGCTCCGGGTCACGTGTGTGACTGCACTCATTCACATGCGGAGGACGCGGTTCTTTCCCGGGGGAGGGGGAAGAGAAAGTTTGAGAGTGTGCCCCACGTTCTGAAACAAGTCACGCTCACTCTCGACATTCGATTGAGTTTACGGCAAGGTGCCATGGCCTGAAACAAGGTTCCAGTGGGTTCTGCGACTTATGGTCTTCGCGGCCTTTTGATTGTGCGGCGGCCGGAGACTGTGGGTGAGGACGTTCTAGCTACAGAACTGCCTTGACCAGCTGTGCAGCTGTGGGGGTGGGCTATGTCAATGCTAAACTCAATACAAATGTAAGAGACCTAAGCACAGGAGGACAGAGAGAGAGAGACAGAGACAGAGAGAGAGAGAGACAGAGAGACAGAGAGACAGAGAGACAGAGAGACAGAGAGACAGAGAGAGAGAGAGAGAGAGAGAGAGAGAGAGAGAGGACAAGACTGAGAACGAGAGAACAAATGAAAGAGAGAGAGTATCAGAGAGAAAGAGAATGAACTAAAGGAGAAAGAGAAGGGACATAGGACAGTAATACACGAGTGAAGACGTGCGGCGGCCGTACCTTAAAGACTTTGGCGGCGAGCGGATCTTTTTCCAAATCAATATCTAAAGGATCAATATCAACATCCATGAGGTCTTGTAGCAAGTCAAAGTCTATGTCTTTATCTTTTTCCAAAGATGACAGAGGTGGAGCACCTTTGAATAATGAAAACAGCTTTAATATTGCCAAGCAAGCACACTAAAACCAGCAAACTCACTGAGGCCTCATTTAGGAAGTTACTGGGCAATTTTAAGGCCGATCAAAACATTTATTTTTTGCCTTCGAGGGGGAGACGAGACAATGGACCCTCTTGTGCCTTTTGCTAGTCGGCAAGGCCTGGCAAGTTTTGTCCCCTCCCTATTTTTTCATCAGATCAAGTTAGGCTTAAAGACAGCCCCAAAGTCAGCCAATGTCTGCCATATCTCACACATTCACAGTGAGTGATGTCACATCTTGACAATAAAACTCCAACCTAGACAATCACTAGGTTTCTAAATAAATGGCAAGATGTCTTCATTGTTTGAGCTCCCCCTCCAATGTCAACAGAATCAATCCTTATATTAGGCATTTAAAAAAACAGTGACTGGATAAGAATTCAACTGGTTGGCAAAGCTTTCAGCATCCTTCTTATAAAAAAAAAAGTAAAAAAAACATTCAGAATCTCAGCACCATAACTCATCCATAAATAAACACAGGAGAGAACACAACATGGGGCAAAAAATTAAGGGGAGGAGAAAAAGGAAAACAATTTAAAACACAAATGCATCTGTCGTGTTTCTCCAAAAGGCAACATAGAAACAGAAGTGTGTGCAGGAGTGTGTGTGATGCGTGTGTGTGTGTGTGTGTGTGTCTGCGTGTGTGGGGAAAGTGTGCTGGGGTGGGGTGGGTCACGGGCAGGGCCTACCAACGCACTTTGGAAAACAGAGGTCCCGAGTGTACCTGCGATGATATCGGGCCCCAGGGCATCGTCCATGGTCTCCACCAGGGGGACGGCCTGGGGCTGGGGCATGGCGTCGTCCGAGTCGGCGCCCGCCGAGGACGACGAGGCCCCCGCCTCCTCGGCCAGCGCCCCCTCGTCCATCCCCTCCAGAGAGCCCGGCGACAGCAGCTCCCCTGGGAGGAGACACGCGCGGTCACGAGAGGCCGTAGGAGACGACAAGCTTGACTGCGTGGACGGTGGAGGCCGTCGCGGGGGGGGGGGGGGGGGGGGAAGAGCGCCGCCTACCTGCCAGGATGTCCTGCAGCATGCAGGTGAGGGAGTACTGGGCCCAGGCGCCCCCCCAGGAGATGTCCCCCCGGTTGAAGTCGGTCCCCACCAGCAGGAGCAGCAGGCGCTCCAGCTGCTGCTCCGACACCACCTCGCACAGGTGGATGGTGGGCCGCGTGGCGTTGGCTATCCGGGCCAAGACCTTCACACACACACACACACACACACACAGCGAGACACACACACACACACACACACACACAATTGAGTGCCAGAGCCATACAAACACAATCAAATAATGAACACGACCACCTCCCTAAACACAAGTCACACAAGTCCGCCACGACCAAGAGCTTTGACGCCAAAACCAAAACACCCCACTCGCCACTTCGGACGTCGAGGTCGAGCGGGCGGGTGGGGCGCGCTGACCTTGCAGACGAAGAGCAGCAGGTCGGCGTGGCAGGTGAAGTCCATGGAGAGCAGGAAGAGGGCCAGCTTCTGCACCACGGAGATGCAGCGCTCGTGGGCCAGCGTGAAGGGGAGGGGCTCCACCTCGGGGGCCTCCTTGGCCGCCGCCGCCTCCGTGTCCAGGGTGGAGCGGGGCCACTCGGCCGTGCGCCGCAGACGGATCAGGTCCTTGAAGTGCTGCGTGGGCGGAGGGGAGGGTGGGTATGTGTGTGTGTGTGTGTGTTGGGGTAGGTGTGTGTGTGTGTGTGTGGGGGGGGGGTAGGTGTGTGTGTGTGTGTGTGTGTGGGGGGGGGTGGGGGTAGGTGTGTGTGTGTGGGGGGGAGGGTGGGTATGAAGGACAGGGGACGTGGGAGGGGGGGACAGACATTAGGAAGGCCTGTCGATGTCTCCTCCCGAAGCCCCTACAGACACAAGCTCATCTGTGGCTTTTGGGGAAACGCCACCCTTGGAAGGACCAGGGGCGTTCATTCACATCAAACACATGTCGTCATAATATTAATGAGAAGGAGAAGAAGAAGACGAAGACGGAGGAGGAGGAAATGTATAGAGTCAAATCAAGTCGTCTTTTACTGAGTTGGCGTCGCCGAGGTCCGCAGCGTGGGGTGTCCTCACCTTGGATGTGGCCTGCTTGAGCTTGGCCTGCTCCACCAGCAGCTTGTAGGACGAGCCCTTGTTGCTCTGGATCTTCTCCTTCTCGATCTGCTCCACCAGAGCTTTCTGTTTCGCTTTCAATAGATTTAACTGCTGCAATGAAAAAGAGGGATGATTAAATACACGCACCGGGGGGGGCGGGCGGGCTCGTTTCAAGCAGTGCCTTTGCGGCGGCGTCGTCGTTAACGGAGGGACGACATCCAATACAAATATATTGAAAAAAGGACAAACTATTTTTGAGTTTGTGTTCGATGTTGTTTATGGGGGTATTAAAAGGCAATTGCGGACTGACGTTTAAGGTGCGGACAAGTGAAGGGAGGGTGGACGGAAACTAGGATGAAGATGAGCCAACTTCACTATATAGATAACATATATTAAAGCACAGCAAAAAAAAAAAAAAGAAAAGGAACTGTATAGTTAAGCAAGACTTTGCCAGGGCTATAAGTGCTGACAAAAAAAATGCATACTACCCGCTTGACCGACCTTCAATAAAACATCCATCCAGATCAAACCAGACCACGTGCAAAAAAATCGGGGTGGTTGAGACGGAGCGCTGGAATGGGACACAGTTACCTGTTTGTGGTGGACCAGCTGCTTGCGGATCTTGCGCGAGTAGAGGCGGTCCAGACTGCTGTTGCCCTTGGTGGACCTGCTGGAGCTCTGGGACTGGAGACTGTTGTTGATGAAGCTCCACTGGCTCCCTGTGTTCAGTGGTGGGGGGGGTCGAGGGGAGAGATATGTCAACGTGGTGGTCTTATCATCCGTCGCCAAGACGTATCCAACAGTATGAAACCAGTCTATTCCATGCTGCAGGGACTGTTTTGCGTGCTGTATTTCTCATGGTCTGTGTAAAATGTACCTTCTTGTTATGTATGAACTGTGTATTGTAACTTGTTCCTTTGCAGTAACCACTTAATACTGCTGCTCAGTGTGGCGCCCCGCGGCAGTGTGGCGCCCTACAGCAGTGTGGCGCCCTACAGCAGTGTGGCGCCCTGCAGCAGTGTGGCGCCCTGCAGCAGTGTGGCGCCCTACAGCAGTGTGGCGCCCTGCAGCAGTGTGGCGCCCTACAGCAGTGTGGCGCCCTACAGCAGTGTGGCGCCCTGCAGCAGTGTGGCGCCCTGCAGCAGTGTGGCGCCCTACAGCAGTGTGGCGCCCTACAGCAGTGTGGCGCCCTACAGCAGTGTGGCGCCCTGCAGCAGTGTGGCGCCCTGCAGCAGTGTGGCGCCCTGCAGCAGTGTGGCGCCCTGCAGCAGTGTGGCGCCCTGCAGCAGTGTGGCGCCCTGCAGCAGTGTGGCGCCCTGCAGCAGTGTGGCGCCCTACAGCAGTGTGGCGCCCTACAGCAGTGTGGCGCCCTACAGCAGTGTGGCGCCCTGCAGCAGTGTGGCGCCCTGCAGCAGTGTGGCGCCCTGCAGCAGTGTGGCGCCCTACAGCAGTGTGGTGCCCTGCAGCAGTGTGGCGCCCTAGAGCAGTGTGGTGCCCTACAGCAGTGTGGCGCCCTACAGCAGTGTGGCGCCCTACAGCAGTGTGGCGCCCTACAGCAGTGTGGCGCCCTACAGCAGTGTGGCGCCCTGCAGCAGGGAGCTGGACTGCAGCAGCCATGTTACCTGTGAAGGTCCTCTCTCGGTCTTTCCCCCCCAGGTGCTTCTTCCCTGCCGAGGCCTCGTCCTCCACGCTGGCCACGTAGTCCAGCAGCCGGGACACCAGCATCACCACCCAGCTGATCATGGGGATGTCCAGCACGCCTGAGAGAGAGACACACACACGTCAATACAGACGCACAGCCACACGTGCCGGTCAAACACAAACGACGCGCCACCAGTGTCTGGAATGACGTCCCTCCCCATCCTAACCCCCTCCTCCGGACCTGCCCTACCTTCGGTCCGGCGCTGGGCGGCCGCCAGGGGCTGCTGCAGCGGGGAGAGCAGGCTGTCCAGCAGGTTGAGGAGGCCCTCCAGCACCCCACTGTTACTCAGGGACCTCTGGCCGATGCAGGACAGGAGCATGAACACCCTGGAGGGAGGGAGAGCGAGCGAGCAAGAGAGATAGAGAGAGAGCGAGAGAGAGCGAGCGAGCAAGAGAGATAGAGAGAGAGCGAGAGAGAGCGAGAGAGAGCGAGAGAGAGCGAGAGAGAGCGAGAGAGAGCGAATTGGGGTCAATCTCCACAACACAACACTAACTGTCAGACGTACTGCATGTGCTCACAACATAGAGGTATAAATGGACTAAATGCTTCTACTAAGTTTATGTGTGTGTGTGTGTGGGGGGGGGGGATCTCATGAGTTGACCAAATACAAGGGGCCGTATCCAGGCGTATTTAGACTGTCGAATGCTGAGGTGCGGAGAGAGCGCGCCCCCGGCTTGCCCGGGCGGTGGCTTACCTGTCCTGGGGGAAGATGAGCAGCTGCTCAGAGTTGTAGAGCTCCTGCAGCACGTTGGAGAGGAACTGGCCCCACCAGCGCTCGCCCCCGCACAGCTGCACCAGCAGCAGGCCGGCGTGCAGGCGGATCTTGGGCGTGCCGCTGATGCACAGGTGCTTGAAGAGCTCCTCGCAGGCCTGGGCGTGGAACGTGCTCTGGAGCACCGAGGGCACCGAGTGGCCTGTGGAGGGGGGAGGAGGCGACATGGATTTAGAAGTGGAACAAATGAAAAGGCGAGAGGGGGAGTTAGAGTCTGAAACGCGACAAACGCGCTTATTATTCGAGGCTGGTAAAACAGAAAGTAGTTCTGCCGCCAAGGCCGAAGAACACTTTCAATGTGACGCAGTGGGGAAAACATGTCAAATCAAGTTAAGACAAAGCGAATTCGTTCAATCCCAATCAACGTGCAATTGGCGAAGCTTGTCAGGCGGTTTGGAAAACCTCCTTGGTCCTCCACAGTCATTAGGAGTACGGCGCCTCCGCAAAGGAGCTCATTACACAAAGACCCCCTTCCTCGGTGGAGAAGGGCGCCATTGAAATTCACGAGCGTCAGGGACGGTGTTGGACGTAGGACAGCGCCAGGAGCACTGGGATTCAGCTTTATTCTCTCTGACGCTTGAAGGGTATTGAAACAGTGTGCGTGTTTGTTTGTGTGTGTGTGTGTATGTGTGGTGGAAAACGCCGATAAGACAGACAAGCATGCCTCTGTGACGGAAGTCGAAAAGAACCCCTGGAATGACTTCAGCAAAGCGCTTCAGAGTGACCGTCTCGCGTGCCACCTCCCCACAGGTCCCCACTGCCCTTGCCCCTCCCCCCCCCCTCACCATTGGACGAGTGCAGCAGGCTGAGCAGCGTGTCCAGCAGGTAGCGGATGATGGTGCGCAGCTGCTCGGTGGACGAGTTGTGGATGAGCTGGCGCGGGTCGTAGGGCTCGGGCAGCAGCATGCGGCCCGCCCCCAGGGACACGCGCAGCCTCTGGACGGCGTGGTGCGCCAGGTTGAGCTGCAGCTGCAGCTGGATGCAGTCCTGGTAGGCGGAGAAGACGCGCGAGTCCTCCTCCACCGCCTTGTCGGGCTTGCGCAGGAAGTACTGGGCGTTGTTGGCGCTGTTGAGGGGCGGCAGGTCGATGTTCTGCAGGAGGGTCTCCAGGCGGTGGCACGCCAGGTTGTACCTGAGGTCGGGGGAGAAGGGCGGGCGAGAGGGAGTCATGCATTGAGTCAGGTGAGAGGGAGAGATTCTGTGTTGTCTGTGCTCACACTTGGCTTCTTACAACTCTGAGTGAGACTCGGGAAATAGGAAGCCAAACAATTTGAGTTTCGATTACTATTTAACAAGGTGCGTGTCCAGAACAGCCAAACGTGCCACCATATCTTTAGCCTTAGCCTTAAGGGCTAACTTTTCCATCTGACAAACAGTCTCAACATAAAATGGAACATGAAATAAAATCCAATCAGTAGCGAGATAGACCTTTGTAATATGGCAAGCCGAAGGCTACACATGAGCAGGAATGGCTTTGCAGATTTGAATATGTAATATTGTATCTCATATTAAAGACTATATGGGGGAAAACTCGGGGGATTCTTATTCAGTAATTACGAGATATTTAATGTGTGACCGTTTCTCATTTCGAGTCTGGTTTAACGATCTGGAGACACGAAGACCGCTCTCCAGGGAGAGGAGGGAGAAGTTAAATGTGCCGTGGCGTGGCGCCGTGCCGCGAACCGAGGCGCGTGCTCGTACCTGCACTGGATGTCCTCCTGCAGGGCCACCATCATGGCCAGGTGCTGGTCCACGTCCGGCTGGCTGGCCGCGTCGCTCTCTCCCCTCAGCGGGTCGTGCATCAGCTTCAGCTCGCTCTCCCAGGGCAGGATGTAGGTGTGGCCGTAGTAGAAGCCCAGCGGGATCTTGGCCCGGGCGTTGGTGCTGCCGTAGCGTCCAATCACGGTGATCTGGTGGTGAGCGAGGCGAGGGGATGGGTTAGCGTTGGGGCGTGGCTCCCTTGATGACCCGCCTCTATTAATAGACCTGCTTACTGCCCTAACCTTAGCCGACCCCCCCAAAAAAAGTGCCTTCGTTCAACAAGACAAACTCAATGAATCCTATCTTCACATATTTTCTCTTGTTCGGATGAGATGCTGTTGCAAAAAAAAGAGAGGGAAAAAAAGGGGGCGGAGCCGGCCACCCTGCCACGCACCTTCATGAACCTGCAGACAGGGGGCGGCAGCAGGTCGTGCAGGATGAGGGAGTGGGTGCTGATGTCCGTGGCCACCACCAGCCGGCGGCCGTCCACCTCCTCGCCCAGCGTCCAGATGTCGATGGACAGGGAGGCCAGGTCCCCGCAGGTGGGGATCAGGGCGTCGGTCAGCAGAACGGGGCGGCCGAAGTCCAGGGTCACAAAACGACGTGCTCCTGGGACGAACGGGTAGAGGCATGTTAAATCAGTCCGTACGGACGCTGGTCGGGAGAGGTGGAAATACACCTGGTCGTCTACCAACCGCACTGGGGTTTAAAAATTATTGTTTATGTCGCTTTCTCGGAAGGCAATGGTATGGGCGCGGAAATGAAAGCAATTACGCTTTGGGCATGTGCAAGAGTGCTCAGGGTTCTGGCCAGAGGGTGAGGACGAACAGGAACCTGAACTGCAGAACGGGAAGACATTTAGGAAGCGACGCTGATTGTAGCAGGAGGAGGTTTGAGGAGACATGAAGGCAGCTGGCTCTTACCAGAGTGCATGCGCTCGATGATGATGGACTGGTGTGGGGGAGGCTGGAGGAAGTGCGAGGCCTGGGAGATGGCCAAGGCCAGGCCACTGCCCATGGGGTTCTGGGACAAACAACAAGAAACAGTTAGCTGCTGCCTAAATACTACATGAGAAAGGCCATGAGTGTCAAATGAACCGGGCTGTTTGGCTCAATCCGTAATGCGCTGCATCACACTTTATCAGTATAATTACTAGGGGTGGGGAAAAGATCGATTCGCATTTGAATAGCGATTCAGTCTTCTAGCGATTCATATTGATTTACAAATGTCCAAAATCATTTTATTTTCTTTTTTCTTCTTTTTTTTAACAATGAGTTTACTAAACTGCCATGCAAAACAATACATTTCAAGGTTTTGATGCATTGGGAATTTTTTCCCTAACGCTTGACTGCCTGTCCCAGTCAAATAGCAACAAGTGACAATGGAAACTGGAATCAAATGTAAACATATACTGAATCGAAATTTGATTAAAAAATAATAATAATCGCGAATCAATTTTTTATCGAATCGTGACCCCAAGAAACGATTCCAATCAAATCGTGAGGTACCAAAAGATTCCCACCCTTACTAATTTCATAGAATGTTCTGGTAATAGACTATGTGTTGTACAATGCTCATTATACAAAGTGCCTCACACACCGGTTTGGCTTTCTGGCTGTTCTTGTGCGCGGCCAGGTTGACGGGCGGAGGGTCGATCATGGAGCCGGGGAACAGGTGGGCCAGCTCGGCGCTGAACGCCGCCGACACCGCCTCGTTGGGCGGGGTGAGGGGCGGGGTCATGAAGAGGGGCGTGGTCTTGGGCGTCGGCGGGATGACGTCGGAGGGGTGGATGAAGAAGCCGGGCGCGGACGAGGGGTTGGAAGGCACAGAGTTGTGGATGGGGCCCACGCCGGAGGCGGCTGCCGCTGCTGAGGTGGTCTGGTGCAGCTTTGCCTCCAGCTTGGCCTTCTGTTCCCAACACACCAGAGGATTACTACTAGGCTAGCGACAGTGCACGCTGTGCAACGCCAACACAACTTTCAACATCCTTTATCCTTAACGCAACACCACTCAACCATAAAGAGTCCTAGAAGCGTATTCAGTAGCTACAAAAACAAGGGTCTGGGATAAGACAATAGAAGAATGGGGAATAGAAACAGAATAGCCCCCGTTGAATTAATTTCATGAACTACCGTGTATGTGTGAGAACGTGCGTGCTGAGTACCAGGGTCAGAGTGTGTGTGTGTGTGTGTGTGTGAAGGTGCATGCTGTGTACCAGGGTCACAAAGAGTGTGTGTGTGTGCGTGTAGGTGCATGCTGTGTACCAGGGTTAGGGAGTGTGTGTGTGTGTGTGTGTGCTGTGTACCGGGATCAGGGAGTGGGTGTGTGCGTGTGTGTGTAAGCTGTGTACCGGGATCAGGGAGTGGGTGTGTGTGTGTGTGTGTGTGTGTGTGTGTGTGTGAAGGTGCATGCTGTGTACCAGGGTCAGGGAGTGGGTGTGTGTGTGTGTGAAGGTGCATGCTGTGTACCAGGGTCAGGGAGTGGGTGTGTGTGTGTGTGAAGGTGCATGCTGTGTACCAGGGTCAGGGAGTGGGTGTGTGTGTGTGTGTGTATGCTGTGTACCGGGGTCAGGGAGTGTGTGTGTGTGTGTGTGTGTATGCTGTGTACCGGGGTCAGGGAGTGGGTGTGTGTGTGTGTGTGTATGCTGTGTACCGGGGTCAGGGAGTGGGTGTCGGTGCTGGAGTCCCTGACCTGCTGTTGCAGCTTGAGCAGCTGCTGCTGTTTCTCCTGCAGCACCTGCAGCTGCTGCTCTGCAGACACCATGGCGTGGGAGAGCGACTGCAGCGCCACCTGCGCCGCCGAGCTCAGCGCCGTCGACGCCTCGCCCACCGTGCCCGCCGACAGGCCTCCGACCGCTGGGGTCACCCCAAACGTGCTCACTGCAGGGGGAGGGGTTAAGGTCAGTCAGGTCAGACTGGTGGGTGGTGTTGGACTGTGAACCGTTACTGGTACCATACAGAGGTTCAGATTTGTTAGCACCGGCGCTATACTGGATTTTAGAAAAAAACGACGGTACTTGGTGTCAAAACAGGCTGTGGAACAGAAGTGATTGAAACTACTCTGTGTCTTAAAGACATGCATCAGTACATGTTGGTAGTGTGACTACACTGCTGGTGGTGAACACTTGTTAGGCTGAGGCTGGGCGGAGGTATGGACATGTGACGGGAGGGAGGTACCTGTGAACATGCTGGCGTCGTCCCTCTCCACCCTGGTGCCGTCGCTGGTGGAGATGCAGCTGAAGTGCAGAGGCTCCACCTCCAGCAGGCCCGTCAGGGCGGTGAAGCTGCCCTCGGCCGCCGCACAGCTGCTCACCTTGCCGTTCCCTACGATGCACACACACACGCCCAATGTTGCTTTCAGCCACAGACTCACAACGGAGGGTCAAAGACCATTCGCAGCCCAGTCTTGTTCGATCCAAATTTAGGTTTTTGGACAGAAATACATAGCTAGCCCAACTACGGTGACGACCAAGTTTCGATGGTTACAATACTGGAAATACGGGCATTCGGAAACACAGTGGGATGGGTATAAAGACGTATTCTCATCACTACACGGGGGGATGTGTGTGCGTGTGCGCAGACCTGAGAGGATGTCGGACAGGTCGATCTCGTCAGACTGGACCCCGATGCTGCTGTTGAAGGCGTTCTTACAGGAGGAGCCGCTGACCTCCAGGTCAAACAGCACAGGGTCAAACGGGGAACTGTACAGGCCATATCTGGGGAAGACAGACAGACAGACACACGTTCAGCTGACCTGAAAGTATGCTTCTCTCTGATGTTAGGTAAAACGTAAAACTAGAGAGCTCGCAAATAGTTTTATAACCCATTATTTTCTATAGCGGGTAAACACAGTTGTTGGTCCTGGTGCCCACCTGGTCTGCAGCAGGGCCTCCAGGGGGGTGAGGCGGTCCTGCAGTTGCCGGGAGACGGCGGTGAGGAGAGAGGCGCAGGCCGTGCTGCAGCCCGCCAGGTCTTCATCCTTCACGTAGTTCAGCAGCACAAAGTACCAAAACACTGACCCTGAGGGGAGGCAAGAGGACACACACAGAGAGAGAGGGAGAGAGATATAGAGGGAGAGGGAGAGGGAGAGAGAGAGGGGGGGAGAGAGAGAGGGAGAGAGAGGGGGCGAGACAAACAGAGGGCGAGAGAGATAGAGGGGGAGAGAGATAGAGGGGGAGAGAGGGAGATGTGAGTCCATTTGGCTTCTTAAGAGTGCAATAGCACTTCTTTACAATCTACTGAAAGATCCTCACAAAGAGCTACTCGATGAAAGCTGAAAGGGGTTCAGGTAACCCAGTCACTCACCACCTGTAGCTGCTGCAGGCAAGTAAGGCATATTGTCCAGCAGGGCCTTCAGCAGACCCATTCCAAAACCCTGCTGACTCGGGTCTCCTTTCCCATTGCTGCGGGGGCGGAAACCAGTTACATCAGTCACGCAAACACGGCCGTACAAAAGTCACGCAATTTCGAAATGGACGGTTTCGAGATGGTTGTGGCCTCGTGTGAAGTTACTCACCTAATACAAAGTGCAAGAAAGCGGGCGCATTTGTGGGCTATGCTCCTTCCAGCCTCAAAGAAGCACACACGCACGATGTCTGTCAGTCTCTTCCTTGTTTTCGTCAACAAACCGTCTTTTCCTTCTCTCAGGCTGTGAAGACAAGAAAAAAAAAAAAAAAAACTTAATACAAGCCAAATGAAAAAGTATCTTTAATTAGTCACTGAATTTGTGAAAAATAGTACTTTAGAGTGGCGCGGTGGCGGATAGCAGCCTGTTACGACAGCTCCAGCCGTCTTTCATTTATCTGTCTTAAATTTTACTTGTTTAAGTAAAAGAACAAAATCCTTTGTTGTTTTAGTGTTCTATTTATCCCTTGTATTATTTTTACTTTATCATCTCCATCTTTCTTTTAGCTGCTGTAAGACCAAAACGGATCTGCAATGAAGTGCTAGCTTATCTCATCTTAATATAAATCCACCGGTGCAAGCATTAAATCAATGTGTAAACAAACAGTCTTACATTTAAAAGCCTTTACAACCAAAGTCTGCAATAACGATGTGTGATCCAGTCCCCCTCCCAGCTCCCTCTCTGGCCCCACGATGTGTGATCCAGTCCCCCTCCCTGGCCCCACGATGTGTGATCCAGTCCCCCTCCCAGCTCCCTCCCTGGCCCCACGATGTGTGATCCAGTCCCCCTCCCAGCTCCCTCCCTGGCCCCACGATGTGTGATCCAGTCCCCCTGCCTGCTCCCTTCCTAGCCCCACGGTGTGATCCAGTCCCCCTCCCTGGCCCCACGATGTGTGATCCAGTCCCCCTCCCTGCTCCCTCCCTGGCCCCACCTGCAGGGTCCATTAGAGTAGACCCCCGCCAGCCAGCACAGGATGTCCAGGATGAGGCTCTGGGCGTGCTCCGTTCCCGGCCCCTCCTCCGCCCGCTTACACAGGCCACTCAGCAGCTTCTCATGGAAGTCCAGGAACTGCAGCATGGCACAGCGCTGGACTCTGGAGGAGAGGAGAGGGGAGGAGAGGAGACAGTTAAGGAGACGACTGGGAGGTCAAGTCTCCCTGCTGATAGGGTGATCTTCATATTATATATAATAATATATTATATTTCAATCTTACACATTTCAACATCTGCTTTTATTACATCAACAGGGAAAAAAAAAAACATGACGTTTTCACTAAAACAGCCCAATAGCTGAACAGTTTCCAGTTCAATCGTTAATAATGACTTTGTTCACACAGATGTCCATATTCAGCCCAGTCGTTTGGTCCTCCAAGTCTGTAGGCATTTGGGTGACTGTCTCACCCAGAGACACACAACATTTGGTCTTACCTCTCTTTGGGTATGGAGGTCTTCTTGAACCTTCTGATTGTGACGGACACCTCCTGGAGCAGGTCGCAGCCTCGGAGGTTGTCAGGCTTCTTGGAGGAGGTGGGCGGGTCAGCTTTGGAAGTGGAGGCCTTTTCCTGCAGATGCAACAGGACATTAGTTCTTGTCTGCTATTTAACAGTGTTGGAAGGAGGGACACTTTGAAATGCTACAGTTATAGGTAAAAAAAAATAATAATAATACTGCCAATTTTTTTTTTTTTTACAAAATTCAATTAGAACAAAATTCATAAATTTCCAAAGCTAAATGAACACTTTCACAATTTCCCTCCAAAGTCCTGGCAGTAGCACTGTCTCCCCAACAGGTGGAGACAAAGGAAAGAGCTCAAGGAAATGACCCTCAAATAAAAAACAAAACATTTCATAAGAAGCGTCGTCCGTTCAACTGGAGACGGCACCCACCCAGACCCATCCTAGAGTCCACACATCCTGAATATGAACGCAACAAGCAAACCCCCTCCCGGGATGTGTCAGCGTGGGTGGTGTAGCGGTCGCACCTTGGAGGCCTGGGCCCTCTGCAGCAGGGTGGAGAGGGAGTGGGCCTTGGTGCTCTGGGGCTTGGCGGCGGGCATGCGCACCACGGGCCGCGGGCTGTCCTCCATGCCCTTGTCGCTCACCGTCTTGATGTGCACCAGGAAGGAGCGGTACTTCCCCCCCGCCATGCCTGCAGGGAGAGGGACGCGCCAGCAGAGAGCCACACTGAGAGAAACACCCCGACAGCGGTGACACAGACGAGGGGGAGGGGCTGCGAGCTTGAGGGCTGGTTGGCTGTCGCTGGTGTCACTCCAAAAAAAAGGACACCTATACCGGGGGGACCCAATCCTGGTTCCTCGGGCCTCCCCCCATTCATTGGAATCAGGTGTGTTGGAACAAGGAAACATCTAAAACATGCAGGGCAGGGAGGCCCAAGGACCAGGATTGGGAACCCCTGATCTATACCATTCAGAATGATGCTGGAGGTGTAGATATGAACCAACATGGGAGGGACAGACAACATGTTACGGACTTAATACTATTTCTCTCATGTTGACGGTTACCTTTGACTAGTTTGGGGCTGGTGAGGCTCAGCATGCCAGCGTGCCCTGATAGGTCCAGCCCACTGGCCAACCACACAGGCCCACACAGGATGTCCTCCTTATGGTCCTCTAGGAAGCTGCACAGCCGGGATCCTGCGGACCAGAGGAAGGGAGAGTGGGGGGGGTTAGGGACGGGGAGGGCACGGTTTGCCCCTCACTGGGTCCTAACTCCGCCTGGCCGGAATGACTCAGATCCTTCCCAAGGGCAGCAGGGACGGTTCTCACATTCGAAATCTGGCAACCCAATCGGCCACTAATAGATCCAAACCCAATGGGGGGGATCGGGGGGGTATATAACCTTCTTCCCAAGGTCTTCTTCCGTCAGCTGGCGCCCTGAACCCCCCCTCATACCCCAAAACGGTCCCTAATCCTCTGTGGTGTACAGAGCCCAGGGTCGGAGCCTTCTAACCTGGCGTCTCCTCGATGTCCATGAACTGGATGTCCTCGACAGAGTCGTGCAGGAGGGGCTGGCCGTTCCTCTCGCCGTTGGCATGGAGGACGTGCGACAGGGGGAAGGAGATCTGTCTGTCGACGGCTGTCTCTGCACACAGGGGGACACGGCGCCGTCGTTCACACACTCCACTTCCTGTCTGTGTGTGTGTGGTGCGTGTGGTGGGGTGTGAAGGTGTATGTATGCAGTCTGGTGTGTGTGTGTGTGGTGTGGCGTCTATGCGGTGACCTGTGTGTGTGTGTGTGTGTGTCGTGGTGTGGGTGTGTGCGCGGTGAGTACGCGACATCCTCACCGTTGACCTTGCCCAGCCCTGGGGCCTTGTTCTTGAGCAGGGTGACCTGGATCTGAGGAATGTTAGTGATGTTGGCGTTCATGACGAACTTGAAGTCCACGTGGCCCACCATGCAGGCTTTGGGGAGCACCAGCTCAAACACGTGCTCGTCCCAGCTGGAGCTGCAGCCGCACAGGGGACAGGCGTGTTACTGCCAGCAAGGGTGTGATTCTAGAACTTTCCGCTGAGGAATAGCAACTCATTCCCAGTTCATCTGGCATACTTTAGCATTCCAAACCCCCCACACACACACATTTACATTTCGTCATTTAGCAGACGCTCTTATCCAGAACGACTTACAGTGAGTACAGGGACATTCCCCCGGGGCAAGCAGGGTGAAGTGCCTTGCCCAGGGACACAACGTCATTTGGCTCGGTCGGGAATCAAACTGGCGACCTTCAGATTACTTGTCCGATTCCCTAACCGCTCAGCCACCCTCCCCCCCCCCCCCCCCACACACACAGACTCTTTCAGCTGACCTGTCGGTCTGCAGCTTCCAGGTGCGCGTGTGCTGGGCGGCGTCGCCGTGGTGCTGCTGGTGCAGGTGCTGCGGGTGGCGTCGCTGCTGCTGCTCCTGCTGCACCTCCACCCAGCACGGAGGCACCGTGGCCGAGAAGCGCGGCGTCAGCGTCTCGAAGCGCGTTAGCTCCACCAGCGACGTCAGACTCTCCGGGGCCAGCGCTTGGTCCACCAGGAGGTCAACTCCTGGGGGGAGGAGGTGGAGAGGAGGGAGAGAGGAGGTGGAGAGGAGGGAGAGAGGAGGTGGAGAGGAGGGAGAGAGGAGGTGGAGAGGAGGTGGAGAGGAGGGAGAGAGGAGGTGGAGAGGAGGGAGAGAGGAGGTGGAGAGGAGGTGGAGAGGAGGTGGAGAGGAGGTGGAGAGGAGGTGGAGAGGAGGTGGAGAGGAGGTGGAGAGGAGGGAGAGAGGAGGGAGAGAGGAGGTGGAGAGGAGGTGGAGAGGAGGTGGAGAGGAGGGAGAGAGGAGGGAGAGAGGAGGTGGAGAGGAGGTGGAGAGAAGGAAGAGAGGTGGAGAGAAGGGAGGCAGATTTAGTACTTTCACCTTGAGGCTTCCAAACGCTGTGCTTCTTTCCCTTGTCGTCGTGTCTGGATATCTTTCATGAACTTAGACACAGACTTTATATTGACTGGGTACCAGGGAGTCAAAGTTCAGGAGACGGTCACATATTACCAACTCTGAAGATGAAAATACATCATGCTGGGTTTTCTCACGGCCCCGAGTGGACAAAACCCATGTCGAACCAGCATGTGACTCGCAAAGGAAAGTGAAGTTAGATCCCATCTTGGCTTCTGAGCACACAATGTGAGCGTACAAAAATCCAATGACCATATGACCATACAACTGGGCATCAGACATGCTCTTATTTGGAGAAGGGAGGTGGAGGAGGAGAGGGGTGAACAGCAGATATGAGAAGATATGGAAGGTAATAGAAGGCGTAGAGAGATTGTGATTGGATGACGGCTCCAAGTCCCGCCTACCTGTGATCCCTGGACTTGAGGGGTTGGAGGAGGGCTTGGTTCCCTCCAAAAGCTGTTCCACCCCTTTGGAAAGGGGGCCGTCGACGAAAATGTCGCCGTCATCTATATCGTCACACACGCCTCCAATTTGAAGGAAATGAAGTTCTCCACCTTAAAAACAGCGATTGGACCCGTTAACCTTCACATGCAACAACAGATTTATTCACCATTTCCCTTTGGAAGTACCGATATTAGAGTCGCCCGGATCCAACATGAAATGAGGTTTTTCCAGACATCGAAACCATGTACCAAGGGGCCAAGTGGATAACAGGAGCCCAGATTAGTCCAGACAGCGTTACAGCAACACTGGAGAAATTGATTTGATTACACGTCTGCTGTGTGGGATTCCCCCTTCAGCTCACAGCCTTCCTAACACACATAAAAAGGTTAGAGCTGGGATTTCTGTCGTGCTGTCTTCGAAAGTTTGCCTGGAGCTCGGAGAGGAAAACAGCTGGCAGGCTAAACCACGCATTCACACATGCACACAGGAAAGTAAACTGCGCTCACACACACACACACACACACACGGCCTTGTCACAACTGCTCTGACCCACACCCAGACACAGTCACGACACAAAACACACCTCGCAAGGATTTCCGGCGTCTCGCTCTTATTGTGGCGTCGCCTCGATACATAATGAGACAACAACCGAATTGGAACATATTCCAGGAACACCAAAGACAATTGCGGTCTCGCTCCAGGCAGTGTGGGGCGACAGAAACCACGAAACGCTGCTACTAATTCACACCACCACCCTCCGCGAGCAAACACTCCCACATGTTGCCGCTGCTTCTCACCTTTCGTGCAGGCGCACAGGCGGTCCGTCCCGGAGCAGTAGGTGACCGAGACAAAGGGGTCCGTCTCCTCCGCCGAGCCCTCCTTCTTGGGGGGCTCCACCTTCGCCAGGACCTCCAGCGTGGACAGGTCCAAGATCATGATGTACCCAGCCTGCGTGGTCACCACCAGGTGGCCCAGGCCCGTCACCTCGGGCCTCGGTTTCTCCTTGGCGCCGAAAGCGGCCCCGGCCATGCCTCCCCCGCCGCCGGTGGTGGTACCAAGTCCACATCCAGCCCCGGAGCAGGACCCCGTGCCGGCGCCGTTTTGAAGCCCGCCCTGAGGCCCCTCCTCCGGGCTCTCCTCGCTGTCGTCCTCCCTCCCGTCCAGCACGTCGGGCGGGAGCAGGATGAGGGAGGTGACGGCGTCGCGAGAGTCCCGGATGTGCTGCACCTTGACGGGCTCCTCCTCCAGCGTGACCACGCGCGTGGAGTAGTTGAGCTTGTAGAGGGCCAGGTAGCCCCCGCCCCCGCCCCCCAGCCCTCCTATGGACCGGGACTGGTGCTGCTGCTGCTGGTCGGGCGGCGGCAGGATGAGCGGCGTCTGCGGCGGCGAGGCGGCGGGGTGGGCCTCGAGGCCGTTGGCGAGCGTGGGCAGGGGGCGGAGCTCCCCCTTGGCCCGGCCGCAGAGGGCCGAGTGGAGGCGGTTGAGGTTGTTGAGCGCCTCCACCTGGTTGATGGCGCTCAGCGACTCCACACCGCACGGCTGCAGCACCACCAGCAGGTGCGCGCCGTCCGAGCACGGCGTGACCGAGTCCACGTAGAGGTTCTCCTCCTCCAGCCGCCGCGGCAGCCGCAGGCACTGCACCAGGGCGCCGGGGCGCGGCGGCGCCAGCGCGCCCCACTTGTCGGCGGCGGCGTCCAGGGACGCCAGGTTGGCGGCGGCGGCGGCGGCGTCGGCGAACTGCTGGATGTAGGTGATGGGCGGGTCCTGCAGGAGGAGCTGCTCGTGGGTGTCGAACTCCATCTCGATGATCTGGGGCACGGTGAAGCCCTCCTCGTGGAGGCCCTTGCTCATCAGGTTGTTCATCTGGGCAAACACTTTGCCGGAGGACTTGTCGTCCGCCTCCTTGATGCTGTACAGCAGCAGCACGGGCATAGTCCTGCGCGCGGGCGCCGCCGCCGCCGGGAGGGGGACGGGGAGGGGGCCGGCCAGGGTGGGGGAGTCCAGGTCCGGGGGGGCGCCGGGGAGGTTGCAGGCGTCTATCTCCATGGGGCCCTGGTCGGGGCCGGCGTGCGCGAGCTCGAGGCCCTGAGTCCTGAGGGGGCCGTCCGTGGCGCGGCGGGAAGGGGCGGGGGGCGGGCCGGCCAGCGGGGTGCCGGCCGCCGAGCGGTAGCTGAGCAGGCCTCCGGCCAGGAGGCAGGGGAAGGGAATGTTGTGGTGCTCCGCGGCCTTGTCCTTGGCCTTGTCCTGGGCCTTGGCCTGGGCCAGGGAGGGGTTCTGGCCCAGCTCCTCCAGGTCCTTGACCGTGTCCTCCAGCACGCTGGCCACCACCTCCCACTGGAGCTTGTCGGGCTGCTGCAGCACGCTGAGCGCCGTCACGCCCAGGCTCACCTCCATGCTCTCCCTCTGGGACGGCTGGCCTGAACACAACAGAGGGAGGGGGGGGGGGGTTACACACTGCTTCACAGGATGCCATCTTCACCCAGCCTCCATGCCGACACTAAAAAGGGATGACCGTTTCCCGTGGCGTCGCGCTGACACGTTCCGAAACGTGCTGGCGTGCACCGAGCCATCTTACCCGTCACAGACTCTGATCTGGAATGCTCCTCGCTGTCCGAGTCCTCCAACTGGTCGTCGCTGGAGCAAGACACAGAACGAACAAGCAGCATTTGAACCACGCTCAACAACAACAACAACAACAACAAAAACAACAGCAACATCTTTTGGAGACAATCGAGTCCCGCTAATCTCGACTCGGGTAGAAATGAGGAATCGGCTGTGGCGTGAGGCCGAGCGCGAGCATGTGCGTGCGTGTGCAGTACCTGTCTCCCTCCAGCTTGGGGATGTCGGAGCAGCTGGACTCCTCCTCCAGCCAGGCCAGCAGGGGCCGCCGGGCCTCTGACCCCAGGCTGGGCTGCTCGCTCCCCGACAGGATGAGCTGCCGCAGGATGGCCGGGTCGTACGGGTTGATCTCGAACTTCAGATGCACCTGAAGACGCCGACACGCAGAGAGAGCAGACAGAGCGCTGAGTCCAGCTAGCCCCCTGCAGGTACCACCTACTTCTAGACTCCTCGACAAACATGTCCGAGCCCCTCTGTATTTTACCCTCATGATGATGAATATCTCCTCCGGTATCACGGGGCTATCTTAAGACGCCATCTTTGTCTCTTTTGTCCCTTCAGTTGTCATGAGTTGTACTTTCAGTATTAGTTAGACCTGTACACTACATATTTAAGATTTGTATGTTTCACCTGTGCACCTTCCTGCCACAGTAAATTCCTTGTCTGCGTGAACTTTCCTGGGCGAATAAAACCCATTCGGATTCTGAGTCGCACCCCACTTTTTAGACGCTCCCTACAGATACAACCTTTGCAGACGCTCCCTACAGATACAACCTTTGCGGACGCTCCCTGCATATACAAAGCGCCTCTCCCCGGTCTCCCCCCTACCTTCATCATCTTGGAGACGTCCCAGATGCAGATCTTGCCCCTCTTGGTGGCCGCGGCCAGGAAGTGGGGGCAGCTGCCGAAGCCGTAGCAGGCGATCTTGTCCGAGCCGTCCGGGCTGGGGAACTGGGCGGGGCTGGTGGCCAGCGTCACGGACAGGGGCACGTTCTGAGTGTGCTCACCCTTCACAAACGGGCAGTTGGGGGAGTGACGCTCGTGCTCGGACCTGCAGGGCGGGCGGGCGGGCGCGAGACTCGGATTAGGCGGTTGACATATTTAACGACAGGCTACGCAGGGCGGCGGCACCACATGGTGATGAATATTCATCTGCTGTGATGGATTTAAACAACGGATGACGTTTCGTCTGTTATTGATGAGTAATCCTGTGTTCTGTAAACTGGGAGGGGGGGAGGGGTGTGAGCAGGCGTGTGTGTGTGTGTGCATGTGTGCGTGTCTTCTCACCATGGTTCATCGGTGGGCTCCCAGCAGACCAGACACACGCTGCAGGTGAAGCACATGGCCCTGTCGTCACCTGTGGAGGCAGGCTGCAGGAGGAGAGGGAGAGGGAAGAGAAGAGAGGGAGGAGGAGGAGAAGAAGAAGAAGAGAGGGAGGAGGAGAAGAGAGGGAGGAGGAGGAGAAGAAGAAGACGAGAGGGAGGAGGAGAAGAGAGGGAGGAGGAGGAGAAGAAGAAGAAGAGAGGGAGGAGGAGAAGAGAGGGAGGAGGAGCAGAAGAGAGGGAGGAGGAGGAGAAGAAGAGAGGGAGGAGGAGGAGGAGAAGAGAGGGAGGAGGAGGAGAAGAAGAGAGGGAGGAGGAGGAGAAGAAGAGAGGGAGGAGGAGGAGAAGAGAGGGAGGAGGAGGAGAAGAGAGGGAGGAGGAGGAGGAGAAGAGAGGGAGGAGGAGGAGAAGAAGAGGGAGGAGGAGGAGGAGAAGAGAGGGAGGAGGAGGAGAAGAGAGGGAGGAGAAGATAGGGAGGAGGAGGAGAAGAGAGGGAGGAGGAGGAGGAGAAGAAGAGAGGGAGGAGAAGAAGAGAGGGAGGAGGAGGAGAAGAAGAGAGGGAGGAGGAGGAGGAGAAGAGAGGGAGGAGGAGGAGGAGAAGAAGAGGGAGGAGGAGGAGAAGAAGAGAGGGAGGAGGAGGAGGAGAAGAGAGGGAGGAGGAGGAGAAGAAGAAGAGAGGGAGGAGGAGGAGAAGAGGAAGGAGGAGAACAGAGGGAGAAGGAGGAGGAGGAGGAGAAGAAAAGAGGGAGGAGGAGCAGAAGAGAGGGAGGAGAAGAAGAGAGGGAGGAGGAGGAGAAGAAGAAGAGAGGGAGGAGAAGAGAGGGAGGAGGAAGAGAAGTAGAGACCATCATTTTAAACAGGTGTACAAACCATTGTAACATGACTGTAAGCTGTACTTACAGAAAATGGGAATGACTGGCAGCACACGATTTTTGGACTGGTACTGTACTGACAAAGATGGTTTAAAGAATAATACTGTACTGACAAATACGATTTATGGCATAATACAGTATTGTACTGACGCACAAGGGACATTCTTGAGATGAAATGTGAACACACTTTGTGTTCAGGAGTCAAGGCACAAGCCAAACTCCACTCCCATGTGGTTGGCATGACAACAGAGCACACCAGCAAGAGGAGTGGTGGCGTTGCTATGGTTACAGCTTCTTATCAATCACATTGGTCGCAATTGTGGAAGTGAAAGAATCTCCGTGTTTGGAATGAGATCGTGTGGGGAAGAGTAGGGGAAAACCACCAGCAAAATGAAAGCTAAATGAAACGCAACCACTGAGCCTGATCAGATAGGTATGCATTTTGCCGTTTGTCATTTTGCTGGATATCTGCCCTGTCTTTTTCTACCCGATGCATACCTAAAACGCAATGAACTACGGCAGAAACCAGAGAGAAGCTGATTTGGGCCGGTTTTGGTTTCATGGTGGAATGAACAGAAAGGTTACAGCAAAACAAAAAGGGTAGCTTGACATTTCCTGGCAAAATGAGGACAACGTTTGGATAATATATTGATTTGCTTATAAATGATCACATTCATAATCTTAACAGTCCCTCGCTTTCAGAAGAGACTCATTGGGAGAAATTATATTTTGAATCATTTTTAAATACTTCATGGATCCCAGCTTTTTGGCCCACATATGAACCGGTACAGCAAACCAACACGAGTTTAAAATATTAATCGTAAAAGGTTTCCACGCAACTGGTATGAGCATACTGCCGAATGCTTCCGTTCAAAGCAAAGGCACAGCCCGTTTGTTGAGATTTTTTGGTACCCCATCATTGAGTGAGAGTGCGCTCACATGCACTTAAACATGCATGGATGTGGGATGCTGGAATCTATCTAAAAAAGCCCTATAATGACAACGTGTGAGTGCGTGTGTGTGTGTGTGTGTGTGTGTGTGTGCATCCTTACACTGCCTACCTGGTGGTAGAATCCTGCCTGGGCCATGGGGTCAGGCTGTGCCCACCTGTACCCCGCATGGGGCCACGACATGAACGTCTCCCTCCTGTTGGCCTCGCTGTACATCAACGACCTGCAAGACACCACACACACTATCTCAATCCCACCATCCCAGAAATGGATTCTGAAGTGCTGGGAAGAGGATTGTAGATCTGTTTATTCATTTAAGGAACATGCAGACGACATGGTGCGGCGGGGGGTGGTGGTGTGTGTGTGTGTGTGTGTGTGTGTGTGGGGGGGTCACGGGGTTCATAGACGGTTCTTTCGATGGCAGGGTGTTGTGGGGTCCAACCAGGCCCTGGAGCCTCACCTGTCCACAGAGCGGCCCGGCCCCACCCCCAGCTCGGGACGAGCGCTGGGTAAGAGGTAGGAGAGGCGGTCCATGATGGACGAGCCCACGGACAAGGCCGCCGCGTTCTGGTTGATCTTCTTCAGCTCGTTGACGATGGCGCTGGCCACCAGCTTCAGCACGTGGTGGGGGAGATGGAACGTCACCGTTGCCCACTGGGAGGGGGGGGCGGGCGGGATGAGAGGAGGAGGGGAATGGAGAGAGAGAGAGATGGAGAGACGGAGAGGAAACAAAGACGTGCGCGAGAGATTAGTCGATTGTCTGGGCAGGCCTACAGCTGACTCCTAAAAAGGTTGCGTAACGTGCAGGCTCCCTATCATGTGGTCTCCATCATGTGTATCTAAAAACACAACAGAACTCCTTCCCCTCCGGGTTCAAAAACAACAGGAAGCGGTTTGGAAAGCAGGCCCCTGTCCGTGCTTACGTCACACAACACACACACGGGCCAGTGGGAAAGGTTTACAGGGGAATCCATCACACCAGCAGAGCTGATCTCGCACCAGGGGGGAAAAGAGGTCGGTAAAAGGCCAACGCTGGCACTGCCAGCCTCACGTTGGGACTTGAAGCACTACAAGAACACACAGGAAGTAAAAAAAAATAATCAAATAAAAAAAGGTGACAGCTGTTTAAGCGTTCCCTTTCTAGGCTTGCGGTGATGTCCAGCAAGTGGAACAATGGGCTTGAGCTGAATGTAGAATGAAATGGACCAAGAGTGTGGGAGCGAGTACGTTTGTGTGTGTGTGTGTGTGTGTGTGTGTGCATGTGTGTACAGTGTGAGTGAGTGAGTGAGTGAGTGAGCGAGTGAGAGTGTGTTCTGGTCGGACAGCCCTCCACATTGCCCAGTGGAGCGGTGGAGCTCTCTGAGCCAGTGTTGAGGCCTGTGCACGAGTACACATCTGGGACAGTAGCAAAACAACAACAACCAAAAAAACCTGGAGAGATGCACTCAGGGGTTAGTGTACACGCGGCCCCATGGGACTTTCTGCCATGTCGCTCCCACCGCTCCCTCATTCCTCATCTGCGAGCGGGAGGCGGGCGGGGGGGGGGGGGGGGGACGACGACACACAGGGGTTGATAGAGCAGAGGCTGCAACCGACGTGTCGAGACAGCCATCATCTGTCCTGTCTCTAAACACCTTTTATTTCCCACCCATCAGGCCGGGCTGGCAATCGGCGCCCGGTAGGGAATTTGCTCGACTTCATCGTTTTACAAGAGACCTTTTCGTATTGTTCGTGGTGCACAGTAGAAACCAGACTCTTAGCTGCATCTGATTTACGCTTTATGTAAAACCACTGGTTTTGGCTGCCATTTACCTCCCGTGCCGTGACTCCCACCTCAGAACCTGCTGTGCTAGGATCAGGGGGACAGTCACAGAGACCCAACCAATGGAGAAGAATGCCCATTTCAGGCAGCTTTTTTTAGATTCGGGCATAACTATGCTGATTCAGGAAGTTCCGAGACGGAACTTCTCCTCTGATTGGCGCAAAAATTCCAAAGTGTCAAATTCAAAAGCTGCAGCAGGAAGGTTAGACGGATCCACTATTCTGAAACTGCAGCTGAGCCTGCCCAAGCACCGAAGATGAACGGCCAATCAGATGCCGGACGCAACCCCCCCCCCCCCCCCCCACCCCTGCTGTGACTGAGAAGGTGCTGATGTCCACAAACTGTGTCTAGCTTCCTGGAGTCAAGGCCAGATGGAGTCTGACTGAAATAATAGCTCCCTCAGTCATGTGATAGAGAGAGAAAGTCTTTAATTCCTTCACATCAAGGTGTGTCTGAGGTGTTTTTGGAACTCAGCCAAAGGGCGTATGTAGTGCTGTGCGGCAGGAACACAACTGCTTTGCATTAAGGAACATGACAACGGACTGCGATGGAAATTCCACCGAACTTGCATTTACACACCCATCGACGGCTACCGTTGCCACACAGAAGCAACCGTCTCTGCCCCAGTGAATATGTCGATAAATCTCTGCACATGAACAGTTGAAGGATCCTTAAATGCTTCTGACATCTTTGTGATCTGTTTTAGCCAAAGGATCAATTAGTGTAGTATGGGCACTGGGACAAGAGTGGTGCTTGTTCTCCCTGCCTGCCCCGGGCTATTAATATGCCGATGAGGTCTGCAGAGTGGGCTCCATGTGTGTGTGTGTGTGTGTGTGTGTGTGTGTGTCGCAGACTGCAGTCCAGGCTGGGGATCCAGCTATCAACACATAAGGGAGCCCAAATGCAATGTCACATCTCCGCAATACACTGGCAGAGGATGTTCTCCCATATAATTCAATAAAGAACTGAAATGTCTTAGTGTGTGTGTGTGTGTGTGTGTGCACGTGCGCGTGCGCGTGAGAACAAGAAAGACAGACCCGTGCGGGTGTGTTATTAAGTCCAATGAGCAGATCCATTGTTCTAATCGACCGACACTACGACAACATTTCAGAGCGACGGTATCTCAACCCCGTTCGAACCGCATCAACCTTCAGTCTCGTCTGACTTCACACGGCTAACAGCTAGTTAGCCTCCCTGGGGCCGCTGCAGCAGAGCAGCTGGGAGGTGAGCAACACCTCAGCCAGCCGGAGATGACAGGCAGAGAACGCGTGTGCACACAAACACACACACACACGGCTGCAGCAGCGGCAGCATACAGTGCTGTATCAGCTCCCAGAGCCTGACCTACTGATTAGATGGAAGCGTCATCTTTGGGGCAACGCTATACTTTTACCTGAT
Source organism: Hypomesus nipponensis (assembly GCF_054491055.1). Classification (NCBI taxonomy): domain Eukaryota; kingdom Metazoa; phylum Chordata; class Actinopteri; order Osmeriformes; family Osmeridae; genus Hypomesus; species Hypomesus nipponensis. The sequence continues at coordinate 11,598,434 of NC_140371.1, read as the reverse complement.
TGCATTTGGTGGTGAGCAGCAGGCTGACCACAGCGCATGGTTGGCATACTAAGTAGCATGAAACAACGTAACGCTGACAGTGAGCACGCTAAGACACGGCGGGTTTTGAATAATTGAGGGGGGAACAAGGTTCGGCCTGCACGGTCACTGGTTACTGTTGTACTTGAACTTGTGTGGCAATATCGCAGTGTAAGCAAAAATAGATTGTGAACTGTGACTTATGATAACATATCGGTTACAGTAGACGTTCATGGATCCACTTGTTAAGATTTTTTGGGTCTGGGTTCAGTGAGCTTCGCAACTGCTTCGAAACACGACTCGTATGAAGGGTACAGACGTAGCGCAACGCTAGCATATCTGAATGTGACCCGATTGGCCTCTTTGAGGAGACATGTGACTCACCTTGGCCACTTTGTGGTTGGCTGCCGTCTCGTGCGAGGTATTCTTGAGTCCTTCTTTGAGCTGGGTGATGAACAGGTCGTAGCCTTCTGTGTTGGACACGTCCACTTTCTCCTGACAGGCTGATAGCATTTGCTGGGCCTGGGGACAGACACACATACACACGCACACAATGAAGGCAGTGCTGTGCATACTCTTGCACCAAACGCACGGATGCTACACAAGCGGTTTTGTGCACATCCACACACAAAAAAACGCTACAGGCCTTCCACACATCAACGTGTGACAGTTTGTCTGTTGTGGACACTAAAAATACGATGATCTAATTCGGCCCACCGAGTCATTTGATTGGATTAGGTTGCTTGAAGTCACAACATGGAGACCAAAACAGATATAGACCCAACACGGCCAGAGCCGTGGTCAAACTACGCTGTCAGCTCATCAAAGCTCTTCAGACCTGCAGCAGGAGCGGCAGCGACTAAGTCTGCTGCGGGAGAGAGGAGCTCGGGGAGATGGAGGCAAATCAATACGGGCCAGCAGCACAAAGTACACACACGCGCGCGCGCGATGCCACACCCACTGAAGAGAAATGACTGTCATAAGCAGGCGTCCACAGACACGGGCTGGGTCCATTGTTTTGACTGAGGGCGTATCCAAGGGAGGTATGAGGGTGCCCTTAGCCGTGCACAGACTCACCGCTCGGTGGATTGATGGCCCATGTGGACGTCTAAGACTACAGTCTATACTTGTAATCCACCTTTAGAATAAGAAGACAATGGATTTGACTGCATTTAGGCCTTCTGCAAATGGGGTGGCCTAGCTTATCTAGAAATGCATGTCACACATTTGGGCAGGCAACCACAATCAACTGGCACACCCAGGAAGCATACCAATAGGATTTATTTCTAACAAGGATTTTCTAACTGATGTACAGTCCACATATTTAAGTTTCAATATTCCTATATGTTTAATGTATGCACCTCCCTGCCAAAGTAAATTCCTTGTTTGTGCAAACATTCATGGCAAATGAAATCCCTTCCGATTCTGATTCTGCACCCGTCAAAAGTTTGGGAAAATGTGTCCAAACTTTTGACTGGTACTTTGTACTTTTTTTTACATTAGAGGTACTTCAGGTGACCTTGATTATCGGTTTCATCCTATTGATATCGGAGCCTTGGTTTCAGAACTGGTCGTGTGGACTTTCAAGTGTTGGAGGAAGAACCGTACGTCGAGCGGTTTACAGCCCTCCGGAAAACAAAAGTCTGGACTACAAGCTCAGGCTTCTGATGGGCTGATAATGACACAGGAACCCGATTCAACAGCACATTTCAGAAGGACAAAAGAAAATCCCTGAGAAAGGCATGTTCTGATCATTCACAAGACATTTACTCCACTGTAATGGTTGTAAATATCTAATGGATGTATTCATCATTTATTATATTGTTCCATACTAAACTGCCACAACAACTGACATTGAGAGCGCTCAAAGTAGCAGTTTGACAAACGTTGTGCATCCATCATCTGGGCAAGGTTGAGAACAAAATGAGGCCAGGTGAAGCTGTAGGTCATTGATCCACTGATCAAATACGACTCACTTGAAAGTTGATGTGTAACCCAGCCATATAGATCCTATAGGTGGACACAGTTAACAATGGCCCAGATTACAAGGAGGAGAGGGTGGAAGAGGGCCATTCATTATTTTCCGGGGCAGTATACAGGAATGATCTTTGTGCTGGAAACCTTCACGCCGATCACCCGCTGACATTGAATGATGAATGTGGCGGTCCACGTTACACGCTCCACCCCCGGGTGTTGGTGCAGCCACAGCATTGTCCTCCTCCAGTCTTAGACGGAGGGGAGGGTGGATTCCCCACGGACGGGTCCATGGGTGGACCAGTTTGTCGGCATTTACAAGCACTACTCAAGTGATGGATGCGTGCCCTGAAGTAAATGTACTCCTACAGTAGATTTAAAGGCTCATATTCATCTGCATGCCATCATAAAGCGTGAACTTGCGCTAACAACAACATTTTTACATTAAGCCTACGTCCTAAATCAGCAATCGGGGGGGATGTTATTGATTTGGCCATCTCAAGCAGCACGCTTGTCTTCTACTCGCTGCCATGCGTGCCTGCGTCTTGGCGCTTGCAGTCTTACCTCGGTGACGGGCAGCTCCAGCTGGACCATGTCCTCAGGCTTGGCCACAGGGGCCTGCAGGGCCGTGTCCAGAAGCAGGATGCCATTGAGGTCCTTCCGGCAGCCGACCGCATAGTCATCCACAAACAGGACCTTGTCCACAGACGGGAAGTACTGACACCTGACGCGGCCCCCTGGTTTAGCTGGCGGGAATCAACCACAGAGAGCACAGCATTGAGGTAGGTGTTGAAGATCATTTACTTAAGCCTGGTTGAGACTAGAGTCTGGTAGGCAGGTGGAAACCTGACTTGAGGAAATAAGATTTCAATGTGTTGGATCAGCATAGCATAAAGATGTTCTTTTTTTTTTTATAGTCCTTGGACATTTTGAGTGATGTCATAGTTGTGTGTATTGGTTATGCAAGCATTTTGTGCAACTGGAGAAAAATACTACAAGTATCAGCAAGTTTTCATAGCCATCACATTAGCATTTATAGAACATTTGGTGAAACACTGTTTTTTTTCCTGCACCACACTGGGCAATAATAAACCCCTGACTAACATGTGTACATGGCATGCTACTACATCATGAGTATTTGGAGGACAGTGTGGGGTATTAAGCTGTAAACCTACAAACAGGTGTCTCTTATACCACTTTGAGAGATTCAGGTTGACTATGCTACAGAATTGTAATGCGTTCAATTAGCGGCTTGTAGTCATTTGATCTAAAGACAAGATATCATTTTTCCAAAGGTCTAGTTTCCTACAGAGGCTGTGTTTGTCCGTCACTCGATTCTGCAGGGAAAACATCTAAAGAGAACAAGCAGCTTCAGAACATGCATAGTTTCCCCATAGCCTAATTTCTGCACCATTTGGGTTGAGTCACCTTGTTTACTGTCAATATCCCGTTGTGTAACAAAAGGCTGCAGAGCATGGCCTTTAGAAGCAGTCAACAAATGTATTTGTAAGACAATGGAATTAGCCTCCTTCCTGTTGTAACCCATCAGCATTGATAACTGAGAATTTAGATTTAGTCAAATGTTATAGTTTTGTAATTGATTATAAGACCTGAAAGAGCCAAACCAGGTCTGCAATGTGTACGTTATGCAATTGCCGATCATATCAGCTTACTGACAAACAGACTAAGGTTATTTAACTGATCAAACAGGGACTTGACCCTTTCAAATGCAGTTTGACAGGCTTGCAATACAAATTACAATTTTATGCATGTGTTCATGTTTGTTACAGGTCTGATGTGAACTATAGAAGAAGCGAGCTGATAGCAGTTTTCAATATTGGATTCGGTATCCATCTCTCCTATTGAGAGATTCTCAGAATATATGTTGCAAGCACCAAATGCATAGAAAAAGTGTATAACGTGACACAAAGAGGTACTTGCTGAACCAGGACATCAACAGACAGTCCGCAGTTGCATCTCAACATAAGGGTGAGCCTTGTAAAACACAAGACTTTGTTTCAAACGAGACAATTTCTTATGAATCCATATACAACCTAAGAATTATGGAGAAAAAATATATTAAAATGCATTAGGAACTATGTGGATTCGATTAGCTAAGAACAATGTATAGCCTTTACATAGCCTAAATGGCAAGTTAGTAACGAGCTATCAAACTGTGTGGTTTTAAGAGAATAGTTGATATGCTTACTAGTTATAACATTTTAGGTTAGTCTATGTTGTGTCAAGCTGCCATTTTAAATTGTGACTATTGTCCCAATGTTGGCCTAGGCGTATGTACGATTTGATGCAGCTAGACTAGCTACACAGCAAGTCACCACCTTGCCATTGTAGCGAAGCTAGCTAACATTAGCAAGCGGCACCGACAATCACTGGCAATAACAGTGTGAACACAATAACAAGCTTGGTAGGTTGAGTAACGTTAACCCTAATACTGAGGGCAAAGTCAATGATTAAAACGAAAGCGCTGGCTTTATTTAACGTGAACTTGATTGTGGACATTTTAAATTTCAAAACATTCCGCACGATTAACCTCCAGTCAGTACTTCCCAATTTGAAGAACTAGATACACTCGCCCGTTTTTAACCATTGGCTGCAGACGTAATACAGTATACTAAGCTTAATTGGGTAGGCGAAGCAAGCGCTAACGAATCGCTGGCGCTATCACGCCTTAACCGTTCGCTAGCTATCTAGCTAAGCACGGGCAATTAGCAAAGACAATTTAATCAAACTAAACAACAAAGATAAACGCATGACAATAATTTTTTATGTTTGTCGACCGCTAGCTACACACTTAAAACGGCATGCGCTGCTTGAAAAGCTAAATGTTTGATGTACAGCTAGACCTAGTAGCACCACTGCTAACAGCAGGCTCCTTCACTCACACCTTGTACGCTAGCTAGCTAACTTTTTAAGATTAATGTTTTGATTTTTTCTTTAAGCTCTATTTACTGTACAGTAGGTACAATCGTGTTAACAAGACTATTCTTTTAATTTGGGATTATATAATTACTTAAACCATATTCACTCGGTTAACATTGTGTTAGCGATACACTACTGTAGTCATCCTTTGACCATTCCTGTTGTGTAAATGCAGGCGCTTGAAACACGCAACCCTCTACTGTAGTCCGTAGCCCATGATACACTAGCTCGCCAGCTCACTACCTAACAACAACAACAACAACAACAGCTTGACAGTGAAGTCCAAAAGATCACAGGGGGAATGTCTACAAGCTATCCAGACACATTTGACCTTATTACTACACTAGCCGAATCATAACATACACTTATCGGTCTGGTTTGAAGTTACTAGGCTACTAGCTCTAGCTAAACGTTTGGCTAATGTAGAGCTAACCTAGCAGGCTCGTGTTAGCCTAGCAGGCCCATGTTTTGACAAGTAGCTAGCTAAGTATCGCAGCCTGTCATTTACGTTAGCCAGCAAGCTAGCGTTAGCTGGCTAACATTAGCGAATAGTTATTTGAATCAGGTGATTGTCGGAACTATAAGCCAGCTAGTTGGCTAACCAGAAAGCAAACTATCCGTCATAATAGCTAACTGATATTTAAGAAGTTGGACTTACCATGCATAGCCGAGGCCTGTAGAATGGCGCCTGACGTGCCATCGATTACTTTGATACTACCCCGGCTAGTGACGGCCAGGATAGCGTTCAGGGCCGGGTGATAGGAAAGGCTTCGCAGGCCCTCCTCGTCGCAACGCAGGCAACCGTCTCTCAGTACAATCCAGTCTGAGGAGGTAGACGAGCAGGAGCCCGGCGAGGCCGCGGCCGCCATCTTTCCTTATTTTTCCCTTCCCTTCTATATCTTTTTAGGGTGCTCCGTTGATAAGAGTAAGATTGATAAATTCAAAAGCTGATCCCCAAACTACCGCTCCTCTACCACTGCTGACTCTCCTTCTGCGGCTTCTGCTCCTCCGCCTGTTAACGCAACAGTAGCTATTCACCATCAGTACTGAGAAGGCTACGAGCTCTGCTCTCTGTCAGATGGATGTCAGGTAAACGGAACTAGCGTAGCAGTTTTGCCATCTCACGCGATACCAGTTGGTGCACTACGATGTTTACGTTCGTAGATGTCAATTTCAGCGGCTCGGCACATTATATCAGCCTGACATTGTTTGTAAATATATACTTAATGTATTATGCATTTAGCCTTAACTGTACGTGTTTTGCGTTGTGTATCAATTTCCTTTCCAGCATGTCCCCTCTTCTAGGCAAACCTCCAGACCGATCTTTAAACCAAATACGTTGTTCCCACATCAAGTCGTTACGGTATGCATTTGGTCTGGTCCTGTGGACGAGTCAAACAAAGGGTTGCGAGGAACTCTGCACATCTCTAATCTGTGAAAGACCAATCACTCTTTAATGTATTAGTCTACCCAAGTAAGCCTGAAAAATTATCAGACTCGGCCTGAAGAAATTGAACTTCTATGGAGTTTCCAACCCAATAAACAGTAGTTTTACACATGTATTTTCCATATTTATTAGTCTGGATCAACCAGTTATATTAGTTTCGACATCCATGTACATGGAAACTCTTGCAACTAAAGATTTGGGACTAAACTATCATGCATCCATTGGGCTTCACCACCTCCTAATGAGTTTTACTTTGGATCATACTTATTTTTCACAAATGTATATGCTCTGCTACTATGAAACAATACAAAGTTATATACAGTAGTGAATACACAGAAAATACAATACAAGCACCTGACAAGTCAGATTGATAAAATATTTTCACTATAGTAAACTAATCAAATGCACCAAATTTAGTAAACATTTTATTTCACGCAAACTGCACATCTATCCCCTCACCCAGAATGTAACTCATAAGTTAAGAAATAAAAGTTTATATAAAAATGCTTGGATGGCCAACTCCATCCAATGGACATCCAATCCAATGTATTGCTCCATAGCAATACATTAAATATTACATAATGCCAAAACTTTCCACTTACAAAATAAACACATTTTAAACAATATTGGTGTCTACATCTTTTACTCCAAATTCAACTTCTGAACATTTGATATTTGGCACAACATTCTTCAATTGAACATTATCAGGCTAACTCAATAAACAAGTGAGACCCTTCTCTTATTACTTTCTATGTTTTATTGTTATGCTAATAATGAAGGCATGGGTTCTACTGTTGAATAGTATAGAATTTAAATGCAAAGCGTTCCTAAAATCAAGGGAATTTTATTCAGTACACAATTACATCAGTGATACATCAATACACTGATGTAACTTAAACCTCATGTCCCCATGATCTAATATAGGATTGTAAACAGGGTTAAAAGAGAAGGGAAAAGAATAAGACATTTGGAAATACTTCCCAAACTTCTTATTTTCACCATGGACTGAATTATTTTGTGTCTTTTCACGGTGCTTTGTGCAAGTATCCAAACAAAAGTTAGTAAGTGGCCATGTGTCCAATCACACTCCGGTATATAGCGACAGGAAGTAGATATACAAAAGAAAAATGGGGTATATGAGAAGTGGCTTCTTGGTTTTGAATTCATCCCCAACAAGCAGTGAAGCAGCACTGTAGGCAGCCCAGAATACACCACAAAGCTAAAAAGTAGAAAAAGATTCACAGATTCAATCACAACAATTAGAGACGTATACTCTTACCTCTACATATCATTCAATAATCTATGCATAAAACATTTAAAACGTTGTATAGTATTGACATTTTAGATGTTCTAAATTTAAATGCTATTTTTCTGACATGCAAGCATCAACACTGGAACACAGTTAGAGAACAAGAGCTGACCACAAGATTTACCTTTATTAGTGTAGAAAATATGTCGAACGTCCCAATGACCAAAAGCAATGGGGCTATTACAATGAGCGGGAGAAGGGAGTATCCAATCACACCAAGGACTTGTCCATAAGACACCTATTTAAAATAAAAGAGTTGTGAATTGCAAAATAGAATTCTTGATAAAACGTGTAGATTTGTTTACTTTAAGACAATAACAGACACTTTAAAACCTATAGGTTAAGCGTTGGAAATACACACAACCGATTTGTGGTTCAGGAGTATCTGCTTTTTGTTCTTTTATATGTAAACTTCTATTAACCTTACCTCGCCACCAAGCACACGGGCAAGCAAAAAGATTGTTAAAGATCCAAATATCCAGATGGTAATAATCCATGACACAACCTTAAAAAAGACAGAGGAACAGATGAGGAGGTGGTATCAAAGAAAGTTATGTCCATTTCAATTTTAGTTTAAATATTGAGTTGCCTGATATAATGCTGTGTGACGTGGCTTAGTTTCAGAAAGACCCTTAGTTGCTATTATCAGCTCCAGTACAAGTTACTGAAGACACAAAGTAATTGTAATAGCTGTAGTAATGTTTTATTTCAGTCCCTATCCAAAAAAGATTCCAAACGGAATTCACATAGAAATAAATAACAATAAGGCATTACATTACCTGAAGGTAAAAATAGGGCACAGTGCTATTATTTGGTTGCTAAATTGTGTGTTACTAGTATATACATGTTTTAACTACCAATATGCAGCCACCTCATTATTACATAGTATAACATAATCAAGGGTACAGTGATGAGGTCAGACTAAGTTATAGGTCCTTCTTACCCTGAACTGGCCATAGATGGAGATCATAGAGAACAAGAGAACCACAGCCAATGGACCCCAGAAGTCAGGGTTGTCCCGCACAACCTGCCGGTTGAAGCCCAGAGAGGGCATTGGCATCAGCACACATCGGACCTTGTAGTAGATGTCCTTCAGATCAATGTCCAGCTCCTCCCTAATAAATCAGAACAATACAAGAGAGATATTGGGGGCATTTTAGTAGGTATCAACTCAAAATTAACCATCAGTCTCACCACTATCCATATGAAGCAAAAACAAGGCGCATATATTTTTTAAGTACTCACAAAAGAGGCTTATTGTCTTCTGTTTCATCTTCTTCTACTTCCAGTAACCAGCCATAACCTCGTTGCCTCAGGAACGTAGTTGCATAGGGGTCTTTTGCACTGTCATTGCCAATGTTCAGTTTGATATCTGGAGCATCAATGGTACCGCTCAGCTCTATAGGACAATAATAGATGCAATTAGATAATAACAAATCTAGATGCATGGACTAACCCACTATGATTGAACTAATAACATAACTTGAATCAAAAATAGGTCTTCTAACAGTTTATTCAAAGGCATAAGACATTTTGACAGAAGCAAAAACGTCTAGGCTTATGTTGTATTATTCACTGAAAATAATGCAACTGTAGTTTATTACAGCTCATTCATACTTCTGTCCCTTACTGAAATGCCATTATCTATTAGCTATGCCATTACTGCCATTAGCAATCTACCTTCAGTAACAACATCATTTGCAGTATTATACCGACTTACCATCTGTTAAATCTCACAGTAGATATACAGCTAGCACTACCTATATTTCGGGAAACACGTCTTTCACTAAAGAATATATACATTTCTCGCGAGCTATGCTACTGTCCGAAAACAATAAATCAGTATGACTGACTTGTGTATGCTGACATAGAATAACTCAGATTTACAGAAATAACGAGGTACTGTAAACAGAGAGTCACCTGACTTTTCTGGGCCTGCTACGTGCTAACACTTACCCTCGCCTTCAGTCGATGAGACGAAGGTAAAATCTCCGTTTGTGGGAGAGAACTGCATTGTTGATGTTGTCCCCACAAGTCTTTAAGTTCGAGTAACTGACATTTACATTAGTTGTTTCATTAACTCGCTTGAAACAAATTAACACAACGCTGTCATTAAACGTGTTTCACGATATTTAGTTAGATTTCGATTCCATTCTGTTGATTTGATGGCTCTCCATAACACAGCAACTACAAGCAGGAAGTGCAGGGGAAGCTGGGAAAGAGGACACGTCAAATCCCCGATGCTGAGCAGATAATAGCACCATCTAGTGTTTATTGTATTAGTTGGCAAAATAAACTTGTGAAGTGAAGAATTTGGATGTGCCTGTTTTTCCTAAAAGCAGTCAAATGTGAGCATGCACTGTGCATACGATGTTTGTTAACAATAAACTCGTGCAATTTACCAATGTACGCAGGTGTAGGCTACATTACTCTGTTCTTATTTTTTGCACTGACTTAACACGAAATCAGAAGTTGACACAACTGGTAGCTTACTTTTTCAAAACCAATAAAACTGAATTTGGAGTTTCACAATGGATCAGGCGGGCTGCAAACCAACAATGGTTTATAATAGTTCCCATCTCTAATAGTCTTCTTTTGAATTATAGTTGCATTTATACTTCATTTGTCGAATACATGCATACAACTGCAATTATTTAAAGGTACATGGGTATTTATTTTGTTTAAAAAAAAGTCTGTCCCGTATAAACATGTTGTGTAAGCTAATGAGGTCCTTGGAGAGTTGTTAAGTAACACAGAAAGCTCACTGCCAGTGGAATGTCAATTTTTTTTTTTTGAAGCGGCCAACTTCTTTCCAGTCAATCCTGTTCCAGCCAATCTCCTTTGACGAGGCGGTATTTTTTCATTGAAACCTTGTCAATCAAACTTGAACTGGAAGAAGAGCTGAAGTTCAGAAAATAGAGACACGGTGATGCTGTTTCTCATATTTGCATGTATTACTTTTTGCAGTTTTTACTTTTTGCAGTTACTTTTTGCAGTTTTAACTTGTAACAGAAAATGTTTAATACGGGGAGAAGTTCCAAAGAGTCCATATAATATTGGGGGGAACTGCTACTCTCGGGAAACTTCCGGCTCCTCAACTGGTTGCAGTTCCCCCATAAATCCATGAGGGCGCTAACGTGCGAGTGCAAAATGAATGGAAGTCTATGGAGCTATTACCCCTGAAAATCCACTTTTCTCAGGGTATACTTTTTTGTCTAGTAATTTGAATGTTGAATTCGAAAGGAGAAGCAAAAACATATACACTGCTGAGTGTTTTTTTTTAAAGTCGTTCTACATATATAAGGTTGTTGTTCTAAAAATTAATTTCTCATCGCCCTGCTACTGCCGTCGAAGACGCCGCCGGTTCATCCCATTCGCCGTTTGCGGTTAAACAACGGAGTTTATCATCGCTGAACCGGGCCGAGTTCGATGACCGGCTGACCAGAGTGAGACCCCGGATAGCGAGGCAAAACATCACGTTCCGTGAGGCGTTCAGCTGGGCTATTTGTCTAAGGTAAGCTTGCATAGCCTGTATAGTAAATCGTTATATTTCAGTGTTTTCAGACTAAAATATAGTGTAGTTATGTTCTATGCATAATTTTCTATGTATGGTGTTTCTTTGTAAATACCTTGCCACGTGGGATTTGTTCATGACAATCAGCTTCAGCTATCGTGTGGGCTCATGCACCGTGGCACGTATTTTTTGGGACAGTGTCTAAAGCCATTTGAGACCGCCTGGTGGAGGAGTTCAGGCCTGTGCCAACCAAGCAGGACTGGAGGGACATTGATGAAGGCTTTTTTCAGAGGTGGCACTTCCCAAACTGCCTGGGTTCCATCATGTCATCCAGACCCCTGCCCCTCTGGAGCAGAGCCACGTGGACCACTGCCACATGTCTTTGTGGGTGATGAGGCCTTTCCTCTGCGGAGCAACCTCATGCACCCCTTCCCTGGGACAAACCTTGCTAGGGAGAAGAGGCTGCTCAACTACCGGCTCAGCCGTGCCAGGTTGACAGTCGAGTGTGCCTTTGGTATACTCCAGCCAGTGGAAAATGTATCGGCGCGTCATTGGTGTCAACTCGGCAAAGGCGGAGGCGGGTATGAAGGCCACATGCATCCTCCACATCTATATCCGGAGGTCCAGGAGAGGGGCCAGGGGAGGTCCAGCAGCCTGACCTGGCCAGCAGGAGTCGGCAGGCACTTCAAGCAATTTGCATGAGGGATGCATTCACTGCATATGTCAATGCATAAGGTGCAGTGCCCTGGCAGCAATATGTTGTATAGCCCATGTCATCAAGAAACAAAGGCTCTTTTAAGAGCCACCCACATTAATCACAAAAAAAGCTAACAGCTCCAGAATGTTTCTTTTCATAAAATATGAGCTTAAATCATTGTGCGGCCATGTTGTTTTTCTTATCATTATACATTTTCACCACTGACCTTTGATAGTAAATAATCGTATCTTAATACTTAACACCCCAATTCAATAAAAAAACAAAGTTCTGTCAGTGACAATTTTCTTTAATTATACGTCACTGTGTGGCCTGCCTCTCTGCCTCAAAAGACATGCGGTGAATATTACATTTTAATTCTGACCGCTTAGCTGGTGGCAGTCTTTTGAGCGCAGGGAAAAGGCTTTAAAAAAAACAAAGGTCATCATCTGCTTGAGGTAGTGGTTGAGATTGAGAAGCAGGTGCCTGTGCTTTTTCGAGAGCACCAAGCATCCTCTCCTCAAATGATGACAGCCTCTCTTTCCACACCTTCTTTTGGCCAGAGGATGCTGAGGGCTGACTACTCGTTGCAGCCCGACTAGCAGGGGAAGCTCTGGCCTCACTGGCAGGGGTTTCTGTCTGGCTGTCTGCTCTACTTCATCCTCACTGGCAGTGAGCTGGCTGGCTGGGGACTCTGATGTGGCAGGCCTCTGGAAGTTGCTGCTGGAGTCCCTGTACTCCATAAATGGAGCCAGGAACCCTATCACAGCAGCATATTTCCACATGTACAAAAATCCACCAGCACTGACAACGTCGGCAACCCTGCGCCATGCATCATTCGTTTTGTTAATGTCTCTGAACGAAAACAGACATATCGAACAGGACTGGGTACGCAGCCACACAGACGATTCGTTTCTCCTCCATCTTGAAACTGAAAGCTAGAAATGTTTACCATGGTTGCTACTTTACGAGAAACAAGAAACAAAACACAGTTTAATCTTTCATAGTTTATTGACGTATGTTAATAAAATTATTTTTGCAATTTCAGAGTTATGTTACATCTGTTATGTGCACTTTAATAAATTAATTTCAAAGAAATAAGAATGTTAACATTATCAAGCTTCTAAGGCCATTTGTGTGCAATAAATTACTGTAGGGTGGTAGAGAATAAACAACTGTAGCATTAGGTTGCAAGAGGGTGAGTTATGTTTCTGGTATCTAAATATCCTAGAAAACCAGGCCTACTACAGTTGGAGTCTAATTAAGAGTACCTACATACAATAAGCAGACCAATGAGAAAATGAAATAACTATGATGAAATGCACCAAAGGCCCCAATAAGTATTCAAAGAATTACAAATTAAAATAGAAAATAAATAATTCTGTGAAGGGAATATGACACTTCTGCATATCAAAAGACTTCCCCAGAACATCCCCAAAATATATTCAATGCTTAGTCCTGCTTCCAATGGAGTTATCTGCTGTGTAAGTCACTCTTCTCTCAGCACAGTGTCTTCACTATGTTTCTGAGACAAGCTTCATAGCTGAGTAAAACCACCAGTCACATTTGCAGGTTCCTTAACATCTTCACAATTGTGCTTTCAAGTTGTTACATCATACCATACATATCGCTCCTACACAGGCCATTTCTATGCAAGATCCTTTGTCAAACAGCTACAGTATGAATATTTTTCAGGTCACATATAAACACAAATCATACACGTTACATTCTACACAATATTATTAATTGGCTAAGCAAATGTACTTATGTACCATAAAAATGAAAGCACAAACAAAGTAGGTTCAATGAAAACTGTCATCACCAAATCCTTTAAGACTGCTCTGCCCATTCCTACATCAAGAACAACAAGGTGCAACAAGAGAAAAACAAGATGGCTGACAGTACTTGTGCATATTTCTCATTTAAGAGAAGTCATCTGTGTTCAGGCAGGTTGGCAACAACAGTGCTTCTGCCTCAGGGCAGGGGACATCGAAGTGAAAGACTGAAATGACATTCAGCAATTGTTGACCTCAAACATGACTGTAACGTACAGTATTTGCATACTGTTTTCAATATGGCAGACTTCTGACTGATTGTAATATGATATTGTGAAGATAATGGAGGTTGGACAATGGACACCAGCACCAGTGGCCTTTAGCTAGACATCACAAAGATGTGTCACCCATATAAAGCGTCAAAGAGGACAACTTAAATAATGGTGAAAACCAAACCCAGTTTTATGTGTCGTTATCCAATTGTCAAATCCTGCTTGTAAAGATAATATCATTTATTATACCATCAACTGGTCCTATTTCAGTCATGTGTGATGTTATTCATAAGCCATCGTTATCTTATCCTAGTAACTGAATCAAATAATGTAACATATTGGCACATATAGATTTGAGCATCCAATCAATCTATTGGATTTGTCATTGATGTGGAATTGCCTGACAAGATCCTGATCAATTAGAACATTTGAACAATTTAATATGTTCTAGCAAATTAATACAGTTGGGTTAGGTTAACAACCTTGTTAATTCATTCATAATAATTTTGTTACGGGTTGGATTACTAGGCGTATTACTCGCCACTCATTGTTTTTGAGGATATACAACTTCAACATACAGAGAAGCAGAGGCTATCCATTATTTCTGGGACAGTGTTGAAAACAAGACAGTATAGTGCTGTTGTCAGCTGGGCTGCAGTAGGAGTTTGCATTGTAAGAATCTGAAAGGGCTGCAAAAACCTTCGGGCATGCAGTGTTTCATGCACGGCTGAGAGGTGACAAAGTACTGTGTCTTGACTGATCACCTTTGTTCTCTCCTTCTCTCCTACACCCCACACTCCCACCTTACCATCCCATCCACCAATACCACATGTTCTCTACACACAAGCTTCTTTTTGTTTTTCTTTATTCAGGACATACTGTAACACCATGCAATGGTTTGTACTACATGACATGAACAACCCCCGTCTGAACAACCCCCCCCCCCCCTCCCCCCAAAGAAGCAAACAGCAGTATCTGAGTTTGGTTTGTCCAGTAAGATAAGGGGTGGCACTGTGTAGTTGATTGTGTGTGTGTTAGGGTTGTTAGCTTTCTAAACCAGGAATCTGGTCAATGTTTATGTTGGTTATTTTAGCCTTATGTGGGGGGGCTGGTTCAGGGATTCATCGCTGCCTGTTGTAGGAGTCCGTGGGCCTGCCAGGCTGCTAGACGACCCCCCCTCAGTTTGCAGGTCAGATAATTTGTTGATGCCCGATTTGGGATGACACAGGAAGTCAGTATCTTGGGACAGGAAGTCAAAGCACTCCTCAGCCGGCTCCAGCTCTGTGTCACCAATGAAGAGTTCTGTTTCACCCCAGGTTTTGCTACCACCAACAGAGTTGCCCTGGGAACCATCTCTGCTGCTATCATTGCTCTTGTTGAGCAGTGAGGTCATACAAGAGGAGCGGTCTGCAAAGGTCTGGGTGAGGTTGTGGGCAGAAAGGGACTTTCCCAGGCCTGCTCCGCTGTCTGAGGTCTGCCCATCTGGGCCAGAGGAGAGCAGTAGCAGGGAGTCTACCTCCAGGCTCAGGTGCCGTCTCCAGGAACCTTCTTCTCTCAGACTGGGTTTACCCCTCAGACGCACCCCTATCTGGGCACATGCCTCATCCTCCACAGAGGTGCCCAGGCTCTCCCCCATGTCTCCTCCCGGAGGAGCATCCAAGACTAGCCCCTCTGGGCGTCTGAGACGGGGGGCAATCACAGGGGGCAGCTGGAGGGTGGTTGTCAGCCCTCCCCCAGCTGAGGGCGGAGGTGGGGGCAGGTCGGGGAAGTGTGCCTGCCGGGGCGGGGCTGGGAAGCTGTTGGGCGTGGTTAGCGCCGGGTAGGGGCTGTCTGGGGGCAGCAAGGGCGAGGGGGTGAGAGAGGCAGTGGAGGGTGGGTAGGAGGGTGGCTCGCTGTCTGGGGGGAGCTCATTGGAGGGCGCCAAGATGAGGCGCAGGCCCCGTGGAAGGTTGGATTTCAGTGAGCGGGATAAGCCCCCACCACCTCCGAGCCCATCACAGACGCCACCCTGGGGGGTCGGGGAGCAGTTGAACATGGAGCTCTGGTAGGCAGAGGTTCGGTGATGGTCCAGCTCAAAGAGCGGCAACGAGGAGAGGGTGAGGGCGGACGAACCTTTCTGCAGCGCCTGACGGTAAACGTCCAGCAGAGAGTCCAGCTTAGACTCGATGGACGTCACCTGGGAGAGAGAGAGAAAGAGAGAGAGAGAAAGAGAGAGAGAAAGAAAGAAAAAGAGTAAGAGAGAGAGAAGAAAAAAAGACAGATACATATATAGCAAGAGAAAAAGAGATAACGGGGAAGGGAATTGCTTTAAACAAAAAAACGAAACAAAAAAACATTCCATTCAACGTAAAACGAAATGGCCGGAATGTCGGGAGTCATCACACAAACACCTACACACACAAACTCACCTGTCTCTCCACCTTACACACGCGACCCAACATACTCATGTCCTCTAGTGGGTCCCCATCAGACTGAAGCTTGTCTTTGATTTTCTTGTCCATGGAAATCTGTCCCTTTCCCAGTATCTGGTCCACCCTGTATCGCACACACACAGACACTAGTGTTAATCACAGATGGAGGGAAAGTATATCTTTTAAGAGGGTGTCCGAGCCACTTTGTAGGAATACTCCACAGCAGCCAACACACCTACTTCTAATAACAAGCATGTTAGTGTTAGGATTGGGACAAAGACCATAACAACATTCTATGGTTATTTAAAAGGAAATCCACACAATAAGGTACATTGCAGGCTATTATTCATTCAGTGGTTCTACACTACAGTTATCTGGATTCCCATTGCACCATGTGTAATCTAGAGAATCTAGATGTATATGATATGATATTATCCGAATGTGATCGTAAGATCTTTGCTTAGTTTCAATTCTGAGAGAGCGGGATATTTCATTCGTTAAATACTGTAGTAGTCCCCAAACATGCAAAAGTTGAGTTTGAATCACACACACACGGACGCACAACCTTTTCTACCACACACTCAGGGCGAGAGGGACGTTACACACAGCTGAAACGTTTCACACGTTGGTGAAAACATTTCTAGACACATGGTGTCATAGTGTCTAAATCTGCATAGCTAGGACCTAACCCCTGGCCTGAGGGCTTCCTCCTGGTCTGGCTGTAATATAAGTGCAGGGCAGGGGAAGACATGTTCCTGGGCTTGCTGCTCAGGCTGGCCTGTTGGTGACCGCCCAGTCCCGAGGCCAGTCTGTGTGGGAGAGACATGGGGGGGGTCAGATTGAGTCGAGTCACACACACATAACCAGACACACACAAACACACATTCTTAAACATGCACACACACACACACACCGTCAATTTAAGGCAACACTAATGACCTTTTTTTGTGTATTTTGTAGTCTACTGTTTCTAATATTAACGATCAATATCACTATAGAATATCAACTCAATTTTATTCCTTGCTTATTGAATAATGTTGAATAAATGAAATAAGCTGAATTTTGACCCTGAAAATCCTCATGGACTCTTTGGGAATTTTCCACCTCTTTGCCATCATACATACACACTACACATGCTCAAACAAATACACTCATACACAGTCTAAAACACAAATACACCTGTATCCCCTCGCAGCATGTACACACACATACACGCCTACTCACACAGTAATGTATACCAAAGATCACACATCACTCTACAGCTTTTATAGTGGCAGTAGGTTAGTTCCAGAGAAAGTAGATGTCATGCGAGAAATGTCCCAAAGACATTTAGGTTGAGATTTCTGCTACAGTAAGCAGACAGTAAGGGCATAATTTCCAAACTAACCCAGGTGTTTGAGGAGCCAAAAGTTGCCTTTGTATGTTTTTCACAAAATAGGTTGTTTGGGATAGCCAGCATGCACAAATTTACCAAGGTAAGACTAGTGAGACTGGTGATATATGATGACAAACAATGTACTTATTAGTTGCATATAATAATGCACATTTCAGCTCTGGACTCCCATTGGACCCTGCATGAGGTGGATGGAATATAGAAATAGCTTGATTTGGAAAGAAATATGGAGTATGGTTTTATGATAGTGTAGTAAAGTGTGGGCTTTAATGTGTGTCGTGTGTGTGTGTGTGTGTGTGTGGCTGTGTTGTATTTGGTCTAACCCCGGAGCAGACTGTTTCCTGGTGGATTGGCTGTAATAGAGCTGCAGGGAGGGGGAGGAAAAAGTCTTGACTCTGCTGCTGAGGGGCTGTTGTGGACGACCCACTATGGTGTCCAGCCTGGGTGGGGAGAGGGCACACACCTGTCACGTAACACACACTGACAGAACACCAAACACGCTGACACACACTGACAGAGTGGAGGATTCCCATCTTGATGTATGCATTCTAAGGATACAGACGGACTCATAGGTGCGTGTGTGTGTGAGTGTGTGTGTGTGTGTGTGTGTGGAAATGCATGTTGCTTTGTGGTGTTTTTGTTGTAAGTAGATGAGTGTGTGTGTGTGTGTGTGGAAATGCATGTTGCTTTGTGGTGTTTTTGTTGTAAGTAGATGAGTGTGTGTGTGTGTGTGTGTGTGTGTGTGTGTGTGTGTGAACTGTGGTGTGAGGATCAGTGTGTGGTGTGAACTGCATCTCACCTGGTCTGAAGACTCTTGATTCGACACAGCATGTCCAGGTGACCAGCAGAGTACTGCTCTATCACATCCTTCACATCGTACGGGCGCAGGGTCTCCTTGAACTTTTTCTTTGCTACATGAAATTTCATTATTCTGAATGAGAAGGAATCAGACACAGTATAATTGTCATGAAGTTATGTTCAATGAAGGACCTTCAACTTATTCTTCAAAATGAATCAATTTGTGATAAAAAAAAGGTCCATAGTTGGACACCAGAGGGCGCTGAAGGCTATGAATATTCCTGTCAAATGTGTTCAAGAATTTAAATTGAGCTGAGGCACATCACTTCTTGCTGAGCTAACAAAATGTAACCAAAATAGAACACACAAGCATGAACTCAAAACAAGTGTGAAAACAAGTGTGTTTATGTGCACCTGAAGAATCAGAATCAGAAGCACTCGACTACCCAAATGAATCACTCAATGCTAAAACTGATTATCTGACTATTGTCAGATTCTTAAAATGCCCACCTGAAATTATTTTGGATTGGAATGGAGATTGCAGACCAGTAAACTACTCTGGCCCGACCAGAGCTGGCCCTGGTGACCTCTGAATGGATTAGAGACAACAAACACAACCCTAAATTCTTATTTGATACCGTTTCTAACGGCACTTCACCCTACTTGCCTCGGGTGGAATGTCCCTGTACTTACTGTAATTCGCTCTGGATAAGACTGTCTGCTAAATGACTAAATGTAAATTACAGACAAGCCTTAGACATACGAACATGAACACATTTAGTCATTTAGCAGACGGTCTTATCCAGAGTGAATTACAGTAAGTACAGAGACATTCCTCCAGAGGCAAGTAGGGTGAAGCGCCTTGCCCAAGGACACAACGTCATTTGGCATGGACAGGAATCGAACCAGCAACCTTCTGAGTAATAGCCCAATTCCCTAACCGCTCAGCCATCTGATGCCAAGTCTTCCCCAAAATGCAAGTTGAGGATCAAACTCACTGCAATCGTATATCTATGTAAGCATTCCTCAAACTAATGGAATCATCTAAGTCCATGAGCTGCCTTCTCAACCCCTTTCCTGTCAAACTTTCCAAACAACTCCTCCCTTTTATTGGACCACCCATGCTGAATATTATTAATGGATCGATTGTGAAACAGCACTCCCTTGATTACTGAAACAGCACCCTGCCAAAGTAGTCAATGACTGACATTTGGCCTCTGATGCAGGTTCTATCCCTGTCCTGTTTCTCCTGGATCTGAGTGCAGCTTTTGACACTGTTGATCATCTCATTCTCTTCAAGTATATCGGGAACAATGATGAGATTTCTGGCATGGCACCCCTAATGGTTTAGATCATTTTTATCTGACAGATTGCGTTAGTCCACTTTGGTGGTCGTTCATCGGTGGGCTCCATTGTCGGATTCGGAGTAAGGCAACGCTCTTCCAAAAGGCACTTTCCTTTATTTCTTTATACATGCTGTTTTTAGGGTCCTCATTTGAAACTCTAGAGACAACTTTCACTGTTATGCAAGTGATACCCAGCTATTCAGTTCCCTGAAGTCTGTAGAATTACCAGATGTTCTAGAAACATTTCTCTGCAATAAGGACATGGATCGCAGCAGATTGCTTCCTTTTCAACTCTAATAAAACTGAGGTGCCAATTCTAGGGCAAGAAATCACAGGAAGAAGCTTTTTAACCTCACCCTGGAGTTTGAGGACATCAGTCTTCCCAAGTCAACTTCGAGTCTCAATACTTCTCCACCTCTGATTTGAATGCCATATTAAGAACATGACCAAAACTTATTTTATCCATCTATTTCACATTGCCAAAATAAGACAATTTCTCTTACAGGATGATGCTTTAAAACAAATACACACATTTGTTACACCTCAGCTGGAATACTGCAGTAAGATCACTAACTAGAACCAAAGAACATGTCACATAAGGACACTATCATCCCAAGCCGCCGGATATCTGGTGGTTTCCAACATCAAGAGGAAAGCTAAGGGGGGTAGGCCGTTCTCATCAAGAGCTCCTGTCCTCTGGAACGCACTTCCTGTGTCAATCAGAGAGACTGACCTATCACAACCAACATCTCAGGCTCCTTGAAGTGTGTGACATTGTGTGTGTAGTGTGGATGTGTAGCAGTGTGAGGCATGACCTTTCATGACATTGCTTGTCTGTATTGTACTGCTGGAAATAAAAAAAGCAAACTTGCAACATGGTTGAGATGTTTAACTATGAGTGTTGTATGACTGTTGAGGTTTGTTACTGCGAGTCGCAAGCACCCCCCCCCTACTCTCTGGTATGGGGGTTTGAGCTGTCCACATCCCCCAGATTACTGGTCTGCAAACATTTGGACCAAGTCATCAATGTGGACACTGGTCTATAATGCTGTTTGATAGACCACGCAGACCTGCCGGTTTCTACTTGACCGTCTTCTGGTCCTAGGCATCCTACACTGTCTTGTGGACCTAGACAGCAATGAGGACATTGGTTTGTAATGCCCTCCTAAGGATCCTGTGCTTCCCAGCTCTATAGCTTGTGTACTTTTTTCTTTATTCTTACTGCATGCTTGTATTCAGCCTATCACATCCCATCTCTGGAGGGGGGGATCCCTCACAGAATTACTCCTTCCAAGATTTATAAAATAAATCTTTCCTGGATGTTTGTCCTGATCTTTCTAAAGGGGTTTAGGTTGATTACAAGTGCAGTTCTATGGGCATCTGTGAAACCCTTGGTGACATTGCTTGTAAAAGGGCTATGCAAAGAAACATTTATTTGATTTGATTTGCTGGTTGGGCAGTAAATTGACAGTATTGTTGAAGGGGAAAACACAGATATTCTTTCAAATTAACCTTATACAAAACAATAGCTGCATAACTACTGCTGCAACATCATTCAAAAATGTTCTCAGTGTTTTGGTCTTTACCTTACATTTTTCATAAGAGGAACTACTGCTGAGGAGGATAATATTGATCCAGGTAAATGGATCTCTACAGTTGGATCCAACATGGCCCCTAATGGCTGTGCCAGTTGCTCGTTTTACTCACTGTCTAGGTATAAGCCCTGGTGACAGATGAGCCTCTGTAATAACAGCTCTGATTGAGAGCGTGTCAACCCGACACCCTGGGAAAGCCAGGGGCATGTCTCTGCTCCCACTACCAAGGGAGGAGGCCTGCTGAGGGGGCAAGCGGGGTGGCGAGAGAGGGGGTCCACTGGAGCAACAGCCTCAGGATGGGAAAGGTAGGGGAGGTCAGGTTAGGGTAAACAATCCCAGCAGGACTCACATGAGGTCTGAGAGAAAGCATGTAGGACGAGGAAGAGATAGGAACAGGGGTGAGAGAGATGGAGAGATTTGAAAAAGGTAAAGGGATGGAAATGAGGAGAGGATGGTCGACGTGGAGGAGACAGGAGGGATGAATAGAACGAGGAGTAAGAGGAGTCGAAAAGCGACCGAAAAGGGCGAGAGATGGATACCGTGAGAAAGAGAGCCAATCAAGGAATCCGATGAATGAAAGCCATTCAGACGAATCAAAGCGGGTCAGAGGATATTGTGAGAAAGTTCGATGTGAATAGACAGAGGAGGGAGTGAGCGATGGAGACGTAGGAATGAAGTGAGACCAATAGAGAAGAAGCAGAGGAGAAGTAATAGAGGCCAAGTGAGTAAACACTTAGACCCAGGAAGCAGGTGCCAGCTGGACTCCCGAACGCCAGTGAACCCCCCGGAACAATCTATCACCCTCTGCGCTGGGGGAAGAGAGTACCCAGTCACACAGCCCTTACAGCACTGGGCTGGAGACTCGCAAATGGGTAGATACCTGCTACTGAGAAAGACTACTTTTCAATCTGGCACAGATTGGTTATTCAAATGAGTTAAGGGCTCGATTAATTTTGGGGGAAAGAATAACAGACCCTGCACTGTCTTGCCAGGCCATCCTTGCTCAAATGTTGACTGTACCTGGTTTATTTGATTTGAGATTGATATGACATGTCAACAAACATCATTTGAATTCCTTGTGCGGTATACGTTAAAATGAGAAGATGCAGCTGCTCTGGTGTGAGTGTCATGTGCGAAGCGTTTGGAGACATTGTCTCCAAACTAACAATGTCTGTTTTTGGAGACATTGTCTCCAAAAGAGTTTTGACTCTTTTGCATTTGAGCTGCGTATTAGTGACAAGAAACTTTTTTTTTTTTTTTTCACACCGGAATGATTATTTATCTGCATATTGACAAAGAAAGGCTTCTATTTTATTTACCATGTCATTTGATGCCATATGGCGGCTTTACACTATTCATGTAGTCATATTTATTTTGCAGCAGGATCCTACAGATAAAGTGCCAAGACTCCAGACTCTGTCACACTGTGGTATGACGTCCAAAGAATCCTACAAACGGTTTATGTGAAGTCCCATAGGATGTGTGATGTCTGAAACAGGCAACTACATGTTCTATCTAGACCACATGTTCAACGACCGTCAATAGAACATGTGATGGACGACATTGATCAGCTGACCGACCTGACAGCTCTGATGACCGCCTTCAGCGGCGCCGACAGGTCCTCCACAGTCACATCACAGTGACAGCCCCTCTCGTCGAAGCCATCCTCGCTCCCCGGCGTGTCCACTGTAGGGCAGTAAGTAGGTGTGTAGGAAAGGGCAAAAAGTGCTGCAATCCAGTGCTAAATCACTGCCTATCTATGAGAACGTTTTAACTTTTATACTCATACTATTGGAAACATAAATTCTTTATGGATCTACCTGCCTTAAGATTTTCATGGTTTTATCAAGACAGGTTTTATGGTTGGGTCAATAGATTTCGAAGAAAAGGATTGAGAATTACTGTGCTCACTCAGCAGAGAAACAGAGAGAGCAACAGAGAGAGATGAGAGAGAGATACATATAGAGAGGGAGAGATAGAGAGAGAAGGAGGAGAAAAGAGAAAGCGAGAGAAAAATCCAGCCGAAAAGGCAATGTTCAAAATCAAAATTCTTTGATTTACTGTCAATAGGACAGGTGAGATGAAGTGCGTAGACACAAAGGAGATACAGTGGCCAGAGAGCCTGGGAATATGAACAGTTCTCTGCACCAGTAAAGTTCTATACAGAACATACATCCATATTGGACCAATCCTATCTAAATGATTCAATCCAACTTTGTGAGCTCATACAGCACACAGTCAACCCCAATAGTGATAACTATAATAGTGCTTAGGAACACAGGTCTCTAATGTCAACAAAAATAATTTAAACCCATCATGAATGCTTGCACACTTGCATGCTCACACGCTCACTTGCTTAATTGAGATCACTCTCACTCACACTCTCACACTTACACACACGCACACTCACACACACACACACACACTCACTCACACACACACACTCACCGTCAGGTGTAGCCGTGCGGGACTGGCTCTTGAGCCTCAGAGAGGGCCGGAAGCGGGTGCGGTCGTTGAAGCTCCAGCTCTTTTGCACCTTGGTGGGGCTGCTGGTCGTCTCTGCCCCGGGCACCTCGTTACCCGGGGAACAGCGGCGCTCGTTGACCGACGTCTGCCGACTCTTCATGCTCTGACCACGGGGGCTGGCCATTCGCACGCGCTCCTTGAAACTCAATTTCTGACTGGAGAGGGAGAGAAGGAGAGATGGTCAGTATGCGTTCTCCCGCTGAACAACAGAGGAAAGATGCAGAGCACAGTCACTGGGGTAGCACATCTCCAAAACACATGCTTTCTCCCATTCATTAGACCTCTACCATAGCGATAGGACAGAACACTAGAAAACAACAACTGTGTGTGACCCTTCGCTCTCTAATGCTAACTAGTAGAAACATTTAAATGTGCATTTAACCTGACCAATGGACCGTCTAGCTCATAGTGAAGTGTTAACAGGGGGAAGACATTATTCTCACGAGCTGGATGAACAAACTAAACATGAGTCTGCTTTCTGTAGCTCGTAAGTCCCATACTTAAATGAGACCTGGGGGGGGGCAGGGGTCAGGGAGGGGGGCAGCGGTCCAGAGGGCCTGTACCTCTGACACATCCTAAAGACCTCTGCTGCCATGGCAACAAGACAAGCATGCAAGCCAGCGGACGGATCGTCGGTGGCGTTTGAAAAAGAGCACGGCAGGCAAGAGGAATGGGGAGTCATTGGGCCAATCATCTGAGAGACTGAGCGGGAGAGTTCTGTAAGGACACCGTGTTCTCTTGGAGCGCACGCAAGTCAGCTTATGGGCAATTCTCATGGTTTTTATAGCAGTGATTAGAGAATGAAAGGTAAGTAAGAAGGCCAAGGGTCGTTTGAGGCAGCACGGGGTCATGCAGGGGTTAGGGTTAGTTCAGGCAAGCAACAACAATGTAACAGTGTACCGAAGGAGATTAGCAGGTACCAGCACACATATTTCAAGGTATTGAATGTGAACATCCCAAAGATACATGGCATAACTGTAGAATGCCAAGAAAAGTGGCTAAATTGAGGACTGGTTGGGGGGGGAGTGTAGAGGGGGGGTTGGTCTAAAAGTCAAGGCAGGCCACATTCAACAAGCAGATTACAGCAACCCGACCATATGTGGAGAGTAAGGATGCACATTGCTTTTGGGTGGGGGGGGGGGGGTGATCAGAGGGAGGCGGGGCTTCTCTCATCCTTTCCATGCACTGGGCAGCTAGTCAGGGGCATTCGCACAGATCATGTGACTGAGGCAGAGAGGATGCTGGGGTGGAGGGTGTGGGGTGGTACCTCCTATATTTCCGTGCGTTATACCTTCTGAAGAACCCCCTTTTTCTATGACCCCTACTCGAGCGAAGGATGGAGGGAGACAGACAGAGGAGGAAGGGGTTAATGGGGTAAGGAATGAGCTAAGGCAGCGAGAGAGAAGGCTGTCTTGTCAGAGCTAAAGCAAGATAAGCACGTCATATGTTCTCTATGGGTCTCCTCCACACTTAAGGCGCAAATTTTAAACGTTTAGCAGGGCTTGACCACAAGCTTACGACTATGTAAATACATAGTTATAATCAGAGTAATGACATTGTAGTTTCATACGCAAGCATGCAAGCACACACACACACATGGTGTACAATAGTCTCACCAATCAGTATAAAAATGTCATATTGAGGAGGGAGAGGAAAAAAATTACTTCTAAGATCTATGATTACGGCTCATAATTGCTTTGTGGCCAGCAGTTCCCTCCAAAACATCTTCACAAACGCTCACAAACGACCCTTCATAAAACAGGTGTGTCCAGAACCCTGTAGGTTTTAGAGTTTTCACAAACTTGAGCTTCCACTGTGTTGTATTTTACACTTGCAATACTGAAGCTTGTTAATGCGACATGGGATGAAGGACACTTCAATTACTCCTTTAATTGGTGGAATAAACTTGAGCACATGTAAAGGCTGGATATAATTAGGATTTCATTCACTCAGCTAATTGGGTTTGCCACAACAGAGGTTTATATGAGGCTCATTAAGGCATATGAAACACCATGACTTCGAAGAGTTAATTATAGCCGTTTTGTGTCTCGTGTGTGTGCTCTTGTGAGTATGAAAGCCTTTGACAGTATGCGTTAACCAGTGTGTTTTGTGAGTGTCTTTGAAAGTGGGTTTGCCAGTGTGTGTGTGTGTGTGTGTGTGTGTGTGTGTGTGTGTGTGTGTACATGCGTATGTCTGTGTGTGTCTTCTCTACATCTTCAACTCCAAAAGTCTGCCCTGGCACAGCAAGAAGAACCCAGATGTTGAAGCACTGCAGACCTACTGTATCAACAATAACCTAAACCATAATTAAAGTCACAAATCTATTTGTCTCTCACTTTAGCCCTCCTTCTCTTTTTCCTCCTCTCCCTCTCTCCCTCCATCTCTGTCTGCTGACCCAGACGGGTGTTTGATGAGTTATATAAATACCGTCCCAATGGAAAAAGCACGTCATGGTGCAGACATGGTACAGGCTCCTGTCCGAGCAGTGCGCGCACGCACACACACACGCACCCACACTCACAGACACACACACACAGAAACAAATGATCCAAGCTCCTGTTTGCTTGGAAAGCATCAAGATATACTAGAGAGGGGCACAGAGCCAAAGAAAGAGGGGGAGAGAGAGAGAGAGAGAGAGAGAGAGAGAGAGAGAGAGAGAGAGAGAGAGAGACAGAGCGAAAGAGAGAAAGGAGAGAGAGAGTAAGAGGGAGAAAGGGGAAAGGTGGGGGCACAATAAAGAACATAGAGGTTTCCGAAAAGGTCTCATAGTATTTATGATATGCACTTAACTGCAGTGAACAGGTAAAAGATCAAAATGGATCAAATCCTCATTACGGTTTAGCATTGTTTCCAGTCTCTCAAACGCGAGCTCTAGTAACTTAAGCTTGTGTCCTCTGCGAGTATGAGCACAGCCTCAAATGATCCCACAGGACTACAAATCCTTCCACATCTCATCGGTTATGACTGACTGATCGGTGTTCACTTTTCTCAGCGAGTGTTTGTGAGTGGAGAGAGCTAGTGTACAAACCTGCTCGTCGTCTCCCCCTGTTCTTTCCTTCATGTTAGTGAACGAAGAGAGGAAGACAAAGGCAGAGAGGTCAGTATACCTGTTAACAGACCCGTTGCGTGTTTCAGAGATGACGCAGTACAAAACACACCGTCAGGCAAAACAACAACAAGCGAACCACTACGGTCAAAGCAATCTGCGAGACAAACGGTGAGCTGGTTGTAAGAATGTTAGGGCTGGTTTCAGCTCGTAGGCATGCAAGCGGAGGCCATTCATGCTGCGAGAGGAAAAGCGACAGTTTGTAGGAGAGAGATGAGGGGGCATAGAGACAAGCTGAGAAGCTGGTGTTTCCTGTGCTTGCTTTATTGTTGTATAGTAAAGGTGTTTATGTGTGTGCTTGTGCTTCTGAGCGAGTGCGTGTGTGTGTGTGTGTGTGTGTGTGAGAATGTTAAAGCAGTGGATACACCTAACATTTCCGGGCTCATGTTTCCTGACTGTAAGTACCCAAATTGGACTCAACTGTAGTCTTCAGCCAAGACTTTCTAGAACATTCATTACATGTACTGTAAAATAAAGACTTATCTTAGAACCCATGAATGCCCTGACCTTCGGTTTATGTCAGACTGCAGTGCGGACCGAGGCAGCAATTTATTGAGCCTGAAGCAATAGCTATCCTATTAATGTTATTGGCATTTATGTGGTATTTGAAAAAACAAACATGTGCAGTCTTTTTGGATGTTCTGAAATAAATAGATAAGTTCAAGACGAGACGTGGAGAGAGGAGAGTTTTGGTGAGGCTTCCCAATAAAACAAGAAAAATGTAAACACTTGTTTTAACAATAATTTCAACCGTCTCTACATTCATCTCACAGTGTTATATTTACAAACAACACTGTTTCCCAGAATCTAAAATCCCTGAAGCCCTACCTCATTGTCTGCACAAGCCTGGAAATATTAGACTATATAATGACAGTGAGCTTTTCCATATATATATACACAGTATATGTTGACGCAAAAAGCCCCACAATTCCCAAACTCACAACAAAAGTATGACTCAACTGAAAATACATAAATACTGCAGATGTACCATCCACTAATATAGCACAGAAGAAGAAATGGAAAAACTAGGCATCAGCTACAGGCGCACGAATGAGGAAGACAGGCGAACAGCAGGGCAGAGCAGCGGCCATGACTGTAGTTTGTTACCTACTTTGCAGGACTGCAGGTATGCAACGCCTTCAAATGAGGCTTCCAGGTAGCTATGGAAACCGAGTTCTCATCAGCAGCATAACTACGCCAGACACACTACGTGCAGAGTCGACAAAAGGAACAAAAAGTACAGAGGAACAAGATGGAAAGAGAAGTGGCGAGAGGAACCAAGAAGGAGAAACCCAAACCAAACCAAAACAGAAAACAAGGCAAGGGAGGGAGGGGTGGATTGGGAGAGAGAAGAAAAGGAGGATGGGGTGAGAAATAGAACAGAAAGACAACAAAAGAAAAGAAAGAAAACGGTGATTAGTATAACCGGTCGTTGTTGATGTTTCGAGGCGTCGTGGGGGCGAGGTCTGGAGGGGGGAGGGTGGGGTGGGGGGGGGTCTGGCGTTGGCAGGGAAGGGAAGGGGTAAAGGATACATGCCTGAGGGGGGACAGGGCGCTTTGGTAGTGGCGCCAGGTGGCACTGAGGTAGGGACGGCCACAATCGGTGGTGTAGAGACGCCAAGCTGCCTGGGGTGGGAGGGCAGAGATAGACGCGCACACACACACACATATATACACACACACACATGTACACAAACACGTACAATCACACACGTACACAACAGCGATGGCACATACATGGTGAGGAAGTGGAAGGGTTTATGTGCATAGTCACTCTCAGTCACACATGCGTGCACAATCCCTCAAACAATTCACATAGGTGATTGTTGGGTCCATACTTGGCTCATCTGCAAAGAAAAAAAATTTATTAAGAAAAAAATGATTAGTATAGGACATTCAAGACCACCATTTTCTGCCTAACATGCATCAATGACCATACCGTATCTAGTAGCAAAATTAAGTTCTTAATAGGAAGTATACGTGGACTGGCAGAGCATTTCGTTTGTATAACAACCTGCAACCCATGAAGTGGACACATTTTGCCCCAAATCCACTACTTGTTATGCACAATAAATGAAAAAAAAAGTTTAAAAGCATAGACTAAAGTGTGCCATATATCTTTTTTCCCCACTTCTAAGTGACTATCTCTCAAGAAAAACCTATTATGTCAACACTAAATGAACGCACACAGACATGCACATATGCGTTGTGTTTGTAGAGATTTCATTCGAAAGTAATATTCCTGATCCTGTCCATTTGGTTGAGCTATGGTGCAGCCCTAAATCCACAGTGAGAATACCTTGCATGGAAACAGCTCGTAAATATCAGTGCTTTGTGTTTCCTTTGGACCAGGGATGGGACAGAGAGGCTCAGGCACATTTAGGCATCACTCACACACAAAAAGAAAAACACACATTTGTACACACATACTAAAGCATACGCTTACATACATGCTGTACACAGACACATTCGCACACACACTCACCCTCACACATACGCACACACGACATGAACACAAAGTAGCAGAAGGAGAAGTGGCAAAGTTGATGCAACCGGGTAGCCTTCCTGATAGGGAAAGAAATCTGTTAATCGGTGTGTGTTCGGATCTGTGCGAGATAGCGAATAAGTGTGTGATGGGGCTTGTACTTGAGTGTTTATTTGCATGAGTGTTTGTGGGTGTGTGCTTGTGTGTGTGTGTGTGTGTATCTGTGTACACCAGTATGCGTGTGTGACTGTGTATATACCTGTGCCTATGCATGTGTATCTTGTATCTGTGTGCTTGAATATGTGTGTATGTGTGTGTGTATGTGTGTGTGTGTGTGTGTGTGTGTGAGTGAGTGTGTGAGTGAGTGTGAGTGAGTGAGCACATTTACCTGGATGAGACTGGCAGCTGGGTTTCTTCTCTTCTCAAAGTGTTTCTGTCGGTGTTGCTCCTGCACCTTGAGAGCAAACCCAGAGCCCAGTATGCCCTGCAGACACAACACACAACTACTGACTGTGTGTGCATCTGGGAGTGTGTGCGTATATCTGTGGGTGTGTATGTGTGTGTCTGTCTGGGAGTGTCGATGTGTGTGTCTGTCAGCAGTGCACACAATCAGGGTGCACTGCTGACTGTGTGTGCATCTGTGAGTGTGCATGTGTGAGTGTGCATGTGTGCAAGTGCATAACTGTGAGCATTTGTGTGTGTGTGTGTGTGTGTGTGTGACTCACAGCAGGCAGGGCAAAGAAGGAGATCCCCAGCAGAGCGAAGCCAGCCGACAGCAGGCGACCCGTCCACGTCTGAGGGGTCTTATCCCCATAGCCAATGGTCGTCAAGGTGATCTGGTGTCACAGGTCACATACAGGAGGTGAAAGGTCATATAAAGATCACAGCGGCTTGAAGGACCTGCGGTAGCAGCTGTACTAAACAAGCGCCGGACGGCTGAACAAACGTCGGTCCGCTAGTGGGAGATCCGACAAGAGGTGACGGAGGAGGAGGAGGAGGAGGGAGGGAGGGAGGGAGGAAACACATGGGCGTGTCACACGTGTGAGTGTGTGTGTGTGTGTGGGGGGGATAACGTGAGACGGTGAGTCCGTGACCCTGAGAGACCCCACGTGTGTTTGAGGCCACGGAGAGACAGCGCGCGTGGGACAGTGTGTGTGGGACAGTGTGTGTGGGACAGTGTGTGTGAGGGACCCTTATATTGGCAGTGCTCCGTGATGTGTGTCTGCGGTGTCGTGTTTTGTCCCGTGACCCCCTTTCCTCTCTCCTTCCCTGTCTCCAGTCGCACGTCTAATAGCCTGGTCTCGCCTGACAGCCATGGGAAATTACATCCATCGATTTGGTCAGTCTTCTGCGCCCTGCTATGTCTGATTTGAGGTCTAGGGTGTGTATTGGGTCAGGTAAGCAGTGGTCACCATGTTCAGGGGGGATATTTGATGGCCCAGCCAAGCGTCACCTCACAGCTCTGTCATGTCACTGTGTCGTTAAGGTCTCGTTAGGACACCGTTAATGTCATTTTAAGAGTTATAAACTAGGGGGGAGGGTTCATCCTCAAGGTTTACAAAACGACTCCTCACGTTTTTTTCTCCCCGTGGGTCGTGTTGTGGGCGGCAATCCACAACATATAAATGAGCCTGTGTGTCTCTGCTACTGAATGAGTGTGTGTGTGTGTGTGTGTCTACTTACTGTGCCCCACCAAAGGGCATCTGCATAAGTGGCAAACTCTTTGTTGAACTCCTTCTCCACGAGGTAGACCAAGAATGAGGAGAAGATGAGCACCAGGAACCCTATGTACCAGGCCGTCACCAGCTCCTACAGGAGACACACAAACACGCACCTTATAAGGCAGCAGGACAGGAAAGGCCTGTCAATCTTTCCGTCAAACGCCGACACGTCTTACCTTGCTGTGTGCATAAACTACAGATCCCAGCAGCTTCCAGGTGCCTCCTCTCCTGTCCATGCGCACCATGCGCAGGATCTGCAGGAAACGAAGGCTACGCAGTGCTGAGGTGGCGAAGATGTTACCCTGGCTACCGGCTGATACCACGGCAACGGAAGCGATGAGTACAATAATATCTGGGTAGAACAAGGGAAAAAGTAAGTTATAAATTATAAGAAAATGGGAAAGATCGCTTTTTCTCACACACCAAGTAGTGTTTGGCATTGACAATGCATGAGACAATTTGGGAAGAGCATTACTTTGAATGGGATTTGGGTGCACTGCCCCATTGATGGCTGGGTCAGGGTTGAGATCTAAGACTTTACACTGCGTCTTGGACCGAGACAGAGAGACAGAGAGAGACAGAGACAGACAGACAGAGACAGAGACAGAGAGAGAGAGAGAGAGAGAGAGAGAGAGAGAGAGAGAGAGAGAGACAGAGACAGACAGAGACAGACAGAGAGAGAGAGAGAGAGAGAGAGACACATAGACAGAGAGAGAGACACACATAGACAGAGAGAGAGAGAGAGAGAGACATAGACAGAGACAGACAGACAGACAGACAGACAGACAGACAGACAGACAGACAGACAGAGGTGGGAGATGGGAGATGAAACACAGCGAGAGCGCCGTTCTCCCAGAAGCCTCTTCCTCTGGAGAACCTCAGCAGGGGGTCCCAGCCTCACATTAAACACCAGCAGGGCTGCGAGACAGGGATAATATTGTGCTTCCATCCAAATTCACCCTGATCTCTTTCAGCAAACACATACTTCTCTCTCATATTTCCACTCGTGTTGATTTTGTCTGTCTTTATTGAGAAAAGAAACAGACAGCGATCTCTCTTACTGGAAGCTGAGGGGTTTCTTTCTTTAAGAAACGTATTGATGGCCACTTCATGGCCTCTGTGGTTTGAAAGGCAGCTGCCTGACACACACACACACAGTTCCTGATGCCCCTGACACACAAACACCCACACACACTTACCGATGACACAGAAGGGTTTCCTGGCAAAGCGGAGGCGTCCCTGCCAGCCTCTGTATCGACAGCAACAGCCAGCACTCCAGATCCTGATGATGTACTCCAGCCCAAACACCACGATCATCACAAACTCCTACAACAAACACAAACACAGGCAGGATTTCACACACACACACACACATGCGTGTACACACAGTTCACTCATGGAAGTCTGAGTTAAACTTCTGTGTCAAGCCACAGAAGAATCCT
This sequence comes from Hypomesus nipponensis, assembly GCF_054491055.1. Lineage (NCBI taxonomy): Eukaryota > Metazoa > Chordata > Actinopteri > Osmeriformes > Osmeridae > Hypomesus > Hypomesus nipponensis. The sequence continues at coordinate 11,565,668 of NC_140371.1, read as the reverse complement.
AGGATTCCACATGAAAGGGTGTCAAGGCTATCGTCAAGAAGAAAGACACAGTCAAAAGCCGCCTGAACAAGCTGTCGATACACACTTAACCTCGACCGACCACTCAAGAACCATCAGCAATAATCAAGAAGGTATTTGTGTCGCTGTTATACACAACTTGGTAATTCAGAGAAAACCTTTAATATGAAATTGTGGATTCATTTACACATTCACTGCATTTTGACAGAAATATCAATCACAGAAATACCCCCTTTGCACTATTGAATGGTTATGAGTAATCATTTCTGTTGGCAGTAACTGTTGTAAAAAACGAAAATGGAGACTGTACTGCTGAGTTTTCATTCTCCATAGCTGCTGACAAATAACAAGGGAGCAATTAAAGGGATTAGTATGCATCTGGGCAGAGCATGTCTGTCACAAACACACACACACACCGCTTTGACACAAATAAATCGACATACACACACACACACACACATCTGTTTGCTCACCCAAACTTGGTACAAAACCTTGTTAAGGCAATAACTAGTCTGTAATTCATCAATTATGCAGAGCAGAACACACATTAACATTCACACACACACACACACACACACACACACAAAGACAGACAAGCACACTGCATTCTCACGCACAATCCTAGTCCCTTCTGTCATGGGCACAAACGGAAACAAACGGAGCAGGCATGTGCGAGGCCAACCCATGGGGATGGAGGGGTCCTTACCAGGATGAGCAGACAGTGGGAGGACAACTCAGCCTGGTCTGGGATGGTGGACAGCACTGACAGCACCAAGCAGCCAAACACCAGGATGAACCTGCGTGGGAGAAACACCCATCACAACCCATTCACATATCACGCCACTCAGGGTTAACCTATTGTAACGCACACACACACATAAGCACGCACACACACACACACGTGCCTCCTTCAATGAGGGGTGTGCGTGTCGGCGGGTCATCGCACGGCTCATGGAAACAGACGGAAAAAAGGGGGATGGAAAAGAAGAAGATTCAAATGAATTTGGGCAAGATAGGAGGGAGAGGAGAAAGGCAAGTGAGAAGAGATGGACAATGGAGAAAGAAAGAGAGGGAGAGAGAGAGAGAGAGAGAGAGAGGGGGAGAGAGAGAGAAATATATATAGAGAGAGCTGGCCTCAAATCCCTACACCGTCCCACCCCCCTCCCCCGCTCCTGGCGCCTAACCAGGTCCTTTCCTCCCCTCCTCCCAGAGCCGGTGATTCATAACATCATCTATTTTCCATCGGATTATGGTGAAATATGAAGGTGAGTGAAGCCCCAGCTCCTGGCCCCCGGCCCCTACCTAAGAGGCCCTCTGTCTGGAGGCCCCAGCTCCTGGCCCCGGCCCCTACCTAAGAGGGCTGGAAGGAGGGGGGGGGGGTGAGTTACGGGGTGCTGAGGGCCTACCGGCCCGCCACCATCTGGGTTTGATACTACAGCAGACACTAATAGGCATTTACTGTCAGACGGATGGACGGACGGACAGATGGGCGGAGCGAAGACCACAGATTTACACTCAGCTGCTGCCGCGCCTCTGCCTGACCGCCGCTGGCACGGCAGAAGTTCCTACCGAACTGAGGTCAAACATCAGGGTTTGTGTGCGTGCGTGTGGATGCAAGTGGATGTGTGTGTATGTGGATAGGTGGTAGTGTGCAGGTTTAGTGGCGTGTTAGTGCTGATGTGTGTGTGAGCATTGATGGGTGGATGTGTGGGTGTGGGGTGTGTGTGTATGGTTGTCAGAGCATTATTTCCTTCAGAGTCCGTTTGGTATTTATAGAGCCTTGGGAATCCATTTTGGGGACAGGCCCACACTCACTCAAGAACAGTCTGACAGAGGGCCAGGTCTATATATCTCTGAATGCCCCTGACACCCTCCTCCGTTTCTTTCCTTGGACGATTCTGATAGGTGTAGTTCCCCGGCTACACACACACAGATCCCTTTAGTGGAGGCCAGGTGACAGATGAAGGACAGCCTGGTTAAACACTGATACAAGATACACCTCTCAAGTCAATACATGAAGACCACAATGACAAGTCAGTCCTGGAGGGATGGAGTGATGGAGGGATGGATTGAGTGATGGATGGATGGATTGAGGGATGAAGGAATGCATGAATACTGAGTGGTTTGGTCAGTCTCAAGCTTGTGATGTGACCCAATCTCCAGTCCATTTGCAACGATAACAAGTGGCTCGCAATGCCGATGATTACGTCACAAATAGTGACCTTGGGCTGGATGTTTGAAAGAGAGCCCACTTTTTAAATGAACTAGAGAGAAGTATATTAGAGAGAGAGAGAGAAAGAGAGAGAAAGAGAGAGAAAGAGAGAGAAAGAGAGAGAGAGAGAAAGAGAGAAAGAGAGAGGAGGAAAGAGAGAGAGACATTGAGTGAGAGAGGGCCAGCTGTCTTCCTCTCTTCATGATGTATGCACTGAAGAGCACAGACAAAACCATATACAGCCACAAAGTCCCTCTAACCATAGACTCAGTTAATGGAATGGAACAGCGTGTGTGTGTCTGTGTGTGTGTTTATTTGTTTGAGGGAGTATGACTGTATGCACCTGGGCTGTATATGTGTGTGTGTGTGATTCCTCTAGCTATCACAATTCCAACAATGCTGTTGGAACCATGGGCTACAGGGATCCAATTAACAAAGTGTGTGTGTGAATGTGTGTGTGTGTGTGTGATGGGTGCTATACTATATGTGTTGATAGCCCTGCAACCCTTTATGGTATCTCTTTTGGTCCATATGCTTTGTGACTTAACCACACACAGATTGACGAAAGCACACACACACACACAAAAACATTTTACCATCCTGTTTCATCTGGGCTGTAAATTTCCCAACAGCAGACTCATCCAAGTAGCAGAAGATTTGTGTGTGTGACTACGTTTGCGCGCGTCTGTGCAAGTCAGTGTGTGTGTGTGTGTGTGACGGATCTGCTACGTGAGAGGTCAGTGTTTTCCACACCATGCTGCCTGGTATCATTATCTATTTCCTTCTTTCTTTCTGTGCCAGCCATGCATTCCCCTTCAATCAGACTGAGATGGGAGAGCGAGAGAGAGAGAGAAAGAGAGAGAGAGAGAGAGAGAGAGAGAGAGAGAGAGAGAGAGAGAGAGAGAGAGAGAGAGAGAGAGAGAGAGAGAGAGAGAGAGAATAATGAAGTGTATATACATAAAAGTCCAGGCTCCACGTACAGCAGCCTTACCTTACCTAAGCCCAAGGTAGCTCCCACAGATACCAGCTAATCTTTTCTGTTCATACTCAAATGTTAATACAAACACAACATGGAGCAGCTCTGAGGAGATGTACGCACACAGACAGGCACCCACTCCAACAGACACAAGCTCACACAATAACATATATCTAGTAGGTATATAAAGGTTTAATAAAGGTTTCATGATTTGTTATTGTACTGTATGTGTTGTATGTTCTTGCAAGTGTCAAACAAGTAAATTGTTTCTCAGCTCTCAGTCCACTAAATTGAACTGAAATTGAATTGAGCGAGAAGAATAAGAAAGAGAATGAGAGAGACCGAGAGAGAGAGACAGTCAGCGAGACAGAGAGAGAGAGAGAGAGAGAGAGAGAGAAGAGACAGAGAAGCGCGAGAGCAGTAGGAGAAATGATAGATAGAGCCCGGAGGTGCAACAAAGAGCAAAGAAGAAAGAAGAGAGAGATGGTGGAGGAGGAGAGCGAGAGACACAGACAGCCAGCGTCCATGCCAAGAGTCTATTAGCTAATCCCCGTATTTACAGAGTGTAGTGAAGTATCTTCCTCGCTGATGGGGGCGATAAAACACCAGGTTTTATTTCTAAGCAACTACTTCACCAAACAGTCGGGGGGGGGGGGGGGGGGCTGAGTGGGGGTCAAGGCTACTACGCCAAACGCTGTGTGCTCACGCAGTGACGCCCTCCCCCGTTGTCATCTTAGAGGTCAAACTGAACATTAAACAAGACAGAATGTACAGTGAGGAGTATTTGGCGTACGACACAGCGGCCAATTTCCACGAGGATGAGTCACAGAAGTGGCACATCCTCTTAAGGCATGCGTGTGTGCGTGTGACGCGTGTGTGTATGTGCGAGTGTGTGGAAATGGAGAAAAGAAAAGACTATAGAAAGCCCCAGTGTTTAATAGACTAATAGACTGTAATAGAAAGTAGTACGGAGGAGAGCCAAAGGCTGACTGCCTTGACAACGTATAAACACTCATGCGCCAATATATGCACGTATGTACACACTTGTACACGAACACATGCACTAGCATATGCAGAGTGGGGCCCACTAGATTCTCATCAGTGGCCCCTCAGGCCGTGGGTCCGCTGCAAGACTCTTGTTCAGCACAGCGCTGTCAAGCAGATGTCAGGGTGTTTGAGAGGGGGGGAGCAAAAGAGAGAAGAAGTATAGAGATAGGGAAAGAGAGCAAGAGTGAATGTGACAGAGAGAGAGAGAAAGATAGAGCACCAAGTTAAGTGTGTATCATATCATCAGCCTGTGTTTTCATTGAAAGAGAGAGAGAGAGGGAGTGTGAAAGTGTGTGTGATCTCAAAGTCAGTGCTCAAGTTTACTCAAGCAGTTTACCCAAGATCCTTTTGAGTTTGTCCAGAAGCCCCCCTCCTATCAAAAAACTTCCAAAAAGAATTTCCCTCAACACACTGACTTGTTTGACATTACACAGTAGTCAGTACAGACAGACACAAAGGGCAAGGAGGAAATTAAACACTAGCGTAATCTCTCCTATAAAACCGCACTCTAAAAGCTAGGGTTATCTGCCATTTAGTAAACTCTTTCCTGACAGTCTAAACTACTGAGACATATTATACCATTCCTAATCCTATTCCTAGAGTATATATTGCAAGCTCTGACTCGGCATTTAACAACTGTACAGCCTGGGAATCCATGGGGCATACTGTGAAGGAATGATTAATGCTACTCAATAATGCCTTTGTGGTTCTTTGCTATGTACAGATACATCATTAACACCTGAGGGAGAAATTATGTAATTAACATAATATACAGCAAGTTTTATTATGTCAAAACAGACCCTGAAAAAAACTTTAAAGGTGCTGTAAAGCAAATTCCATGATTTGCTTCTCTGTACATTATGTGAAATGAGTTGCTGAAAGCATGCGCAAAGCCCTAAAACTTTGTCGCTCTGAAATGTGGAGTTAGACCGTTGAACAGTTTCTCACCCGTTTTCAGCTCAGGTTTGTATAGGCGGGACAAAACCCAACCTATCTACATCACAGTCACCTATCTACGTCAGATCACTGACGGTTTATATAACCTGCATTCTGTTACTCAGCTGGTACGATGCAAAGACAAAGTAATGAACACATAAAACACTCAAAGACTGCAGGTAGTTCTGTTCTGATATTGCAATTGATTTAGCCAGTTGTTGCTATTGTTGCTAAATTCAATACATCTGAGGGGGGGGGAGCTTCAGCTCCTTCAGGCGACACGTCCCCCAATATCAAGCAGAGAAGACTGCTGATTTTCTCACAATTTCAAAGCCAAATTAACATACTTGTCGGTGTGTTTTTTCATTCAAATTTGGATGGGTAGTTAACGACACATTCTTCTGTGGTGTGAGAACTTAAAACTCATTTTCAGTTCTGCTTTACAGCCACTTTAAGTTTGATTCCATTCTGCAAGAACAAAAAAGATTTTGTGTGAAAGTGTGAGTCCGATGCCTCAGTTTTGACGCAAAATATATTTTGTATAACACAGGCTTCTAATTGGTTTGGCACAGGTTAGAGATACAGGCTTCAACGTTTAAACGTGCAAAGGAGAAAAATGAAGGGAATACCATTTAGAGCCATAATACACTTCGGATGGCAGTGGAGGGATTGTCATTAACAAGGCACTTTCTGTTCTCTGGTCTGTCAAGTCTTTCTTCCGGAGGACAGAGACACAAGTGAGATACGAAACAGACTGCAGAGTTTTGTTGTGGGAGGGGCAGGGGGTTATCTATACTCTTGTGACTGATAGTGTGTGTGTGTGTACTGGCTATTAGGTATTCTGTAAGGACCAGAAGTCTTTTGGGCAAATTGAACTTGTGAGGAAAATGTCTTGATCCCGTGTAATGTGCTATTTCTTGGGGGGGGGGGGGGGGGGGTTAAGGGTTAAGGGTAGGGTTTAGGGGTTAGGAAAAACAGCATTTTAAATTCCCAACAACAATAACCATCTGTTTCTCGACACCCTCCCCAAACACACGGAAAGATGTTATCAAACACTATAGCCTCACTGGTGATCTGCTAGATTTTAGGGTGGGAGATAAAATGGCTCGATTAAAAAAAAAGAGAGAGAGAGAAAGAGAGAGAAAGAGAAGGGGAGATGGGGTGAGGATGGACTACAGAGGTAACAGAGGTAGCGTATTTATCTCTAGCCTGCAGGCTGACGGTGTCCTACTTTCTTTAACAGGGAAATATGAATCTCTTCATCCCTCCTCCTTGCCCTTAATATGTTTTTTCTTGTTCGTTGTCTCTCTTTGTCTCCCTCTATCCAGCGCCCCTCTCTGTCTCCCTGCTCAACCTCTACCCCTAATTTTATCATGGATATCATATATATATATATATATATATATGATATAAAGACCCTCTATCCTGCATCTGAATCTTCTTTACATAACCCACAACACAGGTGAATGTGTACTGGGGTTGTTGCACTAAAGTACTAAAGGCAAGCGTTTTTAGATGTTTCAAAAGCAGAAATGAAGAGATGCTGTCGACATCGTGCCAGCACCCCATGTCCGCTCATCCTTTTCGTGTTGTGTGACAACTCCATTCCCGAAGGTAACGTTCGACCGACACATTTCTCAATGAGAACAATGTTTCACGAGGAATGCAGTGATTGCTCGTGCAGGCCCTGTGGGTGCGTACAGGCACTACGCTTGCACACGCCACCAAACACACACTCGTATTTCCCTGTGTGTGTGATCCCACTGGTGGTGGACATCCTTGCGAGAGATCGAGAGGGTTTGGAGTGTTCCAGTAATCGCCAGCTCCCCTCTCCCTGGCAGACTGACAGACAGATGAGCCCGACAGCTCCGTGGTTAGGCAGCGCTCTTCTGCCGGCCCCCTGGAGAGGTCGGAGACGGGGTACGAGAATGACCCATGATGAGGTGGCCTCAGGCCCCACTCGCTCATGAGGGGGGTTTTGCAACTTGTTGAAAAAAGTATTCTTTCTCTCGTGATACAGAAGTACATTGCATGGTGTCGTAATCAAAATGTAGTATTGTAGAAATAGTATATCAGTCATGGGTTTTGGATATCAATAAGACTGACAACAACCTGATATTACATGAGAGAGGTAAGAGCATCGGAAACTGCCAACCTGCTGACGCCAGGTCTGCGTTTGCAAAATAAATGGCAGGGATGGACCATAAACAAGTGAAAATGTAGCGCTTCTTATCCTGAGTGGGCATGAAAGGGGTTCCTCTTCTCTATATATCTGAGGCTATATTGGCTGCTCAGTAAAATATGTGGTGGATGGTAGTGCTGACTGGAGTTTCTGGTCGCCTGGCCCTTTGGTCAGTATTGAACAGTGGCGTACACGAATGAACTTGCTCATCAATGCACACATACACATACATGAGCTGTAAACAGACTATGACGTTGTCTAACCATAGACCAAGTAATGAAACTGTAATCAGCCCAGGAATAGAATAGAACCAAACCAAACCAAACAGAACTTAACTAGTCAGCCAGCTTGTCTACAGCTGCCATCGAAAAACACTTAGCCAAAAATTCCTGCTCCAGGAAACATCAAACCAACTACATATATTGTATAATGTATGCATTCCGTCAGCCGTATAACTAGGAATTTTCTGAATGTTCCAATCAGCCATGCTCTGAACTCCCAGTTAGGGGAAAACTAACAGCAGGGACACTCACTGGCCTATTGTCCTGGTTCAGTATAAATAGTTGGGTGAAATGTGGCTCATGCTTTCTAAAGACACCACTTGAGGACACGTAAACACAGATGAGAACCTCTGGCACTGAACCTTGTGATTTGAGTGTGAGCTTTGATTGGTGTGAGAAGGGGATATTGAGTGTGTGTATATTCAGGGGGAAAAGGGGAATGTAGCGTGGGTGATCTGGGGACTGATGGTGTGTGTTTGTCTTTGTCTGTGGACCCTTGCACATACTCTGTATCTATGTATGTGTGTGTGTGTGCTTGTGTGTGTGTGTGTGTGTATGTGTGTGTCTGTTGGTTTGTGTGTCTGAATGGTGAAGTCCTCCATTGTCATTCTTACACACACACACACACACACCGGGAGGTAGAACTACAGGCCTTGATCAAAAACATTTTTGGCTGGAGTGGGTCTCCTTTGATGGCTGTGGCTGGCCGAGACACATGCAGCCCTATCACAGCACAAACATTATTCCAGCTGATTACTGCCTGATTCCCATCAATATCAGTTCAGTCAGCTCTGGTGCTGATTAACAGGACCAGGATCTGGCTCTCGTTCACATTCTGTGCGTGCGTGTGTTTGCGTGTGTGAGAGAGTGGACTTGATTATAAACGTGAAGTCAGCAATGATGAGGCCGATGTCAATTATCACATTTCAGGAGGTAGGGGAGATGAGAGGAGGGTAGGGGACAGGAGAGGAGGGATGATAAGAGAACAACAGTTGGCTCCATGTGTGCGCACACACACACACACAGGAGCTATGTAGAAAAGATCTGGGTGGCTACAGTACATGCCTTTACACTTGCGTAGAACTTAAGCTGTGCCCAGCTGTTGCAGACTGACAGGCCTGCAGCCAACAGAGGGAGAAAGTGTGTGTTGGTGGGTGTGTGGGTATGAGTGTTGGTGTTTGTGTGTGTGAGTGTGTATTTGTGTGTGTGGGTGTATGCACAGAACTATACTGTTTCCTGAGGACTCAAACTTAGCTGCCTTCCACAAGATCTCATCGACTCAGCGTCTTTTCTGATGAACGATGTATCTCCCCCCATGACCCCCATTTGGATGACACATCAAGGTGATGTTGAGGGTGGCGACCCAAACCACCTACGTACGTTTAGGCCACACCCATGGCTCATTAAAAGGAAGTTTAGTGTCAGACCACAACGACAACGCGGGAACACAACTAATGAGAGCAGCACTTCATGATGTCACCCTGCTTTCACAGCAGAATTAAGATCTCGTAAAGAAAGACTCACACTGTGTCTAGGATGAATGCACAGCAGACAACTGTGTGTGTGTGTGTGTGCGTGTGTGTGAGAGAGAGAGAGTGTGCGTGTGTGTGTGAGTATGTGTGTGTGTGTCTGATCCACAACCCAATGATACAGCTCCTTCCTCATGCCTAATTGATAGCTTCTTCTATAAATACACGGTCATAGTTTCAACCTAATCCTGCCTACCTGTGCGTCGGTTTCTGCTCCAGTACTCAGAAATCTGCTGACACACACACACCTAGAGCTGCAAATCCATCTCACACACACCCTTCACTGCACACCTCCAGTAGAAGAGTCTGTACACTTATGCAACATTGTAGTAGTCCCGGGGCACATGTAAGTAAGACTGTATAATATGATAACACACACTGTTAACCGTCCAAAAAGTGGATTTACACACCCTTTGAATAAACGTCTGGGGAAAAAAAACTTTTCAAAGGTGCCTCCCCTCATCATGTGTACATCCTCCGCCGAGATGGGCTCCCGTCAAATCCACGGACACTTGGAGCACACTCCTACAAAACAAACACACTGGTCTTCGATCGGCAGACGGTAGGGTCCCATATAGAACACTGAACCCAAACATTCACACACACTCACTCACACACACACTCACACACTTAGTTCCAATCGCACTCACTCGGCAAAACCTTCCGATCCGGAACAATACAGAACACCCCCGCCAACGTCAAGTCTGCATGTCTGTGCCTTTTCGCCCCCCCATTAAAACAAGCCAAGCAAAGCAGACAAGTGTTACATTAACATATTCATCCAACAGTAGAAATATAAGAGCTAATGGTCCACGTCTGACCTGTACTTCAATACTGTCACATCAGTGGAATAATCATTGGAACGACATAATTGAAGCAATTTCCTAAAAACCTGTATCATCAAAACCTGTATGAATATTTAACACAACGTGTCTATTTGTGTGTGTGTTTGTGTGTGTGTGGGTGGGGGTACTTTTGCTTGAAATGACTGTTTTAAAGTCCATGGTTCAGAGCGCTACAGAGCGTTATAGTTTCAGATGTCACTTCACCTGAACATTTACGCTCTGATCATAATTACGCAGAAAATGTCCCCGGCCTTTCTTAAAACTGTACAGAGTGAAGCAAAGTGCAGGGAGGGTTGGGGGAGGGGGAAGCAGGAGAAGAGATAGATCTCAAGGGGTTGTGTATGGGGCCTTTTGTCTTGTGTCATAGTGTGCAGAGAGATTTTCCGTCCATTAGTATGGCTGCGCTCCCGGCCGCGCGTACGCACATAGACACACACACACGCAGATCCACGCACATACACAAGAGGTTATGCACAGACAGTTTTAATGAAATTTTCCACGACTGCACTTAGCTGTTGTTCATAACCACTGTGGCCATGAAAGGAGGGCATCAGTGTGTGTGTGTGTGTGTGTGTGTGTGTGTTTGGCGGAGGGATGGGGAGAAATAAATTAAATTATATACATTTACATTTAGTCATTTAGCAAACGCTCTTATCCAGAGCGACTTACAGTTAGTACAGGGACATTTTCCCCGAGGCAAGTAGGGTAAAGTGCCTTGCCCAAGGACACTTCATTTGTGGATTAATAGCCCGATTCCCTAACCTCTGCCATCTGACCCCCCATATACATACAATGTAATTGACCAGTAGAAGTACTGAGTTGATGTCAAAGTAGATCCTAACCACAGGTTATATGATGACATTGATGGTGTATGTTGAGTTGTTGATGTGCAATGTGTTCATTCATCCTTCAGCTAGATAACCTCTTTACAATGTCCTTGAGTGGAGGAATTCTTAATAAACAACTCTCAACTCAATTCTGTTGTTTGTAGCTTTGAGTAATATTATGAAACGTAATAAAAACTGAAAATAATAAAACAATAGTGTATTATGTGACAGCAGTCTGTTGGATCATTACTTGTTGGCCATCTGGCTACACTTCTATGATAAACGTTTACCTGTCAAAAGTAGGGTAAAGTTACACAGGCCAAGATTGAAAAAGTGTGCAGTTAATGTGTGTGTTTGATCTTAAGAACCTTGACATGCAGTAGTTCTGTTGTGGAAAGTGACAGTAGCACTACGTAATGGAATCTTTGTAAGTCTCGTGTCTGGCTTACAAGCTGTGTCTCATTGTTTCACACACACACACATACGCACACACACACACACACACACATACACACACTGTCTATAAACTCTTGTGTGGCTTTGAGTCTGGACGTCTGGACAAAATCATTCACTGTAACAGGATTCAATCTCTCTCTCTCTCACACACACACACACATACACACACATACACACACATACACACAAACACACACACACACACACACAATGGGGTAGTCAATAATAAACACTGTATAATGCTGAAAGCCTTGTCAGGCGTGTGAACACTGTCATTATACAGGGGTGAAAGGCACAACAGTGGCTAATGCACTGACGTTAGGAGGATGACCTCTCTCTCTCTCTCTCACACACACCGACACACACAGAGTTCCTTAGGTCTAACCAGTCATCTGACAACAGCCCCTCCTCCTCCAACCACTGTGAACGTCCAATGGCATTTTCGCACTTGTGGTGCGACAAGTCCAAAAGGAGCACACGTGTTCTATAACACTAAATCATTAGCTCGAAATAACCAGAGGAACGCCACAGAAGCACACAACTGTCCATCATTAACTCATGAGGGCTTAAAGCAACACTCGGTACATTATCCTGATCATGTTCCCCGCTCATAGGCCATCCTACTGTACTTCAATACTGTCACATCAGTGGAATAATCATTGGAACGACATCATTGAAGCAATTTCCTAAAAACCTGTATCATAACCGTCACACCTTGGAAAGCCCATAAAACCCTAATGAATTGTAGATAATTAAGCATGACACAAAGGACAATCGTCATTCAAATGAAAAAGACATGAAAGAGGAAAATGAACATTTGTTAAGCTTGTGTGTGTAACGGTGCGGAGGGGTGCGAATGGAGCGGACAGTTGAACTTTACTGGTCCAGTCTAGGCCTGACTGGTCTGGTCATACTGTAGCACCAGGAAGTGTGAGTCCAGGTCATCCGGAACGATGCATGTGTTAATGGTTACCTGAGAGTGCTTCATGGCCTGTTTGTGAGTCTGGATCTTTACCTGCTGATTCCTTCCATAAGAACTTCTACCTATTTGTCCCTCTCTCCCTTCTCCTTCCCTCCCTACATACGAGTCAACCAGCCGGACAGCCAGCCATCCAGTCCACCTTCCTGTCTGTCTGTTTCTCCGGTGTATGTGGAGGAGTGGGGGGGTCGGGGTGGGTTGACGAGGTGTGTATGTGTTTATGTGTATGTGTGCGTTTGTGCGTATGAGTGTATGTGTGTGACAGAGAGAGAGAGCGAAAGCGTGAAAGAGATTAGAATGGAAAAGGAAATGCGTGTTTATCTGCCTTCAGAATGAGGGTACATGTGACTGTATAGTCAGCGATTTGGAGACTGTCAGCTCTGCAGCGTAAACAGCCAACAGGACCTCTCCTTTAACCAAAGCTCAGCGTCCTTAATTGCCCAATTGTGTAATGTCTGCTGACTAACTGCCTATGTATCACTTTGAATTGGCAGTTCTGCATCAGGTAATTGAGGAACAAAAAAAGAATGCCTTCTTTTTTTTTATTACACCAACCCCCTCCGACTCAACCCCCCCCTCCCCGCCCCCCACCCCGACCTCCCCATGGCTCCTGTCTGTCAGACTGGTGAATGATGCTGCTTGACCTCTCTCTCTGTAGCCCCCACCCCCGGGCTCTGTTTCTCGGGAGCCCACACCAGCAGAGCCCGGTGTGGTGGATAGCTTACCCCGGCCGACCGCATCTGGAATGTGTTCCCACTTTTCACCCCCACTTTCATGGAATTCCCATCAGCGAGGCCCCATCCAGCTCCACCAGAACACCGGTGCTTTCACCTCCTGCTCTAAAGAGCCCCTGGAGAGAGAGTCTGGCCTTAAAGAGGGCAAACGCGACGGTTTGCCCTCACAGTCAGTTACTAGCCCGTCTCCCGCTTTGGGGTTATGCCCCTCTTTACCAGCCAACAGAGACAAGTGAAAATCTGCAAGGTAACCTGAGATGAAGGGGCCACTTAGGTTGCCAGGTTAGAGCTGGGCCATTCCTCCAGGTGCTTGTAACCTGCAAAGGTTAAAGGTGAAAGTACGCCGTGCAAGTCAACATGACTGAGGAGATGGGACAGAGGAAAGTCCACCATTTTGTTTCTTCAACATAGTGTGCCACCCAACAGTAAACGAGGGGTTATTTTCCATAATGAGCTGTTACTGAACCATAAATGATTAAGTACATGGACATGAAGTGTACCGTAAACAGCTGTTACCCCGCCGCAAAACAGTTTGCAGCCATGTACAAGTTATTGTTCGCACTCACTTTAGAACTCTTTTAAAGACCGTAGTAGGACGGTGCAAACAACCTATGTGTTGGATAATGGCCGCCGAAGGCAGTAGAGGACAGAGCGGAAGGCTTTGGACGGCAAATCAGCACAACAGCAGGGGGCATGACTTTAAATTATAACTATACAGTATATAATCTCAATTAGGCTAGGTGCTAGATCCAGTTTTCTGAGTGGCACCTTAGAATATCATCCGTAAGTGTACAGATTATGGACAGTATGCCTCTAATTTGTAACTGTTATTAGCACAAGCTAGCTAACAATGTACTTTTTACCCAACCCCAAATGAAAAATCACTACATAAAAGACACACATTAAAGGCAGGGTAGGCAATGTTGTTGAGATGACTTGCATGTCATTTTTGCAGAAAGTAACTTTGTCTCGATAGCAACCAATATATCTAAAGGTTTGATGGTTATATGAAATCATTCCAACAAGGGCGTCACAATACTGTAATAAACACGACCAATGTGTAGTGATTGGACGGGCTACCTGTCCGTCTACCTACCCACCTGCACACACTCCGCCCCTGCACTCAATGCGCATGACTTTAGTTTTGTGGGAGTGGTTTTGAGTGGGGTGGGATGTTTTGGTTTGAATTGTGTCAAACATAAGGTAAATAGCAAGCTTCGCAAAACTTGCCTACTCTGCCTTTAATGGTTTGATTTGAGAAACCACAATGCCAAGCAGGTATGAATATATGAAAATGCGTCACAAAAAAGGCTGAGAGCTGAGAGGAAGTTGCTTCAAATGCCAACAAAGCAGTGGCTCAAAACAGTTGTCAGTCTCTAGGGCCGGGCTGTGACTTTTTTAATGACTGTGGAGTTGCACTGCCGTGAGACATGTGGATGGGTATCTGTTTTCAAACATGCTCGATTAAGCTTTTTTGAAGTTTGGCTTGCTTAGTTCTTTAGTCTGCATGTCTGTCTGACTAAGTCTGTCTTAGTTTGTATTCCACCGTTTTGTCTTTACGGGGCCTCGTTGAACTCTGACTAACCCCTCGGGATAGGCAAAGGATAAACACAAAGCTTCATCCTGTCAACACAACTGTTTGTTTTTGTCTTTTTCGGCAGATTTGGCCCATTAACTTTAATAGCCACCGCCAAGTGAAGTAGGGAGTCAGGCAAGGAAGTCTGTCAGAGAAAGTGAGGTTGTATAATGGGTGTGTAGACACTATTATCTGTGACTTCACTTACTACTGTATCTCCAAAATAGGTTTGAAATTGTGGTCCCAAACATTTGTCCCAAATAAATTTAAGCCTAAATTTGTATCCTGCAGTCTTTATCAGGTTTGCTGTGGTAAGGGATATATCTTCTGCATGATGTAATAAATAGCATGAACATGTTCCATTCGCAATGCAAACTTATCGGAAATATTCTTCATTTATTCCTAAAAGTCTGTGTGTAAGGTTGTCAAAATTGAATCACAGTTTGGATTGCTAAGTCAGTGGGTCACAACCTCATAGGTCTAGGCTACTAAGTCAGTGAGTCACAACCTCATGGGACTGGGCAACTAAGTCAGTGAGTCACAACCTCATGGGACTAGGCTACTAAGTCAGTGAGTCACAACCTCATGGGTCTAGCTTACTAAGTCAGTGAGTTACAACCTCATGGGTCTATCTTACTAAGTCAGTGAGTCACAACCTCATGGGTCTAGCTTACTAAGTCAGTGAGTTACAACCTCATGGGTCTAGCTTACTAAGTCAGTGAGTTACAACCTCATGGGTCTAGCTTACTAAGTCAGTGAGTTACAACCTCATGGGTCTAGCTTACTAAGTCAGAGGGTGAGTCACCATGTGAGGCAGCACACACTCAACACACTGCTTGTGTTTTGGCTACTCTTACTTTTAAAACTGTACTTCTTACTTTCTTGCTATACTGAAATAGAAAAAAAAGGAAAAAAGTACAATGCTACTGAACTACCCAAAAGTGTGCTTCGGTATCTATTTGAAGAATGAATTTTAGCAAGCATTGATAATGTATGGTTGGGATGCTGTGGATGTGATTTGATAGGCCCTGAAGCAGAATTGTTAGTGGGGGGGGGAAGTGCAAATGGAAGAGTGAAGATGTGGAGTTGATTGTTGTGGTAAGATCCAATCTAAAGTGTAGATATATTTGAGTTGGTGGTTCCAGGGTGTTCAGATTGTGGGACTCTTTACCTCCATTCACTGTGGACTGTCTCTTATACAACTTTCAGTCTAGTCGAGTCACTTCATCTTAACATCTATCCTCTGATCATTAACATGCAAAAATGCCCCTGGCCTTTCTTATAACTGTACAGAGTAAAACAAACTCCTACAGCACCGTCGTTACTGCTGAAGAGGACTGTGTTACGTGGATGCCACTTACCCATGCCAATCATCCTTCACCTGGACATGTGGATTTTCTTCTCTATGTATGTGATGGCGGTTTGACATTAAATCATTTTGTAACTTCATTTTACATTAAGGTTAGAATAATAAAGGTTTACATCAACATTGCAACTACAAAGCAATACCTATAATAACAACATTGTAGTTACATAGAAAATGCTATGCAGTTACACGTCATTACAGTTTAGCAGTACAAGTACAAGGCACTATATAACTTGATATGGGGGAGGTTAGGCTTTCTAAGTTTTGGTTACACAACCTTCAACTGCACCACATCTACTTACATCCTTTCCCATCCTATGCCTTCTTACACTTTAGTTAGTTAATACCGCAGTTAACTCCATGTAACTTCATAGAAATTCCTATGCACCTACAATGTATTACAATATGCATTGCAATCTAGTCATGTGATAATGTACCCTTAATGTTAAGTGTTAACGACACTTGCTCTCTCTCCTTCATATCACCTAATACCCTCTTCTCTGGTCTCGATCTCTCTTTTTCCTTCTCTCTCTCTTTTGGTACGCAGTGTGTTAAAAGTAGGTTGTTTGGTCCTCCAATAGCCTCTTTGTGTTTCAGGGGCTTGACAAGGTTATTCTAAGCTCCCTGCTGAATGGAGTTAAATGTCATGCTGAAAACAAGAAGGCGATTTCCTGCCAACCACTGTAAAGAACGATGAGCAGAAGGTGCTTTGTGTTTAAGAGCAAGCTGTCTGGAAGTGTGGTCAACACAATCGTTATCTGTTTGGTCATTGTCACTGTTCTTCAACAGCATTATCATCAGCATTATTATTGTCTTCTTTCTCAACCTCGCTGTGAATGTCATTGGGATCCTCATCATCATCCTCATCAACTTCTTTCATATCCCAATTATCCTCATGGAAAAAATGACCAAAAAGCCTCAACAGACGAAAGCTCCACACCCTAAATCTACCGTAGCAGAAAACCCATCTCAAGTGACAAGAAAGCCAAGGGGTCCTTCAGTCCTTGTGGTAAACAACCAGCTGACCCTCATGACTCATACCAAATGAATGTGTTCTCCTCTATGAGTCTTAAAGGCCAGCACAGACGGGGGGATACAGGGGGCTGTCAAATGGTATACCTGGCAACCGAAAGGTCTTTGCCTTAGATGGCCTAAGGAGTCAGGTGGTTTGGGGTATTTGGTCATCCAACTGTTGGACAGAAGGACTGTAGAAGAGAGCCATTGAAGACCACATAGCTACTTGGTTAGTCAACAGCATTATGAATAGCTTTATGGTTAATGCCAGATAATGTATTGCGAGGAAGTCCCTGTATAGCCTCAGAGACTTTCTGTGCCAGATATGTACAAAGTTACTAACCCGGAAGACAGTCTTCCACTCTGCAGCTGTTCAAAGACCTCACCCATCACAGAGACTACATGTGACCTCTGACTCTCTTTCTCTCTCTCTCTCTCTCTCTCTCTCTCTCTCTCTCTCTCTCTCTCTCTCTCTCTCTCTCTCTCTCTCTCGCTCTCGCTCTCTCTCTCTCTGTCTCTCTCTCTCTCTCTCTCTCTCTCTCTCTCTCTACATGCACAAAAAGTACGCTATAGATGACCAAAACAAGTGATTCAATTCCATGTACTTTCTTTTTGTCTCTTGCTCTCTCTTGTTCACTCACGCCATTTCTGTCTGTCTCATTTTTTGGAAACACCCCCCCCCACCCCCACACACCCCCACAGCCGCACTTGCAAAGTAAACGGGTGATCTCCCAATGGGCCATGTATTATAACCCTGTAAAGGCCTTTGCTCTCTAAAAGGTGCTTTTCATTCCGCTCGGTAAAATGAAAGAGCTCTCCTCCAGGAATCCATTTCAATATTTCAACAGCTATTACATTAGAGCACACAGACACACACACACACACACACACATAAACACACACACGCAAACAGACACACTTAGATCACATGAATGCACCATAACACAATAGAGGACTTCTAAATGACTCACTCTCACACACACATCCACATAGATCACATGTGAACACACAATCACACAATAGATAACGTAAAGACCCATTAATACAAGCACACACACAAACACACACATTGTGTAGTGAGTAAACCCATATCCACCAAATCACTCAGGCCACTGACAGTAACCTCAGACAGTTGAGTCAACACTTTCTCATGATGAACAGAACAAAAAAGAGATGGGGGGGGAACATGGTTCAGACAGGAGTGTTTCCTTCCCTTTCCAGCTGCTCTCACACGTATTCATCAGCTTGGTAATTAGCTCATTAATCAACTCACACAATAGCCCCTAACGTCGTTAGACTCTCACCCTCTCTCTCTCTCTCTCTCTCTCTCTCTCTCTCTCTCTCTTTCTCTCTCTCTCCCTCCCTCTCCCCCTCTCTCTCTCTCTCTCTCTCTCTCTCTTCTCACCCAAAACACAGCCTTCTTCTCACCACATTGCTGTCTCCCTCCCTTCCCCCTCTCCTGTCCCTTATAAGGATGGTTGTCAACCTGCCCCCACCTCTCATATGCTTAAATCTGGAGTTGCTCGACAGGGTCTCAACTTGATGGCTCTCACACCTCATTGTGTAACTTATTGTAGCATTGCTTGTCATATGTTGATAAGTATGGGTCAATATTTGGTTGTTCTTGTGTATAAAAGGAATGGTGAAGCATTGTTCTGTGGATTCTTGATCTGAGACCTTCTCCTCAGCTCTAGCTTGTCCTTGTACTCCTTCACATCTTGCTTTCTATCTCTGGTTTACAATAATCATGGTAGCGTAGGTAAGAGTTAACCTTCATTTTGTAACATGTTTGCCTTCTAATTGATTTCATTAATATGCAATGTTATGAAATATTTATTTTATTTTACCTTACTTTGACCACTCTTGCTCTGATTTAACCCATAGAGTCAAATAACTGTGACTCCATTGGTATTGTCATTATTTGGTTCATGTTAGTACACTGTTTAGTTTCCCATCTTCCTTTAAACCATTGGGGAATTAGCTTTGGTTGTAGGCCAACATTGAAACCCCTACACCCTGTTCCCCCTCCTCTCCTCTCTCATCTACCTTCCTCTACTCCCCTCTTCTAGCTATTTTCCCATCCACTCCTCTCCTTTCCATGTTCCCCCCTCTCCTTCCCCCACATCCTCTCCTCTGCTCTCTTCTCTCTCTTCTCTCACCTCTCTCTCCTTACTCCTACATTGGGGGTTCCCCACCATGTATATACAGTTTTGTCTTCTTCTTGAGTTCCCAGTCTGAAACCAGGGTTGGGTGTGCCAATCAGATTCAATAGGGGTCTGTGCTCAGTGCCATGTGGATGTGAATATGTGTGTGTGTGTGTGTGTGTCGCCACTGAAACGGCACTTTCAGGTGCTGACATGGTTGTTTGTCTGTGCCTGTCTGTTTTGTCTCATCACCGGGGTATGGTTACACACCATTAGTTCATGTCTGCTTGAACCCTTTGCCACACTCCACAGAACAAAACACACCACACGTCCATGGTAACCAAAAAACACGCACATACACAAACACAGTCTCTTTGGAGTGCATACACACAGACACACAAATACACGCGCACACACACTCAATGTCAAATTAACATACCAAATTCCCCTCTCTCCCTCCCTCCCTCACTCACACACACTCATACACACTTAAGCACACTCACTGTTGCCAGGACTAATAGTCTATCATATCTTTTCCATTTCAGAAGACAAGCAACGCAAGACAACACAAAAAATGGCCTCAAATATTTCTTGATTTTCGTCTTATATCTCTCCCTTAATCTTTGCATTTCTTCCTTTCACCTGTCCTTCTATCTCAAAGCCACTCTTTCTCTCTTTTGGCACAATACATCCCTCTGTCTCACCATTCCTCCCTCACTGTCTTTCTCCATCCCTGAGTCACAGTTTCTCAGGCCCCATAGCCCTCTGGGTAATTTTATATGACAGGTCCCGTCTGAAAAGCTGATATGAGGATTAGACTTCTCATCCCTACGGTAACGTCCTGCGGCCACACCACAAAGACCCTAAAGCCTGCCCATTCATTCTGGATAATCCCGCCTGTGAGCGTGCGTGTGTGTGCCAGTGTGGGGGGAGGGGGCTATATGTGTGTCCGAAAAAAAAACGCACACACACATACAGTACAGTGTAGGAATATTGGCACATGCTTGGCATATGCAGAACAATCTTTGATTGTACTGTCGATATTAGTAACCTTGTTGAGGAGCAAGCCTCAGGCTGGATAGAGAGCGCGGCCTTCGGCATACCCATGTATCTGTCTGGACTCTGTTTACTCTGGATTAGTCGAAGTGTGCTTGCGCGTGTTTGTTCATTGCCCAGCGGGGTAATGACATTCAAACACCGACGTAAGTGTGGCGAGCAAAGAGCCATTAGAGATGAGTATCAGGCACAGACACGCGCCATGCCAACACACACGCACGCTCTCTTTTTCTCTCCCTTTCCCTCTCACTGGCTTACCCACGCACACACGCATGTAGGGTGGCACACCCTTGTTTTATCTCTACTTTGTTTAAGTGTATACTTTTTCCCAAAAAGTAGCTTGTGCGGTCACATCCCCTATTCTGCTTTACACGATGCTGTGATTTACGTAACGGACTGAGACCAAACTGACATGTCATGGGGTGGCTTGTTTGTGCCCCTTGTTTGGGGCAAACATTTTTGCATCCCAATAGAAAACTACAATACCCAGAATTCCGCTTGTGAATATATCTTCACAGCCACAGGGCAGATTTCAGCCGGCAGGCATACAAAGAGACAGTAGGCAGGGAGGTTGAGGGACTTTTAAAAGTCTAGTAAAAGATCTTTACAAGGCTTTGAGAACTTTAACAAACTTAAGTCCACACTCAGTTTCCATTGTAAAACAGTTTTTGACAGAGACCAGAAGAAAGGCTGGAGCAACAAAGGAAGAGTGAAATGTGGAAAGTGGGGAGGAGAAAAGAACCGGGAGAGAATAAATATTAAGATAGAAGGGAGTGAGATATACAATAAGTGAGAGAAGAGGGAAAGTTAATGATCAGCTGATGAACGCCGGAACGAGACAGAGAGAGAGAGAATGAGAGAGAGAGACAGAGAGAGAGAGAGAATGAGAGAGAGAGACTGAGAGAGATAGAGAAGGAGAGAGAGAGGCTGAGAGAGATAGAGAACGAGAGAGGAAGACAGATACAGAACAAGAGAGAGACAGAGGGAAGCAGACAGACAAAGAGAGAGAAAAAGAGAGCAATAGAAAGACAAAAAGACTGACAGACAGACAGAGTGGTTACACCGACAAGGGTAAGAAGAGAGTGTAAGTGTAAGGGTGCCAGAAGTCACACATAAAGGGGTGGGGAGGAGGAACGAAAGGGATAAGAGAAGTTCCCTGATGCCTGCTCTCCTCAGCCAAACGCAGCCTGGAGATCAGGACACCTCTTAACTCATTTTGGACCAATGAGAGTCCTTCAGTAAGGTCCATGGAGACATGCTCTATTTCTGGCCCAGGTATCAATCATTGAGTTTAATGAAATATGTAAGGCTTTGTTTTGATCTCTCCATGTCCGGTGTCTCATTGGCGGTGAAGTCTGACTTTGATTTGCCTTCATACCTGGAACACCTGTCGGTGCTCGCTCAAAATAAGTTCCACATCTATGGCTGCTTATTGGTATGTGCAATAAAGACCCCAAGGGAGCACATACACAAACACTTCCACACACACACACACACACACACACACAAACACTTCCACACACACAAACACTTCCACACACACACACACACACACACAAACACTTCCACACACACACAAACACTCAGACACTTCCACACACACACAAACACTCAGACACGCTCTCGGGCAAAGACAGTGGCACCGTCATGCCGACACAAGGCTGTCATGCTGTACGCATATGCTAACACACACACATAAGGCACACACACACACACACTGGCTGACAAAAAAACAAGTTTACTGTGGCTAAGGCTGAAACAAAGCTCACCACCCCAGCAAGGCAGAGGGCATGAGACAGAGAACGAGAGGAAAAGACTGAAAGAGAGAGATGGTGGAGAAAAGTTGGGAGAGAACGTTTGGCGGGAGAGAGAGAGTTCCAAATAAACCACATAATGCCTGAGATGAATTGACACTATTATCTGTCTATCTTTCCACACACAAAGGCAACACGCACACACCATTGCCCTCTTCATTCAAACTATTAATTAAAACCCCCACTTTTGAAGGGCTGTGTCTTTCCCCCCCCGAGTCTTCCACCTGACATTTGCACACAGTGTACAGCATGGAAATACCATTCACAAACAGAGGGAAACACCTTTCCAAACAAACACACAGACACATCACATGAGCTTGCGCTGCAGGCTAAATAATTGCTTGCTTCTCTCTGTCCCTGCAGGCTGGGTTAGGTTTACTTAATTTGCTAAAAAAAGGTCATTCTGCCAAACTCACACTAATGATGAGATAGGGTGCACACACACGGGTAGTTTGTCAAGTGGTTCCTCCTTAATCTGACCTCCAGGTTCTTTTTCCCTGGATTGCATCTTTGATCATTAATATGATTGTGTGTCTCAAATAAAAAAGGGATACAAACCTTACATTAAGCACCTCCCACCAGTGATGCTGTAAATAGACTGTAAAAAGACTAATGACTCTTGGAGGCTGTTTTGCACGGGAGCTGTAGTTAGCCCCGTTGTATATTCCCATAAATAACATCTCTATAGGTTTTGAATTTCCAACATTGAAACTTATTAAATGTTACCAATCATCAAATCAAATCAAATGTATTTGTATAGCCCTTTTTACACGCAAGCATGTCACAGAGGGCTTTACATACGCCCATAGAACTGCCCCTCAATGTCAAGGGTTACCATTGAAATGTCCCTACCAGTGGTAGAGCAGGGGTAGTGTTGCCATATAGGGTACTAAAATTAAAATAAAAAGTTTGTGTGTATTCATGTTCAAACCAAACCTATGCCCTTACAACAACAAAACACCTTTAGGATGCAACAGAGGTTTCCTGCTGTGTTTCAATGAATTGGGACATTGCTCTTACACTTACAAATAAAGGTGCGCGCACACACACACACACACACACACATGCACAGCTGACTAGAGGGACAGTAGAATTATGTGTTGCTGTAAAAGGTGCTGGGCAAAGCATTGACAGATGTGATATTAACATTTAAAGAGGAGTCTCTTGAGGTCACTGAGAGAATCAGAAATTAGCCTGGCAGTTCAAACTGGCTTTACACACATACACGCACACTCGCTCAATGTGTACATGTGGTCTCATGCACTCAAATACACTCGCACATGTTGTCACAGACACACCCTTATGCTATGTTACACAGTCAGCTATCTTTATCCCACACTGGAGAAGAAGATACATGACACTTCCAAAACTGAGAGGCTTACTTTACTTTACTAGGGTTGAGAACAAAATGACCCGGGGGGTGTCTTTTTCTGCTCGAGCTAAATATTGTTCATGGGTTTTCATTTTGTTTTATTTTCTAGATTGTGATGAGGCTGCTTCCTGAGAGTCAACAGAGGAGGGAACAGAGAGACGTAAAGAAAAAGAGAGCTCTTGCGGGTGTGTGTTTCCGTACATCTTTGTCTCACTGAGTGTCTCGCGTGTACGAGGGCATCCGTGTGTATTTTTCTGAAGGAAGTCTAACCCAATAGTCTGCCTAATTCTCACCCAGGTGGAACAAATAAACCGACCATGCAGCTGAACAAGGTCCTGTAAACTACACGACTGCCTTCTCCTCCCCTCCCGTCTGCATTATTACAGTATACAGTATACAACACACACACACGCTCAGCCTAACACATTCAAAAATACAAGGGCACACGTATACACACACACACGGATACTCGTTCTCAGCAAATTTTCTTTCTCAACAGTTTTTTTTTTACCCGAGGCTTAAAGGAGGAAATCCAGTGTTATGAACTGGGGACTAAGCCTCCCACTTCCCTCTCCTCTGCAAACAAACCAGCAGGCTCATGAACCCTCCAGACACACACACACACACACACACACACACACACAAATGCCGCCAGTTTTTCTCCGTTTCATAAAGTGCAGAGACAACCTGGGATTCAAACTCTACCCACGTCGAGAACTGGACAATGTGGGCCACCGTACCAGTCCACCATAGGTCCTCCCCTCAAAGAGGAGGCTCAGGACGTGATTCTGATGCCAATCAAGCCTCCTGGGACTGGGGTTCAAATCCTATAAATGTTTTATTCGTTATTTTTGCACTCTCCTCCTCTTTTTCCTCTTCCTCCCCCTCCTCAAGCTTCAATACCATCATCACCTGCACCTTCCTGATCACTTCCTGATTTAATAGCAAGGGAGCACTCTAGGTCACTCACACACAATCACACGTTAAACCCCTATTTAAATATGAAAGGGATTTAGTGGTCAACCTATGGTCAGCATGGGAGGTGTGGCCATGTGATCAGCCACATACGGTCAACCTTCCGCACGTGGAAACATGGGTGTCATCTACAGTATTGATCTGGTGCAGGAGGTTACGGTTCAGTATGAAAGATTAGTATTAAAACGTGGGTTATAGGATAGGACTGGGGAGAGCAAAATGGTATTTGTTTTCCAGGAGCGTGGTAACATGATAGTCTTACTGTCAGAAGGTGGTCCGGAACGTCAACTCTTCCACACACATACACACACAAACACACACTTTTATGTTGTCTGTTTGTACCAGAGTGTGAGTTGGTGTAAGTATTTAATCACCTGATGCTGTGGAGTCTACCATACACCTATCACTATTTATATGTATATATATATGTATATATATATATATATATATATATATTAAAATATCCTAAAGGTGACTATTCCCACTTAATTGCTGCTTTCTGTTGTGTAAGCTAGCGGAGGGTGATATCTGGGCATCCAAAGATCTTACCATTGCCAGCATATAATGCAGAAGGCTTGGATGAAATGCCTCAGCAGGTTTCTACTCTGAGCCCTCCAGAAATGTATATTCATTTGCTTTAAGCTTTATAAACTTGGCAGAGTGACTTCAGCAGTCTCTATGACGTAAAACCGTCAGACAAAACTCTAGAACTAAGGACCAGAACACAAGCGCTTGCTTGGTTGCTTCAGCTGGTCTGTCTTGTGATTAGACAGACTGGATTGCAGGATGGTAGCTTGGAAGGACCGGGATCCATGGAAGATTTCACTGTGTGTTTCCCTTTATTTCCCTTGTGTTTCTGCACCTTTGCGCTCTGGTTTGCCATCATCTCTCTCTCTCTCTCTCTCTCTCTCTCTCTCTCTCTCTCTCTCTCTCTCTCTCTCTCTCTCTCTCTCTCTCTCTCTCTCTCTCTCTCTCTCTCTCTCTCTCTCTCTCTCTCTCTCTCTCTCTCTCTCTCTCTCTCTCTCTCTCTCTCTCTGTTGCTGTATCATTCAATCCATCTTCTGTCTCGTGCATTTGCTAAACACACACACACAGACAAACAAACATGTACATGCGCACAAGGACAAACATGTGCACGCACAGACACACACACATACACACACCTTCCTGCATTAGTGGAGTAGTGAATAATTGAGTTCCACCTCACAGAATTATGAGGCTCTTCTCATCAGGGAGGGGCCGAGCCATCACCGTGGAAACTGCTGACAGGCAGGTCTGACGAGGAGAGCAATGGTGACGCCATGGCAACAGGGACACCCATAGAGATGGAACCTTAAAGGTAAACTCTCTCTTTCTCGGTCACTCTCTGTCCTTTAGTAGCCTGGTGGTACTCGCACTCTCTCACACTATCCTCTTTCTAACCTCCCGACCACTTCCTCCCCATCTGCCTGGTTCTCCATAAGCAAAAGTGAAAGCCTGGAGAGTTGGGGAAAGGAAGAGTGTGTGTCTGTGTAGAGAACTTAAACCTCAATTTGTGATAGGGTGTCCAATCACAGCCCAGGTCCCTCTAGTACACAAGGAGGGGGACGTTAGGAAGGCTCATGCTTTGGGACAACAATGCTAGAGGATGCTTGGATTTCGTCAACTCATTTAGTTTCAATTCAATTCGAAATGGGATTGCAAGCCAGCTGTAGCATTCTGCAATGCACAAGGTGGTAGTTTGCTTTGTGATATTCAATTCATCTAGTTTGTATAATTATAAAACATGGAAGGGACGTATGCACATACATGCTCTTTTATGGCTGGCAGAGCAAAAGACAAATGAATACTACTTTTAGAGCCTGCTCAGCACTCTTTACTCTATAATTGCTTCAAGACCTTAGTATTCCAATATTTCTCTGAATGCAAACAAACCCTTTTGTCACTGGTAGAGTCCCACAGCGCTATGAGGACATTGAGAAATAGTCCTATTTGAAGTCACTGCAGTACGCAAGACCCCACACGTCCACAGAACGCACACACGCGCATTTGAGGGGTGACCGTTGGATGAACATGGTTTATTGTATGGGAACATCTGTGATAGTCCCACAGTTCAAAATTATACATACTTTCCACTCGAACAAGAGAATGTGGATGATGTGGATAAACAAAGCCTATAATTAAACACAACAACTCTAGTTGCCTTATGATCACCACTGTTCCTACAGTGTATTTTTTATTTCTGGTATACTTTCAACATACGGTATATTGCACGTCACTTTGCATTAAAAGCGTCTGCTAAATTAGCAAATTTTCTCTTGACCACTGAATCAATTTACCATTTTGTGAGAAGCACATTGTTTTGATTAAACAAAGAATATTGAATCACTTTGTCTGATTTTCATTGTGTAAACCTCCTGGTGCTGGTGCTGATAAGTCAATAGCCTGATGATAGAGAATCCTGCACGCACACACACACACAGACACACAGACACACAGACACAAACATGGACAACAACAGGTTCATATTCAATGCACCTAATTGTAAGTTCTGGACTCAAGCTTATTCAAAATACTGGACCACATAAGACTATGTGTGTGTGAGTGTGTGTGTGTATGTATGTGTTTTAAAGGCTCACCATATACTGTGGGATATGCTGTATGGCATACAGCATATCCCAGCCCAGATGGTAGAGAAATACATGCAGAGCAACAAATAGTCTGGTAACATTCTATGCACACACAAACCTGCCAAGAGCCAGACAGGGAGAGAGACAAGCCGAGAGAGAAGAGGAGAGACAGACAGACAGGGAGAGAGTCAAGCAGAGAGAGAAGATGAGAGACAGACAGACAGGGAGAGAGACAAGCAGACAGAGAAGAGGAGAGACAGACAGACAGGGAGAGAGACAAGCCGAGAGAGAAGAGGAGAGCCAGACAGACAGGGAGAGAGACAAGCCGAGAGAGAAGAGGAGAGCCAGACAGACAGGGAGAGAGACAAGCCGAGAGAGAAGAGGAGAGACAGAAAGGGAGAAGCCAACATCTATCTATTATCCAGATAAAAGCCTAAGGAATTCCATTATAGTATTTCCAGGCTTTTCTATTGATTGGATTTAGATCTATTGCGTCAAATCAATCTATGACTGAGATCTGATCTTATTGGATTCAGGACATATTCATTAACCAATTGGGGTCAATCGAATAGTTGCCTTCTAAAAAGACTAGGCCAAAGGCATTTGATTACCATCCAAGTTCAGTTTGTATTTAAATCAGTGGCTAATCATTTTAACCTGATTTCAGCCAAGCCCGTATTTTCTAAACTAGAGTTACAGATCTCAATGCTTAGACAGTGACAGTTAAGAACACACACAGAGATGCAATCACACTGTGTGTACGATATACACACATGCACACATGTATGCACAAACACATACCCATACTCACACACAAGCACACATACATATGTATTCACATTCACAATGTAAAGTAGGTGTCTCATAAAACCAAATATCCCATTGTGCAGGAATTACAGCAGCAACAAGCGCTGTGCTTCTTCAAATTGGATTTGAGTTTTGGGTTGGGTTGGGGAGGTGTTGTGTGAAATAGATAGAAGGTTATCAGGAGAGAAGGATGGTTTTTCAGCGGTAAAATGAATGAATATAGGCTCGCCCATGTAACACGCCCATGTAACACCCACAACCACCACTACCACTGTCAAATGCTAAACACAAAACCCATCCATGTCAAAGTCCCGGAACAGAAGATGGTCCTTGGTCTGACTTACAGCTGAGAAGCAGCCAAGTCTGGCTTCTGTCTCCTCACGGCTCTTGGTTCTAATGGACTTAATGTATCACTGACTTTTCCATAGACACTGCTCATGTCTCCTCTACCTCCGTCTCCCACGGCTCGTTGTATACAGTACCCTGTCTCTAAACGATAGAGCAAGCCCTGCTCCCCTCCTCCTTTCATCCCTCCTTTACTTAACAAGGACAGGAGCCAGGGTGGAGGGGGGGCGTTTGTCACCTTGCTGTCGTAGTAATGGGAGTCACGAGCGTTGTCGGGGGTGCGTGCGTGCGTGTGTGCGTATGTGCCTGTGTTCATTCGTCATTGAACTTGGAGGAGGAAAATAATGGAAAATCTATTGTGGTTAAGATCTCGGGATGAGCTCATGTTGGACTGTGGATCAGTGTGTGTTAATATGCGTGTGTGTGTGTGTGTGTAGATATGAGGGCCCTCTCGCTGTAAAATTATGACTAAATGATAGTTCTAAGTAAATAGCTTATAAAAGAATGCTACATTTTCCGATAAGGGCCCCAACAATGGTCCGTTTTCCATCTCCTGCTAAAACGCCTGGGACTGGGTATCACGCTCTCACATGAAGATTTGAAATGTTCTCTTTTTTCCCCCTCAGCCCAGCCCAGCCCAGCCCATGCAAACACAAACTCAGTCTGTTACAAGCCTCTGATACACAGTTGTTTTCCTCTAACCAGAAACTGAGTTTTCAGGATAAGAAAGGGAGAACGAAGGAATGGCAGAGGTAGAGAGGGGAGAGAGAGGGAGCGACAGTGGGAGAAATGTAGGAAAAGGGAGGTGGAAGAAGTTCAAGGGGGGAGAGAGAGAGACAGGGAGAACGAGAAAGAAAGGGGAAAGGAGAGAGTGAGAGACAGAGGATTCAGCACCATAGCGTTCAATGAGGAGGACGTCGTCCCTGCGCCAAAAGTGTGTTAGCTTTATCCTCTGAACTTCATAACCAACATCAGACAGACAAAGACACACACAGTGCCTTGTTTTTTAAACACCCAGCTGTCTTGTTGTGTCAAGCTTGCTGGTCTGTTGGCTGGATTCCTTAGGGAAGGCTTACTCAGAGAAAACAGACCCTCAGAGTGCATTAGACTCCAGTCAATGGACTGGGCCCAAAGCCTGGATAACACACACACACACAAACCTTGAAAACATAAAAACACACGTCTTTTAAACACACCACACACACACACACACACACTTTGCTACACTGGGCTTTTTGTCCTGTGTAAAGTGAGTCACTGGCTTCTGGTGAGGACTTGGGTTGCCATGTCCACTTTGGGGAGAATTTAATATCTGTGGGGTCTCCTGGAATGTGTGAGTGGGGATACAAAAGACCTCTAGCACACCCGTGAACGCGCACACACTCTCACCCACACACCCCGGGCTTCTTTCATTGTGGAGGGGAGAGGGATCAAACGAGCACTCTTATCAGAGATTTCTTTTCATTTGTGCCTTTCCTCACTTATCATCTCCTGCTCTTCTTCACCTCCAACTGCCGATCCAGTCAGGCCATAGCTTTTGGAAACACTATGGAGAAAACGCTACGGAACAAACGCTACGGAACAAACTCTCTGACAAACGCTGAGCGCAGCCCTGATGGATTGGGAACAGATCCTGCCCACAGGATCCAAGTGGGACTTCGCTCTTCTGATGCCTTTTGAGAGAAATGGAAAACTGTGCCTGCTTCAATTGATTTCATTAGGCGCCAACACATGTGCTGTGATTCCACACGCGCGGCACTTCAAAGGTCAGTTCGAGCAGAGATGCCACAACAAAAGAGCCATCTTTAAACGGCAATAATGCAGCGCTCTCTCATGATTCGAGCCTCGTCTGATTTCCAACAGCTTGTGAAAAGCGTGTGTATGTGTGTGTCAGTGACAGAGAGGAAGGAGGGAGCGTGAAAGACAGAGAATGAGAGAGAAAAAGAGAGAGAGATGGGGGGGAAATAGAATATTTAATATTTGATTATAGCCAAAAGTTAGCAGGACAAAGAGGCCCATCCCGTTAATGCACAACATATACATATTTTATCAAGGCTCACGACATGGGGAAGAACAGCCAGACAGTCGGTCTGGGGTCGATGCAGGAAGCATCCCTGTTTACACCCATGAAACACCTTTCTCTCCTCCACTCCCCTCGCTCTTCCATTTCATTATAGTACAATCAGGCAACACTGAAATTTCTGTACATAACTCCCAAAACCTCCATCCTCCCTAAACCTCCATCCTCCTGGATACATACTGTTTTTGTTCTATTGTGTTATTACCTAAACTTCTACAATCTCTGACAAAAGTCAATTAAAAATGTGATGGAACTTTCTCTCAATAGTAAAACCTCACAGGTAAGATAATAAACAAGGGTGAGTCATGTGTGGGCGGAGGATGAGGCCTGCTGCTCTCTGTCAAAGGAATATTGATGAGTTCTCAGTAGAACAAATGCCAACATCGCAGGCACAGTGTCGACATGAAGAAAACGCCTGAGAGAATTGTCACCCCCGCCCACACTTGCTACTTCATAAATGTCTTTCAATCTGTTCAGTTGACTCTTTTTTGCCCCCTTGTAATCCTTTCCGTTTTACCAACTCCGATGAATGCTTCTGCTTTTGCTTCCAAGCTCTCCCAAACAATAGATGGATGAATGGATGGACAGACAGACGGATGCTTAATCAATCCCATAGGAGAACTTTCACCGTTACAGAAGTATTCAAAAAGGAGCACAAGGGACATATCATTAACAAAAGCACATAGAAAACCAAGTATGGACACTGAATAAAAAGGTACTATTATAAGTATTCTGATCCTAAATAGGGAAAAAAAGACCACCAGTCATCTCGCTCACTCTCACTCAATTCTTCCTCTCGCTATCTTTCCCCCCGTCATGCCTCCCTCTACCTCCTCTCTCTCCATGCCTTTGTCACCCCTTCTTTTTATTCCTTTTAGCTCCTTAGCCTCTTTCCTCCTCCTGTCGTTCTATCCTGTCAGGTTAGCTGGGTAATAGGCGTGATACTCGGCGGGTGGCATTAGAATGCTCCTGGGTGACACCTCCTTACGCTACTTATTTTCAGGGCTCAACGGGTGACTTCCTGCTACGTTTGACGGTCACAGCAGTTCAGCCACAGACAATATCACCCCTTTTTTCCTTGTTTAGGGAGAAGTGAATTTGGAAAGCAGATATGAATGTCACGGGAGTGCATCAGCCTGGAGAGAGACTGAGAGTAAGAGTGTGTGTATGGGAGAGATGGGACGAGAGAGGTGGGGGAGAGAGGAAAGATGGAAAAAAGGGGGGTGAGGGGAGTGGTCAGTGTGACAACTTTTTCATTTCCAAGATGAATGACCTTAGCTACAGTACCTTCCCGGCGGCTGTGTATCAGTCAGTTCTGGAGTTTGTTTGTTTGTGTGTGTTAGAGATCGAAAAGGAGCACTTGAGAATGAGAGAGAAAGAGAGAGTGAGAACATTCATGGTCATTTAAAAATGCTACTAGGAGAACACACTAATACGTTTCACTTTGTCAACAATTCAAAAGACTTTCATTTTTTTCCCAGCTTTGTCATTCTGTTTAAGATGTTTCACAATGTGGAACCGTTTTGCAGCCATTTTCCACTCACAAACTCAGACTCAACTGCTTGCTTGTCCAGAAGGTGAACGTCACTGCTGTCATTGTTGCCCAATGAGGTTCAATAAAACTCTGTACCTGGACATTCGACTTGTGAGCACCAGAAGGCACACACACACTCTCTCTCTTACACTTTTTCATGTCCATGCCATACAGGGAGAAACTTCCATGCCAAATAAGGGGAGGTGTATGGCATGAATCACTCGTCATCGAGAAATGTATATGACTAACTGCAATCATGCTCTCGCTATAGACTGGACATGATGCTGTGTGTGGGTGTGGAGAATAAGAGCAAAAATAAACCTGTATTCGTTAGTAACTCTCCAACACACTCATACATGGCAGCCACATGCCCTTAAATCCATAACTTCATCTCTATAGCTGAGTTAGAGATTGACACTTGACCTGATGGTGAGTCAAAACGTGGACCAGGAGCCCTGTCATCCTGATGGCTCCACAGCGCTGCTGGGCAGGAGGGGGGCACCCCCAGCCCCGATGCACTTTGCGTGGGCAGAAAGCTCTTAGAGCAGAGCCTGTCTTCGTCAATCAGCTCCACCGTGGAGAGAGCATGCACCTCACCTGATGGTATGATTGAAAACCAATCTGACTTCACACACAGACAAACACACATACTTTACAACAAACCAAGATATGCGCACACACACACAACTCCCACTTTGAGAGGACTACTGTCACAATTAATTTGTCATTGGGATCCACTCAAAAGTGAGGCCAAGTAAAGAAGATTGTGATGAACATTCATGCTGTATTGTATTTTCTAAACTTTAGCGCTATATTACTACATGACAATTAGCACACCTATCTTCGATTTTATTTATTACACTGATACCAATGGGAGCTGAAATCTTGTCTCGAAACTCAAAATAGGGGTACAATGAAACTGTGGCGTGTGACAAAGAGTTGTAATTATTGTCATTATTCTATCGTACATACTCAACCTCCTTTTCCCTCTCTCTCTCTCTCTCTCTCTCTCTCTCTCTCTCTCTCTCTCTCTCTCTCTCTCATACAGACACACAGATGCCCATTTCATGTTAACCTGCATTTCTACACAACATAGCACATCCTATCTGTCCATTCATACACAATGGAGTACAACCTATCAGTCCATTCATACACAATGGAGTAGATCCTATCTCTCCATTCATACACAATGGAGTATATCCTGGCACACATTCTGTTGCTATGTCCCTCCACACACACGCGCAACCACACACACAACATCCTATAAGTCTAGACTCAAGCTTTTTCCATTGGGTCTCAGCCAATGGTAGTCCTCCAGAGCACCTTGGTGTATGTTGGAAGCAAAACAAGACATTTTATGTGTTTGGGTTTGTTGTTTGACACATAGGAAATGTTTATCATATATCAAACAATTTGTGAAGTTAGTGTTCTATGAATAGTATCCACTGTAGCTTAAGGTTGTAATAGATAGTTGGTGAACCACACAGCCCCTCACTTCTACTGTGTATTTATTAATATAGCTTTGAGATAGGGCATTATTGTCATTCAAAGGCAACTGCTATGGTTGTATCACCACAATAAGAAGGCCTTATAAGCTAACTGTTAGCCTGACGTTGTCATACTCATAATTCTAGTCAGAATATGAGTCTGAAAACTCTCCGTTGGGCTGTGACTACGGGGCGTGTTTCAACCGAACTCGTAAAACAAATGCCTCTACACTCAATTGGATAGACCTACAACCAATCAGAGCAACGTAATATGTTGTTTGTTGAAAACAAATTCAACCCAAGGGCTCTTTCGTGACGTTGTTGATTTTGTTACTGTTGATCATCTGTCCATCATCGTATAAAGCCTGCCCTGGCAATTTTATTGGTCCGTCCAGATCCTGGTTTTAAGTAGTTGTTCCCAATACGAGACCCTCCAGACCCAACTTCCCGACCAAATTTTTTTGTGGGCGGGGAGAAGTTGGGCTGGCAGCCAGGCTAGCTAACTGTACATTTGGATTTCAAATTAATGACATTATTGTTTGGTACTGGTTAATTGCAGTTGCCTGTAACCTATATATTTTTTGAAGAATCACATGCCTCATATTTTTTTGATACATTTACTAATGATATAAATATACATGAATATATCTTAAAGTAAAGCAGAAATGCTTTCACACATTAAGACATTATCTGGAAAATGTTGGGTGCCTTTTTTGCATTGAATTGTATATTTATATATGAATGACATACTCATCTTTTATTTATATATCATACATCACCTATTCAATTTCACATATAGGAATAAAGATATGTATTTAATATTATTATTATTATTTATAAATCAAATTATATGTCTATCGTCGTATATCCTCTTACATCTCATTCCTGCTTAAACATAGTTGTTTAAATAAAAGGAATACGTTTTGAACAACTTCATCTCAGTGCAGTGTCAGAACAGCTGATGTAGTGTAACCTGTCCATACAACCAAATGCCTTCTGATTCAATTGCAATAACTCACCTAAAGCATGTGAGAGACATATTGTAATCCAGTTATTGTTAAATCTGCTTACACACCCACATACATACACCACAGTGGAAAAGCAACCCCACATCCTCTGGAACAGCACATGATGCAAATTGTGGTGAGATCCCAGTTCAGCAAATGTGATTAGTCCAACACATGGCTGCACATTACCAGATTGGGATATTACAGTAATGCCAACATTGATTCAATTCGGGTGCACTATTTGGCAATCTATGTATGTCCTAGTTGCGTGAGAGCAGGGCCAGATATCAGCAAGTCAGGAGAAATCCACAGGAACTCAGAGGGAGGAATGTAGGATGGAGTACTGCCTTCACTGCAAGCTTGAGTAGGTACGCACTGGTACGCAAAATAAATTGTGGGCATATTCTCCAACACGCGTGACCCATATAGAACAAATGTTCAGAGACAAAGAAATACTGCTTTTCAGTTGGTACAAAGTAGCCAAAGGTTCCGTCTTTCTCTGTGTTCCATCTTGCAAAATTGTTAAGGTCAAATTGCTGTAATTCTGAACTCTAAATATTGTTAAGTGAAGGCAAAGTGCAGCCAACACTCACACCATCATCACACATCAAACGTCCTCTTCTGGCCAACTGCACACCTTCACAGACTGAGCTCAGCTTACTCCATACACAAAAATATCAAAGGAAGAACTTTTTCCTTTTGATTTTTTGTATGTACGTGTGCGTGTGCGTGTGTGTTAGCAGAACAACCTTGGAGCTGCTCTCACATTGCTCAGCACTTGTGGCTGAATAAAAACCTCCCAGAGGCGGGAACAACATCTGCTGGAGAAGGCACACCACCGCGGCTTACTGACATGACTTTGAAAAAATCCATTCACTTATGACAGAGACATCAGACTGGAAAAAGATGGTAAATGTTGCGTATACATGCAATTGTATTGTCCTAAAGCGGCATTAATAAGGAATTGCGTGAGATTGAGACGTCACTCACTCAGAGTGTATACTGTATATATGCATGTGACCAATAGTATGTGGACACCTGGCCATCACACCTTTAATAACCTATTAGCTTGCAGAAGTTGTTATAATCAATACCAATGTGTTTGATGGTGTTTAGGTCAGGGATCTGAGAAAGCTAAGTTCTTCCACATCAAATTTGACTACACATTTGTGTATAAACCTCTCTATTATCATGGGGGCAATTAACAAAGTGGGCTGTTTTTACATGGTTTTGGGTTATAAAGATGCTGGTAAAAAAGAATGGACAATTATTTGCTTAAATTTTTTGGGGGAAGGGCCTTTCCTGTTTTGGCTTGATAATACCCCCATGTACATAGCGAGGTTCGCACAGAAATGTTTTGTCAAGTTTGGTGAGGGAAAACTTGACTGGCCTCCACAGACACCTGATTTAAACAGCCTAAAACTTATTGATAAAACATGTCAACACCATCAGCAAACCAGGTTTAATCACCCAACATCAGTGTCTAACCTTCCTAATGCTCTAGTGGCTGAAGTAAATCCTGCGTCAATCTTCCAATGTCTAAGCCTTCCCAGAAAAGTAAAGACAGAAAAATAATGGAAATAAACCACATAATGCTCATGACCTCATAATGACGGATTCAACAAGCAGGTGCCAGTATAATAGTGATGTGTTAACTTGGGGAATCTGGTGTGCTAGATTATGCTCAGAAAAAAACACAAGATACAAAAAATGTTAACCAGCTACAACAGCAGTATATGAACAGAATGTAGGTACTTATAGACGGCCCTTAAATGACATCCAAATATAATTAACTTATATATAATCTATATTCATTCTGACACAGTGGTTGTCCATCTCCTACTTATTCTGTACCCACAGTACGTAGCACCCACTCCACAGTAGAGCAGACTTTAGTGTTTAAGTGTATTTCTTACACATTTGAGGTCACTGAAATTAGTATCTGTTGTAACAGCCATTTAGTCATGGCAGCTTGTAACCACAAACCCTTAACGCAAGAGTGGTGGTCAATATCTGTATCTGAAATAATTGACCACACTGCATCGGGTCACATTAAGAAAGCATGCATTTTCAGGAAAAGGTTGTTTCTTTCTTTCCCAATAGGATGCATCAAGCTAATTGCAATAGGGAAGGTGTTCTGTTTACATTAGAATGTGAAAATACATGTAGCGATTGATATTTATCAAAGTGATGCTCATTTTATTGGTTTGACGAGGCCATGTGTCAAAAGGCCTTCTCATAGTGCCTATCAATATGTTTCTTTGCACACACACATGCATGTTCATGTGCTGTGTATACAAATTGTTCTCCCTCACCGGTCCTGGGAGCTGGTGCAGTGCATTGTGGGATGCTGTGGTCAGTGCAGATGTAACAACTTAACCCCAGTGACCCGGCTGTCCCCTTTGAACAAATAAAACATCAACATCCTGCTTCACAGCCCCTCTGTGTCCCCCATCTTACCCAACCTGACAGCTTCACTTCCTCCTTCACACAACACGGACACACTGCATGCCTTCACTCGCCCAAAACTAAAAAGGACATGCAGTAAAAAGTGAACTTGGAGTGTGAGAGTGTGTGTGTGTTCAAATTTGCTGATATCATTATTGCATTATTTCTGCCAGCAAGGATCCACTTAATGCAAATGCATGCACGGTTGGAAGATAGTCTATTCGGATTCAAACAAAAATAATCTAACAACCAATTTGTTCATTCACTTCGTGTGAGCGCCACAGTATAGAGCTCAACAGGTGATAAGAGTAGGCTGAGGAACTGTCAAAGGCGGGTACTGTCACGCTGAAATGTATAAGAACATGCTGTTGAAATACTTACACGAATGCATGGTAGATAAATGCCCATGCCCTCGGTCTCTCGAGTACATTGTAGAGGTAATTCTGGAGCCGCCGGTAGCGCGCGTTCCTGCGCCCGCTCTGCGCGCTATAGGTAAGCGGCTTGCCGAGTAGACTCAACCGGGCACCCTGTTTTCGTCTCTCCGCGCCCACTCCACCTGCCGAACCCGGCAAGAGCAGACCGTCACCGACTCGAATCGGGTTATTCATTGTCTTCCGGCCAGACTCCACATCTTTCAATCCGTGGTCTTGAGCCCGGCGTCCCGGAGAGGTCTTCATCCAGAGCCCTGTACCGGCTTCATCGCCGCTGTGGTTGCGGGGCATGGCATCACCAGCGCCGGCTGGGAGTGCGTAGTGAGTGCCAGGAACATGCAGATACAAATGGCTTTGCTCTGAAAGGTGTTTGAAGCAACCCAAAGTAGTATTTCTGTACGAATAAAAACATACGGATGTAATCTAGTATCAATAAAAATTGTAATATAAATGACTTTTTCGGACTTTCATCTATTTCGGTATACGCGGTGTGGTAAGGTTGACATAACAATTCCGACGTTTGGAGGCTTCTTTGCCTGCGGCTCCTTGGCCATCTGCGCTAAACGCGGAGAGTGCAGGGTTATGAAGGAGTGACACCGTCTCCAGGGCAGACATTTGGCGAGGGGAGGGAATCACCCGACACTCCTTCCGTGACTCTCTCTCTCGGGTGCGCGCGCTCTTTTGCTCTCACTGTTACACTTCTCTTATTTTTCTCCCTCACTTTCTCGCATTTCCCACACATACACGCGCAGGGTACGCTAAGGTGTGCTACACGTTGGTTTAGTCCTAGTTGCACTAAATACCGGCGTGCGTTGCGCACAGCAACCGCAGCAAAACATTACCGTAAGTGCATTCGGAACCAATGCTCCGAAGACAGAAAAAAACTTTCAAATAAGTTGGAAGATTAGTTTCGACTAGAGTCAACTAAATCTCTTTTTTTTGTTTTTGGGTAGAACTATCTCTACGTTTGCAAGATCTGATTTTACAAGGCAACCTTTAGTTTTCTGTAACCATTTCTGAAAACAACGAAATTAACGTAGGCCTATTAAAAAAGCCTATAGGCACTGCAGTCTGTGTCTGATTGAGAAATTAACTGTATTATAGAGCAACAGAATCCTAATATTAATACTCTCACACAGTGAACATCCACTTAACCAGATTTTTGGCATGGCATTTGCCAAAATGTGATTGCTTCAATGCAACCACATCCAAAGGCAGGTGAACCATGCAACCCGGTCTAGAAACCTCCGTTGACTATCTTGCGATGAGATTGCTCCCTCTGGTGCTGACAAAATGCATCAAATATTTTGAGAGGGATTTCTATAGGCCTACTGGAAATAATCACACTTCAAAGACGTATGGCCTATTAAGCATCCTAAAGGCCTATTAAACTGAATAAATTGTCATTTATTAACAAACATGAATATGCTATTGCTTAGAAAATTTCAAGCGAAAAGAGAGAGAATATAAAAGTCTGCCTTCACTCTCTTCCGTCGGTAAACTGAACTCCCTGAATCCTCGGCGCATGGCACGGATGTGAGCGATAGCGTGAGTCTAGACAAGGGCTCCCATAACATCAGCCGTTAAAATACTGAGGAGATTACACGCCTATCGGGATCAAGGCAGCGCCCAATGAGTAATGGGTCTTAAAACATTAGAAGTGGATGTGTCTGGGAGAAGGATACCAGTATTGGTATGCTCCTCTGCATTTTTTTGCAAGGCCTCGGTTATAAATCAATGCCCTTTTTGCCACACCATTGTATGTTCTGCTGGTTTTTAGTTATTAATTGTACGCCCATTCAGTTTTGAATCAAGGACATTTTAACGCATGCTAATTAATTTGAATACACGCAACCCTAAAAGAGTGCTCTCTTTGGTGGTCATGAATTTGTGGACTAATTGGCCGTACCCTCTTATCTTTTTTGCTGGACAGGAGCTGCCCGCAGTTCATACTCCCCCTCTTTGAAAAGCATGTAACAACAGATAGGCCTATCAGTGGGACACTCAAGCCTGCATCATTTGGTACCAATGCAACAACAGTCACTCAAGAGGTATGAGACACATCAACGAAAACTTTTTTCAGCAACTTTTATGTTGTCATGGCCCTGACTAAACAAATAACATGGACGCAGTTCGACTGTGACGGCGAGCACAGACGCAACAATTGCAGAATAGGCCTGCTGAGTACAAATCGAAATTCTTACCACTCAACACGGACAGCGTTTACCGCAAAACAACTCTAAGTTCTTACTTTGTGTCGACTATAGATATCACTCAATATATAACAACACTTATAATATCACCCGCAGAGTTTGAAGGTAAGTCGATTTAACTATTAACAATAAAAACATGAAATAATGAAACTATTTTCAGAAATCAGTGATTACCTAAAATAGGATCACAATTCGCGCAGATGGGTTTTAGTGAAATTTCGTTAAAATTTTTTAATGTTGCACCTCATCAAATAGTAGACGATCAATGTGATCCTTTAGAGCAGGGGTGGGCCATCCTGGTCCATAGGTGCCACTGTCCTGCATGTTTTAGATGTTTCCCTGCTCCAGCACACCTGTTTCAAATGAATGGGTTGTTATCAAGCTCTGTGGAAGCCTGGTAATGTCCATTTAGGTGTGAATCAGGTGTGTTGGAGCAGGGAAACATCTAAAACATGCAGGACAGTGGCCCCTGAGGACCAGGATAGCCCACCCCTGCTTTAGAGTGATTAATACATTATTTTTCTCTTTCCATCAATCAAAAAATATGGTTAGTACGTGTCCTAATGTAGACGTGATTAGGACATGCTAAGTTAATCTGATGTGCTCTGTCTGTCGGTTCCAGTCATGTTACGACGTAGCGCTCGCCTGGTGACAGGTGGGTCCTACCAGCAGTCTGATGACTCTGACAGCAGCTCCACCAGCCTCTCCTGTAGACAAAGCCCTGTCCACAAGTAAGTGAGTGTGTGTGCACGTGAGGGTGTGTAGATTTTTTTTGAATACAGTTGCCGACACATTTACCTGTAGACATTATCATTTTTGTAACTAACTTCCTCTCCCTTCAACCCCATCCACCCCTCTCCCAGGGCAATCCATAAAAGGAGGAATAGGACCTTCTCTGACTCCTTTAGCACCAGCTCATCCTATGCTGGCCCCTCCCACTCCCCTAAAGAGTCAATCTCGAATGGACAGCAGTGCAGGGGTAGATTTGCACTGACAGCTGACATCACTTCCTGCATTTCACCTGTTCTGATGACCACCACCACTCCTTCCTGTCCCCTTGACCCACTTCCTGTCTGTCTGTCCGTCAGGCATGGCTGGGGCGATGAGAGCAGCCTCTGGTGGACCTAGCGCCCCTGTGTTCATCCAGACCCCTGCCTCAGCCAGGACCCCTCACTGCCTCTCCAGCTCATCTGGTCCCAGCAGCACCTCCACCTCCAGCAGCAGCCTCTGTGAGTAGAGCTGCACAGGAGGAACCCTGTGGGCCCAGTGTGTGTATACCTGCACTGTAATGTTATCCTTCAGGGCGAGACATAAAAGCATGAGAGTTTACAGTGTCTCTTCCCTCTTCTGTATTTAGTTATGAGCGTACCTGCACCATGCCGCACGCGGCGTTCGGTTGGTGCTGCTGTCAACAAAGCTGTTCTGGACCTCCTTCTTATCTCCTTATTCACTATCGGTCAGTGGAACAAACACTCAACCTTTCCAATCTTTACATTCAGGCAGGGGCGTAGGTTTCATTATGTCTCCCACTTTTTGAAAATGGCAAATCACACAGTTTTTATTAAGAAAAGTGTTAGGGCTGCATACAAAATGCTGTCCCACCCACAATTGAAAATAAACCTGCACCCTTGGATTCAGGAATCCTATGGCCAAACCATCTTGGATCCAGCAACAATGTACTTATACATTAGATTACACTAACACTTCCCTTCTCTCTCCCTCAACACCAGGATTGTGGTACATGTACCCAGTACTGACTTACGTTTTTACTCTGCCTCTGAAGATTACGGTAGGTCCAGATACAGGCATGGTAGGCTCTCTGTCTCCATCCATGGTTCTCCTACCCACCAGATTGGAAGATAAATGTATCTTCTCCCTACAGGATAGAACCATCTCTAGAAATCTCCCTGTTACTGATTCCAGTCTAGAAAACCAACTCACCAACATTTTGGTGAGGCAGACTCCACCACACATAAGACAAACTCAGGATAGATTTGACAGACTCTCATATAACTAGTTTCTTTGTCTAACCTCTTGTTTATGTGTGCATGTGTTTTGAAGACACAAATGGAACTCCTGCAACAAAAAGCTTTTGAGGTACAAAAACGGACAATCTTGAATGTCTTGAACGCTTGTCTGCTGGATTTTCAATGGGCTGTTTATTAAGGGAGCTAGAAGGTGTCTGGTCTTTCTGAGAGTGCATGTGTTTCTCCTGCAGAGAGACCTTGAACTTCAGAAGGTGCAATACCTTTCAGAGGTAGGGGAACTGAACAGCTTCTGTCTGCATCATTCTTTTTGATCTGTTCTATATCTTGATATCCAAACATTTTGGCTCTAATTTTACAGTGGCTGCAGACTGATGTGAAGGATATCCAAATTAGACTTGAGAAGTGAGTCTCCTACATGTTTGTGTGTGCGCGTGTGCATATGTGTGTGTGTGTGCATGTCAGTTCATCTCCAAAGCGCAAGATAAGATATCTGCTTATTTGTCCAGTTTAGGAAACTCGAGATTTGATTGAGTTGCATGGTGTTTTGTGTAGGCTGGACACAGACCTGAGTCGACAGATGTCAGACATCCATTCCATTACCACGACACTACAACAGAGGATGGAGGAACGGGAGATCAACACTGTCAAGGTACAGGGCACACACACACACACAACCTGAATTTTAACAGATAATTTTTTTTACAATGTTATACTTGAGATAAAATGTTTGTTAATGTAAACTCCTCCTTTTCGGTGTCTTCTGCAGCTCCAGCAGGCCCAAATGTCCTTGACTCCCCCAGGCCCGACCTCTTCCCCCACCAGCAGCATCACCCCTGAACTGGAGAAAGAGCTGGACAAGTGGCTCTCCAGAAAAACCAACCAGGTAACACAGGTCTCAGAAGGGTTGGGAGGAGGGAATTGAACCTGGGTTTACCTGATAGAATCTTCAGAACTTTAATCAGACTGGACATAGCGCACATTTTGTTCTAAAGTATCTAAAGTATTAATGTTTGTTTGTTTTTCAACAGTATCGTGACATGCAGCCCAATGGCCAGGATAGTGTTCGATCACAGGCTGACAAAATGGCTGACTTTGCCATTGAGTCCCAAGGTTTGTGATGTCACTGTTGCCTCAGCATCCAGTTGTGTTGGTCCATCTCATGTCTTCACAGCATTGCGTGCTTGTCCCTGCGTTTAGGTGCCAGTGTCATACAGGCCTCTGAGACCTACCAGAAATGTTCCACATGTTTGAAGTTCTTTGGCATTCCTCTGTTTTATCCATCGGAGTCACCTCGGACAGTCCTTCAGGTACCTACCCACCTCTCCTTCTCTCCATCTTTCTGGTCTGTCACTCTTGAAGTATTGTCTGCTAGTCTGCTGCTTGTCTGGAAGACATATTTTGCCATTTTCATTCCACTGCTTCATCGCCCCCCCCCCCCCCCCCCCCCCCCCCGCTGTATCTTTCCCTCAGGGTAACCATGTGATGAAGCCTGGACGCTGCTGGCCCATGCCAGGGTCTCAGGGCTTTTTGGCAATCTCCCTGTCTCACCCAATTGCAATTAGCCACGTCACTCTTGACCACCTCCCTCGCTACAACCACCCAACCGGCGAGATCCACAGCGCCCCCAAGGACTTCCTGGTCTACGTGAGTGTGCTTTCAGAGAACTTTCTGAAACTTTAACAATGTGCCATGAAACACAAAGCTCATGTCTTGCTATAAGTAATTTCTTCCCTCTCCATCTCCATCTTTCCCTCTCCTCTCCTCCCTTCCCTTTGTTTGCTTTCTCAGGCCACATCTGTTGAAGGTGGAGAAAAGACTCTTCTAGGAACTTTCACGTACGACAAGGATGGAGACTCCAGCCAGACGTTCCAGATTCCTGTTAGTAACACCACACCGAACAAACTGCATGTAACAGAATACAAGTAACGTTTATGTGAAAGGATTTGTAAGATTTATCTATGATAACCTTGAGAGTTTAGGCTGGTTTAGGTGCAGTTCTATTGGCTTATGTGAAGCCCTCTGTTACAGAGGTATCTTGTAAAAAGGGCTGTAGAAATACTATCTGATTTGATTTAAATCTATGATTTAACTATTCTCTGGCCTCCTCCATCTTCTCTCAGAGCGCTGACGGTACAGTGTATCATTCTGTGGAGCTGCGTGTCCTCAGTAACTGGGGCAACCAGGAGTACACCTGCCTGTACCGCTTCCGTGTACATGGTCAGACCCCCCGCAGCTCCTGAGCCCCCCTGCCTGCCACGCCCCATCACACCACTCTATGTCTTGCCTCAGTATATTTTTGCTAAATAAAATGTTTTACATTATTACAAAGAAATTCTAATGAAGATGTCATTCTGTGGAAATCAGATGTGGACTACCT
The DNA here is from genome assembly GCF_054491055.1 of Hypomesus nipponensis. Lineage (NCBI taxonomy): Eukaryota > Metazoa > Chordata > Actinopteri > Osmeriformes > Osmeridae > Hypomesus > Hypomesus nipponensis. The sequence goes on along the minus strand of NC_140371.1, from coordinate 11,522,003 downwards.
TTTAAGCATGGTTTGGTTATAGGTCTGTTCTGGGTCGAAACTTGCTGCTGCTTTAAAAATGGGAACTCCCCTGGAAATATTGTGAAAGACACCATCACCCCTGCACCTCTCCAAAAAAGTAGTTACAGGAATATTTTGGAACTGATATTTATACTTTGCTTGAGTGCAACATATAAACCATTCAACAAATTTACCCCACAAGTTAAAATACACATTATCTTCTGAATGGTATTTTTTAAATAAAAAATGGCCTCTTCAATTATAACCCCCCTTTCTGCCTAAGAACATGTTTTAAATTTTTCCAGCAAGTAAATGATGTCTTTTTTACACATTATTTGTGCAGTCTTGAATTCTACCAAATCCGTGAACTTCAACGCCTGATAAGCATGTTAGTGTGTTAGCAAAATCCTACGATGTCTACAATCTTCATGGTCATTGTTTGTGGGATGCACATTGAGTGTATGTTTCTTTTGTACACATTAGGCTACCCCACACGTCTGCACAGTAATTCAGATACGGTCAAACAAGTGAACAATTCAGAGAGTACAATACTGTGATCTTCAGCAGGAGATGTAGCGTAACGTGTGTTGTATGATGCTTTGTGACTTTCATCCTGATGATTGTGCTGAGTTTGAAGCCTATCGGGAGGCAGCGCCCAGAGTAATGGGTCTTAAAACATAAGAAGTGGACGTGTCTGGGAGAAGGATACCAGTATTGGTATGCTCCTCTGCATTTTTTTTGTTGCAGCGCCTCGGTTATAAATCAATGCCTTTTTTGCCACACCATTGTATGTTCTGCTGGTTTATGGTTATTTGTACGCCCATTCAGTTTTGAATGAAGATGATTTTAACGCATGCTAATTTGAATGCATGCAGCACTTAACAGTTCTGTCTTTGGTGATCATGAATAAGTGCCCAACTTTGTAAAGCATGTATAACGACAGATAGGCTATCAGTGGTACATTCAGGCCTGCATCATTTGGTACCATAACAAGTGTAACCAAAGAGGTGTTAGACACATAAACTAAATATTTTTTCAGTAACTTTTATGTTGTCATGGCCCTGGGTAAACAAAGACGTGGACGCAGTTCGACCGTGACGGCGACCACAGACGCAACAATTGCAGAATAGGTCTACTGAGTGGAAATCGAAATTCTTACCACACACGGACAGCGTTTACCGCAAACAACTCTTACTAAGTTCTTCCCTTGTGTTGACAATTAGATATCACTCAATATATAAAAACACTTATAATATCACCCGCAGAGTTTGAAGGTAAGTTGATTTAACTATTAACAGTAAAAATAATAAATAATGAAACTATTTTCAGAAATCAATGATGACCTAAAATAGGATCACAGTTCGCGCATATGGGTTTTCGTGAAATTTCGTAAAAAATGTCAAATGTTGCGTCTCATCAAATTGTCGACGGTCAATGTGATCCTTTAGAGTGACCAATAATTTATTTTATCTTTCCATCAATCAATAAATATCGCTATGTGTCCTAATGTAGACGTGATTTGGACAAGGTAAGTGAGTCTGATCTGCTCTGTCTGTCGGTTCCAGTCATGTTACGACGTAGCACCCGCCTGGTGACAGGTGGGTCCTACCAGCAGTCTGATGACTCTGACAGCAGCTCCACCAGCCTCTCCTGTAGACAAAGCCCTGTCCACAAGTAAGTGTGTGTGTGTGTGCGCACGTGAGGGTGTGTAGATTTTTACTTTGATACAGTTGCCATGGACAGCATTTACCTGCAGACGCTGTAGAATTTTTGTAAACTAACTCCCCCTCCCCTCAACCCCATCCACCGCTCTCCCAGGGCAATCCATAAAAGGAGGAATAGGACCTTCTCTGACTCCTTAAGCACCAGCTCATCCTATGCTGGCCCCTCCCACTCCCCTAACAAGCCAATCACAAATGGACAGCAGTGCAGAGGTAGATTTGCACTGACAGCTGACATCACTTCTTGCATTTCACCTGTTCTAATGACCCCCACCACCAACACTCCATCCTGTTCCCCTTCACTGCTTCCTTCTGTCGTCAGGCATGGCTGGGGCGATGAGAGCAGCCTCTGGTGGACAAAGCGCCCCTGTGTTCATCCAGACCCCTGCCTCAGCCAGGACCCCTCACTGCCTCTCCAGCTCATCTGGTCCCAGCAGCACCTCCACCTCCAGCAGCAGCCTCTGTGAGTAGAGCTGCACAGGAGGAACCCTGTGGGCCCAGTGTGTGTATTCCTGCACTGTAATGTTATCCTTCAGGGCGAGACATAAAAGCATGAGAGTTTACAGTGTCTCTTCCCTCTTCTGTATTTAGTTATGAGCGTACCTGCACCATGCCGCAAGCGGTGTTCTGTTGGTGCTGCTGTCAACAAAGCTGTTCTGGACCTCCTTCTTATCTCCTTATTCACTATCGGTCAGTGGAACACTCAACATCTCCCATCTTTACATTCAAGCAGGGGCATAGGTTTCATTATGTCTCCCACTTTTTGAAAATGGCAAATATGCCCCCTCCTTCCTCTCCACACACACACACAGTTTTTATTAAGAAAATACAATGAAGGGCTGCATACACAATGCTGTCCCACCCACGTTTGAAAACAAACCTGCACCCTTGCATTCAGGAATCCTATAGCCAAACCATCATTTTCAACAGTGTACTTACCCCTTAGATTGAATTCAACACTAACACTTCCCTTCTCCCTCTCTCGACACCAGGATTGTGGTACATGTACCCAGTACTGACTTACGTGTTTACTCTGCCTCTGAAGATTACGGTAGGTCCAGATACAGGCATGGTAGGCTCTCTGTCTCCATCCATGGTTCTCCTACCCACCAGATTGGAAGATAAATGTATCTTCTCCCTACAGGATAGAACCATCTCTAGAAATCTCCCTGTTACTGATTCCACTCTAGAAAACCAACTCACCAACATTTTGGTGAGGCAGACTCCACCACACATAAGACAAACTCAGGATAGATTTGACAGACTCTCATATAACTAGTTTCTTTGTCTATCCTCTTGTTTATGTGTGCATGTGTGTTAAAGACACAAATGGAACTCCTGCAACAAAAAGCTTTTGAGGTACGAAAACGGACAATCTTGAATGTCTTGAACGCTTGTCTGCTGGATTTTCAATTGACTGTTTATTAAGGGAGCTAAAAGGTGTCTGGTCTTTCTGAGAGTGTATGTGTTTCTCCTGCAGAGAGACCTTGAACTTCAGAAGGTGCAATACCTTTCAGAGGTAGGGGAACTGAACAGCTTCTGTCTGCGTCATTCTTTTTTATCTGTTCTATATCCAAACATTTTGGCTCTAATTTTACAGTGGCTGCAGACTGATGTGAGGGATATCCAAATTAGGCTTGAGAAGTGAGTCTCCTACATGTTTGTGTGTGCACGTGTGCATATGTGTGTGTGTGCATGTCAGTTCATCTCCAAGGCGCAAGATAAGATATCTGCTTATTTTTCCAGTTTAGGAAACTCGAGATTTGATTGAGTTGCATGGTGTTTTGTGTAGGCTGGACACAGACCTGAGTCGACAGATGTCAGACATCCATGCCATTACCACGACACTACGACAGAGGATGGAGGAACGGGAGATCAACACTGTCAAGGTACAGGGCACACACACACACAACCTGAATTTTAACAGATCGAAAATGTTACAATGTTATACTTGAGATAAGATGTTTGTTAATGTAAACTCCTCCTTTTCTTCTGCAGCTCCAGCAGGCCCAAATGTCCTTGACTCCCCCAGGCCCGACCTCTTCCCCCACCAGCAGCATCACCCCTGAACTGGAGAAAGAGCTGGACAAGTGGCTCTCCAGAAAAACCAACCAGGTAACACAGGTCTCAGAAGGGTTGGGAGGAAGGAATTGAACCTTGGTTTAGCTGATAGAATGTTCAGGACTCTATTCAGACTGGACATAGCGCACATTTTGTTCTAAAGTATTAACTTTTGTTTGTTTTTCAACTGTATCGTGACATGCAGCCCAATGGCCAGGATTGTGTTCGATCACAGGCCGATAAAATGGCTGACTTTGCCATTGAGTCTCAAGGTTTGTGATGTCACTGTTGCCTCAGCATCCAGTTGTGTTGGTCCATCTCATGTCTTCACAGCATCGCGTGCTTGTCCCTGCGTTTAGGTGCCAGTGTCTTACAGGCCTCTGAGACCTACCAGAAACGTTCCACATGTTTGAAGTTCTTTGGCATTCCTCTGTTTTATCCATCAGAGTCACCTCGGACAGTCCTTCAGGTACCTACCCACCTCTCCTTCTCTCCATCTTTCTGGTCTGTCACTCTTGAAGTATTGTCTGCTAGTCTGCTGCTTGTCTGGAAGACATATTTTGCCATTTTCATTCCACTGCTTCATCGCCCCCCCCCCCCCCCTCGCTGTATCTTTCCCTCAGGGTAACCATGTGATGAAGCCTGGACGCTGCTGGCCCATGCCAGGGTCTCAGGGCTTTTTGGCAATCTCCCTGTCTCACCCAATTGCAATTAGCCACGTCACTCTTGACCACCTCCCTCGCTACAACCACCCAACTGGCGAGATCCACAGCGCCCCCAAGGACTTCCTGGTCTACGTGAGTGTGCTTTCAGAGAACTTTCAGAAACTTTAGTAATTTAATTTAGTAAAGTAATTTCTTCCCTCTCTATCTCCATCTTTCCCTCTCCTCTCCTCCCTTCCCTTTGTTCGCTTTCTCAGGGCACATCTGTTGAAGGTGGAGAAAAGACTCTTCTAGGAACTTTCACGTACGACAAGGATGGAGACCCCAGCCAGACCTTCCAGATTCCTGTTAGTAACACCACACCGAACAAACTGCATGTAACAGGATACAAGTAACGTTTATGTGAAAGGATTTGTAAGATTTATCTATGATAACCTTGAGAGTTTAGGCTGGTTTAGGTGCAGTTCTATTGGCTTATGTGAAGCCCTCTATTACAGAGGTCTCTTGTAAAAGGGCTGTAGAAATACTATCTGATTTGATTTAAATCTATGATTTAACTATACTCTGCCCTCCTCCATCTTCTCTCAGAGCGCTGACGGTACAGTGTATCATTCTGTGGAGCTGCGTGTCCTCAGTAACTGGGGCAACCAGGAGTACACCTGCCTGTACCGCTTCCGTGTACATGGTCAGACCCCCCGCAGCTCCTGAGCCCCCCTGCCTGCCACGCCCCATCACACCACTCTATGTCTTGCCTCAGTATATTTTTGCTAAATAAAATGTTTTACATTATTACAAAAAAAATTCTAATGAAGATGTCATTCTGTGGAAATCAGATGGGGACTTGATCTTTTGTCTTGATACTCCTTAAGCATGGTCTGGTTATAGGTCTGATCTTCATGGGTCGAAACTCACTGCTGCTTCAAAAATGGAAACTCCCCCGGAAGTATTGTGAAAGACACCATCACCCCTGCACCTCTCCAAAAAAGTGTTCATGTGAATATTTTGGAATTTATATATATTTATACTTTGCTTGAGTCCATCATATAAACAATTCCACAAATGTACCCCACAAGTCAAAATACACATTATCTTCAGAGTGGTACAAACATGTTTGTGTACCGTTAATTGGTATACTGAGGAATAAAAATAATTTGAAAAATTGTATTCAAGATTTATTTTTCATTCAATTCACACATTTGTAGGTTGGGCCCTTCATGAAGGGTGTAGGTAGGCTATGTGTAGTGTTTTGCTCATAAATTTGTTTGACGACACGGACAGTGGATTAATATGAAAATACTTAGGCTAGCTGGGATTGCGATTATTGGACTCCGTTTGGGTTAAAGTAGGCTACAACAAGAACGGTCAACATTGATTTATAAATAAAACCTACTTAATAATATCAATCATGTTGAATTCCCCCCTCTCCACAAAAATAAATAAATGTTTACTTTCAAAGCCCATATGTATTCATTAGCTTAGCTTTGTGATAATTCATGCAATGACTTTTAGCTAACCTACATTTTTACACAAGAAAAAAACTGAATTGTAGAAAATCTTTCTGCCATCATAATTCTATATTATTTTATACATAAAAAAAAAACTTGTATTCAAAGGGTTTTTTCTTTTTTCATACTTATGTGCTTTTAAGTCGTGGTCTTTAATAGTAGCCTAACTAAAAATTCTATTGGCCATAAGAATTTGGGTCATAGATTTAACAATCGAAAGAACCGTAACCGGATGTTTGGAGTGATTTCTAACTGGCTTGGTAATTATCCACGTTTGTAATGTCGGACTGGGAGGATGATTATGATGGAGACGGTGTCGCAATCAAGAAGTCTGTACCTGGGAACACAGCACCTATGAAAGAATGTAAATCTTTTAACAACGGCAAGGAGAACATTTGTTTTGGTGTGAGAAATTACGGTGGGATTGGAGCGCCACGAGGACCGCCAGTAGATCGTAACGGTCCTCAGTACCAAAAGGACCGCATGTTCTCAAGGGATCATGATTCTGATAGAGGACGCGGTTCGGGTCCGTGTGGTAAAGCGACTGACCGGTCGGGTTCCACACCGGTAACTTTTACAGTGGAAAGCTCCTCTATTGGCAGGGTAATAGGTATGTTCAGACAGCGAGCAAAGTAGCTAACAATATTAAGAGTTAATTGATGTTACCACATGTCACGTGCAGTTAAATGCCTTACCCAATATTACAGGTCGCGGCGGAGCCAAAATACGTGAACTTGAAGAAAGTTCTGGTGCAAGAATCAAGGTGAAGTAGCTAGCTAGCAAACTAACATGCTTTATTTAATCACCCGAGACAATGTTTAGCTGAAATCTAGCTTAACATATTTTGATCATTTTTGTAGATTAACAGAGGGGACTATGAGGGAGAAGTGCTCATCTTTGGGAACAGTGACGTTCAACAGAAGGCTAAAGAGATGATTGAGGAGCTGGTGTCAGGCGGCTCTGGCTTCCACAGTGGTAAGATTACACTGGCACCGTATACTTTTCTGTTATTGGTTAACCAGGAACCAAGCTTGGTCATGTTCACAGCTGTTTGTGAAGGTTGTTTGACCTCTGTCAGGCCCTGGAAGGAGTGGTGAGCATGGAGTTGGCCGTGGTGGTGGTGGTGGAGGTGGAGGTAGAAATGACTCCTGCTGGTCAGCGTCAGCATTGCAGGCAGCTGACGTCCCACCCCCCCAGGCCATCGACTGGAACTCCATGAGAGAGAACAGGGAGAAATACGAGCAGATGAAGTGGCAGGGTAATTACAGTACACACACTCACGAGAGCTTGGACATGGGCAGGGGAAATGGGGGACACCAGTTTTAACTAACTTAAAAAAAAATGTCCATAGTGGTAACATACATTTTTGGTTGAGGTGTCAGCCTTAAGCTAACTTCATGGGGATGGAAATTATCAACAACATCCAGTCTTTGACAATATAATGTGTTCTGATGTGGTACCAAAACAAACATAACAAACATGGCCACCCACAATGTAGGGTGATGCATTTAGCAACGTATTGACAGAAGAAGGTATACAAGTGATATTTTCCGGAGCTCTGTCCTGAAGCAAACTAGTCAGTGTGGTGCTTAGATGTTATGCGTCTTGACTGTATCCTTTGGTATTGTTTCTCAACTGCTGTAGACCTCCCACCCCTGAAGAAGAACTTCTACATTGAGGCAGACAGTGTAGCCAAACGCACTGCAGAGGAAGTGAAAGAGTGGAGGTGAGTGCTGTGTTTCCTCAAGGATTTTATTTTCCAGTGGCGGGGAGAAGAACAAATGTATGGTCATCTGGCACCCAACCTGATGGCCTGTGTCCAGTCCTGTGTTTCCTTAGCTTAGCCACAGTGAGACCCCTTTTTCTGAGTCATACTATCTTCCTCACTGAGATGAGATATATTTCTCTTCTTGGGAGAAATATTGGAATAAACTCAGCTGATGATGTGAGCTGAGGAGGAAGTGCTTTGTTGTACTTGTGCTGTTTTTTTATGAAGTTGTCATGACTTTGCGAGGAATTGACGCCCTTTCACTGTTCTAGTTGCTCGTCCTCCGAGTGGAGAAGGAACACTGGAATGGGGGAAGAGGACATTTTTTTTAACCGCAGATGTACTTGTGCTTTTCCCCCTGAAGAACACTGAAGTGCCCTAAAGAAGCACGCGCACCTTGAACCCACTATATAAAGCGTACCCATATGTTTCTTGGGAGATGTTCACATTTTCAGGAGGAGGGTTGAGTACTTGCAATGCACTCTCACAACATCACTTGTGAGGATATTTTTTTGCAAAGATTGTCCAATAGAGGGCGCCTTTGACCTTGCTGCCATCTAACCATAAAGGCAGGAATCCCTGAATGTCTGTGGCTTGATCATCTCGAGAACCGGGCACAGGGTGAAGTTGAAATGCCAGGTGCATAGCTCAGGACCCAAGGATGTGTAGTTTTGCCTGTGAAAACCTTGTTGAGCTGCACTAAGCGATGGCGCCATGGATCTGGTGAGCATGCCACCGGGCATAAGACAAGAACACTGTACTTGCATATTTAGCCGACAGTCAGCAGTACACTGCCAACAAGCCTCCATGGCTTTGTGTGCCACCTCCATGTTAGGTTTAACCGTTAACCTGTCTTCAACTCGTTATATCCTGACGGTGTCAACTTCCATTCTACTGGAGACGTAGTTTGAGCCATTATGTAATAACTCCCAACCAATATTTGTAATATTTATAATTCAAGACAATCCAGAGAGGACTAAGACTGTAATCTGTATCTTGTACCTGTATTGTATTTATCAATTTTAATAAACAATGTGGACAATTCAGTTTGACGCCCATATTAGGATCACAATCATATTGTAGTGTAGGATCCAGTTTTGATGGTTAGTTTTGATCAAATGACTGGCATATGTGTCGTTAACCATACCAGTCATGGACAATCCTGTCCCCTCTACCTCCCCACAGGAAGCAGAATAACAACATATTTGTTGACGATCTGAAGGAGGAAGGTGACAAGCGTCTCTTCCCCCATCCCGTGCAGACCTTCCTGGAGGCCTTCCTACACTATCCCGGAATCATGGAGAACATTGTCCGCGTCGGCTTCGCCAAACCAACCCCCATCCAGGTATGTTGGGTGGCCCGGGTTCTGCTATGTAAGCTCCTGCTGGTTAGTGTATCACATCAGACGGTGATGAGCACATCGCCAGCACAAGCTCCACCAGGACCCTTAATGATAAACTGAACAAAATGTTTGGAACTTTCTATACCTGTCTAAATGTTTACACACCCTGTGTGCTTATGCAATGAAATATTGGCCCACCTGTTAAATTGTAAAGACTTTACAGTCAATACAGTGACTTTCGATTGGTCCTCTCTGTACAAAATCCAATGAAAAATGTAAAAAGTCCATAACCATGTGCGACTGTATAATCTCTTTGGAAACACCCTACCAACGATAGCCTTGGTTCCAGTGGCACTTTCGGTATCTTTTTCATTTAATGTAAATTGTAGAAATGAAAAGAGGAAGGAATTCAAAATTTTCTTTGAAGATATTTATATTTATATATTTTCTATTTTAAACGTCTGTTTAATGACAGTACTGAGAGAGACACACAGAGAGACAGAGACAGACAACATTTTCTTAAGGTCAAGTTGTTTCTGAAAAAACAAAGCCTTTCCAAGGCTTACGCAGGCTGGTGGAACCACATAAACGGAGAGATCTTGAACCTAGCTCGCCGAAAAATGGTTGCTAACCTCCAAACTGATCAAAAGACCAACAACAATGTCACTTTAAAACCCCTTCAGACCTGAATTGTGTTCCAAGGTTTTGAAAAATATAATAATTACTTTTTCCTCCATTCTTAATGCAACCAGAAATGATTCAATAAAAACACTTATTTTAATCAGAACTCTTTATTGTTAATTTTGTTATCCATTTTAATGTTGGAGGCCAGCACAACAGAGCGGCTATCAAACCACTTCACTAGAACCACCTTTCCATCCCTAATCCTCACTTCATTGTGGCTCCTCCGCCTTTTCTTTGACATTTTCTTGTCTGTCTTCAGTGGGGGGCTTTGCAAAGCGACAAACCCTAGCTGTTCCAGCTGCATGGATTTTCTTTTATGCCAACACTTCAAGGACATTGTAGGTGGTGAAGAAGTTGTCAAAAAAGAGCTTGTGGTTAGGAGTCTGGATTCTCTTGCACAGGTGGGTGACCACAGCTGCTCGATGTCCTAAAACCATCTTTCTCTGCTCAGAGAGTTCTGTTGTGGCACCTTGATGGATGAGGAAGTCATAACCAAGGCCACTTTTGCCGCAGAGGAAAAACACCTTGACTCCCCATGGTTCTGGCTTCCCTCTGATGTACTGAAGCACACAAAGTTTCCCCCTGAAAGGCACAATTTGCTCATCAATGGAGATATTCATCCAATGGTAGCTCTAGACAGCATTTCCTTATGGACTAATAGAGTGGTCTGACTTTCTAGAACACATCAGTGTTGTCAGAAGGCCTCTCATTGTTGTTCACCACATGCAGGTTGGAGCGAAGCTGGAAAAATCTGTGACAAGACAGACTATCCTGGAAAAAACCTATATTAATACTGGAAGACCAGTACATTCACACTCTTGGCAAACCCAGTACCCCCATTGCCATATGTAGAACGACAAGGGCTTCAATATCAGATATTGATGCATATTTATACCCCCCTGCATTTTGTTCTGCATAGATGTTAGTCATTGTTGTCATCAGCTGGAACATCTCACTGGGAACATACTGCTTGAAGTAGTCATATGGTGTTGGTGGCTCAGGGCGTTCAGGAGCAGGACTTTCCCCTTGTCGTGTTTACTGGGGTAAAGGGGGTGTGACACCCCTCAATATCACTCTTCTTTGTGATGTTTACAAGAGGGTCATCCTCAAGTAAGGGGTTTCCATCTGCCTCCTCCTAATCCTCTCTGTTTTACTCATCCTGACCTTCCACTGCCTCAATCTCAATGTATTCCCCTACCAATGGTACCTCTGGCTCATCCCTGTCTTTCCCTGAAATCATTCACAAAACATTCTGTCTATATAGGCTTTTTGGTAACACTTTAGTCTAAGGCCCTTGCATAACAACTTCAAAACACATTCATAAGCCATACATAACATGTTAGTAATCAATATATGAGCATTTATTGAGTGCTTGTCAACCATCGCAGATTGACATAGGGTGCGTTATGTCACCATACTGTTCCTGAGTATGTAAAGGCCCTAAACTTTGTTTGTATTACTATTATATATATATAATGTAATATTGAGGCTATTTTTCAATATGACGTTTGTTCCTCACTGACTTTCTACATTCACCAACTCTTGAAAATCTATCAGCATCTCTAACTTCCTCATCGCTTCCCATAAAGTCAACATCAGAGATATTTCCATTGTCGATCAGTTCAAAGACTTCAAGGGCTGTGTAGCGTGGTTTGCTCGTTTAAGATTAGTAATACTTAATTTCTAATAAAGTATAGTAGTTCTTGGGGGCACCACCTCTGATTCGTGAAAGGGACAGAGGAAACCTTGTTTAATAATATCGAATAATAGCACTCGTAATAATCAGTCTAATCTTAAGTAGTAAATTCTATGAAAGTAGAGCAGATCATATAACGTGAGAGATAAGCGAGTATTATACACAATGATTTATTTAAGAGAATGTAATTATAGTGAACACATACCAGACAAGTTATGGGTTAGTTGGGCTAAAGCAGTACAGTAGGCCTAAATTCTAATGAGAGCGCGCTACACAATGGTTGCGTAGAGCGCGTGTGGAGGGGAGGGGGAGAAGTTGAGGAAGAGGTAGAGATAGGAAGAGGCTTCTATAGTAACAACGGACGATCAATGGAAACTGACCTAACGATGATTAAGTCAAATCATTTGTAGAATACAATCAAACATCAACAATTCAATCACAACATGCCAATATGTCACAAGTAAGAAATATTGCAAATCGCAGTTACTTTTGTCGGTTGGAAGAACGGAGTCAAATGGTTCGTTATGTCCAACGAACAGAATCGGAATCTCTCGTCAAAGTTCCGGGCGCTCAGTGAGGTTAAGAGGAATAGGTTAGAGAGTGACGCGTTCACCCACAAGTTTATCCTACGAACAAGCGGGGGTGATTGTACGTTTGGGGGTTAAATACCCCAAAGAACAGGGGTCATCCCTGTGAAGGTGACCTCTCTCATTGGTCAGTTACTTCCACCTGGGCGTTGTCCTGGGACCTGCCCAGAGGTGTGAAGTGGCTGATAGTTTTGAGTTCCATTATCTCAAATGTCCATGGAATGCTCAAACTTCAGAATATAACAATACAACGTTCATAACTGGTTTTGTTAGTATGATACAATTATTTTGATACCAAGATTGACTGATTTAACTATACCTGAAGGGAAGTTATAATCAAACATCAATTAACAACGTTCTAGGTAAATGAGACAAACACATTCTAACACATCGACTACTGTCCTTGAATTAGTGTCCATGAGCCATGTAGTCCTTTAGAAAATGTTTGTAAGTCCACACAAGTAAGTTCCTTCAAGTAATTCCCTTTGTTCTGACAATGTGCCCATGCTGGGTCAGGAATTTGAAGCTCCTACTCTGGGAGATAAGGACAAAAGGGGAAGGACCCTTCCCTTGTCGGGGGTAGGGGAAGGTGTGGATGGTACCATGCTTTGTCTGTGGACTCTCTGCTACAGCTGTATATTCTACATATGGAATATTTTCAACTTATTATAAACTCATTCTCTTGTTCTGATTTACTGTTTGTATAGTAATAAGGTCATTCATCATAACTGGAAAATTGAGTTCAATTACATGGTTTTCGACCCACTGTCCATTCTAATGGACAGCAGTATTTGAAAAAATCCTGTGTAAAAACTTGCACTGAAACATGTGATATTACAACTTATTTCATACATATCATCTTTCAATATTATATCAAATCTATGAAATACTGGCACAGATATCTATAAATGTAGAACAAAAATGTTAAATGATCCTTCCTTTGGCGAGTGGGGTTAAGTCCTGCCATGCCATACAATTCACATGTACATAGTTACTGTGAACAAGGATACTGGCCACATGTCCTGTCAACTGACAAATACATTTGATTTCCTTACCAAATTCAAATAAACTAAAAACTAGATGCCACAAAAACACAATACTCACAAAGAGCACAAAAATGACTAGACCATGACAACCATTTTCATTGAAATTCACATGACTGATGTGGAGTATTGTAATGAAAATACTCTTCAGTTTGTTGCACTATGTGGTGCAGTAGTGGTCGGTAAGGATTCCAACCACACTGTAGTATAATAGTCTTTGAAGCAGTCCCTTCCAAGGAAAGATGAATCTTCGCATGCAACTGAAAATGGAATGTAAATGTATATCACTTTTCTTGGTTCACGTTCAGATTTCAGCTTTCGCTCTTCGTTTCAACTGCTTTTTCTACCTGCTCATGTTCGTTCATCTCGAGCGTAGGGAGTGAGCCTCATCACACAGTGAGCTGATTGGCATAAAGTGTTTGTCATTCAATTTCTAAAACGTGATTGGCTTATACTAAATACTTTGTTTCGTTAGAAAAATAAATATTTTGCTCTAATTAACATTTAAATTTAACCATTTTAAGATAACAAATAAATCATTTGTAACCTGGTCTTTTTATTGGATTACATTGGTCTTTGACAAATTCAGTTTAAGGTGAAACTCCTTACACCATGACACAGTCATTGGCAACCAGCCCATGATCAAGATCCCCTCCCTTCAGAAAACTGACTGACGTGTCATCTGCAAACTTTTATGGTGTGTCTATTCTCAAACTTACTTTGGCAGTTGCGATCAAATTAAAATTCCCCATTGATAACCAGGTTTATTGTCAAAATGTACAGACTCTCAGCTGTTCGCAATGATCAAATCAAACAAAGGCAATTGAAATAGCTCAACACAACAAATGCTTGAAGTGTTTTTCCCAAATTCAACTGAAAATACAACTTATAAGGACTTCTCCAAATGATTCAACCCCTTCATGGTAAGCATATTTAGTACGTAGTAGTAGTACACCCTTTTGCTGTTAAAACTTGCTGTAAATGAGATGCATAGCCAAAGCCAAGTTTCCATCAATGCCATAATACGGGCTTCAAAAAATTCCCGTAAATGACATTCGCTTGCAACTCGGCAATTTTACTTTTTAAAGACTACACATTAGATAGTATCATAGAAGGCAGAGGGATGCGATTAGATGCAAAGAGAAACACCCGAGAAAACAACTGAATTTTGATTTGGGAATGGTGAAGGGCCAAAGCAAAATGTAGAGTGAGGATAATCGCCAACTAAAAATGGATCTCCATAGTTAGTGACCTTGCACAACAATCAAAACAGTTAAGACAGTTAAAACAGTTAACGTTTAGGAGTTCCCCCCAAAAAATCCCAAATTAACACAATAAGTACAAAAAACAAGACGCTCAGACGCACAACACCTGCTACTGGTTGCCGCATGAGCAGTGCCCATGATTGTCTCACTGAGTTTCTACATATGTATTTATAGTGGTAGTTGGTGATATTAAACATTTAAGCTGATGCTAAATAAGATATCTCAATCTAAATGACCCCAATATAATGATCATAGCTGCCTAGTTAACAGTATAATAATTTATTTGTAGCTATCCTCTATTTTCCCGGTACAAAAACCATGTTAAAAATGTATCGCTTAATGTGTAGCCTATGTGGTAATAGTCTAGCCAGGCTACAAATGGAAGGTATATTTAAACAAACTTAGAAGCACCGTTCTGAAAGTTGCTTTCCAAACATTTTTTTAAAATCTCCTTCCAAAAATGTCTCTCTTGCCGTGTGTCTGCCCCTGTTGATGGCTTCTGTGCCCCCTGTGTTGCCAGTCCCAGGCGTGGCCCGTGGCGCTGAAGGGAGACGACCTGATCGGCATCGCCCAGACGGGCACAGGGAAGACCCTGGCCTACCTGCTGCCTGGTTTCATCCACATGGATGGTCAGCCCATGTAAGTCCTCATCCAATCACCACAGCCCTGTACATGGTTGTAGACAGCAGATCGGACATGCGTTGTAGAGATTTGGACAGGCACGCTAGTCTCGTTGGGAAAGACTTCCATCGCAACCATTATAAATTAAGTGACTACCAGTTGAAAACGTCATAAACCTATACTTGGTAGTTTGACTTGTTTCAAATGAAGTGTGTGTGTGTACACTCCCAGACACAGGAACAGGCAGGATGGTCCAGGCATGCTGGTGCTGACCCCCACCAGAGAGCTGGCCCTGCAGATCGAGGCAGAGTGTAACAAGTACAGCTACAAAGGCTTCAAGAGGTGCCAATGACATCCTCACGCCTGTCACGCACACCGCCCGACATCCATGCGACTCTCACACCAGTCACTCACCGACACAGTTGGTCACACAGATAAAAGCACAGACATCAAGAGAGCAGTGTGTGTTTTTGATCTCGTGTCTCTTGTTTCTCCCTCCTTTTTGCGGACTAGTGTTTGTATCTATGGAGGTGGGGACCGCAGGGCTCAGATCAAGCTGGTGGCCGGCGGAGTGGACATAGTGATCGCCACTCCCGGCCGCCTCAACGACCTGCAGATGAACGAGCTTATCAACCTGCGCTCCATCACCTACCTGGTGAGCTCCATTCCAGCAATGAAGTGTGCGCGTATGTGTGTGTTTTACCAGCTCTCTCCTTGGCCAGGTGCTGGATGAGGCAGACCGGATGCTGGACATGGGCTTTGAGCCCCAGATCATGAAGATTCTGCTGGACATCCGTCCAGACAGACAAACGTTTATGACCAGGTACCAGGATGTACCCACGCCCTGCCCTTTATCACAAGATTACCTTATAGATTGGCCCCTGTACATGCCCTGATCTTTTCTCTCCAATTGGCTGTTTCAGTGCCACCTGGCCCCCAGGTGTAAGGCGATTGGCCAAGTCTTACCTCAAGAACCCCATGATGGTATACGTGGGGACACTGGACCTGGCTGTGAGTGGAGGCCTAAGCATTCACTATCTTACTCCTCAAGACACACACACTCACACTATACACACCCAACCAAAACTCTCCATTTACTTGTATCTATTCCCAAAAGGGTTGCAAAATTCTGTTAATTTTATTGGAAGCTTTCCATTGGAATTAACGGGAATGTATGGGAATTAAGGTGAATCAACTGGAGATGAGCAAAATTCCTCACAGGTTGGCCTATAACAGGGAACTTAAATGTATTGGGAAAAACTATCTTGCAGCATAATTTTAGTTATAACAACCAGATTGAATGTACACTACAGCAGGACTGTTGAAGCCACACCCCTGCATTTGAGCCCAAGGACTATATCCATTTTCTTTTCAATAAAATAATCAATTTTAAGTCCTACTCACAAATACATCTAAATCATCAAATGTAATTCTGATTATTACCAAACAAAAATGTATATTTATTAGTGGTGGGCCGTTATGGGCGTTAACGTGCTGTGTTAAGGTGAGATTCTTATCGGGCGATAAAAAAAATCTAAAATTTCTCAAAGTTGGGTTGGGAGCTGGGTCTATACTACGCAAGCTATGATGACTTTCACCATGATATTTTAGCGTGGATGTATACCTATCTGAATTGCACTGTAGGGGGTGAGAACGAATCTTCAAACCTGTGTGTATGCCTTGTGTATGAAATGATCACATCGAACGTGACGTGCTAACATGGATGCAGCTATGAAGCCGCCTGGTTTGGGGAAAATGTATTTTTAAGAAGCTTCCCAATGAAAACCTTGACAAGACAAAGGTTGTGTGCACCTTGTGCTATGCAGAATTAGTTTACTGTAGGAGTTCTTCCAGTCTCAAATACCACCTAAACGCAAAGCATCCCTTAGCTAATGCGGTAGATGCAAAGCGACTTCCAAGAGAGAGCTTTACAAAAGAGCATAGGTCACTGATCATAACAACGAGGTCGTCCCAAACATTGCAAGCAGCCAAAACATGAAGCATACATTGTGCAGTTATACAAGTTACAAATTAAAACAACATGAACCCCAAAAAGTGCAAGACTGTACCTGTAGAAGAACAATCAACAGTAAAATATTTCACAGTGAGTACAAGAGTTCAAGAGTTAACTTCGTTATAACTAACCTACAAGAGCAACAAGTCTCTCAATAAGAGTCATTGTGATCCTGGAGGAAACTAACATCAGGTCCAATCAAGCATTCCTAAGTGCCGTTGTACTCCCGAAACAAGTGCGTCTTGAGCCTTTTTCTCGAAGGTGGGGAGACAGTGTCCCTGATGGAGGTGGGGAGCTGGTTCCACCATTGGGGGGCCAGGCAGGAGAAGAGCTTCCGTTTGGACCGGGCGGTCTTGAGCGGTGGGACCACCAGGCGGTTGTCTGAAGAAGACCGTAGGTGACGGGTGGGGGTGTAAGGCTACAGGAAAGACTTGATGTAGTCGGGTGCAGTCCCGTTCACTGCTCGGAAGGTCAGTTTCAGGGTCTTGAATCTGATACGGGCGTTGATGGGTAGCCAGTGGAGAGAGATGAGGAGCGGGGTAACATGGGAGCGTCTGGGTAGATTGTAGACCAGGCGGGCGGCTGCGTTCTGAATCCTCTGAAGAGGGCGGGTTGCACATGCTGGGAGTGCTCAGACAGGTATCTCCTGATCTTCCGGATGTTATAGAGGGTGAATATACACGACCAGGAGACAGCAGCAATGTGGGCCGTGAGGGAGAGCTCGTCATCCATGGTAACCCCAAGGTTCCTGGCAGAGGATGAAGGGGTCACCGTCGCAGATCCCAGGGTGTTTGACAGATCGTGGGAGATGGAGGGTTTAGCCAGGATGATGAGAAGTTCTGTTTTGGCGAGGTTCAGCTGGAGGTGGTGCTCGGTCATCCAGGCGGAGATGTCTGTAAGGCAGGCCTCAATCCTAGCTGAGATCCCCGGATCGGTCGGGGGGAACGACGGGTACAGCTGCGTGTCGTCAGCGTAGCAGTGGTAGGAGAAGCCATTGGAGGTGATGATTGGTCCAAGTGAGGTGGTGTACAGAGAGAAGAGGGGTCCAAGGACAGAGACCAGTGGAGAGCTGGCAAGGGCCTGACAGTTTGCCTCCCCAGGAGACCTGGTAGGATCTTCCCGACAGGTAGGATGAGATCCACTGGAGTGCAGTGCCAGTGATGCCCATCTCAGAAAGTCTGGAGAGCACAATCTGGTGGTTAACCGTACCAAACGCTGCAGAAAGGTCCAGTAGAATGATGACGGATGACCTGGAAGCCGCTCTGGCAGACTGGAAGGCAGTGGTGACTGAAAGGAGAGCAGTCTCTGTGGACTGGCCAGTCTTGAAGCCTGATTGGTTGGGGTCAAGCAGGTTGTTCTAAGAAAGTTTGACAGTTGTTTAGATACAGCACGTTCAATTGTTTTTGAAAAGAAGGGGTAATAATAACGGTCTGTAGTTCTGGAGGACGGCAGGGTTAAGGGAGGGTTTTTTGAGTAGAGGGGTAACTCTGGCCTGTTTGAAGGCAGAGGGAAAGGTGCCGGAGGTAAGAGAGGAGTTTAGGACATGGAGAAGAAAAGTTACGATGGAGGGGGAGATGGTTTGAAGGGGAGGGGATAGGATCAAGGGGACAGGAGGTGGAGCGATGAGAGAGAATGAGGTCAGAGATCTCTGCCTCGGACAGGGGAGAGAAAGAGTTTAGACGTTTAGTTGGGTCAGTAATGAAGGGTGAGAGGGGGTGAAAAAGGTGGGTTTAGCGAACTGATTGCTAATGTTGGCAACTTTTTTCTCAAAGAAGGAGAAGTCGTGTGCTGTCAAGGTGGAGGGAGGGGGTGTGGGAGAAGGGTGGAGAAGGTAGAAAAAAAGTTTGTGGGGGTTTGAAGCAGTCAATTTTGATCGGAAAGTAGAGGGTTTTAGCACCAATTATGTGAGAAGAGAAGGATTTAAGGAGGGAGTGATACTTATCAAGGTCCAGATCGTCTTTGGACTTTTTGCCATCTCCTCTCAGCTGCTCGAAGGGTGGACTGTTCTTAACAAATAACATCCGTAACACTGAGCTGGACACTGAGGAGCATGTCTAGCTCCTCCACAAAGTCGGCTAGTGGTCCTGGTGGGCGATAAAAAAACAATTAAGCATGCTTTGATAGGACCAGTTAGCATCACATAATGGTGTTCAAATGATTTGGCAGTAACATAGTGGTGTGGATGTGTATTTAATATGTGGGCAAAGAAGCAAACCTGTCCCACCACCCTGCCCGGTTGAGCGGGTTGAGTGAGTGAAGGAGTGGTTGACGGAGAGAGCAGCTGGAGTTGCAGTGCTTTCTGGGCGGATCCACGTCTCTGTCAGCGCAACGGCATGAAGAGAAGCATGAGATGCAAACGCCGGAATGAAGTCTGCCTTGTTCACAGCGGACTGGCAGTTCCAGAGCCCTAAAAAAAGAGAGGGCAGGTTGAGAAGATCTGGATAGGTAGTGAAGGTTAGAAGTAGACCGTATGTACTTTGTCACATATCTACGTCTACGGGTAGTGTAATGAACAGGAATGCAAAGGAAACACATGCTGGCTATGAATAAGTTCTAGGTAGAATAAAATATAAATATAAATAGGGTGATACTTATCAGAAGAGGTGATCCGGCCCCGTTGGCCTTCCTCGGTGGACTCCCGCAGGTAGACTCCCTGTCTTTGTTTGACCGGGTCTTCGTGCACCGAGGCTGCCAGGCGATGTAGCGGAGGGGAAGAGTTGTCGTCAAACTACTATGTTTGAGTAACACCGAGGCAAGCCCGTCAGCACAGCTCTATCAGCCAAGCTAACTAATTTAATAAACACAAGTACATCTTATTGAACATCATTTATTTTCATCACCAATTATCATAGTAGAACAGCTTTCTCAAGCTGTTTGAGATGCATTTTGGAAACAGGAGATGAGCCCCTGGTCTAATGCGCCACCTGGCTTGAGAAACGTGTTCTCAAAGACTTACTTTTAGTCATTATTTGGGTAGCACACATATTCTGAATGCTTTCGGCGGAATTCAAATGAGCCATTTTAATCTAGATAAACGCCAAGATTAGTGAGATTAATTTTTAAAAATCTAGATTAGTCTATGCCTACCACTAATATTTATGCATATGATACAGTATAAATTACTCAAAATTTGAATTACCGTGAAGTTTCCAACTTTCCAATGTTCCCCAGTTTAACTTGATTAACTTCCCAGTTTCAGGAAATATACTGGAAATGTTCCGCCCCTTTTCAACCCTAGTTTCCAACACAGACACTAACGTTGCTCTCTGTCTCTCTGGCACACTCCAACCGTGTCTTCCCCTCTCCTCCCCTCTCCCCAGGCGGTGAACACAGTTCATCAGACAGTCCTGTTTGTCCAGGAGGAGGAGAAGAAGGCCTATGTCTTTGACTTCATCCACAACATGGAGCCCGAGGACAAAGTTCTCATCTTTGTGGGCAAGAAGCTTCTGTGAGTCACTCTCCAAAACAATGCCAGCACACCCTAAAGAAATACCATTCATTAGAGATGACTCATGAAATGTATGCAAGGTAAATGCAATCTTACTTGGCTGTATGTCAGATTTTGTCACTGGTGAAGCAAGAAGGGGATTTCCAAAGTCACATCAGTATGTTATTCAACGGTGCTTTCCGTCCGTTGCCATATTAACCACTGCTCAAAGCCACGCCCATTGTTTGAATTTGGTATGGGTTTGCGCTGAAGATTAGTTGACACACGTTTTTAGTTAGTTTTTTTCATTGTGTGTGTGACATGGCAGAGCCGATGACCTCTCCAGCGATCTGTGTCTACGGGGCCTGGCTGTGCAGAGTCTCCACGGCGACAGGGAGCAGTGTGACAGGGAGGAGGCCCTGAAGGACTTCAAAGAGAGTATGAAACTGGCTTCTGTTTAGATTTTGGGTGGAGGGTTGAGGGTGCAATAGCATATGTAGATGAGTGTTTGTGTGTGTGTGTGGAAGGGGGGTTGCCCACTGTGTGCGTTTGTACAATCGTGTGTGTTAACAGGTCGTGTCCGCATCCTGGTGGCGACAGACCTGGCGTCCCGAGGTCTGGACGTCCACGACATTACCCACGTCTTCAACTACGACTTCCCGCGGAACATTGAGGAGTATGTACATCGCGTGGGCCGCACAGGTCGCGCCGGGTAGGTGTGTGTTTGTGTGTCGATCTCCTCTTAGTTGTATTTGCTGAACACCTTCCAGTTGTCTGCAGTGGCTCTATCTGTGTTTTGTATGGTTGTTAGTTAGCCTGGGAACCAGATGATTCTGTGAGCTGTTTTTTTAAAGAGGTCTGGCCACTCCCATTTAAACAAATTTCCACCCATTCTGAAAAGTGCCTGGCCGATCATAACCGTTGATCCAATGACTGTAAAGAGAACCGCCGTTGAGGCAGTTTCCTCAACAACCAAGATGACATTTTATTGTTCTGATTGGTTGTATCCAATTGCATCCAGAGACATTTCGGTCTGGGCTTGTTGATTACACCCCGTAGATGAACTGAGAGGTTCCAGACTAGTTGCTAATTGGTCTGGCTAGTTGTTAATGGTTCCACTCAATCTCCCCCCCACACACACGCACAAAGGCGCTCTGGGGCTTCTATCACCCTGGTTACAAGAGGAGACTGGAGGATGGCCTCTGAGCTGATCCCCATCCTGGAACGATCTGGACAGGTAGGGGACACGTGATGGGCTGGCTCTGTCTCTCTGACACACACAACACTTAAGGCCCAAATATGCTTCTGCGTCTCCGTTTACGGATGGGCGGGTGCACGGATACGCACGGATAGACTTTGTTTATGGTTCTCCCGAGGCTGTGGGTGCTGAAAACAATTTACCGCCAGAAGAGTAGGTGGCGGAACGTTTTTTTGTAAGTCGTCGTCGAGTTTATTTACCTAGGCTATCGAGAAGTCGGAGCAAATTTACAAATGAGCCGTTTCATCCATAAAATACGCATATCATCAGCAACTACACTGCCCATTTCTCGTCACATTTTAATTCAGATGATGATTTACATACCGTTCAGCTGAAATATGAATTCTAAAAACTTAAAGCAATGGCGGTCAAAGGATTCTGTTTGTCCTGTGCATCACGACAACCCGCCCCTGACGCAAGCGGTTCTTAATACTGACCAATCACAGCCAAGGGGGTCTCCGTAGCTCTCCAAAATTACGACGGACAGTTAGAAAATTCAGGAGGTGCACGTCAAGGTGTCAGAGGCTGTCCGAGGGCTGACGGAGAGCTCGTAGAGGGCGTTCAACGGAGACACGGGCGTTCCCATGTGTTCGTTTTTTGAAAAACGCAGAAGCATATATTGGCCTTTAGTTCCACTAAGTCCACTTAGTGGAACTAAAAACCTTTGTGATTTTGCTGTGTAGGACGTCCCAGAGGAGCTTGTGCTTATGGCAGAGAGATACGAGAAGCACAAGAGAGAGAAGGACATGTACGGAGGAGGAGGAGGAGGAGGAGGGAGAGGAGGAGGAGGAGGGAGAGACGGAGGAGGAAGGAGAGGAGGAGGGAGAGACAGAGGAGAGTCAAACTGGAGGTTCTAACCACGTCAGGTACACCAACACTCCCACACACACGGCATACCCATACTGAGTATAGCAGCAAAGCCGTGGAGCAGTCATGGTGCAATGCAGTTGACATTTGCGGTCATGGGTGAAATAAAGGGATAGGTACTTATTTTGAAGACTGCAGTATTGGGTACTCACCCTGCTCAATTAGATACAATCAACAACGACAAGTGCTTCAACAGAAGTGTTTTATGTACATCATCTTTAAATGCAATTTTCTTCTTCAGGAAGAAGCTGTTTCTGGAACCTCTGATGGTCTTTTGTGTGTGTTAATTTTGTTTTGTTTGCTGTGTTTTTATAGATAACAAGCAGTTTTGTTTTCGAGTGTTTCAAAGACCATTTATTTGTTGGCGAGTTGCTGTTGCCATGTATCATCTTTGAGGGAAAAGTTCAAATTTAAACACATTTCCTTACATACCTAACCATTTTTACTTTCTATGATTTGTGCTGTCATCACATGGTCTCTTAGTGCCTTACCGGAGGGAAACTGCGTGTTGTTGTCGACACATTTGTTCATGTAATCGCTTGAATTCCTGTTACACAACCCAATGATCTCAAGCTCTTTAATTAATTAAACACCATACAATCAACCAGTTTGTCATTTTGTTGTCCTAAATCCCAACTGAGCACAAACGTCCTCCTTTTAAATGCAATACAACTAAGGAAAGTGTCATCTGCTTTTCCAAGGGGAATTTGTCCAGATGGAAGTAAACGAACAAAGGATATTGCTGACTATTTTAAACTTTAATTTCTGCTCTTTAAGTTGCTTTCAAACTGAACTGGGATTCTACCCTTCACTTTATCTGTTTTACACAGAAGTGTAACATGGGGGCAATTGACCCATATTGTCTCAAGTCTTCATGGTGGAAGACTGAATACCTCCATGGATGACGTTTAAAAATGTAAGGAGTCCAGGTGAGTATGCCTCTGTGTGACCATTCACAGTGTTCTCCTATTCATATTTCAAAACAAAGCCTGGACTTCCTAGGGCCTGTGTCTGGAAAGGAGATCTAAGGGTGGTTCACTCGTTTTACGATGACTATACGGATAAATGAAAGATGGGTATTTCATCTTCATTCATACACATTGGCTTCCTGTTTGTTTCATGGGCATCTCGCCAGCTGTGTAAAGCATTGTTAAGGCTCTCGGGCTGTTTAGACAAGACAGCCTGGAACGTCTTTCTAGAGAAACGAAACTAAGCTATCAGGGTTTTTCCTGGGTCAAAATGGGACTTTGTTGTTCCCCCCCAAAAAAGAACCTGAATAGCTTGCAGGGTATCCAATAGGTGCCTGATGTTATACTGCGTCAAACAGAACACACCAGGTTTTCATTCGGATTTTATTTATTCATATTGTAGTTAAAACATGTAAACAGATTAGAAGGAAGAACTCTTCCTTACAATATTATTCATAATTGGCAATCTTTAAATGTAACTCCACTTGAATTCTCACACGTGGAAGATTGGGAAGCCGTTATTGCGTTCCTCAGAAATACACCGGGCCAGCATTTCACAGCTCTTGCGGTCGGTAACAGTTAACAGGTTCTGGGCGGGGATGAAGAAGTTGGGGAGTTTTCTGTCCTTCAGATAGCGCTCAAAGTCCTCCAACAACAGCTGGAAGCAGTGACTCAAGGTGCTGGCCTCCCACTCGCTGTCCCTGGTCCTGGTGCAGCAGGCGTGGAGGAGAGTGGTCTTGGCGTGGTAGGAGCAGAACTTGGACAGTGAAGGCTGTTTCTCTTTTAAGAGGCTTAACAGGTGCTTCAGCAGTTTCAGACAATCTTTTCTATAACGGGAACAGACTACGTTTTATTATGTAGCCTTAGTCTAACGGATTTACGCTTTTTCAGATTTACAGTCCATTTAGGAACGAGGCTTTTGGAGCTTGCAAGGTGTCTAAAGGCTATTGGACCTACCTGCAGCAGCGAGCCCCTCCCACCTCGCAGCAGGTCTTCTGGGATCCGTGGTTCTTCAGGATGGACTTCTCCACGTGTGAGAAGGAGATGCGCCACGCATCTGTGCGACATCATATAACAATCTTACAAGATAATGTTACTTTCCTTTTCAATTATCAATGAAAAATACGTGTCCAGACTGTCACGGGCTTTTTACGTAGCCTATTGGCCAATTTACAGCAATTAATGACCATGCCTTAACAAAACATTGACTATTTAGTCGCTGTCGCCTTGAAAATGGGTAACTTTTCTGCACGTATTACATTGCATTAAGCTTTTATGATCCATACAATTTCAGCATAGGCCTACCTTTGGCAACGATGCCCTTTCGTTCCACGGTGCCTTTTCCCTCATACTTGGGAACAAGATAGTACGGTTCCCGTTTGTAATTTTGTTTTTCTTTGGTCCCGAGCCATCCTTCAATATGGAAGCCGTCTTTGGTGAATGAAGGCCAGCTACTCTGGACTTCAAGACTTAAAACCACGTCGAGGGATATAGCCGTTCTCATCCCCGTTATCTGTAAAGTCACGGCCGGGCAACCCATTTTCTTCTTTTCTACATCCACGCCTGGGGGGAAAAGTCATAATTTACATTTAGCTATTCAGCAGACGCTCTTATCCAGAGCGACTTACAGTAAGTACAGGGACATTCTCCCCGAGGCAGGTAAGGTGAAGTGCCATGCCCAAGGACACAACGTAATTTAGCACAGCCTGGAATCGAACCAACAACAACCTTCGGATTAATAGCCCGACAACCTGACCCTCCTAATTATGAGCAGATAGGCTATGGCAAGCACAAACACCTTGCGCTTGACAAAAGTAGGCTATTAACGCACCCTCGATTGATTTCACACACTTCTTAACCTCCTTTCTGAAATCTTTCAGCATTTCAAAAGCTGAAATTGTACAGTCTTCACGCATAAATCGATTCAGTGGGTGCTTCTCGCGTTTCAATTTCACGGTATAAAATGCTCCATCATCTCCAAACAGCTGAATAGTTGCTACCCGTTTGACTGGAACCGTCAGCATTACGTCAAATTCGTCGGGATTAGAGATCTGGGGGTGGGAATATTAACTTGGTTGATTACAAAAGTTACATAGGAAAATACACAATTTAGTTGGAGGCATCGTTAAGGCTAGGTATAGTGGGTAGGCCTACCCACCTTCAAATTCTCATAGTAACTTCCAGTACGCAGGTCTTTTACATCTGTGAAACATAACGTTTTTGTTTTCATATGATCCATGATGCAATGTATAATGTCATTGATTTTACGTGCGCTCTCCGATTTATCTGCCGTCTTGATCTTCAGTTTCTCAAGGGTCAAACGAAGTATTGCCCCAGGATCTTGGGCATCGCTGTCTCCTGCACATTTGGCAATACGGGTTGTCTTTTTCTGATCCGCGCTCATTACTTGTGCCACCGGAGCGATCATTTCAGTCTTTAGTTTCAGATCCACGCTAGTACGTTTTTCTTCACTCGGTTTCTTCTCGAGTTTGCTTTTGGAACTGACAGACGGAGTTCTTTTTGCCAGATCCACGCTACGTTTTTCTCCACTCGGTTTCTTCTCGAGTTTGCTTTTGGAACTGACAGACGGAGTTATTTTTTCCTGATCCACGCTACTACGTTTTTCTTCACTCGGTTTCTTCTCGAGTTTGCTTTTGGAACTGACAGACGGAGTTCTTTTTGCCAGATCCACGCTACTACGTTTTTCTCCACTCGGTTTCTTCTCGAGTTTGCTTTTGGAACTGACAGACGGAGTTATTTTTGCCAGATCCACGCTACTACGTTTTTCTCCACTCGGTTTCTTCTCGAGTTTGCTTTTGGAAATGACAGGAGTTCTTTTTGCATCCTTCACCGTACTTGGAGGACCCTTTGCCCTGTGTGGTGGTGTCCCTTTTCCGCTCATCGTAGTTTGAGCTAGCTGTCAGGAAGGTAACTTGAAAATAGGCTTGGCGCGAACACTCCCCTTAATATACTAGTCACATGCTGTCGTTTTTTAAAATAAAGTATCATATTTCCTGTTACGGACGTATGCACAACAGCTACATCTTGTGGGAATCAAAACTGCTGTCCATTCTGAACCCAAGAGAAGGTTGGCTAAATTGACGCCAGTAAAGTTTGCATTGTTTCATAAATGGTATAATAAAATTATTTTGGCACATGCAACTCATCAACTTTTGCCATTGTAATTCTGTATTTTATGACAACATGCATATGAAATGATACTAATGATAGTGATTGATATCACTCATACTTCAATAAGCACTGCAAGCAAAGCAACGTTTTGGTTGAAACATCTTTTAATGTTATGAAGGGGCTCCAGCCATTCTAAACACTATGTAAGGTGCAGCAGATTATGCCAATTCAAAGTTTTCCAGTGCATGTGCAAGGTTAGCAAAACGCCAATTAAAGTGCATGAAGAGTCACCAATCAATCTACTTAGTGTAAGACAAATTTGGAGATTTTACCTTTGTTGCTTTTTTATAGCTATAACATGGCATGTATGCTTTTCAGAAGTTTTGTTCCTATATGTTGCTATGGCGCTAGTAGGTGCAAACAAACACTAAAAGCCAGACAACAGTGTGAAGTGGCCTAAAACTGCACTCCAGAGAAAGGAGGATGTCGTTACCACACCTCTCCAAGGTTACAATATCTCACACAGACATAGAACATGGTCATTCAAACTTTAACAGTAAATGTTACAAACTAGCAATGTGCTATTACCACGTAAATAATTACGAATTCAACCAGGTTGAAATGGAGTCAGACTGAAGACTGTGTTACAGACTTGTTTGGTGTTCTTTCCTCCTGATACTTTTGCGATGCATTGTGATTATTAGCCAGTCTTTGAATATGGAGTTGAAGATGCCAATTTGGGGGTGGGCTTGGGTGACCACTATCCTGCCACAGGTGACTCTGGAGTCTGCAGTACAGCACAACATTCATTTGCTCTTCTGGGCCTTTTGGGCGGACTTGGTGACCTTGCCTGTGGTGGCGGCCTTCTTCTCCACGGCCTTGATCACCCCCACTGCCACGGTCTGGCGCATGTCACGCACTGCAAAGCGACCTGCAGTGGAAGAGGGAGAGATGAGAAGAAGACAAAAAAAAGGAGAAAGTCAAAATGCACCCCAGCCAACACGTCAACCAGCTCAGTAAAAGTTCCGACCGGACAGCATCAGATTGCCTCAAACATTCCTTTCAAATGGCTCTCTAAAAGCACAGTGGAGGTTGGGGAGAGAAACCCATTCCGACGAGACCCAAGTCGACTCCACCCAGCAGTCACTCACCCAGTGGAGGGTAATCGGAGAAGCTCTCGACACACATGGGCTTCCCGGGGATCATGTCCACGATGGCGGCGTCCCCGGACTTGAGGGCCTTGGGGTTGTCCTCCAGCTTCTTCCCTGAGCGGCGGTCGATCTTCTCCTTGAGCTCCGCGAACTTGCAGGCGATGTGGGCGGTGTGGCAGTCCAGCACGGGGGCATAGCCAGCGCTGATCTGGCCTGGGTGGTTGAGGATGATCACCTATGGAGAGGACGCAATGTGGCAGTAATGGAGTCAAAAGCCCTAGAAATTGGATGGTGGTGGAGCACCTGTCGTCTTGCATTACATCAGTGTATCAAGGTCTTACTGAGGTTAGAGGTTGTATCTAACAGCCGTTTCAGCCGTGTTCCTATCCATTCCATCAGCTTTTAAAGCTTTATATTTTTGGGAGGGTGACTGAAGTAAACCCTCCGACCTCAAACAGTGGCACAAATAGATACCAAACGTTCATGTGTAACTAGGTTAGTATGTTAGTGATGCCCACCTGAGCAGTGAAGATGGCAGCCTCCTGCGGTGGGTCGTTCTTGCTGTCACCAGCCACGTTGCCACGGCGAATGTCTTTGACGGACACATTTTTGACGTTGAAGCCCACGTTGTCTCCAGGCATGGCCTCAGTCAGGGCCTCATGGTGCATTTCCACTGACTTGACCTCAGTGGTCACGTTTACCGGGGCAAAGGTCACAATCACTCCAGGCTTCAGGATGCCAGTCTCCACCCGACCCACAGGCACTGTGCCAATACCTGGAGGAAGAGAGAGAGAGGGAGAGAGAGGCGGATAAGTAAAGTAGGGAGAGCGAAAGAAGCCATCGGAGGGAGAGGAGCCGTCGGGAAATGTGATGCTCTGGTACTGTGGTTCCCAACCCTGGTTTTCAGGGACCCCCTGTCCTGCATGTTTTGGATGCTTCCCTGCTCCAACACACCTGATTCAAATTAATGGTCATAAGCAGGCTTCTGCAAAGCTGGATAACAACCCATTCATTTGAAGCAGGTGTGTTGAAGCAGGGAACATCTAAAACATGCAGGACTGGGGGTCCCGGAGGACCAGGTTTGGCAACCCCTGCTCTGGGAGAACTGTCATGTCAGGCCGGGTTCTAGTACGTTCCGTCTGTTTATTCCAGGTCCAGTCATCCATTCCGTTTCTTATTCCGTTTCATCATCATCCATGTGAAAATGACCACCATTTCAGTCTAGAAAAGTCTCTGAAAAGGTTGTCTTTAGGCCCAGTGGGTAGACCCACTCAAAATATCCACCACAGCTTCTCTGATTAGTGAAGTGCTCACCTCCAATCTTGTAGACATCCTGCAGCGGCAAGCGGAGGGGCTTGTCTGTGGGGCGGGACGGAGGCTGGATGGCATCAAGGGCTTCCAACAGGGTGGTCCCAGACGCATTCCCATCTTTCCTTGTTATCTTCCAGCCCTTAAACCATGTCATCTGTACATGGGAAAAGACAAAAGCAGTCAGTTGATGATTGCCAAGTATTTATTTGAATTTCATTCTTGACAAATCTTACTTTTATTACTCTGAATTTTGGTATTCAAATTCCAGTAATTATTCACACCCATAGTTTGTGTGTGTGTGTGTGCGCTCTGGGCTAGTCACAGATGGGTGTGTGTGTGTGCTGTACCATGTTGAATGCTTACATTAGGGCTGGCCTCCAGCATGTTGTCTCCGTTCCAGCCTGAGATGGGCACGAAGGCCACCGTGTCCGGGTTGTAGCCGATCTTCTTGATGTAGGTGCTGACTTCCTTGACGATCTCCTCGTAGCGCTTCTGGCTGTAGTTGGGCTCTGTGGAGTCCATCTTGTTGATGCCCACGATGAGCTGCTTGACCCCCAGAGTGTAGGCCAGGAGGGCGTGCTCACGGGTCTGGCCGTTCTTGGAGATGCCAGCCTCAAACTCTCCCACGCCAGCTGCTACGATCAGCACGGCACAGTCAGCCTGGAAACAACAGGAAGTTGTCGGGTCGTTAATGGTCGTCAAATCTTTGCCACGTGGAAAGTCCTGAATGAATCTTTTTCAGATGTATGTAGATTGGAGTGGGCATGTCTGGTGTGTTTCATGGCATTTCATGTCGCATGTCCAGTGTGTTTCGTGTTCTGAGGTGTTTCAGACCTGGGAGGTTCCAGTGATCATGTTCTTGATGAAGTCCCTGTGTCCAGGGGCGTCGATGATGGTGACGTAGTACTTGCTGGTCTCAAACTTCCACAGGGAGATGTCAATGGTGATGCCACGCTCCCTTTCAGCTTTCAGCTTATCCAACACCCAAGCGTATTTAAAGGAGCCCTTCCCCATCTGAGGAACACAAGGATCACATCATTGTAAATATATGTCAAATTTACACAAATTCCAATTGCACATTGAAGACTAATATAGGTCAAGTCTACTAAACAAAATATGACCTGTTTGGCGATTAGAGGAAACTCCCAAACAAGCTAAACGACTACAAACTCACCTCAGCAGCCTCCTTCTCAAACTTCTCAATGGTCCTCTTGTCGATGCCTCCACACTTGTAGATGAGGTGGCCAGTGGTGGTAGACTTGCCTGAGTCCACATGGCCAATCACCACAATGTTGATGTGGACCTTCTCCTTGCCCATGGCTGCGACTGGCTTGGGTTTAATAGAGGCTGCAAATAACCAGAGAAGTCAATAGAACTGTCAGACAAATAGGTACTCCGGATGATCGTCAGTGAGGGAAATAAAGGACAATGTCATTCGTTCTTTGCCCAAGTAAAAACTTTTTGTGGCAGATTCCCGATGTAAGTACTTCTTAGTGTAACTGCAGGGAGGTGTTTTGTCCAGTTATTTATCCCGGTTAATTGAGCTTTATATTACTGGCACTGAGTCAAGTTTGACACACTTTCTTCCTTTTTGTCTCTCCTCATCCGTCCACATTGTCACTCCTCTCTTTGACTCCGCTGACTAGTCCTTCTTAGTCCTGCCACAGCTCAACTTGATGCAAGACATTGAGACAAACGGCTCATGTCACTGAATATCCTCCTTTTTGTATCCACTTGCTTTAGTCCTTGGTCTGACTCCATTTTGTCATTGATTCTAGCCATTGAGAGTGCAGCAGCCATTTCTTAAGTCAAACTACTGCAGTGCATGCTTTTACAGGTTAGGATAGAATTAATCTAAAAGCCCCCTTGTGACTTTCTAGTATAAATTATTTGTGGAACAAAAAATATCGTAGGCTTAAAGTTAGGATTTTGAATCTTGATGTAGCTAGTAAAATATCACTGGACACTAGCCCTAGTCTATTCTTTTTTGTTGGAATAGGTAACGGTTGATTTTAGTGTATAGACCTACTTGGTATTATCGAACCAAGTTACTATTAAGTTCATTGGCTTGTTCGGATAACTAATTCAAAGTTTAGAACAATATTTTCACAAGGGCTGTTCATGTTACCTTGCCTAATAACAATGTGGGCAGGTGTTCAGAATGCATGCAGATTTCCATAGTTGATTAGAACACATTCACAGGCCTTTGACAAGAAACAAGGGCGAGTGATAAAATTAGCACAACGGCGGTATCATTCTGTTGTCTGGGGGATTTAGAGAGCTTTCCAATCCCTCCTCCCGCCTTTCCTCTGCCGCCATGATCATCTCGCTGTTTACGAGACAGTCAGTGCTTATCAGCGGGTGACTGCGCTTCCAGCATCATTGCAGTACCCATGCCTAACGTATCAACTTTTCAAATTCAAGCATGTCTGGTTATTTGTCAGTAATAGCAAATAATAGACTATAAATCAAGTGAAATGGTATTACAATTCCTACCTGTTAGTAGACGTTGATACGGTGCTGAACCGGAGACTGAGGAGAGTTGCTGATCCGTTTATATTAGACAGGGGGTTATGCAATTGCGCGCAATGCTCTTACCCCCTCCTAGATCATCACAACAAGGGACTGTAAAGAGTTTAGAATTCTCCTGCAATTAGTTTTAACAATGATACAAGTACGTCCCCATCCAACGCTGACGGACTATTGATAAGTTAACCATTCAACATGTTTGGCCTATACACTGAAAGGTTTTGCGTTTAGGTCAAGTTGCGTTCAATTCCGA
The DNA here is from genome assembly GCF_054491055.1 of Hypomesus nipponensis. Taxonomy (NCBI): domain Eukaryota; kingdom Metazoa; phylum Chordata; class Actinopteri; order Osmeriformes; family Osmeridae; genus Hypomesus; species Hypomesus nipponensis. The sequence continues at coordinate 11,490,138 of NC_140371.1, read as the reverse complement.
TTTGCATAGCAGGTGCAGGTCCGCACTTTAGAGGCGCTCCCTATCTTGGCTTTGGAATTAACCTCCATTTGGCTTTAAGATTTGTTCATCACTTCTCTGAAGTGCGTTGGAAGGTTGCGACACAAAGACGGACTTCAAATAAGCCAATTTACAGATTTTATTATTACATATTTTACCTCTACATCAGGAATGAATGAAAAGAAACATAAGAATATTATATATAAACAACAGAATATTCAACAATACAAAACGATAAATACGTAATTATTTACTGTAATGTAGGCCCATACACAATGGCTAAAGCAAGGAATTATACACTTCATGACAGTAAAGTGACTTGGCATATATACAATTGTGTGCAGAAAGTTCCCCTGTCTCTTGTAATATTTTCCTCACATGCATACATTTCATTAAATTTCCCGTGGTTGATGTGATGATCGAAGTACTAAACTTTCAGGCCAGTTGGCCTACTGGTTTAAGGCACAAGAGGGCAGTGTTTGATCATCAGCAGGGAACAACTGACTCCTATAAATTATGGCTTTTTCCATTTTCTTCCCATGTAATGCTGATGGGGAGTTACCAAAATTACACTTGGTAAAAAAAATGTAAAAAAAAATACAACAAATACCAAAACATATAATCATATGACACAAGGAAACCAACTGCAAATGAAAATGAGAAAAACAAATGAAATTTGTATACTGAGGTTGTATATCATATTAAGGCCGAGCTCTAAAAAGGGCCATCTGATTACATTTAACAATTTAATGTGGATGATTTCATATTCTTACTTGAATTCAAAGGCGTTTTGACTATCAGCGTTTGTGCATATAGAAACCTTGATGAGCCTGATATAAGAGCTTAAGCCTTACAGTATACTCCCATGACTGAGGTATTCATTTGGTAAGCAGGCCGGTCCCCGGACCACGACTCAGTTGTCGTGGGAACAGGGTTTCTAGACAGCCCAAGGCTGCACCTCGCCTCGGCCAAACACTGTGTAGAAGGCTGCGCCAAACAGGTTGATGCAGGCAGAGATGTAGAACACGGTCTGCCACTCCTCAATAGTGTTCTAGGATATAAATATATGGTACTGTTAACCAATCAACCTCCGCTAATTATTAACTACACTTTACTAGATGGTGGAGTAGATTATGATTTCAAAAGCAATAGCATATGTACAATTCTTACATTTTTGGTCAGTGCTCTGGCTATGACTGGTCCAACCATACCAGGTATCGTGGCAAAAGAGTTGGTGATGCCCAACAAAATGCCAGCATATCTGCAATGAGAAACAAGAAGATCAAGTAGGTCACTAAAAACAAATCCATCTAAGTAGACTACATAGATTCTGAAAACAGTAATAATGGTGGGCCTTACGAGGGGGCGATGTCGAGGTGGTTGATGTTGAAGCCAGAGGCAGAGAATCCCCCCAGGGAGGAGGAGACCGACAGAAAGGCCACGGCCAAGATGTAGTTACAGTCTGTGTACCCAGCAGCCACCAAAAACACAGCCGGACCTAACATACCTGCACACAGAACAAATATCAAAAGCGCAGTGTGAGTCAGCGGTGGCTCACTTCAATTCGACAATATGTAGCTATGCAAAACCGACGCAAGAGACAGATGGCGTGTGTGTGGGGGCAAGTGACCTACAATGAGTTTTCCCATTCACAGTGGGTATGAAAGAAAAGGGTTTGGAGGTTTGATGTGAACATAAGTGTGTGTAGGTGTGAACATTAGTGTGTGTAGGTGTGCGCATGCATTCATGCTGTTCCTCACCTACGATAGTGAAGGCCTTCCTGACGGTGACTGTGGAGAACCGACAGTTCTCCCTCAGGCGGTCTGCCATCTGGCCCCCCAGCACGGCCAGCACGCCACAGCCGATATAAGGCAGGGCTGACAGGGCACCGTTCTGACAGGGACACAAGCAACCGTTACAGCAGCTCCACGGCAGAAACATACATGTGCGTGAATTGAAAACATGTGTCTGCCGATGTACCAATAGGAGAGAAGGGTGACTGGTGGGGGTAGGGGGGGGGGATAACCCAAGAAAACAGTACATGAATATAACAAGTCAGTGTGACAATGCATACTACAGATCCTTAGTACAGTATAGGTTTGAGTTGAGCGACTTTAAAATAACCACACAACTAATGTCACTCGTCGTCTAGATAAGTGTATAAGTCAAAGTGGCACTTTTAAGTGTGGGGTGTGTGTGTGTGTGTGTGTGTGTGTAGGATCGAACCTTTCCTGTCTGGGGTGCGTGTGTGTCCTCGTATGTTTCTGCAGTTCAAGCCCTCACCTGCTGGATGCTGAAGCCCAGAATGTTGCTCATGTAGGTGGGCAGGAGGGTGAGCAGCGTGTAGAAGGTCCAGTTGTAGGAGAAGTGAGCCACCACGATGGCCCACAGAGGCATGGAGGTCAGAATGGAGCCCCAGGGGATGTGATCCACCGTCGGAGACAGCTGCAGCAGGAGACACAACCAAGACGCCATTTTCAAACTCCTGTTCTTTTATTGGTCATTTTTATTGGTCTTTTGCCTCTCAGTCACCTGAGTGCAATCTGTGTCTGGAAAATGGACATATACTAGATTAAATGGTTCAGTTGACTACATTTCGTGGGTGAGCTGACTTCAGAAACAGCGATCTAATGCCTAGTTAAGTCTGAGGTTGTGAAATATATATACGCTAAAACACAGCGTATTCGTTCAGCTGCATTTCCTTTCCCTGCTCTCCCTCCGTCTTGCTGTCACTCACCCGTCTCTCTCACATACACACACACACAGTCACAACGTCAGCACACTTTAGCAACGACACATAGATACGCCTTTCTAGTAAGACAAACAGCGATATCAGCGAACCTTCAGCATTACCGTAGCTAAAAGTCTAGGAAAGTTGAGGCTACTTTTCGCTAGGTAACCTACGAACATGTCTTAATCTGCTAGACAAGTGGGTTCCCCTTCGTTCTTTTGGTGAGTAGTCTCACAAGCCCTACCCGTCATCATGGAGACGACCTGCTAAATAGTTATTTAGCACTAGCGTTGCTACCTGCATATATGAATAAATTGTTTACAATATTTTTAGGCTTCAAACAGTGCTGCTCAAGCAGAAAGACAGGGTCAGGAAGAGAAAGAGAGATTCGTTAGGCATTGAAGAAGGAGAGGGAGGACAGCATCCAACATGCTGCTGTGAGAGAGCCAGCTAAACCAACAGGTGAGGTGGACAAACAGATGTAGAAACAGGCAGGTAAGAAAGCAGGACTGAGGACACTCAAGGAATTATTGTCAAGAACGCCCCCCCCCCCTAATCTGTGGGAAACACTGTGATAACATTATTGTGCAGTAAAATGTTATGTGTATTGAGACTGCATGCCTGAAGATTTGGATTGGAAGGCATCCAACAATAAGTCAGTCCTTCACTATGAATTTAGAACACTGGCACTTTTAAGGTCTAATTGGTAACTGAGCTCACGTGTGCAAACAATACGATGACAGGATAGTTCTTTCTGCTCTTAATTGTTGTATGGTCACATCAGTCCTTGTGTAGAGGTATTAACTTGACTGAGATGAGACTGAACTTAAAGACACTAATGATAATGATGCTGTGAGTCGCTCTTTAGCTTCTGCTAAATGTAAATTATAAAACATATGTACTCTGGTAGGCCCTACCTACCTGGCACCCCATCATGCAAACATGAGGTCAAAACAAAAGTGGTTCAGCATAATAAAACGATATCACATATGATTGCAGTGTTAACACTGCTGCTATGCCAATTGCCCTACCATATAATGTGTGAACAGTACAACCTGTTCACAAACACTAAATCTGTAGTGGCATACTGCTGCTATATCACAATTTTCTACAGCTCTATGTGCTGCTTCACAATAGTTTGTATGTATATATGTAGAGAAGAATGGTCACTGATCCCTAGCCTAACAATGACCATCTAGCTTACGGCACAACCTACAACTCAAACATGCGTCTTTTAGGCACAGCCCAGCACAAACACCAGTCTCGATGGAAGATCTGTGTGAGGAGGCAGTTGGCGGGCATGGTGAGTGTTTTAGGGACTGAACTCTGCGGATTCCTACAGGACTGAGAATAACTCAATTTCTTGACATCTTAACTGAGATAAGCGTGCAGCCTACCTCATTCTTGAGAGAGGAGATGATGTAGCGTTTCTCCCGTTCAGAGATACGTGGGTGTGTACTGGGGGTGTTACTGACGAGGAGCACCCATAGGACGAACCACACCAGCCCGACGGCACCTAGACACACACAGTTAGGACCATGCTTATATTCTTTTTGTCACACTGCCTAAATTATGTTTTCCCACAAACTCTTTTTAAAGTCCAGTCTATTTGATCCTCTCAGAAAAAGAAAAACAATAAAAGTCTGCAACAACTGCAAGAGTAGACAACTAATTCAGTGTCAAAGTCTACAAACTGACGCAGCAGAAAAAACAAAATGCTAATTCCAAGTCTAGGAAATGAATAAGCCAACCACGCACATGCTTTGTCTTGTGCTGAAACATCCAGTTTCACATGTTTTTATTGCTTGTAAAAAAACAGTGGCCTTACCAAACACATAGAAGACATAGGTCCAGTCCAGGTAGAAGCAGATCTCTCCAGAGAGGGGAAGGGCGATAACTGTCCCTAGCTGAGCTCCTGAACAACACCAATGAGAGAGGGATCATGTGTCACACAAAAGAAGCCAAAAGCCAAAAGTAAGGACATGAACAAATAACTGGTATATCAGTATATACAGACCGGTGACAAAAAAAGATGAAATAACAGGAATCTTAACAAATACAGATACTGCCAAACAGCACTGCATCACACAAGCAGTACATTCCTACTGTATCATGCTCTGGGCATGAATAACAATTCTCAGCAGTCCTAGTTAACCTCGATTATGGATCAAGATTGCTTGAGGAAAAAGGCCAAAGAGACTTTGGAAAGAGGGTTCATTATATGCGTTTATTTGCCACCTGTCTGTATATATGGCTGTATGTTACCAGTGTATGAAATGGTGAGCAGCCGGCTCCTTTCCATTGGCGGGGCCCAAGAAGACCACATGGCATGCATGGCAGGAAATGTCACTCCCTGTTGGCCAACACAAAAATATTGCAGCGTTTCAGCTCACTACAGTGACAGAACGGAACATTCAACAAACAAACAAACATATACATACAATTCAATGAGCACATTGATACACCTGCACCCCTTAGAAGCATGTTACTGCTATGTCCGCATTCACCTCTCCGATTCCTTCCAATACTCTCACAGCGATAAGGTAGCCAGCGCCCAGGTCAGCAGCCACTGGGGTGAGGAGGGTGAAGATGACAGTTCCCAAGATTCCAAGGCCCAGGAGCCACTTGGCCCCGTACTTGCGTGCCAGGTAGCCTCCGGGGACCTGGGTCAGGATGTAACCATAGAAGAAGGATCCCAGGATCCAGCCCTGGGTCTCAGAGTCCCAGTCATACACACTAGCCTGAGAAACAGACACCACACACCAAGCTGGGATTTAGCAAATATATGTGTGTAATGCATGAAGTAGATACACCACTGCCCACAGCCCTGCAAATGACATGGTTACTCACTGTGTGGTTATGTTGTGGCCGTTCAGGGCTAGAGTGTGCAGGGCACACAGAGGAGCTGGTGTTGCCACTGGCATCAGTATTGTTAAGCATGTCCACCATTGCAACGCTGAGGTTGACCCGAAGGGCATAGGCCACGAAAAAGCCATAACTGGAAAGAAGGGCCAGGCCATAGCGGGATGACCCACATGCTGGGGCTGAGAAGAAGGGATGAGAGACAAATCTAATGCATTAACAGTGAATCAATTGCAGCTAATGACTGTGGAATCAGTTACTTGTTGGGGGAAGAACTACTGTCTGTAGGGCTTTCACAAATTACCTTCACACAGAAAATGACATTATTACTTGTCCTGCTCTACACTTTTATAACTTTCGATCTGGGTATAATTCTGAATATGTCAGTTACCTTCCATTTTCTCAATCCCTATTGACTTTAATGCTTTGTGTGATCGTTTTGGGCTTCCTTACTGGGCCTGAGATTTGCATCCATTACTGTCACATTTGACACATTTCTAGAAGCCCGAGCCCTCTGACCATATTTTGACCAGCTTACCATTCAAGTGTTATTGACATTAGTGTCCTGTGACAACTGCTTTAGTCCCCCCCTTGCTACGTTAACACTCCCTTAGATTACGAAAACATATGTAGGTAGCTATATTTTTAATTTGTTCTACTTTTAGTAAAAGTATGAACATGCTGGAATGTTATGGTTACGATTTAAAGAGTTGTTAAGATATTAGTTTTGAAGTTGTACTGATGTTTTCTTTCCTCTTGCTAGTAAAATGGTAGGCTACCATATGTTACCCTTGAAGTGCATTAGAGTAAAAATAACTGCAGGGGGCTAACGAGGGTGTATAATACACTGTATTATTTGATATATAGTTAACCAAGCAAAATGCCATGTATGTAATACCTATTAAGGCGAGTTCATATTATTTGGTTAGCCTGTACTAGTAGGCTAGTAGCCTAGCCACCACTCAAAGATCAGCTGACAAACAAAGGTGTGATTCTCGAGACAGAAACCTCACACAACTCCATTAAAAACGGATGCTCGTCGCAAGTTAAAATAACGCACATGCTAGTAGTTTGCACAAGTTCATGTAGGCTATAGCTAGCTGGTTAAGTGGCTAGCTAAGCTGGCGTGATAGCTATTTATATTGAACCGTAGGCTAGTTGCTACTACTAACCTCTTTCTATGTGTTCATCTTCACCGCGGTGCAACAATGGTTCTTCTTGATCATCGGTCTCCGTGTCCGTTGCATAGTGCTCCATTGCACAGCACTGGTCTCAGACACGAGGAGACTATCGAGATGTCATCCCCTGTTATTTATTTGAACAAGATGCTTGTGTCATTCACCTCCAACCTTACTAGTAGCACTGGTACTTCACAAGAATCACGAGGAACGCCGGGCCGGAAGTTTACAATGACTATAGCGAAAAGCGAGTCCACATGATGGCGCTATATGCAACAGAACGAAACTGCTGCAGATGCACACTGAAAAATCATGGAGTACGTTGCCAGTCTGCTCTCACTAAAACGTTTCTCCACTTACCTGCGTGAATGCTAATGAATGTGCCTCTCCAGTTGTGGAGTTTTGAAAAGTCGTTCGCTCATCTTGAGTCTATACAACCAGGATGCAAATTACGAAGGCGGGTTTGGGGGGATTTGACCCCTCTAAATTAGACCTGCCTGTAATCATAAATATAACTCTACGCCCTGGAGAAGAAATTGACCCCCCGATTGTTTTGGTTTTTTTAGACCCCCACGATGGTCATTGTATAATTCGCACTCCGTATACACAACCAAATCAATTCTGTAGCTGTAGATCAATTGTTGTAGGGTTGTTGCAAATAAAAGTAGAACACATTTTATTCATGACCAACATTTATTGAGTGCAAAAGAGTAATTGTAATATTACCATTCAATGACATACACTGACAATAAGGAACAATAACTTGTTGATCTGCAACGTGAAATTGGAGAAAAACACCTGTGAACAGTCCCTGCACAGATATAATACTATTGTTAGAGTAGCATTTACTTATCCGCACAAGTCCACTTACAATTTAGATGGGTTTTTTTTTAACTCTCAAACGGCTTAAGCTCCCAAACATTTTGATATACTGAATTTCAACATAAGTTACCGTATTGCATACCATGTTTCCTTCCAACTGTGCTCTGGCTGCATTTCTTCTTCCAGCTCTTTGTAATCCTCTCACGCCAACACCCATAATGTCAATTTACATTTCAAAATGTAAATGCTTACACTCCCGGCAAGTACAAATTCTCGTGTTTAAAATGCTGGTGATACATATTAGGTACTTATCTTGCTCTTCCACCATTCTCTTCTTTCTTCCTTTTATCTGAATTGTTGAATTCTGTACTTTCAAGCTTCCATGACAGTGATCCACACTCTACCAGCCAAAAGCCTTACACACCTGCAACTGTGTGTGCACGTGTGTGTGTGTGTGTGTGAGAGAGAGTGTGTGTCTGTGTATGACCTCAGTCCAGCTCAAGAGTCAACACAACCAAATCACATAGCAATTCTACAAAGTACTGTAAGCTGCAGTGAATATCTGTCCATCAGACATGTCCTGTAATATTTCATGGCCATGTCAACTTTTTTCCTGGCGCCATGGACATGAAGTCCCTGGTGTGGTCAATTAAGAAAGCTATTGCTATAAAGTGGGGATGGGCATGTACACTATTACACTGTTCCATTAATCTTTCATTCTTTATTTACATTTTCAAAATCTCTCTGAATTATTGTAGGTTTTATTTGAGAATTGTATATTTGTATGAATATAGTCTAATCTAGTCTACGCATTTTATTAATGTAGCCTGTCTCAGAGCTCAGACAATTATTAAATGTAATATTATTATTATTAGAGCTTGAAATTAATCCCCATTCGACCATATGCCCATCCCTACTACAGACTATAGACAGTACAGTATCATGAAATCCAATATCTCCTGGATAATAATATAATAAAACATGAATTAATAACTCTTTTTCAATCACTGGCCAACATGCCTGCCTCACACACATTTAAAAAAATCAAAGCACATGCAGTTTAAAGAAGACTACACATTCTGTATATGATAATAATATCACCTTGTGCAGTTTACCAGCAACTGCAACAACTAAATAACAATCACCAAGATTCTGCAGTATATTCTCTACTGTTTAAGTATAAGTACACTTGTGGGTTAGGTTCTGTGTGAGTGTGTCATCAAACTTCACTACATCGTACTAAGACAGAACAGAATACTCAAGTGGCCCTAGGCAACATTTTATAATGCCCTTTTACTTTCTGCTTCCTCTGTACTTAGCAGTGTCTTCTAGGTGTCACCGGGGGCGGGTTGACAGACATACTAAGTGTTTGCCATAACACAGATGGTTTTTAAGTCAAGTTGATGGCAGTTCCCTGGGTGAGTTCATGCTCTGAGCCTCGTTAGTCATCACTTGGCTTCCTCACGTGCCACGTTGAGCAACCTCAGAGAGATGCAGAATTAAAATCCCTGATTCCAGCTCCATCTGTCACATTTCCTTCCTTCCCTCTTCTCTCTCCTTTGGCTCACAGACAAATCTTTCCATTTAGAGGTAGTCCACTAAGACAAGCATAGCCCACAGGGGAAGACAGACCAGCTTGGTTTAGCACAGCCTGGTTCAGCACAGTCCAGCATGCTCCATGTCAAGTCACTTCATGTTACTTTAGCCCAGTTAGATCCAGTTAACACAAGTTCAAGCATATTGGACATAGTGAGATGTAGGTTTAAACGGAGTGAGTTGAGAAGATCCACATTCCAACCGTCCTCAAAGTGTCAGATTGATATGGAGTTTCCATTGTGCTGGTTTGGGGGCAGACTGAGGCCAAGGCTGGGGCTGAGGCCCAGGTTAAGGTTGGGGTGGGGTTTGTAGGTGGTCAGAGTGAGGTCATTGAGGTTGGACTGGAGGTCAGAGGTCACGGCAAGTTCATTGAGGTTCAGGGTGAGGTCGAGAGGGGCGGCCGAAGACTCGTTAAGAGTTATCACTCGTCTAAAGACGAAGTGGAACGGCGTAGACTGGGCGCGGCTGTGGACCTCGGCTTTGATCTTCTGGGGGTGTGTGTCGGGGGCCAGCTGCTGGCTGGTGCCCTCTGTCAGCAGGAAGAGTGCATAGTTCTCCGGGTCGGAAACTTTGAACTTTTCGGCGCAGATCTTGCAGACTTCTTCGGTGGTGGCGTAAGGGCGCACCAGCAGTGTTTTGGCCGTGCAGCCGCTGTCCAGCTCTTGCAGTGCCACCCTCAGGTAGTTCTGTGGAACGGTCAAATGTTGAACGGTTAAATGTTGAAGTAACGTTGAAACCCATATCAAACTCACAAATCAGAAAACTCTTGCAAGGATGAGGATGATGAAGAGTCTTAAAACGTGAACATTCACACATCTGGGTGTGTGCGAGAGCGATCAGAGAGCCACGATGTGCATCCCAGAGAGAGAAGAAAATAAAAGAAGATGTTCGCGAGAGTGAATTAGCGCACATGCGCGCATGTGTACCTGGAAGTCGTCCACAGAGGGCGCCAAGCGCTGGGTGGTGCGTCGGCGGTGCCACTGGTGGAGTGTGTTGCGTGTCTCTGAGCTGAGGATGCGAGCAGCCTGCTCTTCCTGGAAGTTCCTGATCAGGGACATGGCCCCGTAGGCGCTGGTCAGGTAGTAGCCACCTACGAAGAGACACAGCCCAACTTTGTAACGGAATCATGACATCACCGCTCCGGCAGCGACGTCACTAAACTTTGCAATGATGCAACGCTAGCTTTCCACCGACGTCGCAACAACTTTACACCGGCGATGCTGACCCGACGACGTCACAACTTGGCAAAGTCACATTGGTGACAAGTGTTTCAACTATCGAGCATACATAGAGACCTCTAGAAGTGTATATGTGTGCATGCGTGTGTGTGTTTTATACCTTCTCCATTGAGCAGAGAGGGGTCCAGGAGCTCCATCATGTAGAGGATCTCATTGTCTAGTTGCGGCATGTCACACTGAGCCAGCACATACGTCAGCATGGGCAGGAAATCATCTGCACCGTACAGGCGACCTGAACACACACACACACACACACGAGTAAAAAGTGAGTATGTGGTGTATGTGTGTATTTCGATGGGCGGAGGCAGAATATGCACGGATGATTAACAAATCAGTCCACGTCCCAAATGAGACAGCGCTTCGTGTCTATGAGCGTTTAAACACATGTTCATTTTATGTGTGCGTGTCATCTTCATTTATGTACACGAGTTGGACTTTGTAGGATGCTGTGTGCCTACCCGAGTTGTCCTCCATGATGGTGTAGATGAGTTTGCACACGCGCAGCAGCATGGTCACCTTCTTCTCTGGAGAGTACAGCTTGCACATGGTGTGGAACTTGTGGCGGATCTTCTCTATGGCAACCGGGTCTGGGGGGAGGGTATCGGCCACACCCATATCCCGGGGCTGCCTGGCTTTGGCCAATGAGAGGTTCTCCTTGAGCTCCTGCCACCCCCCGCTGCGCACCTGGAACTCCTGGAGGGCCGCCCCCACCACACCTTTGAGGGGCTTCAGGACACACTTGTGCATGGCCTTCTCCAGAACCTGGTCTGGATGGGGGAAAAGGGAGGGAAACGAAGAGAAAGAGAGAAGAAGGCGGGGGGGGGGGGGATTAGGGAGTGGTTATTAGTTTCATGACAGTATAGTGTAGCTTGGCCAGTCTCCTGAGGGCAGTTGAGATCCTGTTTCTACCATGCCATCATGCTATTCGGTGGACTCAGCTTTTACAAGCTCAAAGCTCAGCTCAAATAATATGACTAAGAAAAACCATGATATCATAGCACAAAAAAGAGAACCACAGAGCTGTATATGTGTCTGTGTGCTGACTGAGGCCAAGTCAGCAGGATTTAAAACATCTGTAGACCCAAGTGTTACTTCCTTTCCACTACGAGCTGGCCTCCATTTATACTCATATGTATGGGACTCAGTCCTGTCTCCCTCCCCTTCTCGGAAACACACACACACACGCCTCACTTTCTCTTCTTTCCCACTCCTTTTCAATGAACCAGCAATATACACTTCTTCAGTCCTCCACTAGCATTGCAGCAGCAGGGGATTGTATCAGTGTCTGGTATCAGTGTCTGGTGTCAACACATTTCCAGTAAGTAAAGCCTGGTGACCCAGCATTACGACTCGACTCCCCTTCAGCCTTTCAATGACCCATCCTGTCAGGCCCGACATCCCCCACACATCATCAGATATGCTCAGAATAGATGCTGCTGTCACACCGTTTCGCAGGCGTGCTAAGAAAAATGGTCTTCTCTTCCTTTCCCTCAACCGGTATTTTTGATCATGTCATGACGCAATGTGTTTCACTAATGGTAACTCGCTAGACATGCTGCATTAAAAGACTAAAACAGTGTGTGTGCATTTGTTTCTTGTGTGCCTAGTACAATGCCTGTTGGTGCTAACAAGAATGATGGCATCCCCTTGTGCAAACCATCCAAACGACTTCACACACAAAACTGCATGTCCTTGGATCTTGAGCAATACAGCGTCTGATTTTCATCTTCATACAGGGGCCGGGTTCTAGAGAAAATTGAGCCACAGAGAGACAGAGATTCCTTGTTTCATAGTTACGTGTGTTAAAAGGATGCCAATACGTTTTGGTTGGTTGATAGCACCTTTCTTATTCCTTTCTTTCAGTTGCTACATTTTATTTACTCTTCAAACCTCTCTATCTCTCTCTCTCTCTCTCTTAGCTGTCTTTTAAGTGCAGAGGCAGAGTGTGCCTTCAGGTTCCCTGCAGTTTGGTAAAGGGTTTAAAAACTCTGGAATGCACCGTTAGCAATCCTAGAGCTTGGGTACACACACACACTCTCTAACAGCTTTTCCACATGCAAGGTTTAAGCACAGTACCTCAGGGTACTGCACCTCCAAACTAATTATCCTCTATAAAAGCAAAGCAAAGCAAAAAGTACGCTGTTCTGCAGCACAAGCTAGTATGACAACTGGAAACAGAAATACTCGGGAAGGAAACTTGAAATGTGTCCATAGTACATAGGATGACAATAATGTTTTATCCTTAGTAGGTGACAGTGGAACAACTCGATAGAGGACGAGAGGAAAAGGAGACAGCCCTCCCGAGGTCGTTCAGTATCAGAAAAATACTTTGCACTTCCAATAAACAACTCCCACAGTTCCTACTCCCTTGCTTGTTTCAGTCATAACACACTCCTTGCAGTCCTTGAACATGGAAACACGTATGCACATGCACGCACGCGGACAGACAGTCAGACAGAGAAGGACAACAGAAAAGGGAATCTATTCGCACATCCCACTCCATTCCAGCAGTGGTTGGGCCATAGACAACCTGTGTGGTACAGTGTTACACACACAAACAAACACACACACACATACACACACAACCTGTGTGAGAAATCCCCTCAACTAGAGTTGTCTTTTGTGTCGTATCGGCTCGTTACGTCACACTCCCTTCACATACAAAGATGGATCACCATGAAAGGTAAAGAGGACAAAGAGTTTCTGTCTCCCTGTGCAAAAATAACCCGCCACAATCTAGAGGAAAGGGTTGACTGGGATCTGAGCTGTCACTTAGTTGAAGGACTTCAACAGATATGCAATCTTTGTTTACTTCCTTGTAGAGTGCGACGTCCCTAAATAGTCGGGGTCAACTGAAATGAGTTACAATGAGGGAAAAAAAATCCTCTCCTTCAGTATCTTCCTAATTTCAGATTTTACAGCATTTTTCTATAAAGAACAAGGGTTAGGGGGTTACATTTACGTACAGAATGCCAAGCACTAAACGATAACAATCAAAAACCACGATAAATCTACAAAACCAGAAATTGAGATCTTCCTGTTATTGTTTATGACACACAGCATATAGATGAAGTAGCTGTGTGTTGTCATGGAGAGAAGCACTGCTCTGTGGACCGGAGACACACAAGGGTCTCTATTCTCCCAGTCTTCCTATCCCTATGGGTGGAACAGCTCAGAGAATACACATAAGACAGGCAGAGAGTGGGAGGGAGAGATTGGGAGGGAGAGTGGGGGAGAGAGAGAGAGAGAGAGAGAGAGTGGGGGAGAGAGAGAGAGAGAGAGAGAGAGAGAGAGAGTGGGAGAGAGAGAGAGAGAGAGAGAGAGAGAGAGAGAGAGAGAGAGAGAGAGAGAGAGAGAGAGAGAGAGAGAGGCCTGTTTACATTTAGGATCGGAGGAACGGGAGTGAAAAGAAAGAAAGATGGAGTTTGGCCTACTTGGCAGACTGCCACAAGACCACATTTAGTAAGATTATTTTCAGTCAGTGACTGAAAACAGAGACACTGCTACAACAACATATTACAAAATAGGGATGAAAGTCTTCAGAAAACAATGTGACAACATTCAAACCACGAACCAAATGTATCCAGTTATATATTTCCACGGCAACTTTCCCAATAAACAAGTTTGTTAGGGACATTTGGAAGCACTTTATTAGACTGTAGTCAATAATAATAATATGCTGATGCTGTGTGTGTATGAGTGTACATCACACCTCAAGTGGCCAAAATTAGAAGCTCATGGTAAAACCCCAAATGTTATTGCGTTGGCTGATAACGTCATTTCTCTCCACTCATTCATGAACACATGAGAGTCAAATCATCCCACATCCTCAAACCCCAGAAAAGTGTTCCCACGCACATCCACACACAAACTATGTCTCTTTCTTGTCCAACCGCTCTCTCCCACTACCCTGCCCAGGGTTCACGGTTACCTTTTATTTTAATGTTGCTTTGCATTCAGGGTTCACATAGTAACACAATACAAAGGACAACATCAACATCTAAACACTACCACCACCCCACCCCCAGCTCCATCTACCCACTGCCCCCAACTCACCTATCTGGTCCTCGGGGATGAGTGTCTCAATGGGTGGCTCCAGCTCGGAGCTCTGGCGCAGGTAGCTCTTCATCTGGGTGATGAACTGGCGCAGCGTCTGCAGCAGCTCCAGGCCCGAGGAGTGGCACTGCCAGGCCTGGCTGCCTCCCCCCTCCTGCAGGTAGCTCAGGTAGTCCTGCACCAGGCAGCCGAAGTAGGAGCCCTTGTCCCGGGCCAGCTCCAGCACCCTCCGCACCGCCCGCTTCTCGGGGGTCAGCAGGGAGCTGAACACCCCGCTCATCTTGCGCAGGTGGCCCCGGAAAGCTCGCTGGATGACCAGGGCCCCGGCGCTGGCCCTGCGCTTGGTGCTGTGTCCGGGGGGCGTTATGGTCAAATCCTGGTCCTGGTCCTGGTCGCTCTCCAGGCTCACGCCGTAGTCCTGCTCCTCATCCTCCTCCTCCTCGTCGTCCTCGTCCTCCATGCTGCTGTCGGGGTTGCGGGGGGGCGGGGGGAGGGAGAGGGGCAGGTGGGCGGCGTAGTCGGCGGCCGTGGGCGGGCTGGGGTCGTGGATCTGGGGGAAGAAGCCGTGGGTGAAGTCCAGAGAGTCTGACGAGTCGGTGGACAGGCTCATGTCGCTGAGGCGCTGACAGCCGCCCTCTACTCCTGCCGCTCCTCCTTTTACTCCTCCTCCGCCTCCTCTCCCACCCTCCCCCCCCACTCCCTCCTGCCGGGGAGGCAGCCGGTCCGGCGCGGCCTCGGGGTCTCCCTCGTCGGCGACGTTGCGCCGCGACATCTTCGCCAGGCTGAGCGAGACGGCGTTCTCGATGGTCTGGTCGTCCAGCGCCTGGTGGGAGTCGAGGTCGGCGCGGCAGGGCGACGGGGCGGGTTTGGGCCTCCGGGGCGAGGTGGAGATCGAGGCGAGGGAGAGGGGGAGCGAGGGGCGCGGGATGGAGATGGGCGAGCTGATGCTGAGCCTTTTGGGGGGCGAGGAGGAGGGGCTGATGCTCAGAGAGGAACCCAGACGGGAGAGGAGGCTCCCGGTCCTCTCCCCTCCTCCCTTCTCCTTCTCCCCCTCCTTGAGAGGGTTGATCCAGCTGATCTTCTCGGGCATGCTGCGCTGGCGGCAAGGTGGGGCTGGGCGGCGGGGTGGCAGTCGGGGCGGTGGGGGCCGGGGGGGCCGAGCGGGCGGACTGCAAGTGGCGGCGTCCAGCTGACAGATGCTCCCCGGTAGCTCGGAGGAGTCCTCGCCGTCTAGGCGGCTGTTAGGGTTAGGGTGCTGGGGGCTGTGGCGAGGAGGGCTGTTCCCAGGGCTAGTCTTCAGGCTGAGAAGAGGGCTGCTTTGCTGACATTCCAGGCTGTCCTTGTGGTGTTCGTCGACGGGACACTGAGCGATGCTGGGAAGGTTCTCTGGACTTTGGTGGATGATGCCGACAGGTGGAGCAGGCCGCTGGTGTTTGGTGGGAGTTGGAGGGGTGTGGGGTGTTCTGTGGCCCCCCTCTGGGTGGTGTACCTTCAAGAAGAGGGGGTTGATGAAGCAGAGGGCTCCGTTGGACTGGCAGCACTCCAGCTCCGAGGGGGTCCTGGTGCGCAGTAATGGCCGCTCCTGGCCGTGGGAGGCCGCGTCCGTGGAAACAGCCCTCTGTTTTGCAAAGGGCGCAGCGGGTTGGGTGCACACCCCCGACAACCAGGAGACAGAGTGTGTCCTGGGGCGGCTCCTGTCAGAATCCCAGAAGCCTGTGGGGCAGAGAGAGGGAGGTCATAAAGCAACACTGCACGGATACCACAGTATTACAGCACTGATAGGCTTCTGGTGCAGAGCCCAAATTTACAGCCTCACTCACATGAAGCACCACTGCAAATGCTTACTAAAGCGCCATGGCAAAAGTCGGACACAGCCAAAAAGCTGTTGACTTTGTTAGTGACATAGACCCCAGTTTATAACACTTCAGAGCTGACAGAATGACCTTGTATGTAGTGCATCACAGTGCCAACAGTAACAATAGCCCCGCTGACAACAGCCTACACACATGCAAAACATTCAACCATCCACACACACTTCCCAGTAAATAAATGCATTTAGACAAAGACAATGTGTTACTTGTATTTAATTAGCGATTGAAGGTCATTCGAATTCGAAAGACGAATAGCAAGCAGCCATAAAGTTAAGACACGACTAGTACCCTATTAAAGATGCAGCCAACAATTACAGTGGGCAAAAAAAAAAAAAACAGACTGTATGAGACAGTTGACACTGAATGAGTCTGCTGAGACAGTGTTCCAAGTACAATACTGGCCTCAAAGCAGTACCAGACACAGCTATTCACAACTCGCAGCTCACTGGAACTAAAGAGAAGAGACCCAGAGATTAAGAAGATAGACAGAAAATGGAAAACATTGCCTTACTTACAGCAGGTATAGAACAGTACGGCTCTCACACTTCAATCTTTTTTCCTTTTTTTTTTTAAATGTTATACCCGGTGTCTGAGGAATTTAGAATACACTGCTGTCTCTACACACTCTGAAGTTTAACCGTTGTCTCTCTCTCTCTGTGTTATGACTCACACATGCCAATGTGTGTGTGTGGGTGGACTGGCCCTGGAGCACTCCCTCCTCCCCTTTCTCCTCCTCTCTCAAACACACATCTTTTTTTCTACCTCTTTTACTCCTCCCTTCATTTACAATTGTTACCCAACTCTCAATTTCTGTCATCAAAGTTCTGTCATGTTTGTCATCAAAGTTCCATTGCAGTGTCCACTCTTTTGTAGTATGTTTCATTTCTTAGAACGACATTTAGTCATCAGCCATTTTCCCCAACAAAAATAAAACCCAGAGAACATTTTATTTAGTAATGAATGTATCTGAACGTTATATAGATGCTTGATTATCTATCAAAACATGTTAAACAAGTTTCAACAAACCCTGAACCATGTCATCTGTCCCCATCATAAATCATTGTGTAAGCATAAGCAGATAATCCTCGAGACAATTCACATGGTGTTACCAAACACCTTACCTAAAACACTGACGGACAAAGTCTTTGAATAGTGTCACAACTCAAAGTAGTGGGGAAGACATTATCCAAACTGTCACTCACAAACTTGAATGACAGAGTGGTGTAGCAGATGTGGGGAAAAAGCTCTCTAACTTAATTAACAGTGGCTCGATGACAGCTAGGTGATCTGGGGACAGTGGAAAGGCTGGAGATCCATGGTTTCAATCGAAAACAAGCAGACACTGGATAGAGACACAGTAGATAGGAAGGCAAGTGTTTGGCCTACGGATCCAAATATACAGACTATTCATCACAGAGAGATCAAATGGGCTATTGTGTTTTAGTCACAGCTCAGTGTCGTGGCTGAAGATGGACACGTCAACAGAACCAAGGAATCATTCAGGAGTCTAATTAAGTAAGCGCCCCACTGTGTGCTTGACTGGTTGACTTTGTTCCACGTCACACAGGTACACACACGGGTAGGGTTACACTTTTCAGACGTCAGTTCAGTTTGCAGACGTAAGCTCATCTTCAGCTGGTCATCCTTTAACAGCGTCAGAGTTGGCTTGTATAAACCTCCGCACACACACACACGCGCGCACACACACACACACACACAGAGAACACTGCATTGTCTTAGCTTTCCAACAGTCTCCTCACGTTCCCAAGAGGAGAAAACCCCTCACAACAAGCCCGTTGTGTGTGTGTCTGTGCGCAAGCACTGAGTGATCTCTCGAAACCACCACGCTGAGGTAAGGATGTCATCAAACTAGGGGTTTATCTGCTCTACACACAAACTCATTGAGAACCAGCCAGCCAGCGTGGCACTGGGGGTCTGGCACATAAAGCACATTGCAGATATTGTATTCATCGATGAGTCACCGCTTAAAGACCCCAGTAAGGTCTATTCTGAAGGTCCCATAGGCCCCAGGGCTTGCCTGAATTTGTGCCCAGCCAAGCATCAGTGATCTGGGCCTGGGAGAGTCATTGTTTCACGGACTGACTCACTAAGCCCTGTCACACAAGGGGGGGATGGGGCATGAGCCCTGTGGAAGCTGAACTGATAAGGTCCGTACCTGCTCCAAGCTTGGCCACCTCTTGTAGATCTGATGGGGTCTTAGCTGAAGAGATGGCTTCTGGCAGTTTCAGGGTAAAAGGTAAGACGTCCCTGAAGGAAACGAAACAAGGATTTCAGGATGAGAGAACTTGGATATATCATACAAAACAGGGGAGAAGGATGCAAGGAAGATGCAAGTTGGGTATAATCAGGATCTCCAGAAACTACCGCTAATGCAGTGTGTGTGTGTGTACTGTGTATGTGCCGCTGGATGGCAGTGTACTTCATTAACAGCTGCTTTCGTTTTGTTTTCAGGTAAACCGTGAACGTGTTTTGATACAACAGTGGAAGACAGCGGGTTCAGCTGACATGTGACTGTTCCAACACTTTGTTTTTCATGTGCAGCTTTTTACATGACAAACGTTGTTTTCAAGTGTAGCAGCACAAGTCCACAGGCATCTCACCTGCTGATACAGCAGAAAGCCACGAGCCGGAACAGGTCTGCAAAGCTGAGGCCAGATCCCTCCAGGGAGAACGCTGGGGAGAGAGAACCACATTCTCAAAACCAGAACCGGAAAACCAGACAGTCATTCCTGATGCTTTGATAGTTCCTGCAGAAGTTCCTGCTGTCTCCATACCAGAAAACTCCCAACATTACGTGGAGGTGAGATGTTTTAAGTGAAAACTAGAATGAGAACACAATGTGTTCAGATGCAGTTTTAAAAGGATCACAATTTGGTTTCACAAGCAGCATTACTGGAATCCTCCAGTTGAATCCTTCTATTAAAAAATACTTATACCAAGGGAGATTAGCACACATCTGCTGTGGTCATAAGAGGACAGTTTTAGGAGACACACACACACACAGAGAGAACCAACTGTAAACAACCACTGTTTATCTCCTCAGCTCAGCTCTCTCTCTCCACCTCTATATCCCTCCCTCACTATTACTTGGAAAACTGAATAAACAGGAAATAGAAAAGGAAGCATTTCCCTTTAAGAAATAATCCCACACAGGTATCTACATGAGATCTTAGTGGAAAATATCAAAGATGTGGAGACATGATAAGTGACAAAGAACATTGGTGATTTCTGTATTGACAACCCATTGAATAGTAAGTTGCCATTAACAAAATATCTACATTGGATAAGCCAAAACTTATGGAAAAATGTAAATTCAAAGTAAATTCCACATTGTGTATCTTAAATTGAGCAAGGTAGGGGTGAGGCTTGTTTTCCTGGCAGGCTGGCATGGTTGGACTGGTTCTGTATGCCTACGCCCATGCATCTGGCAAACACACACACACACACACACACACACACACACACACACACACACACAAGCGACAGCTGTCTACAGCAGGCTAGCACACACACCCAGTGTCTTTAACTTCAATAACGAATTAAGTACAACTAAAAATAATCTCAGTTGTTAAGAGCAGCACACACCCAACAAATAGCCTAGTCCAATTCCTCCAGCTCACCATGATCTCCCCTCCGAATGCACAGAAAGGGGATACATTAGAGAGAGTTTGCCTCGTTTTTAGGCCTCAACCAAAAGGCACTGGGTCTGCTGCTCGTGTTTGACAAGAGAAGGCGGACAGTCGCAACAGTCACAGGACAAAAATAAAACAGGTCAATTTAGGTGCCTCAGTACTTTCCAATTGCCGAGGGGTTGGGAAAATCCAATCTAGTGCTCTAGGTTCTGGGCAATGACGTGTACACAGGAGGAGTGGAATGCTCTCACAGCCTCCTCCCTCAGCAGTGTTGCAGCGTGTCTAATTCAGTCCAGGCCTAAACAACAGAGATCCTTATAGAGCCAATGCTTATATATTTCAACAAAACACAGCAGAACGCATACATGACGCCTCAACCTAAACGTAGTGTAGGTTATAATGTCTTCAAGTGGGGATGGAAAGCGTGACTTGAGGTTCTTACTGTATTGACTCTCTTTGACAGGAAAATCCCGGACAGGTGTCTCGGAGTCTGGGTCCATGCGCAGCGATATCACCTTCCTCTGCAGGGTCGTCGACTTCCTCACCAGGAACGTCTGGAGCGGCAGGGAGAACAACAGCCTCGTTGAGAATCGCAGCTGTTTCGGTGTGCGTCTCATCTCGTCCCTCATGAGGGTTTGAGGTTATCAGTGACGTCGGGTGCCGGATACGGCTCAACAGAGTGTCATTGTTTATTCAGAGGCCGATAACCTTTGAAGCTGCAGGCGTTTTGTCACAGTTATTTTACTAATGGCTGATAGAGTGAGGTCAAATGGTTCACGTGGAAAAACCGGACTGCCTTGTGTCTACGGTGGGCGGGAGAGGTCGGAGGTCAGGGACGGCGGGTGTCTCACCCCGGTGGGATGGCTCTGCAGGATCCGCGTGGCGTCGGCGTGGTTCAGCCCCAGCTGCAGCCAGACGCCGTGCGTCTGGATCAGCCTGTCCAGCACGCTCATCAGTCTGTGCAGCGAGTCGTAGCCCGAATCCCGGGCCCTCGCCGAGCCCGTCCCGACGCCGGCGGAGGGAGGGGAGCGCTGGAACAGACAGGCAACTTCCCCTTGTAGTCTGGAGAAGGGTTAGCGGGAGAAAGGGGGGGAGGGTGAGGAGAGGGAGTGGGAGACAGACAGATGGGGTAATTCAGGTGAGGAGAGGGGAGAGAGGGGGGCGGGAGACAGAGAGAGAGAGGTGAGAAGAGAGTGTAGGGAAGAGAAAGGAGAGAGAAACAGTAATCATTAAAAATCCCCTATCCATTTCCGGAACAAATTTACTGCCAACTAATCTCTTTCTGTTCCACAGAGATACCTCATATGGCCCCCGTTAAGAGGAACTGCCAAGGTTACACACTGACGTTCAGACAGAAGGCATGAAGGTGTGAGTAAGTGTCTGTAGTGTCACAATGGTTTTAGACAGACAGCTCCTGGGAACAATGACGTCATGACACTTGCCACTCTGCACATGAAGGAATGAAGCTAAGTATCTCCACCTTTTGGTATAGATGAGAACTACAGAGAAGCCTAAAGTATGAAATCCTGCTGGGAGGATTCCATACAATAAGTGTCCAGGTCACAACAGATGAAAATATAAAACAACAAGCAGGCCATTATGTGCGAAATAGGATGTGAGAAAATGTAGGCAGAAGTTCACACACAGGACATGTCTTATCCACACACTCACCCTTGCAGTGTAACAGTGCCAGGATCTCTCATTGCTGGCTCTGCCTTCTGTACCATCTCCTTCTTCAGGGTGCCAATCTCCCAGGCGAACGAGTCAATCAGCTAAGAACAGACATGTAAACAGGAAGTAAATTTGGGAGACAGAAAATTGAGATGGAGATTAAATGAAATATGAGAAAGAGGAAGACATTAGATGCGAGAAATATACCGAAAGAGTAAAGTAGAAAGACAGGATAAGGAAAGAGCGAGCGAGCGACTCGTTTTGAGGGAATCGTGGGTGAAAAAGTGTGTGAAAGCGTATTTCTTGTGTTTGCTTGTGAGACACGCTGGAATTCATTCCTGCAAACCCTGCGGCTGGAAAAATATCAGCCAGCCCCAGAGAGTGTGTGCGTGTGTGTGTGTGTGTGTACAGTGTGAATGTGTGTGTATGTAATTTCACCACTTCCCATTTTCTTTAACAGGACAACAGAAAGGAGAGTAGAAAAGAATGAAAAGAAAAAGTACGAAAACAGGAGCCCAGCAGCATACAACATCTCTACATGAAGGGAATAAAACTTAAACATCATTATATTACGTAGTATTATGAAGAATATAGCAAAAATCTACCCTCACACTTGTGCACGCTCATTCAAAAAGAGCAAAGTCAGACTGACATGCACACCAGTGGGTTGCCAGTAATGAGCACATCCATTTGATCATACAAGCCTTAGCGAGGGGGTAGAAAACACAGACAAAGTGTTTTCTACACGTTCACGCCACTGAGAAGCAGCCAATTCAAGAATATTTGTGCAATGCTCAACAGATTTGACCGGCTTCCCACTTCTCCATGAACCCATCCAAACACTGCTGAATCTGTGCTTCTAAGACTTCCACACAGGCCAAGCTGACCACTCCAGAGCCTAGGGGGCTGAGCCAGCAAGATATACACGTCCACTCACAGTCTAACGTGGACTGAACCTCTGTCAGCAAACCACACACACACACACACACTAAAAGACAAATAACAGACACACATGGACACACACAGGCATGCCTGCCTTTCTAGAAACAGATAACAAGTAGTACAAAGTAGAGAAAAAGACCATTTGTAACAATGACATTTGCCAAAATGTTTCCTTTTAAATACTTTGCTTTCCCTAGGCTAGCTTTATGTGTCTACATCCTGTACAGGATTCTGCAGTATATTACCTGCCTCTGAACTTATCTTCTATAAATAACTTTAAAAGGTATGAAATAGTCTGACATTAGTTGCATGCAAACCTAGCTGGAGTGTCACTTGTTCCATTTCCCAATAATACTACTGACTGAATTGCCAGTTTTGTGTGGTTTTGCGCAATGGCCATGTGTTGTGCAACCTTGTTCACAAGTGTTTTTCTGGGTCGGGTGAAAAAAAAATGAAGAAGAAAGGCTGGGTAACAGTGAGAAGATTGAAGGACCTAACTGCTGGTATGCGTTGAGCGGAGAAGCACAGTCACCACTGCCATCCAACCTCACTGTACCACCTCAGGAGGTGCACCAGAGTTAATAAAGTCTTTAAGCGTCTAGGATTTTACAAATACAGCACCCGCTCAGTATCCCGCCCCCCCCCCCCCCCCCATTATCGCCCCTTTCTGCCGAACAGATTTTTTTTTTACAAGGAAAGTGTGATACCTGTGGCCAGTATGGGCTGGGTTGGCACAGCAGAGAGAGACTAGGGTCCAGCTCCTAACACACAGTCACTGCTGTCAACAACAGTGAAGCAGCCTGCTCACATGGCTCAGAGGGGAAAGCCTGTGTGCTGGGCTGGAACTGTGGAGCTGCTCTGCTCAGGGAGGTCAAACAAACACACATACAAAGACGATGGGCTACTCCCAGTGCGCGTTCTCATTTGAACTATTGCCAGGGTGATACTGCCACATGGCAAGATATAGGTCACACGACAGCAGATCATCTTGTTTCATTGTATTCATGTTAGGCATTCCTCTTTCATCTTCCACCATGTCTGGGAGCACATGAGTTGAGGGTGATTTAGGGTTGAGCAGATGAGTAACAGGTTGAGGTTGGACAGATTTAGTCTGAGTCTGGTCCTGGTGACCCCTCCTCTGCTGTACATTCTCCTCTCCTCTCTCCTGTAGCATTGATCTTCTTCATGTCTCTTCTCAGCCCCTTTTCCCACCTCCCTGCTTCTCCTCACAACATAGGATGGCTGATTTTAAAACGGCAGTAAAGATGAGTGATTTTTGGGGGTCTAAGGGTGTGTAAAAGTTATGTTTCTGAAAAAGATCCTTCACTACCCACAGAGGGGTCAAGGACGATTTAGAGATCTACTGAAACTCAAAGAACTGCTTTTTAAAATCAAAATATCCTTACTTACGTACTTGCAAGGCCACTTCCAGTACAAGTTAGTTTGCTTTCTAACTAATATTTGCACAACAAACCACTTCAAGCTTTGGAGACTTTTCAATATAAGATATCGATTGTACTTGAGTGGGGGGGGGGTATTTCTGTTAACCAAAGATGGAAAGTCAATGACGCACGGCTCCAGATTTCTCACATAGAAGAAAGGCGGCCTGACTGTTCCACAGTTTGGGTTTTCTCCTCCGTTCTCTGTGCAGTGTGTACAGGCGTGGCGTGGCGAGAAGTTGGCAGGTCTATAATCACGCCACCACTCAGAGAGATAACAGGCTTTTACACACAGTTTACCCAGTCATAATATAGGGCTAACAGGGACTAGCTTTGAACTTGCCTGAGGCGTTAGCCAAAGTTGCTAACTAGCTAACGACAGATCCAACACACCCAACACAGCCCCAGCCTACAACTACAGTTCAAAGCTTTAATATGAGGGAGAAGATGAGTATGTGGGGGCAGAGAGACAAAAGATGCCTGTTCATAGCTCAGTGCTTAATCATGACAAGGAATGAGGTCATCTAAGCATCAAAAAGTCAGTCCATGCAAAAACAATTAAAACCTTTTTGAAGCTTCTTGAAGCAAGAACTAAGTACTGTGACATCAGATCAATTTAGCCTTATGATATCAACCATTTTGCTCTATAACAAAAGCTCCTCAGTCTATAACAGCTCTAAGTGAAGCTTATTACCATCATTTAAAATAATTTGCAAACTCAGTGATGTAGCCCTAACAAAGTGACACATTTCCCTAATTTGAGTACATTTGCCAAAGAGTTCAATCATTTTTATATTGTTCGTTCATATAATTTTTCTTTACCTGCTGATGGTGCTTTCTCTGTCAGGTCATGGCTTATTTGACAGTTATTCTGGCAACACATTCTTTTATCTTACTCAAATGAACTTTATAACACAGCTCAACATCACATAAACAGAAAGTATAACCAAAACCTTTCAACAATTACGTACTGTCCTCCCTCTTTCCATCCTTCCTCTATGCTTCTCTTCTAATCTCTGTCGCTCTCCCTTTGGTCGTTACATAGTGGAGAAGTAGTTACTAGGTGGCTTATCAAGAAATGGCATTCTCCGGAGACATCCATGGTCTAAAACCACGTAGTTAAATGTACGTACCTTGAAAAAGCTGCCTTTTCTCTCCCTCTGGCAGGGCTGGCCCAGTGCATCAGCGGACATGCTGTCTGTCTGTCCGACAGCTGTCTGTCTGGCCTCCGTGCCGTCTGTGTGTCTGCTAGGGGCTCTGTAGGGTAGAAAGAGGAACAGTCATTCCTCCAGTGGAGATCTGGATCCTAGAGAAACCTAGACTAGCCTTTATCAGTCACACCAATCTATCCTTTGGAAAGACTGTTGAGTGCACCTTAAAGAGTCTGGTCGAATTGTTTAACATGTCATTTACAGGTTGAATACACACAGACATACTGTGAAAAAAACTGTAAAAGAGCTCTCTCTGTCTCTCACACATCACGCTCATCCCTGACCCATATGTTGTAGGTCTCAGCACACCAGAAGGCTTTGATATGGGCCAGCTGTGTGCACCCTCCCATCCTGGGAGACCCAGACTCAGAGAAACAACCAATACTATTAGACAACAGCTCTATCCAGTATGTCCTCACATACTCAAGTATGTTGTAGTCAAGTAGTAGTGAAGTGACAACTGTTTTTGGGGGCTAAAGGGGGTCTAAGTTAGGAGGAACCCAAACAGGAAAACATCTGCATTTCAGGCCTAGTCTAGCTTTGATCAGGTTGCCAAAGAAGCTGTTCCATCCAAACCCACACACATACACACACACACACACACACACACAATACACACACACCTGTTGTCATTCCTAACTTACTGATGGATGGACTGACCAGCTGCTAGGACTGAACAAGTTAGAAAAACATCGGATTCGATTTCTTTGTTGCCATGCGTTCCTCAGGAAATAGCAGAGGAAAGAGAAGGCAGAAGGGAGGGAGAGGGAGAGCTTGTTGGCTCTGGGAAGTATTTCCTGAAAAGCAGAAGGCTTTTGCACACTCTTCTGGTTCCTCTCCCCCTTTCTGTTTTTACAGGTCCCTGGGGGGGTGCTGTCATCATGTTGTTGTTGCACTCAAGCATGCACATGAACATCCATCTTGTCACGGCTAAACATAAGGGACATGACATAGGGTTTTGTTATATGTGTGTGTGTGTGTAAGAGTGTTCTCTAACCAGTGTATCCAAACTACACAGAATACAAACACACACAAGGCCTGGTAAACAAGAAGGCCCTTGTGGTCACCAATTGAGGCAAAATAAACTAGGGGCAGTAATTATAACAACATCTCACTCACAAAAAGCATAGCTCAATGAAACAAAGTAGTGAAAAAAACAAGCCAGATTTGAGAATATTTTAAATAGCCAAAACAAAATGATCTGCCAGATCTGGGGTCAATTCCAAGTCTGGTATCAATTCAAATGTGAAAACTTTGTTCAACAGCTGAAAAGGAGGAACAAATAACTGCAGATCCTAGTGGAGTGAGAATCTTTCAGAATATTACTTTTATTTTCCCACCACATCTACTGTAGCTGTGAGTTTCATGTCTGAAAGGAAGTCTGTGTGCAGACCTGAAAGACCTACACATGCTTTTACAGCCCACTACATTTCTCATTTCCTCTGTTCCAAGTCTGCACAAGCCCACTCAATCCCACCCAGCCCCCAGTCTAACCTAACCCATCTAGCTATCCCTTAACCAGGTGTAGCAAGGGGTCATGCCAACAGGGAAGGTCACAGGAATGACTGTGGTATGATGGCCATAAATAACATAAACTGACCTGCAGTGCTAGGGATGTGAACCGGACTTCCATTTTTACACTGCCAAGAACTGCAGACAAGATCCAAATATACAGCTCATGAAAAAAATGATATGGACAATTATGAGTGAGGTAAAATTTAAGAGGCCACTGCAATCTTTACCCTTCTGTTCCTTACTCAAAATTGTCCTAATCAACTTTTTTTTATAAATGAAGGAAAAAGGTGCAGCGGCCTTTCAATTTTCCCCCAGAGCTTTATGTTAACAAAAAGGTGTGATAATGTCGCATGCATGTGTGAAAGCAGTGAGGTCATTGTATTATGGTTTCAAAAGTTGCTTTTAGAATGAGGTACCGTCACTAGCTTTGGATTTAAAATAACAGTACGGTAAAATGTCAACAGAAGGAAAGCTAGGGTACTATTTCATGAGGTTGACTGAATACGAATACTTGAATAATAGTGAATTGCTCAATATTGGTATCAGTGTGAAGTCTAATTGACATCATCAAGCTCAGGTACAATCAGTTACAATACCAATGGTCACCACTATCAATGCAGACTAGTTATGAGATAAGAAAAGTGAAGAAACTGACACAGAGCACAGGAAAAACTGGAAAATGGGAAAGACACACACAGAATATGTGAAATAGAAAGTTAGAGAAGCAAGCCAGGAAAATAACAGCGACAACCAGAGATGAGTAAAGGGAGGAGGAGTTTTTCTAACGAAGGGTTTAGCAGTGTAGTCATCGACCACAAAAGCACTGACGCATTCTCAAGTTAGGCTCCACTGACATACAGTAAAGGACACAATCACAAGTCAGCAGAGTAGAAGGGGTTTACACACATTGGGAAACTCGCGCACCGTAATCTAACATGCTAGCAACTCACACGTCTTCAATACACTCTTAACTTGTGAGCTAAACCCATAAAGTATGGCTATCTAGACTTGCAGAATGACACATTCCATTTCAGCTAAGCTGCTCAACTCCAACTGGTATGTGTATTTAATCTCTGTCAAGGACCAAAATGAGCCTAGAACTAGCCTAAACTACATTGCAACTTTAATGAAGGTGGGTTTTTTGTGCAACTTTTATGTGGACAGAACTGGGTGACTGAAAAATACGTGGCAGAAAAACGTGGCAGATGCTAATACTATAGGACTTCATATATATTACTGCTCAGTGCATGCATCACTTTCAGAGATCATTGTTAACAGTGTGTTCTAATGCTCAGGCCTGGGGAACCCTCAATAATTGTCTGTTTCTCAGCTTCAGGCTACAGCAACAACAAGACCAAACCTGAGGGTTATAACATGAATCGACTTGAGTTAAGCAAGCCAAGACTTTGGTTTTCTAAAGCCCACACAAGGCTCACAGTTGGCCATTACACCTGTGCGAACTGAGTAGTTCTGTCTCCTTCTGTTGTCACCTTACAAGAGGATGTTTAAGTAAGTAAATCGTATAGAATATAGTTGTTTATGTTTGTAGGTTTTGTCAGTTATTTATGAGCAGAGGAAACACACACATTTAAAGTAATTTGGCATTATGTGGGTTTGTGTGTGCTCCCCACATACTAACCCTCAACTAGGTCCAGACCCAGGTCTACAGTACAGGGACCAAGGCAGGGGAAGGTCTACTCCAGTTCCTACCACAGATGGAGTGATAGAGGAATGAGGGAAACAGACAGCTTTACTCTGTTTGCTGTAAATATTGTAGACAAAGGAAAACCACAATATGATGCATAACTAGGTTTTCTTGGATCATTTGTTTCCTCATTGTGTGTGTGTGTGTGTGTGTGTGTGTGTGTGTGTGTGTGTGTGTGTGTGTGTGTGTTTGGTGGATCCCTACATCGTGTCCTGCAATGTAGATCACATTAGCAAGCCTGGCTGAGCCAGCGAAGAAATCAACAAGCTTAGAATAACTCCACTTATGGGTCTGGAGAAGTTGACCAAACCAACACCCAAGCCAGTTAACATTCTGGGACAGTCCTCGTCTGGTTAGTGGCGAAACTAAGGGCAGGAGTAGCCATTTTGGTTCCTTCAATAAAGGGCTATGTTAGGCTCCCTCAAAAGTGTGTCACATTCCTTTGCTCCCAACTATGTCTGGGTGTGCCCCTGCTTTCAGAAGGTACCGCTACAAAAAGACGAGCAGTGGATGGAAAACCAGACAGCTACACACTAGGTTAAGTGCACTCTGACTGACAAGAGAAGGGGTTCTTCTGCGCTAGTGGTGATCCCCACCACCCACCCACACCCACACTCCCCACCACACAGGCTGACTTGCGACTACTAGACTAGCTATCAAATCATCAGCATCGCACATGCACACATGCACACAACCCCTAAAATATCACCACACCTGAACTCACATCTCTCAAAGTCAGTGGGATTTTGCTGACCTCTGCAAGCCTAACCTATTTTGGTACAAGTGGGCTAGAATACCACAGTGTCCTGCTCAGATTTAAGGCTAGAGTGAAATAATCCTAAAGCAATGCTTAAGATGTGAATGAGTCTCATCATCCATGCTCAACTTTATCATTAGTCGCTGATGGTTGGAGTTGACCTAGTTCTGGCACAATACAAACCAACTGGTTTCTCTACCCAACTCGTACAGGACACAGTTATCTAGTTGTAAGCAGAACTATGTTAGCTAGGTTCATCAGATAACTAAGTTGTTGTCTTAGGACAGTTGTGAAAGGCTTTATGCCAACTTCCTTACGGTAACATGATGAAATTGGTAACATGCATTGTCATGCAAGTACTTGGTTCTGACTGGCACAGATTCCTCAGTTGAGAGTCGGTTTCCTTCACCATCCCCCAAGTATTTTTTATCCTGCTCTTCCTTTGTTTCTGTGTGGAAGAGTGTGTGTGTGTGTGTGTGGATATTTCCATCTGTATGAAAAAGCCGATGGGGGGAGGGGGGGGGTATTCACCATCTTTTCATCTTTTATTTTCAACTTTTGCTAAACTACCTCTCCCAGATACAGAGATGACCGAAGCACTTCCACACTGGTCACAACCTCAGCAGACCGCTGGAACGAGACACAAGCAGGCAAAAAAATAAATAAATGCAGACCAATTGGAAAAGGCTGAAACCCTATCTTGGAGGCCGGATGAGCTTCTGTGAGTGAAGTGCTTCAGAGACGGAGCTCGCCAAAGCTGCTGCTTAGACCTGCAGGTTCAGAGGATTGTCTGGTGATGCCTTGATTGAGGTTGGCGTGGTGGTGAGGTAGTTCAATCTGCCAATGGCACGTGTCACAGATATAGCTGCACACTGCACTGCTGTTACGGTCATTCAAAAGGTTAACAGTCTGTTTACTGATTTACATTTACATTTACATTTATTCATTTAGCAGACGCTTTTATCCAAAGCGACTTCCAAGAGAGAGCTTTACAAAAGAGCATAGGTCACTGATCATAACAACGAGATAGTCCCAAACATTGCAAGCAGCCAAAACATGAAGCATACATTGTGATACTGATACCCTCAATAGTAAATGGCACAGTTACAAAATCAAAAAAATATTCTCTATGATGGTGTATGATGCACTTCAGGAAAAAACAAAGTGCAGGGCTGGGGACATTTTACAGTAACTTGTCACACACACACACAAGTATTGCATAAGAGGACTTACGGCCAAGCCTATCTGGTTAAAGAATGCACAAACTAAGTAGGCTATCCCGTAATGTGGGGAACTAATAAACAATCAATGTCTGCAGATTTGAAATGCTTTCATGGCAGCTTAGCCATTAAGGGTGTTTAGACATATGCAGGAATATTCGCTAATCATGAGCTGAAATTCAACACTTGCATTATTATTTTGGATCTATTTCACACCGCCAACTCAAAACTTCCAAATAAAGTGACACTAAAAGTCAACTGGCATTGTATTAGCTCAATCAGAAGTTCTCTTCCTCACACACACACACACACACACACGCTGACTTGTTGTTGACATTGGTGTGGATCCCAAACCAGTGCAGCTGTAACCAAGGACCACTATGTCCACAAAAACCTGCAGCCTCATAGCCCAGACACAACACAGACAACAACTGTTAGAAATGTCAACTCTTTCTCAACTCTTACCAACATACCTTCTGGTGCCACGTTTACGTTTACAGTATTTACCACAGAGTGGAAGCTCCATGAGGGTGAATGAGCAGCATTAGAAGAAGTGCAAACTGGAGTGACTTACTGCCTCCCAGCACGTAACACAGGTCAACCTCCCAACTGCTATGAATGTGGCCCAGTGTTGCTGAATGAAGCAACACTGGACGTGCCTGGGTACTACCTACCTACGTACAAGAAACCTACAGATAAGGGGGTAGTGCTATTCAATTGCACTGAACTGAAAATGTTTGGGTCTGTTTATCTAGGCTATACCTTCAAGGAAGATAGAAGCCTCTTATCTCAGTCAAAGATTAGGTATCTCTCAAACTGTTAAGTGTTGCATAGGCCTAACAACGATGACCACAGCCCCTCCATGGAGCAGCTGGTCAAAATAACTGCAAACCTCAGCTATGCTACATTGTAACAACCCCTGATTGAGGACAAATTGGGAAGTGGGGAAGCACTAGAAGCTGCAAAGAGGAGAAGAAGGGAAAACCTTTTGGGGAAATGTCATGGGCCACCTGACTTTGCACACTTTATGAATTCCAAAACTGTGATTCAGCTTTAATGTACCCCCCTCCCTTGAGGCAAAATCTTTAAGCACATTAACAGATTTCAGACCACACTGGAAAACTAAGGTGTTTGTCAAAATACTCAAATTACAGCAATATTCAACTTGTGTCCAGTAGAGAGAAATTAATAATTTAAAAGATAAAGCCAGCTGTACAAAGTAGCCTACCACTCCTCGTTTAACAGCCGACTCAAGGTACGGCTCAGCCTAAATGACTCAGCCGCTTAAGAGAAAGCAAATATGCCCGTCCTGAAGCACTATAACTCCTTTGTTATCCAAAGACATGAACAGAACTCATTGGGTCAAATATCACATCACTCAATGACATCTGAGCAATCTTTGAAAGGAGAGAGAAAGTATTGTCCATTTAAATGCAACAAGTATTTATTCATATGACAGTATTAATACTGTATTGCCTATTGTTTTAGGATTTCATGATGAGTAGCCTAAGTGAACAACCCCCTGTACTATGCCACAGTAGGCTACGTCACTTTCCAAAGCAAGAGACAGTGAGTAATTATTATATCCGTAAACTGTTAGTCTAAAGGAAAATTACACTATTGAATAACTGCAGTCTATGCAATATTGTACCTCTCTACATTATAGCCCATCATCATTATTGCTTATCGTCACCCATTTACTATCAAAGCTGAGACGGCAAGCAACAGGTGCTGAATAGCAATGTTTTGTAAACGACGTTTGAGTATCATATCCTAAATTTACGAGTTGTGGTCTAAAACCAATTTAAAATAAATGTGATAAACCCGACTATCGCAATCCTCAATACTATTTCAAAAGACAATGAACTTAAAATCAGGTAAAATAAAAAACATATAGGCATAATAGTCGAGCCTACAAATAAAACCCATCCGAAAGTGACAACCAAGACAAACACGGACCATTTGTGCACAAACGACTATTCAACAATAATACAAAGACAAACTGTCAACACAAGACAAACTTTTCAACTACTTACCCTCTGTTACGTGCCAGGTCGGTTGAAGCCTCTACAGCAACAACATTGTTGTATTCTTGAAAAATATCACAACATGCTTAAAATATTCCATCGTGACATGTTGTATTGACTTGGTTTTATGTTAGTGGAGAGAAAATAAGGTAAGCCGAAATGCTCCTCAGTGGCGGCGGGTTCGTCCATGATTTGCCATAGTTCCTTTCCTACCGCCCCTTCCTTCCCCCATCGCGCATGCGACCTTTCTTGGATAACAAAACTGGGGGAGTAAAGTGAAATCCGTGTTGTCTTTCACGTCACGTGCTCTCCTGAAATGACTCGAGTGTAAGCTAGAATCATTTGTGTTCCTTTGATGGGATTGGATTGGCACTATTACCAACCCCCTTTTTGGTTCACTGCTTACACTTTGGTTAGGCTATAACGATTATTCTCACATTTTTTAATGATGTATTTACAGGAATTTAGTAAGTATGGTAAATCTTTTTTTTAAAGTATGCTAAAACAAATTAGCTTATAATAGTATATAAACTACTTTGATAAGTACATTTAAAAAGATGACTACTATCTTCGTTTGCGGTTACCACTGATGAAACGTAGCTCATTAATGTTCAGATTCTTTTTATTAGGGGCTCACACAATCCTCTCCATATCTTCCCTGGCTCAACACCGTTGTTTGCTATTGATTGATTAAAAAAACATCTGTATCAGCTGTATATTTTAATCTCTGCTAAGAGAAGTAATAATAATGCGATCACTTCATGAAGATATATATTTGTGCATTTTCTGCTTTATTTTGGATAGTAACAGTTTTAGAAAAGCAGGAAAGGCAGGGGAAAGATGAGATGACATACAGCTCCTGGCTGAAATGGAACCCAGGCTACTGCAGTAAGGATAGCCTATTTGGTCCACGGTCTACTTGGTGAGCCACCAAGGGCCCAGAGCGATCATATCTTAACACAGCATATCAGTATTTTTTTGCTCCAAAAATTCCAGACTTGTCGTCACAGAGTTTCTTCTTCATTACTTGTAACATTTCAAATAGTTATTTTTCAGCCAAATTTGAGCATAGCCCAAGACAGCCTTTCTTTATACTGTACAACTTCTCAACATAAAAATTATTATATAGTATAAAGAGTATCTCATTTATTGATGCATTTGCCATCACACCAAGTTTTTGGTGATATGAAGGGATGTCAGAGAAATTGTGAAAAATGTCACAATTTGGAACTAAATAAAGTTGCACTGATCAACATGTATTTACTCACATCCAGCAGGTTGATATCAAGTGATATTCATTAAAACCACTCTGTAAAGTCAAGAGGTTTTCACATATTACAGTTCAGAAATTAGAAATAATTTGAGAACTCATTTATACAACAAAAACAACTTAACCAACAGTACTTTGGTGCTTACTACTGTACATGTAAAGGCTTAACTAACTGTTTGTTACCCTCTACTGTATAAAGTATTTATGAAGTCTCTATATACAGTTGTATCAATCTGCATTTAGTTCAGACCAATAACCATGTTTTTTTGACATCAAAGATTTACCAACAAAAAAATGAAATATATTTTTTAAACATTTTACAACACTGAAGCAAAGAAATAAGTTTGAGAAATCTGATTCCCAATGGCTACCCGTTTCTGAGGACAGTAACGCTTTAGGAAGGGGGAAACTCAACAGAAGGGGGTCTGTAATGTCGCCGTCCACTTCCTCCCTGTCTGAAGGGGGCAAACCTGAGCCATTTCTTCACCACATCTGCAAACTGGTGGTGTGTGGCCTCCTTACCAACTGGAGTTCGTTTCAAAGCCCCTACAAATGAAGAGAAAGTGTCAGGTCAGTTGCAACTCAGTATTATGGCAACCAACGCTAGTGTTTGGTTATTATTTGATTAACAGATCTGAGTCAATGGTAAGAATGCATAAGGCATTAAGATTGGTCAGGATTAGAAAAGTGCTGGAAAAATACTGGGGCTTAAAGCTGCAATAGGTAAGATTATAAAATAAATTAATATATGACAAAAAGCACCTCCAATTCTTATCTGAACTCCAAAAATGGTATATTGACATTTCGCTGGCACTAAGCCGTCTATGGGTTAGGGTTAGGTTTCTAACCCTAACAGCTCTCAAAGGGCCTCATCAGCTTACATATATTTATTTTTGTACTGAAAAAATGCTACTTATGCACCTTTTAAAATACAAAAATAATTGTTAAACCCTCAATACCACCCCTAATAACCCATTTCTGCAGTGATGTCTACTTATTCTCATTTAATATGGCATACCACATAGTAAGATCAATTAAAATAAATTATAATTGCATAATCATGCTCTACTGTAAGTTGCATCTAGTGTTTCTGAAAAGCCATGAATACGTACGAAAGAGGACCCCTTGGAGGCGAGTGTTCCTGAAGCTTCTTTTCTGGCCTCTGCCAACCCAGTTGAGCTCTGAGCCCACAGCAAATGAGAGCACAGCCTGCATGAGCCGCCGCACAGCATCATCCACGGTGGCTCCGCCCATCCGTGACAGATGAGAAACCTGCGATAAATAGAAACAACTTTTTAATGGGCTTCTGGAAGTATGCACAGGGTTGCCTCCATGTTAGTTTTACACACTCCCTCACCCCCCTCGCCAGGGTGTCATAAAACGATACTGGGTTTTTGAGGCCAATGCCGACATTAGGGAATAAAATACGGCCAATATTTATACAGAATATATACATACACAAATGTTTTGCAATGACCCCTCAAATTGATACCAACATATCTGTGATAGGCCCATATAGGCCAAGTTAAACTGGTATGGCTCTAGTATCTACCATTCTCCTCTGTGCTCCAGGGTCCTCCAGGTGTGTCTCGGTCTCATCCAGTTGCTCCATTGTCTTGAGGGGCAGGTCCACTTCTAGAGACTCCACCTCCTCCTCCTCCATGCAGGCCTGTCCCTGGACACGGGCCTGCAGCTCCCTCAGCACCACCCACTGTCGTTGCTGCTCCTCCTTGATCTCCACCAGCAAGGCAATGATCTTCCGTTGTGCTACTGTTTCTGAGAGAGAAGGGTCAGGAACAGAGAAGTAGGTGTGACAACTGCAAAACTTGAAGCCAATGTTCGGAAGACATATTTGCAGATATAAGATATAAGTAGCAAAGTGGCATTAATTTAGGTTGGGATTCTGGGGGAAATGGTTTGTGAGATGTTGTAGAATGTGTTGTTGAGGTCGCATATTCGACTTCCCATTTACCATCTTGACTATTAGTTGGGTTGTTACTGATGCTGCATTAACTGTGGTCTATGCTAGTTCCCATAAACACAACTACATCCGTGTTATTCTAATATACATTTTATCTATATGAACACATTTTATTTTACAATTTTATTTCACATTTTACAAGTTATTTTATTATTCCATTCCACTGCAGCACGGACACAAAAGTCCAGGGGGGTATTCAAGAAAGCAGGTTATGCAACATAAATGGGTAAGTTAACCCACCAGCTGATTCACAATGTTGCAGAAATCTACTGGCAATGTTACTACAACGCTGGGTGTCAGCTGGGGAGTCAACTTACCCGGGTATGTCACATAACCTGCTTTCTGGAATACCCCCCAGGTGTCGGACTCGGTACACAAGTCTGAATTGAGGTAGGCTAAGAAAACATTACAAAACTAAAGATAGTTTCTAAATGATAGGCCTAATGATCATCTTATTTTGACTATAACATTAAAAACAACATGAAGCTCAAAAATGCTCAAATGAATGCGAAAAAAATGTGTGCGCTTGCAGTAACTATCGATGTCGCTGCCAAAGCTGATATCAAACTTGCGTCCCTGAACTGTTGTATTTTGGGTTAAGCAAGGGGAGTTTCTATAGCCTACTAGTGCATTGTGCACAGAAAGCTTGAAAGAAAAAAAAGGGATATGAATTGCGGGCTGTGCCCCAGTAGAGTTTGATGTCAAACCACGCCTCTGGGTTGTAGGTTGCCAGGTTGAGGTCATAAATGGGTTGAAAATGGTATGATATGTATTATGCGCGTAGGATGCGTTTCATAGAAGATCTGGCAACTGGACAACCTTGGAATAATATATTGAAGCAATTATTCATATAACGAGGTTTGGGCCATACAAATTACGGGAGTTTCACAGGAGAAATAACAAAACGGGAGGGGGGCAGGAGATGGGTGTGAAATACGGGAGACTCCCTGGGAAAACGGGAGTGTTGAGCTGACACTCATACCTGAGTGTCAAGTATGAGCCTACTGTGTCTGTTGAAGCCTTTTCAGCCAGGCTGACGTAAAACGCAACCTTAGAGTGAGCACTTACTGGCAACGTTGCCGCAACGTCATGTGTTAGCTGGGATTCCTTTAACTTTGATTGGTCAAAGAGGGTTACATGAAAA
The DNA here is from genome assembly GCF_054491055.1 of Hypomesus nipponensis. Taxonomy (NCBI): domain Eukaryota; kingdom Metazoa; phylum Chordata; class Actinopteri; order Osmeriformes; family Osmeridae; genus Hypomesus; species Hypomesus nipponensis. The sequence continues at coordinate 11,453,231 of NC_140371.1, read as the reverse complement.
TTCTGTGCCACTCTGGGTTGTAGCCAGGCCTACTCTAGCCATATTGGTCTGGTTGTGCCAAGCTCTAACTTGACATGTTGAAAATGTTGTATCCTATGCCAGCAAGGAATGCATTTTTTTTTTTGTAGTTGTTAAATCAAATTAAAACTGATACCTGCGGTGGATGTTGTAGCGGGCAATAACTTTTCACTAACGCCCCCTGAGTTGCACGTTCCGTTGAGAGACCCGCCGTCAAAGTTCACATCCGTGCGACTTGTAATGTCATCTTTGGGAATTTCTTCTGAGCGTCTTGAAACATGCTCAGCTAGACTGTGCATCTCATCAGACACAGCCGAAAGCCGCTGTTGGAGTGTTTCTAAGGCAATATCTGCCATGTGTTTGTTGACCAAACCTTCCATTCGTCGCTGAATCCCCCAGCTTCTATTATCCCCATTATGCTCCATAAATGCCACTTAACCCGCGAGTTAACAAACGTTACTTTTAACCAAGGAAAACCTTTTTACAATGTCTCCCTCAGTAAACACAGAAAGGACTCGTGAAGGAAAAGAAGCGGAAGTTGTAATCCAAGAGCCTTCAGACAGGGCATGATATCACGTTGCAGCAACGTCACGGTAATGTTGCGAGAACATTCAGAATCACACAGAAACTACATTTCCCAGAAGCTAGTCAGACAAGTTTATCCTGTTTTTATTTCTTTCGATCTGAAACTACCTTATATCACTATTATTACAATTCATAAGAACAGTAGACTTTTTGTTGATTCATTAAGTAAACTGGATATTCAGATTTCCTTAAGCAAGCACACACTTCAGATACTTAAGTTACTTATATTAGAATGAGAAATGTTCTAGCTTTTCGATCCAAATTTGTTTCGAGTGCTTTCCTGCGTGTTTGTTAACAATCAATACAACCACACGTGTTACCTTAAGCAAAGATAGTTTTATTTATGCTCAAGTAGCAAAAGGAGTTCTAAATCACATCTGGAACACAAATATATAATTGAGTCTAATGCTCCTTTTTAAGAGGTCGGCCTACACCTCAGTTTTGTTGTCTTACGTTACCTCAACAAAATCGTACAGCCTATCAGTAACAACATGCAGTAATCTAGGTTATCCAGTTTTGCAACGTCCAGTGCCATCTTTATACTTCATTATTCAATGACGATAGAACTACCATAAATAATTTCTTATATTAAAATATCTCCATGCAAGTATAACGGAGGGACAAGGTAATATCTAAAACACAACAAAAAAATGGGCGTACTGGGAGTGGCTAGGATCCTATCTATGAAAATATTTTCAACAGATATACAGATTAAGACAAAAATATATAAATACATTTACACCTATGTATATATGTACACATAAGCAATATATCACCGTGTGAATATCACAAATTATTCAGATATGCCTTTTTCAGCTCCCCTGCTGATGCTAAATGGCAATAATTTGGTACATTTTAAGCAGGTAGCTGTAATCTAGTGCGTCATTGTGGGACTCCTCCCCAACTAGGAAGCTGTACAATGCAAACAATGAACAACAGCAAAAATAAATATACAACCATGTTAACAATTATATGGCTATTGACATTTTTGATGGAATTAACATTAGGAATTGTCATGGCATATTAAATATTATAGTATTAGACTTGAGCACATCCACAAACTTTCCAATGTTTACCATACTAAATCTAACCCAGTATGACACATCATAAGTGCTTCAAGTAAAGGGTAATTTAACTGTCTTTTTTTCGAACAACGCTTGAAAAATGATATTGTAAGTAGGTATGTAACAGTCTTGTTTAAACTATTGATTTTAGAGCTTTTGAAAAACAATGGGAAAGTTGTTTCTTACTAGTTGGTACTTGACCAAGGTGTTGGTACATCATCCCTACAACAACAGAGGGAGCTACAATTTACAACCAGCACCACATATAATCCTGCTATATGTGCCTTCAATCATATGAAACAAAAATAAAAAAACATATTTACATTGTAAAGTTTGTAATTATTGCATCATAAATAATTGGACAACAATAAACCCTGTTTTCCTGGTGCTGTGCTCCATCTCTTCTCAACTCAACAAATAAATAACATAAAAAAATGTAACATCCTTGGAAAAGTAATACTTACATTCTACATTAATAATTTTCAACAGAGCAACTGGTGTTTGAAAGATGTGCTTCTGGGCCCCAAAAATGACTTTTAATCAGAGCAATTATGTTAAAGTAGAGTTCCGGAAAAAACTTAACAGACAGACGTTTTGTAGGCAGAGACAGAAACCTACTACACAAATAAGTAGTCATTGGTTCATTTTCCAAAATGTTTTTGCAAATAATGTGATAAATCATCTTGAGATTCAATCACGTAGGGACCATTTAATGTTGAGGTGCTTCACTGGCTGGCTAGGTTTGTCTCACATCAGATAGCGTGAGTCAGATAGCGTGTGGTCTACAATGACGGCTGTTATGTAGGAGTGATGCCACCTGATGGAAGACAATGGGCAGGCTTGCCCACAAATAAATATAGCCCCCTGCAAGTTGACTAACAACATGAGATCTACTCTCTAAAAATGACATAAGCAGAACAGTTCATATGTAATACAACCTACTGTACTGTCTGGACAGGTTTAAACATTATGTGCATTACAAAATACAAATAACCGCTTATTATAACAATAGGTTGGCAGCCAACCTAGAACTATGAGGTTAAGAAAAAGTCTAGATACTTTTTTAGCATCTCCACTAAATATGAACATCAACACTTAGTACTTGTCAGTACTGTACACAAAACCCCTTCATTTCCTTTTTGTGCATCCCAAGAAAAGGAAGTCCATTCTACACACACTGTTGCCCATCATCCAAAAATGGCAGTGTAAATTTAGAAACAGGATACTTGAAATGGGACTAAAACAGCATTTTAATATTGTGCTATAGTTCTTTGCCATTTATAAGTGGTAGCAGTAGAGTACTGTAGAGTACGTGAATTTCACCCCGCATGTAATAAAACCACTCTAAGATCTTAAAAGTGAACAACTAGGTATTGGATTAAAAAATGTTGTAGCCTATAGCGACCAACACATTGATGATAAAAGAGAGTTCAAAGTCAGTGCCACACTGTGTAGGAAATCTGGCAAAGAACCGTGATTGATTTCACAAAAACCAGGTCTGACTTCATTAAGTGCTTGTACTTTACAAATGTTCTAAAAAAAACTTTGACTCCAAGCTACTCTTAACAAATATAGTCGAACACCTTTAGAATAATGGAAACTTAACAGAAACAAGAATTAGGAGTGTGTGAGGACATTTTGCTGTATATAATTCCTCTCACCCCCAGATAAACACACTGCCAAAGAAAACACTAAAACGCTTACTGTGTCATTATTTTGACCATTCCAGGTTTTTGAAATGTAAATTAGGAAGCAAATAAATGCGTAAATAACATTCAATAAATAATAAATAGGATAAATGGAAATATTTACAAAGGGACTAAATACAAAAATATTTCTTCACTTTCCGTAATGAAACGTACCTGGATCACCCTGGAATGTGAGAACCCTTTATACGTCTGTGTGTATGACAGGAATAATGCCCTTGCTATGAAGACAAGACTATTAGGAAATGCCAGAGCCAGAGTTTGTCTACCACACAACCGGACATAAAAAATCTGGCCATCATTTTGACAAATGTAACAAGTTTACAATGTCAACAAGTTTTTTTAAATTTTCCAATAGCCTTTAGAAATTATTAAGTCATGACCAAAACTATTAATCAAACAGTACTTCAGTCTATTATCTATTCTCAAAACCCTTATAGTCTCTGACAGTTAGCAGCTAATAAAAAGAAATCTTGTAGAAGAATATGATCACTTATACAGTATAATGCAGTTTCTACTACAATTCCAAAACCATAGACAATGTTCACATTACATACAGGCTGTAGCCTCTAAAATATCTTTCTTTACAACAGTCCGATCCATGGTGAGGTCTTTTCAAGATCATACACATACACAGAAAGTATATGTATAAACACAAATATATATATATATATATATATTTGTGTTTATATATATATTTGTGTTTATATATATATATATATTTGTGTTTATATATATATATATATATATATATATATATATATATATATATATATCTGTGTTTATACATATACCCAATATACACTCCAGGCCTGCTCCATATTGCACTAACCATAAAAGAAAGATGGATAAAGAGCAGATAGAATACCCAAGCCAGGTGTTCCAAACTGAGATAGAAAGCAGGATGAGGAAGAGCAAGTGTTTGAATTTGGGGTCTCAGCGGTCTCGGCAGGTAGGCAGGTTGACGAAGATGAAGATGTTGTACTCGATGAGGATGGAGAAGCAAAGGAAGACAGAGTACATGAGGAGGCAGGCGAGTCCCAGACGTCGGTTCAGAACCCACTTGTTCAGATGGACCCCCAGAACCTGGAAAATTGTGGAGAGGCAAAGAAAGAAAGAGAGAGGAAGAGCAAACAAGTTTATTTCTTGCAGTAGTTTTTGTCTTGGTCTGCTCAAAACAAAAAATCCTGCTCAGAAGCTCTATGTTCTTCCACTCACCGTGAGAAACACAGACGCCAAGAGGAGACCAACTGAGAAGATGAGGCCTTTGCTGTTCAGTTTAATCTGAGAAGAAACAATACAAATGTAGTTTGCACAGGTCGTTTGACAGGACAACTGTTCTTGCAAATATTGTAGAAGTTTTGGGAGAATATGTTAAATAGAACAAGAGATTGTGTTTTCAACTTCAACTTTTCACTCCCTCAAATAACCATGGTAGACTTGTTTACCACAACAGTTATTTTTGCTCTTTCCTTTAACTTTCCACTTTTTCTAGCTCATTTCCATCTCCACAAACTGTCAAAACAGGCACTGATCCACAACAAAAAGCCCTGAGTCAGCCAAGGATGCCCCGCTGAAGGTATATATAGGCAGATTACTGGAGACATTCCTTCACGTTGCCTACACCTCCACACGTGTTTGATCAGGTGAGGTTGTGCCACAGGTACTTTCCTGGTTGTTCTTCTCATGGACAGTTGAGAGTCAGTTACTCAACTTCTCTTTCTTTTAAACCTTTTAATACTGTCATGTCAGACTTGAAGAAGTACAGGGTTTCGATCGACAGGTAGCAGATCAAGCTGAATAACAGCATGCCACCCTGCAATAAGGTGTTGGCAATACGGTGTATGTGCAATTGGAATTGGTGACGGCAGTAGGACTTGCAGTTATTATTAATAGGCTTGTTTTAAAACGCACGCACATGTACACACACACACACTTACGTATGACCCATAGTTGACGGCCAGAGTCTGCAGGGCCCAAGGTAGGCCCAGTCCAATCAGGATGTCAAACACATTACTGCCTATGGAGTTAGACACAGCCATGTCGCCAAGACCTGAGGTAGAGAGAGAGAGGAGTGAAACATATTAGGGGAGACAAACGGAAAAGAGTGGAAGAGTGAGAGAGAGAGTTGTGGGAGTAGGTGAGGGGGATGGATATGAACACAGAGGCAGGAGGAAAAACAGAAAGGGCAGCACACAGAAAAACAATTTCGATCAGATGAGAGTGAGAGAGAGGGACAAAGGGACAGAGAGATAGAGTCAGGTCAACACCGACGAACATCAATGGGGACGACCGTGTGTCTGAGGCCTCCAGGTCACAAACAACAAACGAGAACACGAACAAACAAACTGAGTTTCCCCATTTAGGCCCCTCAGACAGAGAGGAATGAATATTTGATGGGGGGAGCGAGAATAAACACAGATAAAAGGCAGGAGGAAGGGATCACGCTGTTCTGTCTTCCGTTGGCCCCCTCTTTCCCACTCTCTCTTTCCCACTGTCTCTCTCCCACTCTCTCACTGCCTCTCTCTCTCTCTCTTCCACTCTCTCACTGCCTCTCTCTCTCTCTCTCTCTCTCTCTCTCTCTCTCTCTCTCTCTCTCTCTCTCTCTCTCTCTCTCTACCTCCCTTAGGACAGAGACACAGGAGACAAAAAGAAGGATGACAGCCCCCTCTTCCCCGTCTCCTCCTCCCTTTGCCCCTCTCTCTGAGTGCTGACCATCCCACAGAGGCTTGGAAGCTCTTTGATTCCTATGTTTGATTCTTTGAACAGAACACATGTGTATTTGTGTGTGTGTGTACTGTATGCGTGAAAGCGAGGGCGAGCGCAATGCATGGTATGAGAGACGTGACCAAAAATGAATCTTTGAATCGGCTAAATGTGTGCACTGTGCACACCCTCTCCATCGCTGTTCCCCCATGGTGTGTGTACGTGTGAGAAGAAGAAGAGGTGTGAGAAGAAGAAGAAGAAGAGGGGAAGGCATCCTCCTTCTCACCTTGCCGTGCCACTATGAGGCTGGCCATGCAGTCAGGGACGCTGGTGCCCGCTGCCAGGAAGGTGATGCCCATGATGACGTCAGGGATGCCCAGGGTGAACCCAATCACAGTCACCTGTCAGAGAGAGATGGAACATTTGCGTGTACCTCGTTTAAGAGTGCGCGTGCGGGAGCACATTAGACTTTGACTTTTGCATGCTTACAGCATGTGTTTCTTGCCTGATGTGTGTCCGTGCGTGTGTGTGTGCGAGAGGGTGTGTTCCGTCCTCACCATCCAGACCATGATGTAGGAGAAGCCGGCGATCCAGAGGGTGGAGGCGATGAAGGAGACCATGAACCACCTCTCCCAGCGCGGTGAGGCACAGTTGGGAACGGTGAAGTAGAGGAGCAGGCACAGAGGCCAGGCCAGAAGCCACTTGAACTTGTTACACACACCCGCTAGGGGGGACGGGAGAGGGGGGGGGAGAAGTCGCCATAGTGAGTAACGAGTTGATTTTGCTTCATGGTGTACTAGCAGTGAGTAACGAGTTGATTTTGCTTCATGGTGTACTAGCAGTGAGTAACGAGTTGATTTTGCTTCATGATGTACTAGTATGATGGACCTGCAGTACAATGTACAGTACAGCAGCCTTTCTCAATCCTGCCTTTCTGATGTCTGGGGGTGCCATGGTAACGCTGCCGGAACGAAAGAGTACCTGGGGTGGAGAAGGGGACAAAGGGTCCCTCCCCATCCTCCTCCACCTCCTCTTCGTCATTCTCGTTGTTCTCATTGTCCTCGTTCTCGTTCTCCGTCTCGTGGCCAGGCTCCACCCCTTCGTCTCCGTGGCAACCCCGCCTCCCGTTGACCCCCCGCTCGGCTCCGCCCAGGCCGTTCTCCACGCCCCGCCTCGCGCCCGCTTTCACCGTGGCCTCAGAGTCTCCGTTGGTGAAGGGTCGGGTGTTGATCAGACGCTGCCTCTGCAGGTCACACACGCCCCACACACACGCAAAAGGGTCGCGTACAGAACAGATACCTGGGTACAGTAGGTTGAGCATGTGATGCGTGTGTTGTGTGTGTGTTACCTCGGTGATGAGCATGCGTGAGGCCATGGAGAGGCGTGTCCGTGGTGAGAAGTGGCTGGTGATCATGATCCTCATGCCGGCCTCAGAGAAGGACAGCTGGTGAGGGAAGGCTGACAGCAGCTCGTCCACCATCAGCACCGAGGGCTTTCTGTGGAAGTTACCTAACAGTAGGAGACGACATGAGAGGCCCACGTGTGCATGGAGGTCCATACGCATGCACACTTGCCCACACACACACTGGAACACCAATGCACACCCACGTGTGTAGAAACTGACAAAACACACACACGGTTATTCAGACACACATTCATGCACACCTAGACAAACACTCTCACATATATGCACACAAACACATGCGGAAATCCGACATGCACACCCACATTTCTTTTTCTAAACAAATCAAGCTGTTGTTGTCAGTTTACTGGCATTCAGATTGTTTTTACTTTGGTTTGACTGCTGGTAAGCTAATGAAAAACAGGTTTAGTGCATCTCAAGCAGGATGGGAGTACCTTTCTTCAGCAGGACTGACGTGGCGTCACAGTTGTCGTCCAGGTCGGCGTTGCTTGCCGTTCCATTGCCCAAGCTGGACGAGTTCTTCTTGTGCCTCTCCAAATAGCGCACAATGTGCGAGTTCAGTCTAGAACAAGAAGTCAAATGGGAATGAAGTGCACATACTTGCACATTCTGACTCGATACTGTTGGGAATCACACCTGTGTGTCATCGAATACATATTTTACTGTACATAATGTGTTATGTAGAGCCAGACTTACTTCATTATCAGAATGTACACAAAGTACATCAGGACCAATGTCAGAGCTTCCCACCTAGAATAGACACACACATGTACACACACCACATACAAACAGAGGATCTGATTCATCTCACATGAACAAAAGGTTACAATGAGCATGACATTTTAGGGTTACTCAAGGGTGGTAAACCTTGGATTCCGACAATGCAACGTAGATGACTGTAACTGACACCTACCACACAATCTTCTCATCGTATATGAACTGCAAAGAGAGATAGAGGGGTACACGGCTCAGAACTTGGAAACAACACTGGAACTTTCACAGAGAATCTTTCAAGATTGACCAAATCACTTTGTAGTTTCAGAAACTCATCAGCAGGGGGCGTCACGGTTTCAACGGCACACCATATCACACCATGTCACCTTTAATTGCTTTGGGAAAACATCCTATCACCGAGGCCGTGGCACGCACTCACTCACACGCAGGCAATTATGTTTGCGCGCACTTGTACTGTACGTACACACGTACGCACGCTCCAATCCACTCACCACAATAAGAGCGGCGATAGACAGCGTGTAGTACATCGAGTCTCTGAGAAGAGGCCAACAGGACAGACGAACCGCCTGTTACAGAGAGACGGACAGACCGAGAATCAGAGGAAGAGGGAGGAAGGAGGGAGGGAGGGAAAGAGGAAAAAAAGACGAGAGAGAAAGAGCGGGGGAAGAAGGGAAGAGAGAGGTAGAAAGGTAAGCCCCCTTATTCCTTTATTCCTCACACTTTGAGTACATCCTCCATCCTCCAGTACCAGAATAATTACAGAAAATAAATAGAATTCCACAGTTCCACACAAAGCTCTGCAAATATTGGTGAACAGCATGAGGATCACGCCTTCTGATATTTAGCACCAGAAAAACTAATCAAATATGGTCCCAATGGCTCCATGATGGTATTTTCAGTAGCTGTGTATGTGTGTGTTGGTTTGTGTTATGTAATCTCAACTTGTAGGGTGTTTTCTACTAGGCTTAAATCAGACTCTTGGCATGTACACTGACAAGACAGGTTTGATTGTGTTGCCAAACTGTGTGGACGTGCCAGCCATGTTATGCCAGGAAGGTGTCAGGAATGGGGTCAGCCTAATAGAAGCAAAGAGCACGTGTGAGTGTGCAGAGTGTAGTTATGCCTGAAAAGGTGTATGTGAGTGTGGCTGGCGGGCGCGAGCCAATAAAACAACATCAATCCCACCTGACCGGCAAAGATCCCACACACTCCGATGATGCAGAGGATGTTGAAGACGGCCGAGCCGACGATGGTTCCCACCCCCACATCACCTTTAGTTATGAACACTCCTGAACAGGAGGCAAAAGCACACACACCACCGCTTTGTTACAGGCTGCATGGCTCACGGAACTGAAACCATGTGGGTCGGTGACCATGTAGGGTAAAGTCACAAGGTTTTTTGAAGACGAGCTGGAGGGAGTGGATTTTTTTTTTTTATGATTGTCTGCGGGCAGGATGAAAGATGAAGATAGATGAGAAACTGAGATAGAGTGTGTGTGTGTGTGTGTGTGTGTGACTGACTGACCTATGACAGAGGTGAAGAGTTCTGGAGCTGAGCTGCCAGCTGCCATGAAGGTCGCACCCGCTACATCCTCACTGAGATGGAGACGCTGAGAAGAGGCCGGGCAGAAGGGGGAGGGGGAGGGGAGGAGAGAGAGAGAGGTGATAGGAGGGAAAGAGATAAGAGAAGGATGGAAGACAAATATAATTCAGGATTTCGAGAGGGTAAATTGTGCTTTTTGCACTGCTGATTATGTTGACACATGAAACACAGAGCATTTTTCCAGTCCTACCTCACAAATCTTCTCCAGTGAGGGAACAAAGTAGTCATCACAAACCAGCGCCAGGGCATAGAACATGTACACAGCCTGCAGAAACAGACCCATGGTCAGGGCAGCGATGGCACACAGACATGCACACGTCATCAAACACACACACACACACAAACACACACACACACAAACACACACACTGTATACTCACGGACACACACTCATACACCAACACATTCTGTATACACACACACACACACTAGTCAAATACAAACAGAGCCTGTCTTGGTCATTTGAGGGTCTCAGAAAGTGAGATAATCATGGATCGCCTCCCTGTGGCCCTGTGTTCTGGATAAGCCTCTTCAACATCTGGTAAAAAAAAAACACACACACACACACACGGCCCTCACACCAACACAGACAGGGTCTGTAGAGCAATATGCGTGCGTGTGTGTGTCGGGGTGTAGAGTGGTGGGGAGGATTTTTATTTGAATGTAAGGATATGGGGATTACTTGTGCTGTAAATCGTGCTGGCATGGCCCAAAGCACAGTAAAGTGTGTCACTTACAAACAGGACGTGAAAGCCCACCGCTCCCTCGGTGCGCTCCTGGTTGGTGAACAGATCACTGGGGAATTCATGGAGTGCTGCAAAGAGAACACACACGCATGCACAAATTAATTGAGTTAATTAGGCAACACTCTGACTGATAAGCACATGCTTGTTTGCACTCAAACACCCGATATGAACCTGTTGACTGTAGTCTGTTATTAAGCCCGTACACTGTAAGGAAGTCTGTGGTGGAACACAGTGTTTGTTATGGTAACAGGAGAGTGAGATTGATTGACAAGAACTCTGCCAACATACTCAGTCTCAAACTCAAACATGACACAGTTTGATTCAAACCCACGCACACCAGAACAGTCACATACATACCAGTCTACGGGAGTGACAGGACTAAACATAGCCTTTCGGTGTGTGTGCGTTTGTCTATGTACATACGCGAGAGCATGTGCATGTGTTGGTGTCTCTACTTGTGAGGGACAGTGTCGGTGTGTGCACGTCCGCGCGTGTGTGTGTGTCGTGTGCAATGGCTGCACAATGTGCGGTGACATTCTCTCCTCGAACACCCAAGAGGTTGTGTGAGTCAGCGAGCTTCAGCCTGCCCTCAAAGCCCCAAACACAACACAGCCATCTCTGCTCATAGGACCTGACAAGGCCCCAGAGAGAGAGGGAGAGGTGAAGAGGGGAGGGAGAGAGAGACAGAGAGGGGTGAGGGCGGGGCGGAGGCAGCGGAAAAAGTATTGGAGAGAGGATGAGAGGGCGAGAGCGAGGACAGAGAAAGGAGAATGAAGCCATGGGAGAGCAGGAAAAAAAGGAGAATGGGGTGAGGAGGAAGGAGGAGGAGAGAGGTGTTTTCAGAGACGGCTCGTTGAGTGAGGCGTGTATGGTCCTGAAACATGTTCTTTATACAAATCGTTTCTCTTGAAAGTGTTCACTCTCTTCCCCCTCCCCTTTTGGTTTTCCTCCTTGTTCCGTCACCTTTCCTCTCCTTCCTCCAATACAGTACAGTAGACATCTCCCAGTGGGCCCGACAGTACAGCTGGCAGGGCAGAAGCACACTGGAATGGGCTTCATGCTGTGCCTGGCAGCCAAGGCAGTCTCACCAACACCAGTGCCCAGCTCTCAATGCCCACGTTCGCACACAATGAGCCAAGGTGCCAGTCAATTACTCCAAGATGCAGCCAAATACTACTTACACGCAACACTTACACCACTAATAAGAAGGGACTCGAATTGGTGTATAGTTCTACACCAACAACACTATTTTTCGACCTCTCTCGCACACACACACGCACGCACACACACACACGCACACACGCACGCACGCACACACACACACACACACACACACACACACACACACACACACACACACACACACACGCACGCACACACCTAGATACAGTACAATTGTGCAGTATATAATGGTATGGTCTTTGAACCAACAGTCATTTGTGTCATGAGAGGATTTTCCACATCTGTAATAATTCTGCCTTTTTGTGTTATTTATGGACATTTTATGCATTTCATTTTTCAACGCTTTTCTTTTGTCATTCCCCCAAAAAAGAAACCTTCACACACATCCCAAGTGTGATTTCACGCCCCACAGCCACAACCCATTAAGAGCCCCTCAAAATAACAACAACAACAAACACGCCCACCCAAACAAGTGAGCGGCTGGGGCGGACGAGAAAAGAGCCTCTCCCCGCTCTCTGTGACAGAGGGGTCTTTTGTGCGTGTTCACCTCACAGTTCGCTTCAGTTCAGCCATACGGAGCTCTGTGCTGCACTGGATTCCACCTCATTACTTCAAGTGAATGAATTGCAGTCAAATTAAACACATCGAAACGCATAAATGAGACCTTTTCAGGCTCAAGGAAACGCACACACACACAAAAAGAATGAAACGTATTTAAATACATTGAAAGGACTCCCCTCCCAGACCCCCCCCCCCTCCCTTCATGATCTTTGCTCATTTTCATGTCAGTTGGATCCTTTCAGAGCCGACCCGTGCAGAACTTCCACACTGTCCCCTGCTCTAAATGGATCATCTACGCTCGAGCCCATACATACACACAGCACTGGAATGGTGCACTAAGTGCAGTCTGCTCTGTAAGGAGATTTATCCCCCCGGTTTATAGCGCTGAGGCTGGAGAGAGAATAACATGGGATTAAGAGGGAAAACAACAGGGCTACAAAGTGGTGGCCGTCGCTCCGGCACTGTAGCCACCATTCAAACGGTTATGAACGAGATGGATAATGATGTCATTTGGCTTTCTTCGACAGCATCAAAAAGTGGAGAAGATAATGGCTCAGAGGCCAGCTCTGCATTTATAGATGGACCGGCTTTCGTCTGATTCCCAACTATGACTGTGAAGGATGTGAACATCAAATGGTTGAGCTTAAGCATCTGTTTGACGAGCAGGGTGTCCTGTATTACAATAACCATCCAAATCTTTGTTCTGTACCAGTCTGCCAGGGTCATTACATTTTAGGTACAGTAAATAAAATTGTGGAATAAACTATACCTATATCAAGGTTATGAAATAACTGTATGTTTGTGACAACCTTTCCCTGAAAATCTTTTAAATGTATTAATCAAAAAGAACGTCCTTACACTTGACATTGGAAGTGTTGAACTATTAATGTGAGCAAAGCCTAGTTCAGGGCGTGGCACTTGTGCAGCGTGTGTCATTCTGCTCATCAACTACACCTGTGTTAGCAGGCTTCAAGCCCATTGGCCCACGTCCGATAAAATGGCATTATAATGCTGCACGGATACTCCTACACTCATTCCCGGTTGTTGTATCATTGTGCTGCTGCCTCCCTCCTCCATCATCCCATCTCCCCCGTGTTGTCAGTATGTTGATATCCTTCAGGGGGGATTATTACTCTATTCGCTCCCAGCCTCATATTGCATGTATGTTGCTTGTTAATGCTACAAGCAGGGAGTGCTTCCCCGGCCTAGATACACCCACTCCGTCAAACCTATTTCTATGTCTCTGGTTATCAATAAATGCTTGAATCAATACCTGAGTGTCTTGACTGAAGTTAATGCTAATTAAGGGAAATGTCAATGAACAGCTCTTTAATTTAGGTCAACTTAAAAGCTTTGAAATCAAGTATTTTATCCTCCCATAAATCAATGTCTTCACCGGTTCTTCAGAAAAGGTTAAACTAAATTGAAAGAGTGCATTTAAAGGCACTCATTCAACATCTAATTCATGTTTGTGTGTTCATGTTATTCGTGTGAAAAAGAAAGACATAGACGGTAGCATAGAGAGATAATGAAATGGAAAGAAAGAGAGAGCAGGAGAGATGCTGGACTGAGTCCCTGTGTGTGTGTGTGTGTGTGTGTGTATGTGGGTGTGTCTGTGATCTTCCTATATTCTCCATGTGACAGAATTTGACCTTTGGATGTCCTGCCACATTTGAGTGTGACATCGGAGGGTGCCGGAGATCCATAGTGTTAGCCATGACAGAATTGACGGGCTGGTTACCAGTGCATGGGACCTTTAAAGGTAGCTGGTCATTTCTCACAATACAGTAGCCAATGCAACGGCACCTATAACCAACCTAAACCCTCAAGGAAGACAAAACGACATATCAGTGAGGGATTCCCTGCTCCTCAGATGGTTCCTACAGGTTGGTGCTGACCATAGGTTGAACAGAAGTATGCAGTCAGAATAGAGATCAAAGTCAAAACTGGCAAGTGAAAGGATGGTGAAGACATTCAGAGTTTTGAATCACTAGAGCGTTTGCAGTGTTCTCCATTGGTGTTAGTCAGTTTAGCCGGTGGTCAGCTACAAGGCTGGGGAGTACAGGATCATCATACAATCACAGTCCATTGGCTCCAAACTAACGTGCACATATACACACCCAAACACACACACAGGCAGATTGCTTGCATTGATACACATTGAGACATACATTGTACACATGTACAGTGATGATATATGGTATGTAGTACACACACCCATAACACAGGTGTGTACACTTGAATACGATAAAATCAGATCAGGAACACGCAAGAGTACTTAAACAGACAAATTCCCTATCCCCATTATCAAAGCCACACACAGACACACACACACACACATACAACCACCCAAACACACGCACACTCACCCACACTCTCAAATCCCAGATTTTTAAATCTGTGCTGGATCAGGCTGGATTGACAAGATCCTGTCATAGATAACTAGGTTCGCTGGGGGGCAGAGGATCTACGACATAGCCTTCAGGGTGTGTGTGTGTGTGTGTGTGTCCACGAGCACGCCCTTACGTAATCAAACAGTCATTACATAAGGCCACTGTGAGCAGCGGAGAGAGGGAGAGAGGGACAGAAGAGAAAGGGGAGAGGAAAGAGAGAGAACGATCCTAATCCTATGCTTCATTATAGAGATCTCTGGAGGGCCGGCCTTTTACGAGCAGTAGAAAAGATCACTCCTTGTGCAGACGACAGATGGCTTTTTGTTCATCAACGCAAAGAGCGGCTCTGTTCCAACATCCCACAGGTAGCAGGGAGAAACACCGGTGAAACGCTGTCAACCTACTTCCGCCGTAGTTAATGGTGGCAAATTCACATGCATCCACGCACATACGTGTACATATGCGCAGTGAAACGCTCGCACAAACACACAGTCAAACACACTCACACAAACACACAGAGACAAACTCACACTCACACAAACACACAGAGTCAAACACACACTCACACAAACACAAATCGAGATTGGCAGACGGGATGCCAAGTCTTGTACCGGTCACTCTAATCTTTCCAACCAGAATGTTTAATGTACTCTGAGTTGACATGTGCTATTTATATGAGAGTAATGTTAATATGGTTGGAGTGCCAATCCATGGTTACTGTATGTTGGCCCTTTACGAGAACATCTTCACAATGAATTAAAAACCTTCTCTGTATTCCGCGGCTTAAAAAGCACACAAATCCAGCACTCATCCTCCAACACGCTACTTACAGAACAAAAATGAAATGAATATGATCTAATCTTCAGGAGAGAGCTAACCTCTTATTGTCCGTCCAGTGTTTGCGCAACAGAAGGCTTATCGTTTATGAGTGGGGAGCGATAGACCATATTATTACGGGCTCCCTTCATTTCTGGGTGGACTTTGTTATGTCGGCTAATACAGAAGTGAAGCGTGGACAGGCTCAACCTCTTTTTCGAATGTACAATGTCTATGTATCCATTGCTATTCCGTCATGGGGGCCGCACAGACAGTGGGAGGTATGACCCAGGACATTCGTGCAATCGTGCTCCAAAAGAGGAAGGATTTAGAGGGATTTAAGAAGGGGTTAGATACAGTATAGATAATAATCTGGTCCAAAAATGTGAGGAGAGGATGAAAGGAGAGGAGGGGAAAGGAAAGGAAAAAAGAGAGAAAGGGACTGATAGGAAAGGAAAAGACGGGGGCAAGAAGAAAAGGAAACAGGAGGATCGCACAGGTTGAGCAGCCTCAAGCTCCCCCACTCTGTAAATTGCTTGTCTGAACACTTCCAGCCACGAGCAACAATTAGCACCAGGGGAGGCTTGGGGAAGGCTGGGTTACTGACCCCACACATCTCCCTACACACTGACTCAGACCTCCAGACCACACTGAGACTCTCTCTACTCCATTACCAACTGCCAATCGACTGCCAACACCATCATCTGTCTGCACACTCATCTTGAAGTTTCCCCCGAGATCCCACAGAGGCATCCAAGGGAGCTTTGTGGATTCGATTTAAAGAATGCCTACAAGCCTGGTTCGACATCTACGGCATTCCCTTCAATACAAAATCGAACACATCCGATCAAAGCCGATTGTTACTCTATTTGATTGAAAACAAAGAAAGATAAATCAACAGCATCGCTACCGCCACCAGCCTCTCGCTCCCATCCGATACATCCACTGCCTGGCATGGGCTCAGAGCCAAGTCGACACGCTTCAGTGTCACAGTCTTCAAGGAGGTTTGTACCGCTGACAGGTCTTGTTCATAAGAACGTGGCTATTTTCTGACAAAGGTGTGTGAGGCCTCGATAGCTGGTATAGTAGTCACAAGTCAGTCTATGCAAGAAGCATGTGTTTGTGTATGTGTGCATGCACGTCTGGAAGAAGGCTGCCTGTTTGAACATACCTCCTCTGGTGGAGAGCTGGATTGGGAGGGTCGTTGTTAGAGTGTCTCTGTGTGTGTGGAGGTTTCAGTGTGGCGGGACGGAGTGTGTGTGTGTGTGTGTGTGGGGGGGGCAGTACCCTGTGAAAGGTTACATGCTAATACTGGCATTTAATCAGAGCGCCAACAAACGTGGGCCGCAAGAAATCAGGACACGCCGGTCGCGCTGCTGACCTGGGACATGAGAAAGGAGCTAAGGGGGGGGGGGGCTCCTTCCTGGATGGAAACAACAGAACATGCTTCTTGTTCTGGCTAATGAACACTATGCTCTGTATACTGCATGAGCACCTCATACATGCAGAATGAGGTGCTATGGAGGACTATGGAGGATCCTAACTTAAACCTTGGCCATCACAAGGGTCCAAATATGACTGCTTTCTGGAAACTTAAAAGGGTTTGTACTACGCCTCAATGTGTGTGTGTGTGTCTTTGTGTGTGTGGGTCTGAGTGTGTGTGACGGTAAGCCTGCTGCTTAATTACAAACACATTTACGGAGGTGGAATGCTCGTAAAAGAAAGGTTGTGTGCTAGTCAGAGGGAAAAGAGCAACGCAGAAAGAGAAAAACGGAGGAAGAGAAGGAAAGAAAACAACGTTATATGGCTGTGTTGTTTTGGGATTAAACTGGGCAAGTCTGAACGTATCTGGCCAGAACCTCAGTCAGTCTGTTACACTTGGAACCTTGTCTGCTAATGTTCAGTCAATCAGGCAACGATGGCACAGTATGGAGGATGGTCAAATTTGAATCACGTTCAACTGATTGACTAGTTGGAGGATGGATGGATGGATGGATTGCATGACTGGAGCGTGTTCAGGAGGGTAAACGGCCGGCAGGGTCACACAGTACAGGGTAACCACCAGCAGATCGGCCAAACATCACAATCCTAATCATGATGCCGTTGCCCATGATTTAATAACCTCAGACAGGTGGTTTATTTATTTTTGATGGTACTTACTGTCTGCTTAAAGAGCACTGGTAATTAACAGTAATGTTCTGCTGAACAGGGGGTGAGGTAGAGAGACAAAAATGATAATGGATTTGGATGTGCATGCGTACGTGCGTACATGTGCAAATACACGCGCACACGCGCCACACACACGCACACACACACATACAGGGAGAGTACAGTGTCCTCAGGAGACTCTGTTCAAGTAAGTGTTCATAATTCAGCAGTGTTCTCTTTTGAAAGCATGCATCCTCAGTCCAACACCCCCCCTACCGCCGAGACCTCTCTCTGCTCCCCACACGGGACCAGGAAGTCCCCTGCAGGCTCGGGGTCGGCAGAGTGTGTGGCAGCACCTGAACACGGAGCTCTGTGTGTGGTGGGAGGCGTGAACAGCCATAGAGACATCCGTTGTCTCACTTGTGTGTGTGCTCATCCACATGTGCAAGCGTGTGTGTGTGTGTAACCTTGTTTGTCTGCTCCCTGCTCTCTGTTCAACCTCCAGATCAGGTCCACACGGCAACCGGTGACATCACATACGGTACACATCAGTGGCATTTACCATTAGACTCTTACATTCTCACATAAAGCTCAGGAGAATTCTGCAAGTTCCCACACAAACCCATTAGATAGATGTAGATATGACACACTGCATAAACAGATGTGCTATAGCGGAATAATAATAATCCTGTCACATACAACCACTAATGTTCCTCTATGTCAGATTAGATTACACTCCAGTTCTTTTCATATCCCACTCTTGGTGATAACACTGGATTACGTAACCGCGGCAATCTGGCCACTGAGCGTCAGGGTCCGACGAGGCAACGGTAGGGGATGACGTCATCTATACGAGGGGCCGAGTTGCCTTGGAAACCAGCATGTGAGGCCCTGGCGATTTGGAGCGAGAGGATTCTTGAAGGGGCCAGCTGAAAATAAGCCAAATTAGTACAAAAGTGGGAGGTGGGGATGTGTTTGTGTGTGTGTGTGTGTGTGTGGGGGGGGGTTCAGCTGTCTTAAGTCAGGCTTGGAAGACGCGAGACAGCAACAGAAAGAAAGGAAAGAAGGGAAGAAGTAGAGATTGGATGAAGAAGGAATGACAAGGATGTAGACTGGCAAAAAAAGAAAGTATTTGGTATTGGGAAAGCCCCCAAAAAACAAAGAGCCAAGGACAGAGCAAAGAAGCCAAAAGAACTAAGAGGCCAGTGGGCCGAGAGTCCCTAGAGAGCACAAACATTTGTGAAAGAACAACCAGAGACGTGTCTCAACAGGCATAAGGAAGAGAAGCGTACAGTTCAGGAGAAACTGTACGCATTGTCCCCCAATGTCTGGTGTGTCAGCTCTGTCTCTTCCCTGCAACACTGAGGGGTTGAGATGAAAACATCCCCTGCAGTGGCGGGAGGTGCTGGAATGTGGACATGATGCACGCAGAGACAAGAGGAGAGGCAGCCCGGCTCCACCAACATCTCTGGAATCTGCATAGCTGGCCTCGTGCAGAGTTGGCACTAAACTGTGGCCAGAGAGATACATTCTCACATCAAATCTTTTCATGTCCAGCAACTGCCTTGCCAACACACACATAATACACATTCTAGAGACAGACAGACAGACAGACACACAGACAGACAGACACACAGACAGACAGACACACAGACAGACAGACACACACACAGACACAAATACACACTCCCCTGACCAGTGACCACAGTCAGGCCAGGTCGCCATGGTAACAAACAAGGGTTCCGATTGCACCTGCCAGAATTTGCCGGTTAGTCCAGGCAGTGGAATGGCACTAACTCCCCCTCGCTTGGTTACTCAATACAAACAATCATACACTCCAGTCAAACTCTCTTCCACTTTACTCAGTTGTTGTTAACAGTTTTTACTGGATATCAAGTACATCATTCTATGGCACAATAGACAAGGGCTTTAGCGGAGGAATGAAGAGGAGACCAGGAAGGAGAGAGTATAGTATTCCACCGTAGGTCATGTTCATGTCAGGAACAAGGAGTGATAGAGATCAAGTCGTGGGCCGAGAGAAACAGATGTGCTAACAGAACGTGGAAAGATGGAGAGGGTTGCATGGCAGGGATGTCACATTCCTCAAGTGTAGGGGAAGAGGAGGGTGGTGTGTGTGTGTGTGTGTATCTGAGAGATAGAGACTGTCTTTCCTCAACTCCAAGTCCACCGTAGGTGCAATACAAAACTGTCCACATCAAGGGCGTAGCCAGAAACATATTTTTGGGTAGGCCTAGAAAAATACGGATAGGCATCTTTTCAGTTTTTTTTACTTATTTACTTTGCGATGTGCATCCAGTGCATAATTTTTCCGAGATACTTTCGTTTTTGGGTAGGCCTTAGAACAAATTGGGTAGGCCTGTGCCTAACCAGGCCCACCCGTGGCTACGCCCCTGGTCCACATCCACACAGTCGACAGATAGTGTTTCATTGAGCAATTTCAAGCAGGGGGTGGTTTGGATATTTTTCTCTCATCTAAGGCAGGGCCACTAACAGTCAATTGAAATCGATTTTTCACCGAAAGGTAAAGCTTTAAATGCAGGACACGGGTCCGTGTGCACATGCATGCGTGCACGTGTCGTGTATGCTTGTTTGTGTTACAAGCGATTTATTGGTGTGGTTCGATAAAAGATCATGCTTAGAAATCCCAAATAAGATTACGTGGTTGAGTAACCTTGAGTTTGTGAAAACAAACAAGAGCTCATTCGTTATTCAGCGCACTGCGACATCAGAGGTCTTGAAAGAGGTGCTTAATCCCTTTCAACGTATTCACACACTAACACACAGTTACATACGCTCGAACACAAACACACACGCACGCGTGACCCACCTCTGCCATTGTGTGGTCCGCCTTGTCGATGGTGAAACTACAGTCTGTTGGGTTGAGTGGTAAAAATGACTAACTTTCCAACTGACACAGGCCCTCACACAGAGGCAAAGTGACACTGTGTGTTGCCACTGCGCTCAGGGAATACATATCTTTGAAGAACACACAATTTCACACACACAAACACAACACAATTAGGCCAATCAATAGGGAAGAACTATTTGTCTTCTGCTGTTGCTGCCTGCTCCCTCCGCTTGTCTTTCTTGTCTTTGGCATTGTGTTTCCTGCTGGTGTGACTCCTTGCAGGATGTGATGCGATGGAAAGTGACACAAGAGCCCCCCCTCCGTCCAGTCCCCCCCCCTCAGCCTCCAGGCTGTGACATGCTTAGTGAGCCTCCCAGAGTGACAGATGCGCTTCAGGCAAAAGAAGGGGACGGTACGTACAAACACACACACACAAACGCGTGAAAAAGCCCACATAAAAACATGTTCAAGAACACACATACAACATACAGCAAGAGCACATGCATACATAAACAGTCTGATGAGACACACACACACACCTAAAGCCCATGTGCCCCCTTGAGGCTTGTGTTCCAAAGTCCTCCCAGTGACGGACATGATCATTTCTTGGTGGTTTGGAAACCACGTTGGGGTTAGCTTGGGGCGGTGCGTGGGTGATGCTGCGAGCAGAACACGACTTGTGTGTCTTTCAATCCATGTTTGCTCTCCGGCTGGTGCGCCATGGGACAGAAAACAAACACCCTCAACCAGAGTCCCATGAATGATTGATGAAACACACGCGAAACAGAGGGGAGACTCACTGGGAAGGGTCGAGACGGCTGTCTGTTGAGCCCGGCGTACGCCGGTTACCCTGTGATGTGTGATGCTACTGGGCGTGAAGGAGGAGAACTATGCAGCCAGCGTGTGCTTGATTGAGGAGGCTGGCTATTTGTTCTGTGCTTCAATCACGCTGGACAGAGGGATGTGGAAGGCACGGTTGTCGTGACTCTCGGAGAGGGAGACGAGGAACACTTTAGACAGACATTGTCAAGCTGACGCGAGCGCACACACTCGTCCGCACACTCACTAATGAGGTGGTGCCTCTTGTTTCCACTGCATTAGGAGAGGGTAGAAACTGGACAATGTAAACATGATTATCTCTAATCAGACAGACCACAGTGCTATCCTGTTTAATGAAGGTAGAATGGGAGTGTGTGTGTATCTTAAATGGCAAGCGTGACATAAAAAGAGGTAGGAGAAAAATAGAATAAGTATTGTGTGTGTGTGTGTCACAAGACAAGTAGGGAGAAGAGGCAATTGATAGAGCTGGCAACAGCTAGAGTGAAGTGAAAGTGAGAATCCCTGCATCTTTGAGTGGCGGCTAATGAAGTATGTAAATAACAAATGCTGCCAACCAGAGCATGTTTACAATACTATTTTAGAATGTTTACTAAACTTTCCGGCTTTATGTAAGTGTTTTGTAGAAAATGTATGTTTGTGTGTGTGTGTGTGCACGCATGTGTTCTGTGTGCGTGTAGGGACGGACATGAAGAAAGTCTCACTGGCCTAGACTCCACATCTCCAACATAAGATAGATGACCGTAGTCCTCAACATTCGAACTAACTGAATCAAGGGATGCAGACATGTGATAGCCAGTTTGCGAGCTTGTTGAATTTGAGCTTTCTCCATGTGAAAAGTTGAATGGACTGACCAGTGGCAGTTTGTCATTGGTTTTTCCATGTGTCTACCGCCACCGTTCCACCAATTGTATGGGTGTTATTTCTGAACCAAGCCCTCCATTATGAGATCAGAGTCCTCACATGAGTAAGGCTCGATAGATGGTGAGGTCTTTGTCATTGGCGGACCATTAGTAATGACCACTTACGAGAAACTGCGTGTGTCTCCTGATTCTTCATATAGAACTGGAAAAGATGGAGAGATGGACAGTGGGAAAATGAATGAAATTGCAAGAAAGCATGTCGTCAGACGAGGCTCTTGGGTGCAGAAAGGCAGGGATGATGCCTATTAAAATAATTACTGTGTTTCAGGAGGCAACGCGTGATTAAACGGAAACAGGCTATTAGGTATTTCTGTCTAAATATAACTCCCTCATGCAAGCTAAATGAAAACTACCAAATAGAGAGCGAGGGATATAAACAGAGGGGGAGAATGTGTGTGTGTCGTGCCCGTCTGTGTGTTGGTGTGCGTTCACGAGAGTGTGTGCGTGCATATGAGTGTGTGTGTGTGTGTGTGTGTGTCAGAGAGTGTGTGCGCGCGGGTGTATGTGTGTCCACACGGGGGTGATTTCTGGGGAGGGGAGAATTTACAATGAGATCAAGAGAATGCTTGGCAGAGGGGCAGCCTTGTAAAGCAACGGGACCCCACATGGAAAACACTCCAGCAGTACCAGGCAGAGCAAACACACACGCCCACGGAAAGAATCCGACATCTAGGGACGAGTGCCCGTGCTTACAGCTTGGAGCATCTTCACAGGCATACACGCACAAGCACGCGTGCACACATGCACACCCTCCTATGCCCTCTCTGGTCCAGAAGCTTTTGCAGACAGCCAAAGCAGAATACAAACTGCACTCCCTCTGGGTTTTCTTTCTCTGTTTCTTCTTTATCTCTTCTTTACTTCTCTGAAGTCCTCCCGTTTTCTGACTCTCATCTCCACACCAGTGCGCTCTCTCTCGCTCTGTCACTCTTCCAGGAATCCCTCCGTTTGGCCCATAGGCTCCCATTCACTCTTTTCTGAGATGGTTTACTCATTTCATTCATTTCCAACCATTCACGGCTTCTTGCAAGCTGATTTGATTTGAAAGCTTAACGTTTCATAGCCAGCTGAACTGTTCAACGAACAAGCACACACTGCAGCTACAGCAGGATGAACACTGATGCACTGCTACATGAGGTAGACGGCAGTTATTGGTTGGCTCAGCATTTTTATTCGAGATGATCAATTGATCCCTTCATACAGCTGTTTCAGAACTTGTCGCATAGCCTTTTGGCATGTCAGTCACAGACAAACATTTCCACGTCTTCACCATGTCACATTTGGAATGGAAAGCCCCACATGCTAACTCCCTAACTTTGTGACTGAAGCTCAATGGGATACCGCTGAATGACACAAGTGATCCAATCAAATTGATTTAACTTATTGTCAGGTTTGACTTAAGACACCTTTCCCTGGCATAGGAGAAGCGTTTCAGGACCCTGCTTCTGAAAGGATGTTTTAATATTGCTGTAGTCCTGATGTCACTGTTACAGATTTGCAGAATGACTCAATATGGCAACCTGTCAGTTCATCTGGCAACGTAAGAAATGTAATATAAACATAGAAACATTACTCCTGCATAGCTTCCAACTTTCCTCTTCTGAACTTCCCAAAATCAATTTCAAAGCATGGACTGCTAAAGTTCAGGGAGACTTACGTAAGTACACACTGGGTAGAGAACAGTGATTGAAGCCAGGTTTGTGCCAGTCTTACCTGGTTCAGTGCAGTTTTTGGAAGGGGGCTCTGTCTCATTGTCGTAGGAGACCTGCAGTAGTCGACGACTGCCCCACCTTTCTTCCTCCTCAGTGGCGTGGCTGGACATGTCGTAACCTTGACAGGGGGAGGAAAACACACTTGTTCAAGGTTCAGTCCGTGGCATGGAGTACAACAGTAGACACTAAAGTCTAAAAAGACTGATGACATCATATACAGTATGTTACTAGTCAATATTTCCAGCCCAATTTTCACATGGAAAATTCAAAGCAGCGATGGTTCTTATTTTCTAGTCCCATACACATGTGACGTCATTTCCCAGAGTATTGTACAATGAGCAACACTGCATGTCCAAAAATACCCCCGAATCAGCCGTTGAGGTTCAGCATGTTTACAAGCACACGTTAACTGTTAGGCTCAGAGTCAGCGGGTGCACAGAGGTACATGGAATGTATCAGTCTGAATATAAATGTCACACGGGCCTTGTCATATACAGTAGGACCAGAGTGGCAAATGTATGGTGCGTCCTTCCTGTTTTTCCTTCACCACAAGAGTCCGGTTCTAACCGCCCAGGAAGCTTCATCAGCACGTTGACTACTTTGTCATAAAAGCTAGTGTACACTCTTTCCAAAAGCCTTCCAAAGACAAGCTCTTACATAAAAAGGAGAAACATATTCTCCGGCTGAAACATAGCTGTTGTGACATCACAGGGAGCGTGTTCCTACGGCAACACAATTCCCAGCATGCTTTGTAAGCCCTGGGTGATCATTCCGGCAGCTCAGTCATCTGGGTCACGGTATCCTCAAACACCCGCCTGGAACTCATCTCAGCTCCCACGATGCAACAGGCCCTGACTTACAGCTGCGAGCCGCCAAACTATAAATAGCCACAACTGTATTTATGAAAATGGGAAGTAAAAGCAATCTCTTTGTTCAACTGTTTGAATGGAGAGAGCACTTTGACGCAAACCATGCTGGCCAAAGTATCTTTTTAAGTACAATGTAGATAATGTACTCATAACAAATCCTTGATGTAATACATGTTACAGTTAATTGCTGACTCACACACAGCAAGACTCCTGTGGTGGTCCTTCTTAAAGCATGTCAGTATGCCCATATACGTACGTAAAGCTTACATTGTTGTGACACATCCTGTCGTCCTGGTGCTGATCTTCCCCTAAGCTGATGCTTATGTTCAGCTGTGTTTGTGTGTGCAGGACTACTGACAGCAATAGCTTGGAGCAGACACTCAAGACGCCCCACTGTGACCTTTTTCTCCCTCTCGGACTTTGTCTTTCACTCTCCTCTCCCTCTCCACAAATGCTCAGGAGAAGTCGTCTCAGTTGGAAGAGGGCTGTGGCTGGGCAGACACAGCCTGGTGTCGGTTGAGAGGGGTTCTACTTGACCGGCCACCATTACAGACTAGAGAGTCACTACGTCAACACACACATTTACACACTCATTGTGGGTAGTAGTTTGACAGCCCTAAGTCACCTAAGTACATGTACATGGTTTTTACCTGTCATCCATGAACACACACACAGACGCAACACACACACACACACGGAGGTATTATACACACAAAAACAGAATTACACACGCGAGCATTCAAATACAGAACCAAACACACAAAACCAGACACAAACACACACGTACACATTAGGCTCAAATCCAAAATCGCATATCCAAAACCAAACAGACCGACAGACAAACCGACAAATCAATTACACACAAATCCAAACACACGCACACACATCATGAGATCTCTTGTGGTTCTATGTTTAGTAGTAAGCGCTGTTCAATGAGCCGGAATTTATCCACAAGCGTGAGTTACTATGGAGACATGACGTACACAGGACAGTACAGTAACTGTCGAGACGAGAGAGAGAGGCGGTGATGTGAACACGGAGTAAAAAGACGACACGTGTACCACACACTGAAACACACACACACACACACAGAGCAACTAACATTGCTTTCATATAAATATTGCACAGTGAACAACACATTACTCTCATTGGTAGAGGCTGTGTAGATGTTATGGTTGTTCGGTGTCTGGCATGAGTAAGTAAACACAGATGAATATGAGACACTCCAGAAAAGCCCACATGCTGCACATCCAGATCAGAATACGGAACCAGGCATTGGATTTTCCATGGGGTATATACATGCAAAACTGACCTGGGGAGGTCTGCACATAGATGCCATGCACATAGATAAAATGTTTAGACACTACAGACATCATGCTTTAGAAGCCCAGTCCTTCAGCAGAGTCCTCAGGTGGAGAACTGTAGTGCTATTACTAAGACAACTGTGAGTCACCCAGGTTATGTAACTGAAGGTTTTGTTGTGTTTTTAATGAAGAATGCCATCAGGGAGAATATCACTCTTCATGTAACAGTCTGGAAGGCTACTGTGGAAAGAAAGATCTAACCTTGGTGTAGTCTGTGTGTCTGTGTGGTTGTGTGTCTGTGTGGTTGTGTATGTTTGTTGCATGCCCAGTTTGGATAGGAACTTATTTGTGTGTGCCTCTTTTTGTGTTCATGTGCCAACATGTTTGTTAAAGGATCTTTGTATGCGTGTGTTGTATGCGTGTGTGTGTACAGGATGAGCAAACGAATGCACTGTGTGTGGTGGTAAAATGTTTTCAGGTTATCTTGCAAGGATGTACTGGAGTTTCCCCATCAGCCTTCTCCTCTGCATAAATCTAGGCCAGTAGTGTGTGTGTGTGTAATGATCTTCAATACACAGGGGGAGGTTTAGACAATCCACATGACAAACTGTTCAGGGCTACAGAAAGGGAACACACACTCACACACACGCACACACAATCTTTACCGCATTCTATAGTAAATATAGATCTATGGGTCCAAATGACCCCATAATGTCGTTATGGAGGGGAAAAGGGGGAGGAGGGAGTGGGGAGGGAGAGGAGCGCCAAGTCCTCCCTCCTGCCACACCTAATCAGGTTGTACATCTTTATTAGAAATAGCAAGTGTGTGTGTGTATGTGGGTTTTGTGTGTGCGTGTGCGCATATGGGCCACTGTAGGTAAACAAGAGCCCTGTCCCTTGAGAGGGAAGAATCAGGCCAGGGAGAAGTAGTACAGAATACAATGTTGCAACACGTATCTTGTGCGTATGCGTTACACAAACTGGACTGTAGCTTGTGGAAGATGTTAGTGTACATATCAAGGTCATCTGAGATTAGAGTGTCTTCCTCCTGACAATCGTTGTTACCATGACACCAGATCCTTCTGTGCACCTTTTCAACTGACTTCAGGCTGAGCTTCAACCTGTGTATACTGTGTATATCAAATTGAGATGTGTTCCAAAAAGTCACCCAACAATCGTCTACTTTCCTGTCTTGACTCCCCCAGTTCTCAGACAGAGTAAGCTAAATATAATTGCCACACCCATCTACAAGAAATCTTTGATTATATTTGTGGTCCTGAATATACTTTTTAACTCTCTAAAGGTAATAGTAATGTAGTCTTGTAAAGATCTCTAACCCAAACAGTCACACACACAGTTGTTTTTTTTCCACAAACGACACATCTTTTCATCAACAGGACACTGCTCATTTCCCCCATCAATAAATAAATTTGTTCATAAGCGGGCTGAGTGACTCAAGGGACTCCCTTATGTAAAATAGCCCAGGGGGTCCTGAGGACCACCTCCGCTTCCAATTACTTCATTAAGGGTGGCCAGAAATGTGCCTGAACACATATTAAAAAAAGATCAATAGCTGATAAAAACTAGGTCCATTGGAGGGCATTGGTAATTGGCGGTTAACGAGTATGACAGCTCATTAACGGGCTTGTTAATAACCTCGTTATCGTCCAGTGTCATCCACCTCACATGCTGTGAGCGTGTGAGAGTGCGCTGTCAGGTTGTCAGATTTCCCTCTCCCATGTCTCCATCTCTCACTCATCCTCGTTCGAATGCCCTGGACAGGGTGGCTTTCAGGATCTAGTTGTCCCAGCGGGGGAGGGGTTTGGTGGGCTGGAGGGTCTGTGAAATCTCCATCTCTCCTGTGGAGCTCCTTCTGGGCCATGCTAACAGTCTTTAAGGCAGATGGAGATGGACTCAGCATCTGCTGTGGGTGTCATGCACTGTTGCTTTATCTTTCTATCTCTCCTTATTTTGCTCTTGCACACATTCTCTCCATCACAACCACTTCCACCATTCTCTCAACACATAGAAGTTAACTTCCAATAGTAATTCTCTCTTGACTTGAATTTGTGACTGGGGAGCTTTGGCTCCAAACCACAGATGACAATCTGTATAGCAGTCAAGACTAACAGGCCTTTTATGGAGTCAACAGATGATCCTAAACCTGTTTCATCATAGTTCCCTGGCTGAAGTACTAATCTAATTACATGTATTATTGTAAGTAAGGACTCAAGATGATGTTAGATTAATTCAGTCACGGTCCACAGGCCAGTGGACAATTGTGGTTGTATGACTGCATTGTTTTAAAACTGTTACATTGATTCTTTGGTGACCGTGTGAGAATGTACGAGAGTGTGTGTGTGATTGCATTGCTGTTTTGTACATACGTGCGTGTGCACGTGTGCATTACATGCATTTAGCAACATTTTACAGCCAACTCTAATCCAAGTTCAATCGCAATGACTGATGGCCATAAGATGACACTTCCAGCTCATAACCTCCAGGAAGTATTTCACACCTCTCCCTATATCCTGAGGGAGATCTCATTCTCAATAAGGTCACCCATCCCCATGTTTATTCTTACTTAAACGCAAACCATGCCACAAAAAACAAAATCTATTGATAAAATGCGAAAATTCTCAATGTGACACAATACTTACATAGTTTTCCCTTATTCTGCAAGCTCTGTCCAAAACATGTCCTCACACACTCCCTGCCAGATCTACATACAGAAGATTGTCAATTGCCAGACGGTAAAAACTTGTTTTTACAAAATGGAATTTCAGAAACTCTTTCATCCCTTAACTTTACACTAAAAGCAGCCAAAGTACAAAAATGACAAGGAGCCATTTTCAAAATATACTTCAATATGCATGGTATGTTGATGGAAGGCATACATTTTTGTACTTTGAGTAAAGCATGCGTGACCATCAGCCATGTGTATCTTACATCCCATAATTTGCACCAGTCTGGAGATCAGGAGAGGCCTCTTTCTCATCACCCCCTATTGAGAAGATGAATATCGTTAGCTAATTGGTCTTTTCATTGAGAAAGCTCTGCTGTGAAATGAGAAAATCACACACACACACACACACGTCTCACACCACACGGGCAGACACACAAACTCACGGAGAAACACATTTAATTTCACCCCAAGACGCTGAGAGCATGATGAATCGGCGCCGAGTAATTAAAAGGCTAAATGGTTCCATTGGTCCTCCAAGTGTAGGTGAATAGCTCTGAGATAGTGTTTTCATTGTTCAAGCGAACAAAGGCTCTGGGGCTAATGACTGCTGAACACTCCAGAGTCTCCTATTGTCTGGCTTCTATCACTTTGCCAAATAGATATAGAGAGAGAGGAAGGGGGAGAGAAATAGAGAGAGAGGAAGGGGGAGAGAAAGGGATGAGAGGTGTGTGTTTCGCGCGTGTGTGTTAGGGGAGTGTGAACAAACCTTGACCATCTCACCCTGTGCCATAAGGGGGCTGTGACATGACTGTGTCACATAGTAACATACATGTTGACACAATTAGTGTCCCTTCCTGTTCTTCTCATGAAATGTCAGCGCTACTCAGACCATCTGCCACAGACCCACTTGAACTCTGGGACCTAGAGTTCCGCACTCCAACAAAAGAACATCAAGGTAGATAGAAGATAAAAAGTAACCATCCTGCCACAAGGACATTATAAGGGAAACACCAAGAAATCAAGTCTTACTGGTAGTTGTAGTCCTTTAGCATATATCTCAGGGCTCAGGAAGGGAACAGGAAGCCCTGGGATCTCTCTGGTCTATAGGAAAGATCTCTAGTGATGTTTCCTTCTCATCCTCTACATGTAATGAGGACCTTTTTGATGCAATGTCCATATGAGTGGTCAAAGCTATACATGCTGGCCATTCCAAAGAAGCAAAACCCAAAGCACATGTTGTATTGGCCTCTGACTGTGTTCTGAAGCTGAGGAGTGCTTGTTAAAGATAGGACAAGAGGGGAAGAGAGTCAAATGCCAAATTCGAACTGAATGATAAGAAACAGGCGGAGAAGAAAAAAGGATATGGACAGAAGAGTGATAAGAGGATTCAAACTAAGGAGAACATGGAGACTTCCCCTCTCATCTCACTCTCCATGGACCCCCCCCCTCCCCTCCAGGTTCTTGGAAGGTCCCAGAATACATGCCGGTATTCTAAAACGGGCATCGTGATGGTGATTAATTGGTCAGGGTGTATTTGGGGATCGGGAGAAGAATAGCTCAGAGTGTTTAATCACAGTAGGATGTAATATGGCATCACAGACTCCCAGATAGACCCAATGCCCCCATATCCATCATACTGGAGCAAGTCTTCCCACAGACAGACGGACAGACAGACAGACATCCTTATTTTATCTCCCTATGAGTTTGAAGACACCAATTGGTCAACTGGTGGTTAATAATGAGAGGATTGGGAATAGAGCAAAGAACAAACATGCTCACATGCACACACCTCAAACACAGAACCTGTCAGAAGCATAAAAACATTTACTATTATAAGATTTTCCTGAATGCCAAAATACAATCAAACAGAGCACCAGCAGCCAACCCAGAATCTCTACCAATCTTTCTGAGCATAAACAAGCACAACATAATCTACTGTCATTTTCCCATGAACTCTCTCTGCAATCAGCATATTCCTTATATTCACATCCCTCTGTATTCATTATTCATATGCAGGGTTGAATTAGTAATAGTCTGGGACTTCTATAATCAACAGGCCTCTTGTTGCAACCTCATAAAAGAGCTTGATGGTGATTTCTGTCAAGCAGATGGTGTGTGTGCATGTCTGTATATGTATGTGTGTGAGAAGATTGATGTAAAAAATGTGATACAGAAATACTATAAGAATTAAAGACAACAAACATGAAAACATCTTTCCCAGATGCTCTGAGGTGGTGTAACCATGGTGTCCAAAAATGACCACTCAATGAACCATAAGGTCATAAACCATTTCCAATCTAGATTGCCTGAACACATTGCCTAGATTCCTTCAAAGCCCAGGCAACCAACCAGTAATAACCGACTGGACAAGCTGGCCACCAGTAAACCTGGGTGTCAATAATGTTTACAACACCCCCCTGTAATATTTACTGCATGGGTTGTGTACATGGAAAAGTATAATAAAACATGCTCTGGAAAAGTGTCATAAAACACGCACATATTTAAGTAAAACTTTAATAGAATCTGAGCTTGTAAAATCTAGAACTAAAACCGTGTAAGCGGGGAGATAACCTGCCCACGAGTCTCAAATTTTAAAGTCTGGATTTGCTGGAGGTGGTTAGCTTGCCGTTCTCTACAGCAAATTTACAATCTTTTTATGCGTCATGCTGAGACCGCTTTTTGCATCGGTTGTTGTGCATACTCATATATATTGTGATATCAAATTGGGATCTGGTCATACAATTGATTTGTCAAGTAAAAAAGCACAATTGTTCTTTCTTATACGTCTTTTTGGAAGTGCAGAAGCAGAGTGTCTCTCTCTCCCTCGGTATCAGGGCCTTGAAGTCTGTCCTCGCTCTCTCTCTCTGATCTCCTATAATGGTAGAGTATGTACAATGTAAACTTTTATGTTTGGCTTGTAACTCATTTAATTAATTTGCTAAATGAATCAATATTATTTACTACACTACTTACGTTATCTTTACTGCACTGCACAGTGTTGCTTTAGATTGAGAACCTTTGTTTTTATTGCATTATCATTATAAAACCCTACATGGCATTCAAACCAAAAAATGATGGTACTGTTCTTTACTGTGATTGGTTCTATCGGTTTATTTTATATGGTCAAACTAGTACAAATCAAATACAACCTGTTCCTTTCATGTTTCAAAGAGAATAGTTAATGATCATCTCTCTGGACTGTGGGATGTGTGTCTGTAAGTATAGGCGTGTAGGTGTGTGTATTGGCGTGGATGTGTGTGTGTGTGTGTGTGTGTGTACTGTATGTGTGCGTATGTGCGTGTGTACTGTAAGTGTACGTGTGTGTGTTTGTGTTTCTGGGGGGATCTGGGACCCCAGTTGTGATAATACCCATTATTCTACGACAAAAGAATGAACCCACACATTCAAAGATTGAGCCTCAAGCATCTAACAACGTCAGCTGTTTTTTCAGCTGACTATATGTATGGTGCTATGGTTCAGAAACACAGGTAAAATAGTCTCATACAGTAATACACTCTTTTCCCCTTTTCCCGCTTTGCTGTGTAAAACTAGCTCAGATAATGTGCTTCAGAGAGAGAGAGAGAGAGAGAGAGAGAGAGAGAGAGAGAGAGAGAGAGAGAGAGAGAGAGAGAGAGAGAGAGAGAGAGAGAGAAATACAGGTAGGAAGGGGGAGGGAGGGCTGGCAACTTGAGACAGGTTGACATGTATGATGAATGAGGCAGTCAACATAAAGGAGTAGCAAAGAGCCTGCTGTTTTCACTGGGGAACAGGTGGATCCATCTCTCGTACACACACTTCACACACCTACTCACACACACATACACGCAGACACAGACATGTGCTCTAGTCTGTCCTATTATTCCACCTCCTCTCTGGGTGTCACTCTGCAGGCATCCCTAACGAAAGGCGGAAACTGTTTATACGGAACACCGCAAGGAAAGGGAACTAAAACAGAGGAAGAGGGCACGAGAGAGACAAAAAGAGAGAGGGGGATAGAGGAAGTGAAAAAGCATACTGCCGGGATGAATATGCACCACAATCTCAATATGGTTCTCTATAATCAAATACATGGTACTTTGTGGCCCACTCCTATATTTAATTCAACAGCTTTCTCTCTCGTTCTGCTTTGCTGTCCCTGTTTATCAGGCACAACAAGGCAAATAATCCTAGTTATCCATGATTTACCTGTCTAGAACATTGCCTGACATCACAGCTTCCATTTGACTGATGAGAAGAAGTGCATTGTGGGTGGTTGTTTGGGTGATGGGGCTAGCTGGGCGCACCTGGTCAGGGGATGAAAAGACTGTTCCATGCAAGCGGATAAACAATAAATAAATGAATCAACAAACAAGAGACAAGGCTGTGACAGAACAACAGATGAGGACATCTTCAGGATTAGTTACAACTGATGGGAATGGAAAAACAAAAGAGAAAAGATGGAGAGACGGCGAGAGAGAGATGGCAAGAGAGAGATAGCAAGAAAAGACGGCGATGGGGGGGGAGAGAGAGAGATGAAGACAGACAGCAAAAAGAGACACACGGGGAATTGAAAGAGAGAGACAGCTAGGAGAGAAACAGAGAGAGAGAGAGAGAGAGAGAGAGAGAGAGAGAGAGAGAGAGAGAGAGAGAGAGAGAGATGTAAGAACGAACCTGGAGAGACATAACGTAAAAAAACAATATAGCAACGCAAACGGTGGAGGGAGAGAAGCGACATGTTCGGAGGCACAGGAAGAGAACAAGTGGAAGCGAGAGTTGTTCAGTGACTGAGTGAGGGAAGGAGAGGGGGAGAGAGAGAGAGAGAGAGAGAGAGAGAGAGAGAGAGAGAGAGAGAGAGAGAGAGAGAGACTATGTTGGCATCTGCACTCAAGCAGTCTCAGACTGGAAGGAAGCTCTCTGTTCAAACAGCCTGACCCAGATGCAGCTGAATGCAGCCTCAGAGAGCACCGTGCGCGTGCATGCGGCCGCATGCTTGCGGTCGGGGAGAACGACGCAGTAAGTGATGGAGTGACAGAGAGACGGAAAGTTTCAGATTGAGACGTCGAAATAACGAACGATGAATGGGGACAGACGGAGATAGTCCCCTCAGAGACTCCTTGCCGTGACAGGCAATCTGTGCTCTCCATCCCCTTCTTTCTCACTTTATCTCGTCCCTTCTTTTCCACTCCCTCTCTCGCCGCTCTGCTTCATCTTTCTTTCGCTTTACCCTTTACCTTTCTATTCAACCCAGGGGGGGGGGGAAGGGGTGGGGGAGAAGAGGGGGGGGAAGAGGGTGGGGGTTCTCTCTTATTCCAGGTTTTTACTGTGACCCTGTCTTAAAGCCCTGGAGCCTCCGAGTGCAAAGTGCTCCGCTGTCCACTTTTGCTCTTGTGCAAAAAAAATCCCATGTTGGCGTACCAACAGAGAGACCACAACCACGTTATGCAATGGGATAATCTATGCGACCATAGTTGGTGCCCATTAGTGCCCATATGACATTCCATACATGGACAATGTCCATTCGTCTCGGAGGGGTTGTCTTTTAGATTTGCTGCTGATGTTTCCTAGAAGGATAATATAGGCCAAAGTGGCATGGTCTAATGCATGGCACAAGAGGATTCTGGGAATTTGTTTGCTCACACACTTATAATCTCTCCATTGTCAGTCCTTGAG
The DNA here is from genome assembly GCF_054491055.1 of Hypomesus nipponensis. Taxonomy (NCBI): domain Eukaryota; kingdom Metazoa; phylum Chordata; class Actinopteri; order Osmeriformes; family Osmeridae; genus Hypomesus; species Hypomesus nipponensis. The sequence goes on along the minus strand of NC_140371.1, from coordinate 11,418,699 downwards.
TGTAATTATTATATTTCTTTGTTTTTCAAAGGGGGGTGATGGTGGCGGTGGTGTGGGGAAGAGGTTGGTGAAATCCACCAGGACAAATGGGTGGGTGCTCATATTGAGACTCAGACACACGACTTCAGTACATTCCAGAGATGAATGGTTACTGATGTGACTGCAGGTATAGCATTGACACAGAGAGCGAGAGAGAGTCAGAGAGAGACAAAGAGAGAGACAGAGAGGAAGAGACAGAGAGGAAGAGACAGAGAGAAAGAGACAGAGAGGAGAGACAGAAAGAAACAGAGAGAGAGAGAGAGAGAGAGAGAGAGAGAGAGAGAGAGAGAGAGAGAGAGAGAGAGAGAGAGAGAGAGAGAGAGAGAGAGAGAGAGAGAGAGAGAGAGAGAGAGAGAGATTAATTTTTTCATAAGAGAAGAGGTGTTATCAATGAAGGACTCGTCATCACTCGGCAAATTGTTCCTCTGGAATAAAGTATCTGCCTGACTGAACTGCAACTGCACTGCAAGCAGCCTCCTTAATGGTACCCTAAGCTCACCGATTGCGGAAAAGAAACAAATATAAACTTTTCAGATACAAGCTTGAAAGGAATAGTATTCAATATGCATAGTATCTATACAGACATTTTTATTATTAAATTGTTTGAGTCAGTCTCACGACTTGTGCTTGAGGGAGTTGTTACAGTGAAGACAGCACCCCCTCCTTTCTCAGTCTGCTCTAGTCAGAATACAATTCTGAGTCATAAAGTTTAGAAGCTTTCTTTTTCAATAGGCTGTTTGCGTGTATAATAGGCTACTTCTCCGCAGAGGCATATTTAAGAGGTTTAAACGACTGCAGTCTAATATTCAAGCAACTGTGCGGCGACTGACACTACCAACTTCAGAATTATATTGAGTGCAGATGTTCCAAGCACTCGCTCCCGAGCCATGGAAACAAATGTTTTTGTCAATTATTTTTGGAGCCAGAACCATGGTTTATACGGGTGCTATTTCGGGTGGTCACACTGAAGACTGAAAAGTCGAAAAAGAAACATTTGAACTTGTTCCGATCCTATAAAAAAGAAATTCAACTCATTCTTGTTCATGCCACTCAACTACAGGTGCGTTATTCAAGCGTCATTGAATCATTAAGACGGATACAACATTCCCCTTCTTGGTAAAGCGCATGTTATGAGCGTTACGACAAATATTACTCACCTGCTTTATCTGTCAAACATGACAGCCCCGTAACAAGCGCTAGCAGTACCCCAATGAAACACATCTGTATACCGAACAACTCCTTTCGTTTTTTCCGCCTTGCTTTGATCTTTCGCTGGTTCAGCATCACTTGTGGCGGGCGACCTCGTACCCGGACGGGATCAAGCATCCCGCCAACAGCAATCCCATCCATGGAAACGTTTTCACGGTAAAAGTGTTCCAGGAAACCCGGACTATGACAGCGAAGAGAACGGGAAGAGAAGACAGAGATGTTGCAAAGTCACACAACGACAGAAATTGATTGTCGACTCGTTGGAGACGTTGACAGTACGCTATATTGAGGGTGATTGTTGTATTCTATATTAAGACTACTTCAGACGGAGAAGTTCGTTTGCGTTGAGGATGTTGCGAGAGAACGGAGCGCTCCATGGATGCGTCAGTTTGGTGCCATGTCTCGCAGGACACGATTTGAAGCGGGGCTGAGGATGTCGAAAAGAGAAGAGCGCGAGCGGGAGAGGGAGGAGTGTGCGTGCGTGTGCCTGCGTGCGTGTGGCAGTGAGAGAAAGATGACATCAGTTATTAATCGAGATATGCACTTTGGGGAAAATGTATTACTTTATTAAAAAACATCATTTTGCTTTTTTCCACGATTTGTTTTCATTCCCCCCCCCCCCCCCCCCCCTTTCTGCTTTTCCTGGCAGTGTGTCTCTGTTTCGCTGGTAGGCTGCACTTTCAGATGCAGATGAGTTATTGGTTTTACATAACAAAGCAAGTTCATTAAAATACATTTGACAATTAACCAATAGTAGACTGTCACATATAAAAAACATCATGTTAGAATGATAAAAAATCGTGTCACTACTTGGTAAATCTGCGAAACGATCGATCTGCGACGAGCTATGGCCGTGCTGTTCCCACTGTCTCTCTTTAGTCTTTCTTACGCACACACACGCACGGACACACATTTCCTGCCTGACGGATTGAGCATAATCCCTGTCTAGAGAACAGCAGTGATTCAGGACAATGAAAACTGGAATCAGATGGATTAAGAGGTATATTCAAATACAGTTCTTTTGAAAAGCTTGTCGTGGGTGCGGAGAGATGTTTCATGTCAACCAATGACACTACTTTCCCAGTCTAATCCTAATGGTGCCTTCTATAATTTATCTAAAATGCAATCTTCTTCTCTCCCTTCTTTAACAGTTATCAAATATGAGGATTGGAAACATGCTGTACTGAGTAAATATACATGTGTATAAACTGTCTTTAAACGACCCAAATTCTGGAAAAATTGGGACGTTTTTTTAATTTGAATGAAATGAAAACAAACTAAAAGACTTTCAAATCACATGAGCCAATATTTTATTCTCAATAGAACATAGATAACATAAATGTTTAAATTGAAAAAATGTACAATTTTTGCACAAAATGAGCTCATTTCAAATGTAATGCCTGCTAGGTGTCCAAACAGTTGGGACGGGGGCATGTTTAACATGGTGGAACATCTCGTCTTCTGTTCAAACTAGTTTGAAGATGTCTGGGAGTCTTGAGTTTTGGTGTTGGAATTTGGTCCCATTCTTGCCTTATATACGTTTCCAGCTGCTGAAGTGTTTGTCTTTGACGTATTTTTTGTTTAATGATGCGCCAAATGTTCTCTATTGGTGAAAGATCTGGACTGCAGACAGGCCAATTCAGCACCCGGACACTTCTACGACAAAGCCATGCTGTTGTAATAGCTGCAGTATGTGGTTTTGCATTGTCTTGCTGAAATACACAAAACCTGCCCTGAAATAGACGTCATCAGGATGGGAGCATTTGTTGCTCTAAAACCTTTATATACATTTCAGCATTCATAGTGCCTTCCAAAACATGCAAGCTGCCCATACCGTCTGCATTTATGCACCCTCATATACTATCAGAGATGCTGGCTTTTGAACTGAACGCTGATAACACGATGGAAGGTCTCCCTCCTCTTTTGCCCAGGAGGACACTGCGTCTGTGATTTCCAACAAGAATGTCCAATTTGGACTCGTTGGACCATAGAACACTGTTCCACTTTAAAATAGTCAATTTTAAATGAGCCTTGGCCCACAGCACACGACGGTGCCCCTGGACCATGCTCACATATGGCTTCCTTTTTGCATGATAGAGTTTTGGTTGGCATCTGCAGATGGCACGGCGGATTGTGTTTACCGACACAATTCTGGAAGTATTCCTGGGCCCATTTAGTAATGTCATTGACACAATCATGCTGATGAGTGATGCAGTGTCGTCTGAGGGCCCGAAGACCACGGGCATCCAATAAAGGTCTCCGGCCTTGTCCCTTACGCACAGTGATTTCTCCAGTTTCTCTGAATTTTTTAATGATCTTATACACTTGATGAGATTTGAAAAGCCTTTGGAATTTGACGTTGATAAATATTGTTTTTAAAATATTCCACAATCTTTTGAAGCACTCTTTCACAGATTGGAGAACCTCTGCCCATCTTTACTTCTGAGAGACTCTGCCTCTCTAAGTCATCCCTTTCATAGCTTATCATGTTACAGACCTGATATCAATGAATTTAATTAGTTGGTAGATGTTTTTAGACCCGTAGCAGGCATCAAATTGGAAATTAGCTAATTTAATGGATAAAAGTGTAACATTTCTCAGTTTAAACATCTGTCATGTTATTAATGTTCTATTGTGAATAAAATATTGGCTCATGTGATTTGAAAGTCTTTTAGCTTTCATTTTATTCCAATTTAAAAATCGTCCCAACTTTTCCGGAATTCGGGTTGTATATATCACACCATACATATACCCTTTGCAGAGAGGGAGATAAAAAGAGGAATTGAAATGGATGCTCTGGATGTTGTTACTTTATTTCAAAACAAACTCGGCTTCGGTGTCAACTGTCCCACATGTTCTCCCTCTCAGTCTTTTCCTCATCTATAATCCTCTCTCAAACTCTTGGGCACACACATTATTTCTCCTGTCTACTTGGAAGCTTCTCTTCCACCTGTTCTTCCACCTGTAGTATACCATATGTCTTTCCCCTCCTCCTGTCGCTTTATCTTCTTTGTTTATCTGTCTGCCTCATCTTTTTCCCCCAACCCCACACCTCGCTATTCCTGATCTGTTGCTTCTCCCCGTCAATCGTACCCCCTCACAGTTTTTGAAGTGCTGCTATCTCTCTCTCTCTCTTTTGATCAACAGAGACTGTGGCTTTTGTTTAGCTGCAGTTAAAAGGCTTTTGGAGCATCAGACTAGGCTGTGTTGGTAATGAATTTACAAATTGGCGGCAATGTCGTTTTGAGGAGCACTTTGGAAGACTGTTGATGTAAAAAAAAAAGAAACACCCACACAAAAAAGAAGGGTTTATTTCATCTGTTGCGATGTTTTGCTGCAGAGTGCATGTTTGTGTGTTTATGGAGGAGATGGAAAGAAAGAGGAGAAGGAGAATTTATGGAGGATGTGGGGTCTAAATATAAGAGAATGGAAACAATAAGTTAGGGGTGGTGACCACATTCTCCATGTGTACCATCATGCACTAAACTACATCCTGTGTACACAGGGTAGGGTTATTGTCATGCACACACTCGTGAACACACACTTGCACAGACAAATGAACCCACTGAACCCACACACCTGTTGACCCTGTGACCCTGAGTTTATTAATAGACAGGTTATTGATGTGCTGCAGTGCTTCAGCGCTGTAGCAATAGTGATGTTGCACCTCTTCAAACTTTCTGGATTTTCAACCTCTCTCTTCTCTGCTCTTTTCGACTCTCCTCTCCGATAAAACACAATTGTGTATTTTGCAGAAGCAGAGAAATCAATGCGTAAGCCGGCTGAAATTGAGGATGTGAGGGTTTCGAATATCCCGAGAAGGAACCTCACAATGTGAGGCCTATTCTCTGACTAATTGCAACATATTTTCTGCTTGTGTAGACTGATTTTCTGTAACACAATTGTGACACTGAGCAGCAGAATCCAATAGCAAGATAAACGAGGGAGAGAGAAAGAGAGGGGAGGATCTAAGGAAACATTTTGAGAACATTAGAAAAATACAGGAGGCACTGAGTGAGTTTGGAAAAAATAGAGTACAATTGAAAGAGAAGGAGAGAACCAGAAAATTGATTTAGCATTGCTTCGTATCAAATGGATCAAATGCTGAAGCTGTGAAATAACATTTGTGCTCTCCATGCCATCGAAAGAGCCTCTGTCCAAAGGATTACCTTAACATAAAGCAATTACTAACATGATACCACATAATACCACTGTCCTCTCCTCACATTCGTGCAAGCATGCACACATACATTCAGTACACACACAGTAGATGAGTGTGTAACTAGCAATCTGAAGGCAAGGTTAAATGGCGTGAGAGGTGCAACGTATAAGACAATGGAGTGATATAGAGGACTGAGTGTGGCTTGACGAAAGTCTAAATTCTCTTTATTCATTAAAGATAAATTTGTGTATCACCAACATTTCTCCTTTTATTAAAATCGTGCACTCTGTTTGACTAATCCTCAGGGATTTTGTGGGATGTTTTTTACACGTTCCTCCTTATAGTCACACGTGTTCAGGCACATGCACACACAAACACACACACAAGTCGTCCCCCTAAAGCCACTACTTGTTCCATTCTAGGACTGTGTGTTCTCTGTGAATGAGAGAACACCCTATTCTAAAAAGCACATGAGCTAACACACCCACGCACACATCAAGTCAAAAAGCTAAAATGATGTATTACATAGAGACATGGTAGAAAACCAGGCAATCAAACACTATATGTTCTTAATATTTCTCCCAAATATAGGCTATCTGTTTTCATGTGATATATGTCAAATTATATCAGACCCCTCCTTTATCTCTGTCCATTGACAGTGAATGTGTGTGTGTGTGTGTGTGTGAGAGTATTGTCTCCCCTGCCAATCAATAAGTCTGGTCTCTCAATCCCACTCCCTCAGTCTTCGGTGCTATGCTGAAGCTAGGCTATGGGGATTTCCTAAAGGCTCCCTTTCCACAAATACCATTGTGGTCTATTCCAGTTCTGCTGTGTTGTTGTCTAGGGTTTCTTTATATTAGGATATTAGAGAGGGATCTGTAACCAAAGTCAGCTCAAGGACACAGATGAGAGGATGAGAGGAATGGACAAGACAGAAGAGGAGGAGAAGAGTAGGCATTTTTTGGAGACCAACAGTGATCTAACATCTGGATGAGACACCTGGCTGTCAAAAAGGTGATTGATGGAAAGAAGAAAAGAAAGGGGATAGGGGGAAAGGTATTCATAGATGGGGTTATTTACAGTCAGAGAAATCTGTTCCGATGGCCCTCTTCTCCTCCCTAGTCACGCTGTGACACTGACAGACTGGGTGCTGAAAATACACATCACACATATAGAACATGTCATGGAGCATACAGACGAGCACACACACACACAAACACACACAATGACCTACAGGTCAGGCATGTCTGCTCATCAGCGACTCTGAGATTATACAGTGGAGCTCAATGGCAACATGAATCACCCCAATGAGCTTGTTTACAGAAGTACTGACCTCCATTCATTTAGAACAGAAGGGTGGTCGAGATGAGCACTGGCACCTGACGCCCTCCTTGAAGACCAAGGATGTCCACCAGCCTGCTCCTCATCACGCCATGCCCTCGTCTTTCCATCTGTCTCTCTTTCCATTGGTCTCTCCCTCTGAGGGTATACTGACCACACCCAAATGGAACCAAACTGGGCTTGTTTAAACTGGACTAAGAAGTAATGCCCATGTTAATGGTGTATTCATTGAATCCTTGGGGCACCTTATAGATGACTTTGGTCTGCATTCATTTGTAAACATTTTGGATATAAATCTACAATACTTAATGTGGAAATATCAAATCGACGTGGAAAGTACTTGATCTAATCTGGTTACCGCTTGCATTTACAGTAATAGGTGTAACCTCTTCTCTTAAGAAAACATTCTTGTATTCTATTGAGGTCTGTGGAATATGTAAGGTGATGTGTGTGTGGGGGGGGGGCAAGTATGCTGGGGGAAAAAGTTTGGAAAATGTATGTATGTATGTATGTATGTATGTATGTATGTATGTATGTATGTATGTATGTATGTGAGTGAGTCTTTGACATCTGTCCCTGAGCGTACTAATCCTCAGCAGTCACACTGTGGTCAAACTAATACTTCTTAATCCAAACTGTAAAGAGTGTAAGTGCAACACTGTTACACTGCAGCAGGATACATGACAATCGCTTTGCCTACCATCCTTTGTATAACCCTTATACCAACTTGGAGGGATCTAATTACATTTTACATTACAATGTATTCATTAAGCACATAAAGTGACATACAGTGCATTTACAAAGTACAGCAGAAAAATGAGGGACCAGAAGTGCATAGTCCTAACAGTATTTCAGTCGTCAGTCAAGACACTGTATTTACTAGGCAGAGTGCAAAGTAACCACATCTCAGCTACAAGGCACACTTAACAATAATCTCAACTACAATAGTGCATAGAACAGTGTAACATCATGTCATAGGTGCAACATTAAACAATTGTGTGGGTGCAGTTGCCAGCCAGACAGTGGTACAACAGGATATCAAATACAATAGATAAAGGAAGGACTAACTATCCCAATAAAAAATACATTGCTATATGTTCTGCTTCGGTGCCCTCATGCCAAGGAAAGAGTAGTTAGTCTAGGTCAGGGGTAGGCAACCCTGGTCCTAGAGAGCCGCTGTCCTGCATGTTTTAGATGTTTCCCTGCTCCAGCACACCTGATTCAAATGAATGGGTCGTTATCAAGCTCTGTGGAAGCTGGGTAATGACCATTCATTTGTATCATCTTGGACCAGGCTCTCTTGGACCAGGGTTGCCTACCCCTGGTCTAGGTGAATACGTCTTAAGTGTTAACAAGGGGAACTGTGAAAGATTTCTGGGTCTCAATATTTCAGGTGAGCCAAACATCTACAAGTTTTGAGAAAATTGAATAATCAGATTCCTCCAATAGTAATTCTGCAGACCAGTATATCGGAAAATCAGTCACAGTTTAATATAATGACAGAAGTGTGTGTGTTTGTGAGTGCAAACTTGAGTACACTCAAGTGCAAAACTGGTTTGGGGCACATATTTTTGTCAGATACTGTCAGTGATAGACCATTATTTGTTCAACCTCTGCCTTAACTCTCTATTTCTCACACTCAGACACACACACAACATTGTATTCCCTCAGCACTCTCCTCCACAAACCAAACTTTATTAGTAGTCTTTTGCCCCCAGGGTTGACATTGACTTATCCTATCAGACATTCCATTGTCCTCTTCAGAAAGCCTGACAAACACACTTGAATTTCATTTAAACTAAAAGCCAAATGCACTCACACTATCAGGATGAGAGCGGCTTCAGTCGTCAACAAAAACTGAATGGGAAATAGAACAGATAATATAGGAGCATTGATTTTTCAGTGTGTGTGCGAGTGTGCGAGTATGTAGACAATGTACATAATGTTGTGTGGGTGGGTGGATGTGTACTGTACTTAAGTCTTTCAATATAGAGTTGCCATCTTTACTCTGAAGCTTAAGACTCTGCATAGACCAGTGTATGGTATGAGATGTGTTCAGAAGGGTTTTATTACTTTTATTACTTATGTTGTTTTTATTGATTTTATGTAAAGCATAATTATTTTATTTTTTTGTATTGCTCTGTACTGCAATTCTTGTATGAAATGTGCTATATAAATAGCCTTATTATTATTATTATGAGCATTTATGACAGAGGTGTGTGTGTATACAGTATATAAAAGTATATAAAATAGACCTCTGTGTGTGTGTGAGAGAGCAGTTCTACCAGGAGAGGATGGTAGGAACAATAGGTTATAGTTTGGGTCTTAGATGCCATCCCAGTGTGATACGCAGAAGCAAATATGTCTCATCTAATCTGTCCTGCTACAGACATGCCCACAAAGGGAATTGTGTGTGTGTGGATGTGTATGTGGATACTGACAGTCAGTGTTCTTTCTATGTGTACACATACTCCTCCAATATGGATGTAAACTTCCACTAAACACCATGCCTAACAGCACCAAGAGGAAAAAGGTGCTTTGATACACTACCTAAGCCAAGGTACAGCGCCCCAAGGTCATGTCCTTCAAGGTTGGGTGAGACAAAATCTTGTGACATAATTTAGGATACTGCCAAGGTTGATTTACCTAACTGTACAAAGGTACTTCCATCCACACAGAGCTCCACTCTCCCATCCACACAGAGCCCCGCTCATGGAAACTTGTCTTTTCCGTCTGCACAGCTCCTCCAGTCTCTCCAGGGGAGAGGCAGCTGCAGAGACAATTATTTAATGAGTGTCCTGGTTTACCCCTTTTATAATGAAGCAGAATTAGGATGTCAGGTTTGAAATCCTTTGGGGAAAAGTGAGGTTATATACAGGTGTAGTCTATGGGCTTTACATTTTTTTTGTTTTAAAATCGATTTTAAAACAATTTCTGAAGATGATGTCGTATCCATTATGTGAATCCTCGTTGAGCCTAGCCCACCTGGAACCATGTAAGGGTTAAATTCCTTGCATGTGAAACAACACCTATCATTCCTTTTAATACCTGAAATAAAAAATAGCGACCATCGTACTAGTCCAATTGTAGATTAACGTCAGTTTTCTCCATTTAACTCCCTTTCTCTGTCATAACTAGGTGAATTGACGGTGACAGCAGTTTAAACTGGCCCTGTTTAACTTTATTTTAAATCAGAATTTTCAGTATGGCTAAGGGGCGTGTCACTGGGAATGGGTTTCCATAGAAACTGACAGTTCTGGACACAAGACTACATCCGAGGTTAAGCTTTTGCACAAAGAGTTCTTTTCAATGCTGGCCTACTTTTCAATGTACTTTTGCAAGTCATCCTGGGTTAGGTGCATTCTTGACACCAAGTACTAAATGATTTGGAGAGAGAGAAAGCGAAAGTGAGATAGTGATAGAGATGGGAGAACAGGCTGACAGACAGCGCCTCAGGCTGAAGAGATGCTTGAGAGAGGAGAGAAATATACAGAGCAATATCAGGCAAAAAAGACAAACATATAGGGACACCAAGGGAGGAGGGAAGAGGAGAAAATGAAAATGTGAGGGAAAATAGGACATGGAAAGTCAACAATAGAAACTCTTGAGATGGTGAGGCGAGATAGTGAGGTTTATGAAGGTCTGAGACGAAGGTCCACACACCTTTTTTATTCAGTCTGATATCAATTTGCCATAACTCCTATCCCTATACTTTCTAGCCTTTATATTACCACTGTGTCCCTTTTCCCTACTTTGTAGCTGCCTAGCTCCTATTGTCTTTTGTATTACCTGTGACAGTCTTAAAAAAAGCACATCTACACTCAATTACTATTTAGAGGTGAACTGAGCTTCAGAAAATTAGATTTAGAACTTTAGGCTTGAATCCTGAAATACAGTGTTTTATCAGGTAGATAAATATGACTTTGGTCTTCGGTAAACCTGGTTTATTCCTACCAATATTCTACCTACTTGTTCTCAAAAACCTGAAGTCTCACGGAAAAGAAAGGGCCAATAGGTGAGTAAATCCATGTTCAAGTGTGACTCATACCAACACTTTAGCTGCCGTTATTTCAGGTTTTCATAAAAGTATGATTACGCACCTGACGCACAGGCCTTGTTCCCCACAATAGAACAGTTGTCATGGAGACAGTGTGCGTCTGTCTAGATCCCAGAGAAGGTCCTGCTGCGAGAAGCAGGCCGTGGCATGCTGGGAACTGGGTACGGTGGCCTTGTCCTCCAGTCACACATCGTCATTGCCCACAAACTACAGTACTAGTGGGGTACAGGCATGGGTCAAGCAGCATGGCCGACTGCCCATCCACTGATTATTTTAGACTTATGTAAATTAAATAAAACACACTGAAATTGCTTGAAAGATTATCAAATTCGCCATCCACAATATAAACTAGAACTGATCACCACCAACAGTCATTACCCATGACGGTTACAGTATTATTGGGTCTAACACACTGGTCAAACCCAAGATACACTGGGTTATACCCAGGTTCATGGTATTAAATTTTACAGCACCATCTAGTGTCCAGGAACGGTCATTATAGGAGAAATAGGACACGTTTAGATTTTGTTGATACACATTTGTTTTATTAAATAAAGAAAAAACATTTGCTTAAACCAAAACTATCCTTTCTGGGATAAAAAATATGGACAGTTGATTATACTCATATTTACTTATCTGCTGTTTTGGAAAACCTAAGTAGCAACTCTCACTTGCTCCACAGCAACCCCACCCTTTTCACACAATGTCTCAGGTGTCTGCCCTTATTTCTCTCCTCTAGCACAAACAAGTCAAACCAGGAAGTAAAAGCATAGTCTCATCAGATTTCCAGGTTCCAGGGACCAATTAGAGTGTTCCAGGAACATTGCTAGAAATATTCTATGCATCCTAACAAACCCGCAAAGCCAGTTTTACATGTTCGAAAAGTTCAAAGAACATGTTTCTGCTAAGCCTGTTGATGTATAATGACTCTTTATTTATGTTATGCTTACATGATTGCAGACAGTTAATTTGCTCTTAAACAATATACTTTTTTATTGAATGTGGATTTCATCAAAGCTGAATAATGATGTTGCACCACATTCTCAAACATGTTTTCAACAACACAATCAACTTAACCATAGAAGTCATTTAGGTACCACCCATTAATAATAGAACTAAGATAAGAGTTGTTTTGTGTTGAGACGATATGACTGTTGATCAAAATTGTATAATTTGGATTCTCATCTCGAAGAGACTCATTGGCCCCAAAACAATCTTATTAGGTCAAAGAAATGCAGTATGATCATTTTGGGTTGAATTCAGACAGAAAGTAGAATCTACGTTGCCCTTTATACAGCCTCTACCCAGACCTCATTGTGATGGTTGAATATATCCCATGGGTTCTGATATCCTGCTCCTGTGTACCTATGCAGCTCAAAGGCTTTCCCAGCCTCATTCAACTCATCCCGTAATTGCTTCACATTGGCCTGTGCAGCAGAATACGATGCGAAACCACCAAATATCCTAGAGAGAAATTTTCATTAAATTAGAGACTTTGTGAAGGCTGTGTGAACATTTTTTGAAGATGATCACATAATGACAATCACGCATTATGTAGGCTATCATCATTTATGACTTGTAAGTTGTAGCCTATAAGGTGTTGCTTTATCTATCTACTCTCACATTGGAGTCCTGCAAAACATGAATAATGTTATGGTCCAGGTACCAGTTCTAGTGTGCAGAGTGACTAACTGGTGCCTCATAACTTTGTGCCTTTCATAGATGTTTTGTTCAGTTCCCCATGCTATTAGCAATACTTCTCACAGCATAAACAGAACAGTCACACTCCCTTATGCCCTTGTTTATGTAAACAAGAAAACACCTTTTTAAACTTTTCAATTGAGTGTGTAACTTTCGGGAAGGCTGTTAAACGCGTTTAATGTCGCAATCATGTTTCTAAAATAAGTGTATCGTATTTAAATTAAGCAGATGGGCGTAGAGTAGGGTGGTCTACTTACTTCACATAAACCGTTCGAGCAGGTATGTTTTCCTCCCTGATTGTTTCGTCATGTGGCTTTGGAAGGACGGTGCCGGGGGCAATGAAGAAAGACACCGACACATTTCCGTCCGCCGACCCTACCTCTGTTATGGTGATTATTGCAGGCCATGTCTTTGTGGTGACACTTGCGCCTGAGACAGGCCAGCAAACAGTTTAGATACAGAATACTTTTACTGCATGAATCTCGAATAATGTTAGCGTTACATCTTAAGAAAACCAGTACCTTTGACCTACTTTCTTCATTCTGTCCCTTGCAGTACTGGTATAGCTTCATAAAGCCAGCCTTCACATCATCCTGTTTCGCGCTTGCAACTTCGGTGGTTATCCATCGGCTTGCAAAATACGCACGTTCCTCAAATTCCTGTTGTTTCAGAGAAAACGTTACGTATTAAAACTCAAACTTATGTCGTGTAGTATTGGCTCTCTGTTAGTTGTGTTACCTTAATCTTCTGCACGAGAGTAAACTCGGGGCATTCAGAGCCGCGGCAAAAGTCTGGAGCTATCCAACCTTGGACCCCAAACGAAAACATCCAGAGGACAGCTATCCTAACCAATATTATCATGTTGCACTTCATGGTTCCCAAGAACCTCAGTTTGTATACTAGGTGTTCTTTTGCTTACAAACTCTCGAAGAATGTGACTTTTCTTGCTAGTTCATCAGCTCATCTGTGGTCCACATCACATGTCTCATGGGGGGAGGGGGGGGGGGTGATTAAAGGTGAGGATCCCGCCCATGTGTGCAAAATTGCACGCCCAAACCGCGCGTCAGATGTGCAATGGGAATGGGGAGCAACAACTAGTGCAATTCACGCAGTTATGACTTAACTGAATAACACATGTCCATAATGCAGCTATTTCTAGTAGAATACACAGGTTACAATAGCTTTCATCAACAACAAAAAATAGAAACAAGTATAGGCTATGGCTGTTAGTAACAGCCTGTTACACAGTAAGCAATAGCATAGGTTTACGGAAAGGATCTGTACACAAAACGTGTACACTACATTGACCTAATCCGACTCGGCTCCAGAACGAATTAAATTGGGGGGGATTTTTTTTCCACAAGGGGGGAACGCATTTTTAAGTCAAAATAAGAGCACACCTATTCTGCAGGAAAGTGTAGCCATCTAGATATTTAATTTATAGCCAATGCCAGTATTTCTTAATTACACTTTATTATTTTTTGAGGGGGTACATCATTCCATTTTGGGGGGCATTGGGGGGCAATGGAGCCGACCCTGGACCTAATAGTGCTTGACCTTCTCTGGTTTATACTATTGTAGTACATAACTAAACTTAATTGAGCACAAAGCGGACACCCAATCAGGGCTCTCAAGTCTCACGAATTCGCTGAGAAATAAGGGATAACTTGTCCCGCTATTTACAATTAGGCCTAATGGACGAGGCGCAGGTATACGGTAAGTTTTCTGGAAAGTTGAAAGCTGTGCCACCTACCAGCCAATCAGAAACACAAGCAGCACCCCTCTCCTGGTCTCTTGGATTTTAGTAGCCTACCCAAACGTTGACAGGTATGGTAATCTCACTTCCACTCTACTATGCCTGACAACTGCTATTTAAGCGGAGATTCCGGGGTTCAAGCCAGAACGTTTTTTTTTTTACTTATAGAATTTTTTTTAATAGCCTATATTTTTACAAACTTAATCCAACATAAATATCCTCAAAATTGGTTATGTTTGAACGAACTGTAGCAGATTTATGGCCGAATTTGCATCAGATCCTTGTAGGCTACATGTGGAAATGGTGGCGTCACTTAGGCCTACGTGAAATTATGATTAAAAAAAGCATGGATGAAGACCTAGTTTACAATATATATCTAAAATTAATGTGCATCCATGCTCTCTATTTCTACAGGTGCTCTGTAATTTTTATAATGATTCCAATGAGGCAACCAGAAAAGAGTGAACACATTTTCGTGCGCACGCAGAAGTCTCAGTTTTCTTTTTGCACACAGGTCACTTCAGGCACTCCATAGGTTTCATCACCTACAGGGCTTGAACCCCTATTGGTGGGCAAGGCCTACAGAGTAATTGTACATACTGACATTAAAGTGACGTTTTGCATGTTTCGCTACTTAATTGCGTGGTGTCGATTTAAATCAATGATCAAGATAAACGATCATTCCAATAACAAAACTGTAAACGTTCACTGTGGTCAAGGCCAGATTGGTACCCAAAAGGTCCCCTGGGCACTGAAGTTCAAGCTCTCCGATCATGAAGGTATGTTTTGCAGGTAAACAAATTATATTTTTGTCACATGGACACTTTTTAATACATTACAGATTGAACAGTTAGAGCTGTATTTATTTGATCCTTAACACACAAAAGTTTGGTGGCATTGATAGCAACATTATAATAACATTTTATAGAACAATACACTGTAAATTATAATTATTCTGTCTACTATGGCACCAAATCTTAACAACCCTTAATTACTTTACAAACAGGATAAATCAATTTCAAAAAGCACTGCTTCACTGTATACACAAACACAATATATAGCACATTCGTGTAGATGACCATGACATGACCAGTTTACCTACAGTGTACTGATGTTTTAGCGACTCGAACGCTGGAACATATTTCCCACTCATCAAAGAAGAATAAATGTTCTGCACTTACCTGTCAACATTGCTCAAGGGTGATTTCTTTGTTTACACTGAATACTGACTGATAACATTTGAGACTAGCAGGGGTGTAATGTGCAGTAAAATCAATTTCTGCCACCCTATTTGAAACAAGAAGCACTTGTGCGTGTGTTAGCAGCGATACCCATGGAAGCAGAAAGAATGTTTAGGCCTCCTTTCTCTTGATGATAAGGGGACCAACGTTGTCTCCCGTCTCCTGATTGTGTTTCGCGTGGGCGCCATCACAGTATGGAAACTACAAGAGAGATACAGCCTTCAGGACCAGTATTTGTGCAAACACAAAATTCAAGCAGCGGTCTACTTCCTACCCAACAGCTATCTATTTGGCAGAATCCTGTGAATTAAGTGATAGTATGTTAAATTGCCTGTTAAAGAACCATGTCAAGAAGTCTGATGTGCAGGGTTTTCTTTTTGCCATGCATGGTTAGGTTTAGCTAACCCAGTGAACCAACCTGACCTTGTAAGTTTACCTTCTGTTACAGTAATTAGATGAAAAAAACATTTGCATTGTGCTCTTGGTCTCAGCACCACCTCATGCCTATCAGGTGAAATTTCTGTATCAAATACCTTTCCTGACACCGGTCTTTTAAAGTAAATGAAAACCATTTGAACTCAAGTTGGACAAATCATCTGAAAATGTCCTCTCAAAAAAATGCATTGTGACTATTTAAAAGGGAACTGCAATGATATGACAAGCCTCTTGAAACATGTAAAATGTATCAAAATGTCAATGTTGGATTTTAAGTGAGTTACCAAAATTACTAATTTAAATAGTATTTTCTTTAATCAATTTAAGGAGAATGTACTGGCTAATACATGTTGTGTTAATTGGAAACATCCCCTGGACTTAGTGGCAATATCAACTTGACTGCTAGCTACCTTCTTAGAGCGCCAACACCTGCAATATACAGCTTTGTCCCCAAGATCCTCGATGTCAAACGCATGTACCACTTTGGGATTGTCCTTCTGCAGTTCCTGGTTCACTTTAGGCTTTATACCTTTCCCCTTTGAGAACAGTTTTTGGAAGAGTAGGATGCCAATAGCTGTTACTCCAGCAGTCAAGGAGATTGCCGTTGCAAGCTCAGCTACAACATAAATAACACGGAAACATATTAGGTTGAAAGTGGATTGATGGTAGTGCCAGCACAATAGATTTTGAAATGATTTGAAAGATAAAATAGAATAAGAGTATTAACATTCCCCAAACGATTTTAATAGCTAGCTAGTCCAGGCTTTAAGAAAAAAGTTGTAAAACATCAATCATACTTACTGCATCATGTCAACAATAAATTAATACGAAAATTATGTGAACATTGTCTGACTACTTTAACAATAATTAAATGTTAGTACATTTCTAGCAGCGATCAGGGTTATGTCAGGTCGTGATGTCAGTCAAGGTCGCATTGCTAGCTAGCTAAGTTAGCTATTGATGCTACATCTAGATCTTCTTGACAGGTTGCTGCTGTGCCGACCTATCCACTAAATGAAGTAACTTAATAGGTGGCTTACTGATAAATTTGCTTGAAACCAAATGGCTAGCTGCCCAGGGTTATAAACGCCATCATCGTGTAGCTAAAACACAGCGGCATACTAAACACCAGATTCACTTTAAATGCATTTGCTTGCTACGCTAGCTAACTGGTTAGCTACTAGACTAGTACTAGCCTACCTAGCTAGCTTGCTAATGACTGTCAGTTAAGTTGCAGCAAGAAAATATCCAGCAGAGTTTACCTTTGGACAGGCTGATGTTGTTTGAACTCATGGCTTGTCTTTTGACGATGTAGGTACCCAACTAGTCTCCAAACTAATCTGCATCAAGTGCAGACAATTGCATTTCTTTCAGCTGACAAGCTTTGCTAGATAATACTTGCTAGTTGCGCCTACTACTGTCGCCCAGATGAACTTCCGGGCTAAGGAAAAACCAAGAGGATTTTGTTGTTATCTTCATAATAAAGGTTCCTCGTTTCGCAAGAACTGTTCGGAGACCCCTGGCGCTCAGTCATGGTCAGATTGATGAACCGTATCGTCATATTACTGCGGAGCTTTTAAATCGGTTAATTTCCTGCTATGTCATGTCAGGCTCAAACAATATTTTATTGAAGGGTTTAAAAGAGATCGGCAATTCATTACATACGTAGGCTATTATTCTGTACTTTTAATTAATTAATTATGAGATTACAAATGTATAGACAGATGTAAAACAATGAGCGAAAAATGTATCCAAAATAGAGGAAAGGATCTTAGAAATCTTCTTCAATTTATTAACATGTCATTAACACTGCAATATTTGGCATAGAAAAATTATAGTTTATAGCCAAGGTCCCAAACGTCTGAGACCACTAGTCAGATAGGCCTACTTCTATTTGGCATTTGTTGTAGGGTAAAATAGGACCCAACTAGACATGTTTCAATTCAGTTTGATCTATATATTCGATGTACTAACTGTAAGGCCTTAAAATAAATAATTCACTATTTTACAAAGAAAATGTTGGATATATTTTAAGTAGTATGTTGGATGAGTGTGTTAGGGGCAACCGGACCCTTAAAGTCTACACTTGTGAACCTGGGGTAAGTAGCTCCCCTGTTACCCCAGTAGGGGTATAGTAATTTACGAAATAGCAACATATAGGCCTATATAATTAATAGCCAGTTAATTACCTTTTGGTTTATTTGCCTAAACATAATCATTACCCACTCAATTCCCCCATTACATTTTCATGTGGTCTCAGACGTTTGGACCCCACTGTGTATCATCGGAATCATAGTCACATATAAGGCTCTTGAGAAAAATGCTTTTATAAAAAAAAGAGGTATGTTCTGTTTTGTTTTATTTGACAAGATGAGTGGCAATGTGGACTGACATGGGTGAAGTCAAGTACAAAATGGTGACAGAATTCAATCCTCCTCAAATGGGTGGAAGTGTCCGTGGTCAGTGTACAGCACACATAAATGAAAGTGTTCATCAACTTTGTCTCAGGAAATGCTGTCAGCTGCTAACCGATTTACTGCTTTGCTTCATAGCTGAAACGAGGTTTCTGGTGACCTGGAAAACAAAACAGGAACACACACTGTAAAAAGTAATAGTAAAAGCCTATAGTCTAAGAAAAAAATATATGAGATACAGATCCGTCCGACTATAGCCTATAGGCTATAGTTAAGTATAAAGGGCGTATAGTCGCCTTATTGTCGGCAACTTTGATCACTCAATCCTTACCTGGGATCGTCCTAAACATTCTCATACAGCTACAAATTGCCTAGTTTCATATTTTAACTAGAGAACAATGAAGAGCAATGAACTATTGACATTGAACAGCACACATACATTTCACACAATCAATCAAGGATTTGACTGACTGAAGTTACGCCAAGTCCAACTTCTTCTGTGTCTCAGATAGCTTGTCCTGTAGTCTTTTCTTTCTCCAGTCCAAAAACTTCCTTCTCATTCGGTTGGCCTGCCATCCCGTAATAAACCCCGTGGCAAAGGAAATTGCAATTGCAATCTGCAGTGTCCTCTCCGATATGTCAGCCATGTTCACCTCTGTGTGTGGCTGATGATATCCTATTTGTATTAGTTCATTAAAACATGTGTCCACCGGTCTTCGTCGCCCGGCAGTTACACAACCTCGTCCCCCAGTTATCCCAATGTATACATATAGCCTATAGGCTATTACTTCCGAAGAACGTTGTTACTCTCAAGAGTGCTGCTCAGTGGTCAAATGGAGGGTTATTTCTGCAACAGTGCCCCCTTTCGCTCAAAATAAAGTATAGGCCCGGCTATTACAAATCATACCTGGCGAGTGGCGAATACTCAATAGGTTAAGAATTTGAATCAAGTTCAGGTTCAGTGGACAACATAAATGTATGTCTTAATAGCCTACATAAGATACATTGGACAAACATGTCACAAACAATAAAATAGTATAGTCTTATTTGGTGAATCTCACAAGATGCACTCTATGTAACAATAACTATTGTTACATAGGCCTATGTAAACGAAACGGATTGCCTGTACAAGCAAAAACGTGTATGTTGTAGGCTACAGTGAAATTGTTTATTGCTTTTACGCTGTCTGGTTCTCAATTCTTTAAAGACTTGCAAAGTAGTTCCATTCAGTTATCCTCTTGTGCACGTGATGCACAAATTAAACTCAAAACAGCAAAACAATGACACTGTCAAAAATGTCACTCTATTTCTCCATGGTCATTGATATACAGGCACCACACCATTTGCGTCACTCACGTAGGTACGCAAGCACCCAGTCACGCAGGACCGCGATGCATTTTGGGAGTATCCGTATGATGCTGAATCAGAATGCAGGCGGATAACGGGGAGGATGGAGAATGGTGCAACGACACTCGACAAGAAATGCCACGGTCTCTCAAAAGGATTGATGCACCTCTCAAAGGCCTCCGACACTTGAGATCCAACAACAACGCAAACAGAACAGGTGTGAATTACGACTCCACTTGATATTAGCATCAGGTCATAATACGGCCAACTTTATGCAATATTCACGAATGATGGTAAATATAGCCTGGTATAACTTGAAGAAGCAGACGCCCCTGCTATGCTCTTTATTGACATGATAGGACAATATTTGGAATGGACATGGTTATTAATATCTAATCACGACAGTACAATAGCATGTCATGATAGTTTACATCATGACTACTGGTGGTATCCCATACAGGAATGATTAAAATGTAAAACAAATTATTGTGTCGATTAACGTCAGTACTGCTCAAGTGCTCTGTAGTGCTTGTAACCTTATAGGAGCATCATTCTGCATTGACTTGCATGAACAAAAACGACACTACCCAATATGCCACACGCGCCCTTCCCATGCAGTGGAATGTTTCCTTGTTAATT
This sequence comes from Hypomesus nipponensis, assembly GCF_054491055.1. NCBI lineage: Eukaryota > Metazoa > Chordata > Actinopteri > Osmeriformes > Osmeridae > Hypomesus > Hypomesus nipponensis. Next base: position 11,398,358 of record NC_140371.1, on the reverse strand, counting down.
CGATTGTCAAACCTCAATAGCCTGTGTATAATATATAGGATATCAATTCACCTGTCCATTACACCATTTTTCCGATCAGAAAGCATGTTGAAGATTAATCTTCCGTCAGCGCAGTGCCCTGTGCATTTTTGTAGCTGGGAGTGTGCTCATGTTCAGGGGATGCTGAAACTGCAGTGCGGAGAAAATGCAAGATAGAAGGAGAATGAGCGCTTGCACAGAGACCAGTTAAAGTTGCGATGAGATTAAATGCAGAAGGCCAGCCTATTCTCTATTTTGACCATTCTGATTTATAAAATATTTCAACAATTTAAAATAAAAAGCCTACATTGCTTTAAACTCTGTTCGCCACATTGTTGCACCTGCCGAATGTCATAGTAGCCTACGTTAATGCGGCGATGGTTCACATGATCTCACTGAAAAGCTATAATTCAGTGCTTAAAATTAAGGTACTTCAACCAATACCTGGTGGAGATGTGAATGTTTACTTTACATGGTTGTGACAAGCATGAGGGTTTTTTTTTTCCATTTTGAGATTGGTGACTTTACTTTCTAAGGTGTTGCACTTCTTAACGGAGAGGGAACTCATGTTATCTTCCAGGACAACCAAAGTTTCACTGTATGTTCTCCACAATTTGTTGCTCTAAACCTTTCCTAATCCCAGTTACATGTTGCCTTGTTTTCTTTTTGTTTCTTATTTTTTAGACACATTTAGTGGGCACCCTGTGGTGTTTAGAGACCCATTTGAGTTGCAAGCAACTGTCAGTGGACACACCCATGGTTGTCTTTCAGGACTTATTGCAAACCCCTTTTGTTTTGTTAGTTTATGGAGAAACCTTAGTTCCTTATTTGTCTTTAGTGACCATATAGGACTTAGTTAAAAAAAAACTAAAAATATTCAACACTTCATAGGATATGGGAAGTAAATTGAAAATAGGCTTGAAAATTAGAGTTGCCTTCAAGACAGTATATTGAAATGATTTCCTGGTAGGACATTGATTATCTGCAGTCTCATCCATGTTTTATATTGAACAAAAAATCATGTTTTACCCACCTTGCTGTGTGTTGGTATTTCTGATGGTCTTGCAGGTGAAGCCTCGCAATCCTTAGACTAGAATTTCATGGCAAAATGTTTGCTGTTCATGGTTATATGGTCATATTCATGGAATCCAGTAATGGGGCTGGTCAGCAGTGATGCAGGGTGTCTTGGCAGCAGTGATGCAGGGTGTCTTGGCAGCAGTGATGCAGGGTGTCTTGGCAGCAGTAATGCAGGGTGTCTTGGCAGGTGGATATTGCCTATGCTGTGACTTTTTTCTTTCTTTTCTTCTTTTTATTTTATGTGAAATTGTCTTCTCAGTGTCGGGAATACTGTAGATCTCTTTTCTTGGAGGTGGGAAGGCCTACACTACACCCCATACACCTGTACACACACAAATACACAAGCTGTTGGCATCTAATGCAGGCTGTAGATGTCAATTAAGCTTTTTTAACCTGCCTATTACTTGGAGAATGGCTTGAATGGTGTTCAGTAACTTGAATGGAGTTGTTTGGCTTAATGTATGGAAGCAATTGGAGTGAGAGAGATAGGAAAGCAGGGAGAGAGGGGAATACATGCAGGACATGCGCTGAGGCCATAGTGATACACATGCTTAACCTGTGAGCATGATCACAAAGATCTATGTTTATTTAAACAGGTTTTCTGTAAATTATCATAGATAGTGTTAAGATTAAATATGCCTCATGTCAGATGGATCTAACTATCACATTGTTGGTTTATTTGACCCATAAGCTGCTTAAATTAATTAAATACACCTCAACCTTCACAGAATATACTGAATGTGTTTGACCTTAGGTGTTTCAGTTCATTGTCATTAAAAAAAGTGGGCCACAGATCAGCAAATCCGAAAACCCACAGAAGTTGTTTATCGAAGCATAATAAGACATGGGAAGCATGCAGGGTACTTTGGCAGTAGGGAATTTATGAAATCAGGGACTATGCTATGAGCACAACTGAATATAGAGTATCAGAAAACAGAACCGTAGACACACACAGACTATTACCTACAGTAACATGAAGTATTATATACAGTAACACCAGTGTCCATGTTTTCTTCCATTTAGATGAATAGCTGATTCAAGTTTGGAGCTGTTGCGCCTTCACTAGGCAGGCCAATGCAGTGTGTGGGGCCTGGTGTCCAAGCTGACGAGAACATGAACGGAGCAGGAGAGCAGGTGGATATCCTGCCCCCAAACTGCATGGTGAAGGACCGATGGAAAGTGGTGAGTGAGTTTGGCATCAAAGTAGGACTTTGGTAGATACATTCTGTAATGGAGTGGATTTGTAACAGAACCACCAATGAGGTGCAAACAAACGTGTTTATCTTCACTGTTTGTCAATCTCTTCATTTATCTAATTTTGACATGATCAGCTCAAGAAAATTGGAGGGGGAGGTTTTGGGGAGATATACGAGGCCTTGGACCTGCTGACACGAGAGAATGTGGCCCTTAAGGTGGAATCAGCCCAGCAACCCAAACAGGTCCTCAAAATGGAAGTTGCTGTCCTGAAGAAACTGCAAGGTAAGAACAGACAGCTAACTGGGAGAGGAGTTTATTAAGGACACCACGAATCAATGATTAACAATATCCTGACCAAGAAGAAAAAGGGGAGTGTAAAGTAAGCTAAATCTATCTGTCATGGCTGGAAGTCAACCATTAGAATAAAATAAAACTTTCTTACAATTTTCTTGCATTCTCCCAGGTAAAAATCACGTTTGTAAATTTATTGGATGTGGGAGGAATGAGAAGTTCAACTATGTAGTCATGCAACTTCAGGTAATCCAAACTATTTGCGAAATAATCAATGAAACAATATATGTAATGAGTATGACATCATTCTAATTCCTCTCCCACCCTCTTTGTCTTCTCCTCTGACAGGGAAGGAACTTGGCTGACCTAAGACGTAGTCAGCCTCGTGGGACATTCACCATGAGCACTACGTTACGTCTGGGCAAGCAGATACTGGAATCCATAGAGGCCATCCACTCTGTAGGCTTCCTGCATAGAGACATTAAGCCTGTGAGTGTTTCTCTCTATGTCTGCTTGCTGTTACTCTTGGGGCCCATACTGTACGACACAAACACTATCAATGTTTTCCACTTAATGTTGGTTTTAAATCAAGTAGCGTTTGTGACAACGATTATTTGGTCTGTTCGTTCCACTTAACTCAATACGCATAGCTTAAGAGTAAAACCTTTGAAACATGCAATACAAGTCTACATTTAGGTATCTTTCTTTAAGGATCATTTACCTGGTTTCATCTGTGTCATTTTCTCAGTCAAACTTTGCCATGGGTCGACTTCCCTCGACATACAGAAAGTGTTATATGTTAGACTTCGGGCTTGCACGCCAGTACACCAATACTACAGGAGAGGTTCGACCGGTAGGTGACAATCGCAAACAAAGATTTCTAAGTTTGTCTTTAGCTGTATCTGTCAGACTTATTTGAACCTATAAAGATATGCCACATAATTTCCATTTTAATGCTAATTTCTGTTCTTTACAAATTTGATTTGTTTTTGTAAATGTTCATGCTGTCACATGATATACTGCATCTGTTCTCTTATATTTCTGTTTCTATTTTGCAGTCATGCTCTTCCTTTTTGACCTTTTCAGTTTGATGCACATACGTGTGACTACATACTTCCTGCATGCTTGTGGCCCTATCTGTCAGGTGCCTGAACACCACTGCAGATTCAGCTTCACAAAATATATGCAACTATACATACCACACCAAATACAAACTGTTCCTATGTGAATTATGTTTGGCTTTTTGTTTTTAATGGTTACTCAATTATTAGAAATAAAATAAAATTGTTAAAGATGAATGCAAGAACTGAACGCAACATTATGGATTTTGATATAGTTTGATATATTGCACCGTTAGTATAACTTATATCTCTGATGCTCATGGGGCCTTGCAAAGCTACACTGACCACAGAGCAAAATGTACTAAATATTCAGTACTAGCTCTTGTCCTTTTCCCTTATTTGTGCAATGCCCTGCCTGAGATATATTTCCCTACCCATGTCAAATTTGATTTAACATTTGTAGCATGTTTTACGTTTCACTTAAATGTATATTTAGCTGGATTCCTTCCTAAACATGAAAATACAGGACATCTGTTTTGACATTATGCTAAAAGTAGTTTTTTCTTGCAGCCTAGAAGTGTGGCTGGATTCCGAGGAACTGTTCGTTATGCATCAGTAAATGCACATAAAAACAAAGTAGGTGTAGTTTCATCGGATTTAATCCACACATTTTTATTAAATGTTACATGTAGGTATACACAGTAGCCTATAATGGATTTTTCATTTACTTGCAATAAGATAATATTTTAATAAGTATTATAATTAATATTTAATAAGACTTAATAAGATAAGTCTCTAATAAGTATCATACACAAAGTTTTTGTAAAGTCTGGTTGATGCAAGCACATTTTCACGATTGAGGAAAAAGAAAGTAGGCTACTTCCTTCTAAAAAATGTCCTTTTTGCAGGAAATGGGACGGCATGATGATCTGTGGTCACTGTTTTACATGTTGGTAGAATTCGCGGTGGGTCAGTTACCATGGCGAAAAATCAAAGATAAGGTGAGCTCTCTTGTTTGTCTCTATGACTACTGTTTGACAGTTAAAGGGGTCATTGACTGATTTTATTATATATATTATATATACATATTTCACACTGTTCCTTAAGGGCTCCGAATAGGGTATGTATCATTGGTTGGGCTGAAAATGGCCCGGGTGCTGTTCTATGTGCCCTAATGCAACCCTCTGAAATAGACCTAGAATTAAATTAGAGATTTTCTTCCTTTTATGGTATGCTCATGAATATTTAGATGAGCTGTGTGCTGATTGGTTGGTTTACAACAAGCGAAGCTGTGGAGCAAAGACACAATATAGCCAATATGACAACACAGGTTATTTATTCGAATTAAACTGTCAGGAAAATGAAATAATGTCAGCCCCATTGCCAATAAACTAAATCATCACACATTCTACCTATGCTAGATACAGGACACGTTAGCATTGCTAATAACTGTAAGCGACAAAATCATACTCAGAGCTTGCGGTTGAGATGAGCATACGGTCGGATGTGTACGTGCATGACAAAGACCAGAGCCAAAAAAGGTGGAGCCACCAATCTGTTGTTAATTCGGTGGCTTTTTGGAAACCACATGTTTTACAGCTGCATTTTTAAATAGGAAAGAGATGTTTGAGGTTCACTGTCTGTCCATTTTACCCACCAAACTGTCGTTATTCAACTATGACAAGGTAAACTCGGTTTTGCAGTCAATGACCCCTTTAGGTGTTAAGGTCTATTCCCAGATACAAACTAAGCGATGTCATGTTTTGACAGGAACAAGTGGGCCAAATTAAGGAGCGTTACGACCACAGAATGCTGCTCAGACACATGCCTTCAGAGTTTTATTGCTTTCTTGAACATGTATCAGGCCTTGACTATTTAACCAAGCCAGATTACCAGGTAAAGCCAACTTCTATTACAATGCACTCCTCTTGCAATTTGTATGACAGTGTGCCAAAAAATTACATTTGTATACGTTTGACTTAGTATATAAATTTAAAATGTTTACATAAGAAATGAACCAGTATTTGATTATCAGTTTAGTGTTCATTGAAATCAATATTCTATGAATACGAGGAGTATGAATTCTATTGTCTGTGTTTTTAAATCCTTCTATTCATGGTTCTCTATCCAGTTGCTCATGTCAGTGATTGAGAACAGTATGAAAGAGCGCAGTATCACAGAGAATGAGGCGTTTGACTGGGAGAAAGGGGGGACTGATGCAGGACTGGCAACCCCCCCTCAACAAAACACAACAGAGCGCCGTCAGAATGCCGCCATGGAGGGGTAAGATGTCGTTCAGTAACTTTGAGACATTCTGCCAACATCCCCATTAGGCAAGCCAGTAGGGGCCACATTCAAAGGAATCTGAACTAAGATTGCTTTATGATCATTTATTACTCGGAAATGTACCTTATTTATTCAGTACTTTTATTGTAGTTTGTTGCTGTCAACAAATGAATGAATGTACTAGCCTTAAGTTACATATGCTCAAACCCCAACCCTGTGTAGCACACAGTGATTTGATTATCTACTATTCTCACCTTGTTTTAAGGGTCAGATATCAGGACCTTAACTGTACAACACATTCTTTAACCATTACACATCTTCAATCTATTAAATTACGTAATAAATTTAACTTTGTGAAGCCTTGTTGTGTTTGCTCATCAGAGGCAAAACAGAAGAATATATAAAACATCTTGAGGGCTATTGATCCATTTTAAGATCCGCCCATTGTACAGGAAGGTATAATCCATGTACTGCCCTTGTCAGTTAATACATTGATTTTTCTCAGCGTGTTGAATGTATGTCCTGTTCCTGGTGAGATGCCAAGAGACTCCACTGGCGATGTACTGCAGGATGAGCACCTGAGCAACCAGGAAAACGCTCCACCTGTTCCCAGTAGGTCCCGAGATGGGACCCGGGTTCAGGCAGAGGGCGAGGCCTGGGAGGATACAGACTTCAACCGCAACAAACTCAGGATCAGCATCAGCAAGGTAAAGTATAGGGATTGGCTCTAACATTGCCATTGGCTACATGTTGCATGCCTGTTCATTATTTGTTTTTGCTTTAATGTAAGTTTACGTATATGGTAGAAAAAAATAAAATAAAAAATAGTGTATTAATGTGCCTATTTACTGTCTTACTGGCAAACGTGTTCATATAGTCTACAGATGGTTTATTTATTTGGTAGAGAAGAAGTTGCATTTTATTCTTAAAAGTTCTCAATATACCTATTTGTTTCTTCATCATCTTTATCAACGTCCAATGCTTTTTGGATCACAAATTACATTTCAAATGACTAAGTAATTATTTATTTTTGTGGGGGGGTTGGAACCATTTGGTTCCCCAGACACAGTTGACTGCCGAGGAGGAGCCAGCCAAGGCAGCGTGTCCTGTATCCCCAGTAGGAGACCCACCAGACTCTCCCGGAGCTCAGGCCCGTGTCCTCATGTACCGAAGGGTCAACAGCCCGGAATCCGACCGCTTATCTGCTGCTGATGGAAGGCCAGATGTCTATGACAGGCGGTGGGAGAATACAACAAGAACATTTGACATTTGACAAATATCCACAATTTGTATTGTAAATGTGTTCTTGTTGAGATACTTTGTATTGGTTACATTTATGACATGGCGTACAATATGACGCACGTCCAGTAAACCATTTGGACTTTGCAAGCTTAATCTGACACAAATTCTGCAGTTGTTAAATACATCAATTCAGTTCCGTTTATTTTTACTAACTACAGGTCCCGGATGGACATCCTGGGGTCCCCATCCCGCCATGTGTACTCCTCCCAGCCGGCCCAGATGCTGTCCCTCGAGGCAGGGGGAGGTAACAGGCAGGCAGACGGTAGGCAGGAGGTCTCCGTTGCCTCCGCGGGTGACCCCGAGGCCTGCAGCAACGCCTTCATTCGTTCTGTGCCTCTGGCTGAGGAGGAGGACTTTGACAGCAAGGAGTGGGTGATGATCGACAAGGAGACGGAGCTGAGGGACTTCCACCCCGGTGCGGAGCCCACCACCTCGGGCACCACAGACGAGGAACCGGAAGAGCTGCGCCCTCTGGAGGAGCAGGAGGAGCGCAGGCGGTTACGGGGAGGTGCCGGAGCAGGGGAGGTGGTGGTGCGGCCTAAGACACACGCAGACCGCGGGGCATCTAGAGGCACTGGGGCACTACACGAGGAGAGTGAATCAGTGCGAAGGCAACACGAGAATCGGGCCCAGAGACGGGAGTCAGAACCCTTTAGACCACATGGGCAGGTAAGATCACATTCAGATTTTTGAACTAATATCCAGGGGTATCATGATTGGACTTGAAGTCAACCCCTTTCTACAAACTTTTTTACTGTCTTACTGTATCAAAACAGAGAGATCAATAGATTAATTCCCATAAAAAATGCTCATTTAAATATCTGATTCTGACCACAGGATTATAGTATATCTGTGAAGTAGACAAGTGACATTCCTAAAATACATGGAGAATGTCACTGAAAATCAGTTGTCAAAAGGTTGAGAAATGTAACATGTAGATCGTGACAGTTCTCAAGTTGTGTTCTACTGTGACATTCAATTTCAAGTGCTGAGAATCAATGGACATTAACAATTTCACTTACAAATCTGTATTTTGTATGTATTTGAGTCCAGGAGTGTCAGTGTTCAGTGACAGTACATATTTGACTCCCTATGCCTCCTAGTAAACCCATTGAGAAGCATTGAGAAGCATTGAGAAGCATGCTGTAAATACACCGTACTTCACCTGTATAATCGTACTGTACTTAACATGTGTAAACACATCATTTCAACAGAAGTAACAATCCCAACCATATCATTCCACTCATCTATCCACTCATTTATCTCATAACCATTACGACATGAATTCATCCAACTACCGACTTCAGTTCATCCAACCAAGCAAAATAACAAATTTTCAGATCCTAGAACTTTCATTCATTTTTCTTGTTGGCGTTTTTATTTTAAGTAGTCCATGGTCAACTTCATCAATATGGTAATCATGTTCTGTTATTGGTCTGAAATGTTCCATCATTGAGCACTGTTTGAGCAAATATTGACTGTGGCTTCTTTCGTTTGCTGAGGTTAGTCAAATTGAGCATCTAGTTATGCAAAAGGATGTAGAGCTCAATTCCACCTTAAAAACAATTAGTAATGTGTCTCTCGTCTCTCTCCGCTAAAAATCACGATTGCCTGGGAGTTTCCTCACTACAACCAATTGAACTTTCCCTCACAGAAATATTTTTCATATCGCAAAGGAAAATCTCCCCTATCCCCTAAAAGACTGAGAAAAAGGTCCATATTTCTGCTATGTGTGTACAGGGAGGGGAAAGGGCGGCTGCGAGATGCATACAAAAACATTTAAATGCGCTAGGATAAAAACATTTTTAAAGCAAGAGTCATGGCCCCCCACCTGATCCCTTTCTCCTCCAATTTTATTGGTCTTTTTCAGTTGGAGGAGGACAGGCCCCACCCCCACCACCACCACCACCACCACCAACACTCTTACCCGAGGCCCAACCAATTGCGGAGATTGGCGTCGTATGTGTTCTCCTCCTCGACACTGGAGACGGAGCAGTATCCCCACGGCAGCGCTGAGGCCGGTGCTTTGATCCAGCGCAGCCGCTCAGCAGAGAGCAGCCCCGCCCGCCTACCCTCGCGCCGCCATATGCCCCTGTTGCCCGGCATCTCCCGTGTCCAGATCCAACAGATGCTAGCCAAACTCATGAATAAGACGTGATCGAATAGACACATCTGGCTGCTGTTTCTCCCAAACGTCAACCTCCTCTATTCCCTTCACAAACCCTCACGCCTGGCTTTCACTAAAGGGTAACAAAGGGAATGATACAAAAGGAAGACGTATATTTGGCTTTCTGTTGCAATAAACCTGAGCCCTCACCTTGTCCCGAAGAGCCAACGGGCCCGGGATTGTTAGATTGGGTTTCACCCTCTTCTCCAGGGAAGCACCTCAAGTCACCTGATACCCAAAGCTCTAAGCACCTAAAATGGCTGACACCATGTCATATGACTCACTGGCTCCTGTGGATTTAGAGGGAGAGAGACAGAGCACGACTGTTTGAGAGAGAGTGAATGAACAATCCTAATATAAAGGTCTGAACTGGAAGAGACTCTATACTCAACACTGTACACTTTTTAAATTACATTTTTTAAATGTGTGTAGCAGCGTGAGCCGTAGATGTAGGGTGTGATTACATGCTTTGTCTAATATCTACTCTCGCATTCCTATACCTGCAGATGCTTTACTTTGCTTCAGGAATAGTGTATGTGAGTGACCGTGTTTGTACCTGTGAGTGAGTGTACATTATGTGTTGTGTGTGGATGAAAGGCAGATTTTTTCTTGGTTTCACTATTGCCATGTCAAACTCTAAAACTGCCCACCATAACCACCATTAACACACAATCTCTGCTATCACTGTCCTCAACCCCATTTGTTCCTCCATGTTATTTTTTGAATGTAAATTATTTTTCTTCAATAGAAAATGAAAATCTGACCAAGGCAAAATTTGACTAGCTCACGTGTTTACTTGATATGTAACCTTTGTAATGTGAGTTCTAAGACTTAGATGATCAAGAAATATGTTTATTGTCCATCTGACACTACTTGAACCATAATACAACACAATACATTTCATTTGAAGCACCTTTCTCCTATTTTAGGCCGCCATACAAAAATTAAGTAAGACAGTCAAATGAAACCACTATTTAAGACATATTTAAGGAATTCGTTTTGAATCTGAGTTGCTAAAAGAAGGCAGAGAGTTAGGATTGCACCAAAGGTTTCTTTCGCCACATGAGTCAGAAACAGTGGCAGAAACCGTCCATCGGGACTACTGTATGTGAGGACAAGTCCTTTGAAGGTGAAGTGGAATTTGGTATGGAGCCAAGAGGGATGCATAGTGGGGGCGGGGTGCTTGCATGTTTAGATTGACGTGCTACTAGCCTTGTGGTTCTTCAGAGAACTGTAGTAGGAGTTGGAAATATCCTGACCCTAACACCTCACACAATACCTCAATTTTGTATAGTATATGTACTGTATATCAGTTTTAGCTACAGAGTCAGACATGGTTGGTCTGGGTTTGACATTGTGGTCAAATAAGGCAGGTCAGAGAAGAAGGTTGTGTTCAGAAGGAGGCAGAGAGTTTCTGCATTGGGTAGCACCCATATACAGATTGGACAAGGTTACAAACCAGGGGTATAGGTTTCATTATACATGGCAAAACTTTCCACCCCACTTTTTATTGAGAATATTATATTTAACGGCTGCATCATCAGTTATTGAAAAAGCTGTCCCACCCACATTTGAAAGCAAACCTACGCCCTTGTCCAAAACTTTCCATAGACCTCCTCACAGCAACTACCATGACATGGTTTTAGGGTTTGTCAAATATGTTAGATTGTTTCCTGGATCTGAACTATTCTCCTGAAGGTTAAACATGAGGAACAACAAAGCTCCGATAGGTTGGGCTGACGTGGTAGATGTGCTTTATTTTTAGTTTAGTTTTCCAGATTTAATGAGGAAATAAAAGTAGAGTGGAGTCCCTTATTAATAGATATTAATAATATGCAGTACAGTGAAATTCTGGGAAAATTGTTTTCATTTATTGAAGGATAACTTGAAATCACTTTCAAAATACATGCTCTTAAGTAATGTATTGATTAGCAAACATGTTTGTGATGTGAACACAATTTACATATTTATTCAGATTTATGCAAACTCAAATTTTTTGTTACCTGGTGACAAAACGTACCACATTAAATCCTATGCATTTACTTAGTTTGTATCAAATTATGATCTTTTGAGTTTATATCAAGAGATTACTATTATGAATGCTACTTGGACATTATTAATGTGCCACATAGCTGGAGATGATAGAAATGTCAGTAGTCAGTCGATTAATAGGCTATTATTGTGAAATAAGGCTGTTTTATCTTAGCCTGCTTAATGTTCATCAGCTAGTCAAAGAATAATCACTATATTTGAAGGGTCTTACTTTCATGATATACAGTACATATCTTAATATTACCAGCAATAATCATTTATTAATCTGTGAATTTTCACTCACAGTTTTCCCCTTAAACCTTTATGGCCCTGTTTACCAAGGACAATTGGAAAGAACCCCCATCAGTGCACTGTCATCAAAAATAATTTAGCTAATAACTTTGTCATAAAAGATAACATAAATGTGTGTTCAGTACCCATATTTTCTATTATTCTGGTATTACATTGGCATCATTGAAAGATAATACATCTTTAATATTTATTAATTGAATATAGATATAAATATATATTTTTAGGATGATCTCTCATCTGTTAAATTAGAATTGAAAGGTTCTCCTGAATCATGATTTAAATATGTTCTTACGGAATTGTTACTCAATATTCTGTTTGGAATCTACTATACTATAATTTATTTAGATTGATTTAGTCATGTTACCTTGGTGATAATTAGGGTTACTTTATCAATTTTTGCCTCTCATAAATCCAACACATTGGACATTAATTAGTTAACAACTTTACATTGCTGGCTGTTTCTGTAACCCAACATTTTGATGTGCATGCACATCACATGCAAATTAGCAAATACACATCACAATTTTTTGTGAAAACTGTTATATCTAAGTTCAACAAATTATATTTGTTTCAATCATATTTATGATGGAATGATGTAAAAATGTTGTTACGTAACCCACGTTTTACTTCTTGGCAAACACTAGTTGATTAAAAAAAGAACACTCAAAAACATTTGTGCTTTAACTTTGACGACCATGATTCTTCATGTGTCATATTTCTGAAAAGAAAGGAAGTGAGATATATTGTTCCCATCTGTGAGATTTACACAAGGAATGCTTGACAAGTTAGTATCATCAATATTGGACATAGAGTACTGTAGATATTGAACATTGAACACCCATCTTGTTGCCACCATGGACCACTGCTCCATTCTTTGCACCAGCTCCAAATGCTATTGTAAGTCATGCAAAGAGTCATGTACCTGGAGTAATGATATGGCATTTGAAGTAATTAATCTGTCATAGTACAATTGCAATATTGATAAACATTTATTGACTGGAACATCAGTCTTTGTTTTGGTTTCCTACATTGATTGTTAAAATGGTTCAAATACATTTTCTGGTGCAGGACAACGAGCAAATGCATGAAAACCTGTAATAGCCCTACTAGAGGACATTTTTGTGGAGTTCATTTGTCTGCACCAGCAAAATAGTCTGTCATTTTATTATTGAGTGGCTGGTTGGTTATAAGTCGTCAGTCAAGCTTACCATTAAGTCACCCAAGTGTCCAACCCAGTGAATGTATTGGCCCCAAGTTGTATAAAATTCCAGGTTAAGCGCTTTAAAATTTCAGTTTTGGCAATTAAAAAAAGAGATGAAGCCACTATGACACTAGTATTTCTTGCATTCACCATTATTTTGTATTCATGGTTCTGTGTGGATGGCCACACAATTTATGGTGGTATGTCTGTATAATGATTCCTGCAGAGAAAGAGATAAATGTAAGATACAGAACACTGTTAAGAGTGGAGCAGTTAATAGTTGAGCAAGTTCTTGTCTTGCAATATCTTGGTCAGAGTTCAAAGGGATTTTTGAAGGTCATTGTTGAAAGACTGAGTAATAGTTAACAAGGCTTAGTGAATGAAAAAAGTTTAATGATTCCTTGTACCAACAGGAATGAGACCTGCCCTGACCCTCTAGTACAAAGAATGAGTGGGAGTTGGATGTGGGTAAATGTGAAATATATCCATAGCAATCTTTCACACTTTCAATCAAAATGTCAAAAGTAAACACATTGGCAATAACTGAATAGTTTACCTGGCATTAAATTGTCTTTAAAGTCTTTGTTTTCAAATGTACATTTGGATAGGCTGGGTCAACATTTCAATCATTGTCAGCTTTCAGTGTTATACTGTACTATGAATCTGCCTTTAAGCTGTAAATACATCTGGCAAAGCACTGTATACAAGGCTAAACTTATTGCTACATTTTGGTTGAGTTTAAAACAAAAAAAGAACATTTGTTACCGTGCTATGAATTTTTGTGCCTTTTATATACATTCATGTAAACTTCACTGGACAATCCTCTGGACTTGCATACAACCAAAACATAATTAAACTATTAGCAAAGGTTTTGTCTGTATCGTCAATTAGATAAACAGGATACCCAATAGAAAGGTACTGCTCTTGGTACTGGTTACCCTGGAAGAGAGAATTACCAAACTGAAATCTTTTTTGTGCCATGTCTTTCAGGTATCCAGTACTCCAGTACTACACCAGTGTAGCAGTTTAGAGGATGACCAGAGTGAAGAGAAGTACAAACTCAATGTCCACACAAAAGGTTGCTCAAGAGAATTAGTTTGCCTGTCCACCATGCCCAATGCCACTCTTCAGCCTCTCCAAGAGCCCTTGAAACCCAATCTTGACGTCCAGACAGAGGAAGTGGACACCCCAAAAACTGGAGCACGGTCAAGTAGGGAAGATAGCCCCAAGAGCAACGAAGGCAGCCAGGAAGGGGATGATGATGAAGGGGCTCCTTCCACCCTTCTAGCTGACATGTCCCCACAGGGTGCCCAGGGTCGGGTCTCTGCCAGTGAGCCAGACCTTGAGCTGGAGGAGGGCTCCAAAACCCTGGTGCTCTTCTCCCCTGGGGACATTAGGAGATCCTTGGTTGTAATGGGGGAGGGGAATTTGCCTCTGGACATGGATCAGGGCACACTGGTGGCCGTCACACCTCAGTTTGACAGAGTCCAGGTGTTAGGAAGCCTGCTAGATGTCTTGGAGCCTGTGAACTTGTCTTCATTGCTCAAATCTGAACCCAAACCTTTGACATCCCTCGCCAAAGTAGCCGCTGTGGCTGCAAGCAACTCCTGCCCTATCACCAAAGTGGAACGTACCTTCATTCACATTGCAGAAACCACCCACCAAAATGTAATGTGCTCTTCGGGTGCCCTGCAGACCAAACAGCTTCTGCCGCAAGTCACTGGGGAGCCATCTGCAGAGCAGAAGGACATCTCAAATAGACAAAAGGAGAACAATAGGGAGAACTGGTCAAATGAAGCAATTTCTGAAAGGGATGATGAAAAGAAAAGGAACCATGAATCGGAATGGGCTGATCGTCCAATCAATGAAAAGGATAAAGCATCTGAAGGCAAGGTGGGAGATGAAAACAATAGATCTGACGAAGACATACCAGGGGGGGACAACAAGGGGGGGAGAGAGATTAAGTCTGAGGTGTATGTTGCAGAAAGAGAAGCCAAGAATGCTTCAGTTAGTGAAAAGTTGGCTTTAATGGAAAACCTTGTGGTAAAAGAGTCTGAGGATGCCAGTTTAGCTAAAGAAAGAGAGGGGGCAATCCAAATCTATGAGTCTAGCACAGAAAATATAGGGGTAATCCAAGAAACCCAGAATGTATCTGTTAGTTCCCCAGACAGTAAGTTCATGCCCCCTGAGATTGAGCTTGGCCAGGTGTCAGTGTCCAGAATACAAAGCAACTCCCTACATGTCATGGAACAATTCCATCCAGCTTCTTCACAGGAAGAAACCAAGGGCTCTCATGAGCTACATCAGGAAATTTGCCCTTGTGATCAATTGGCAGAGGTATCAAACACACAGACCGGCCATCATAAAGGCAGTCGAATCCCCATCCCTGTGCTTTTATCTGAGGAGGATGCTGGCTCAGAGCAATCCCAGTCACTCAGTGAGCCCAGAAAACGGCTGAGGCCAAAGCGACCCCATCTTGCTCGTCTAGTGATGGAGAGGAGGCAGCTGAGGCTGGCTTCTGGGGCCTCATCCTCTGCCTCCTCAGGGGACAATGTTTGTATAGCCTCAAGAAGCCCATCTGTTACTGCATCAGAAGAGGACACCCCCAATTCAGATGACTCGCTTGCCAGGAAGGTCAGAGGCAAAAAGGAAGCAGGACATCAACAAAGTAAGATACCTCGTCCCATCAAATCACCAAAGGGATCCTCTGTCATGTCACCTCCACTGTTACCTACTGGTTCCGGTGTTCAGAAGTCTTCACCTATACAAAGGTTGGTGAAAAAGATTGACTAATTTAGCAACACAAACAAGTAAACAAGGACTTTTACTGACCAGCATGTTGTGTCTCTATATTTCAGATTCCAAACCTGCAAAAAGGGAAGCATGAAAATGAATTTGAGGTCTCAAATGCTCCAATCTAAATCCACCATATCTCACAGCTCTCCTATAACTGGACACCAAGGCTGGGTTCCCCAGCCCCCATCCACATGCTCCTCCCCACGTAGCCTCAGCACCTCCCCACGCAGTTACTCCACCTCCCGGACGGACAGCCCCTCTCCCCAGCGCCAGCGTAGGGGCACTGCAGTCACAGAGGTCCATAGGCAGCTCATTTCTTTTCGGGTACAAAATGCTGCACCACTTAAAGCTAGAGCTCCTTTCCCTGAGGACTCCACTGCTGCCACAACCATTGCCAATAGGCTTGGGAGACGGGGTAAAACCTACCCATTGTTAACACCCACTAAGGGGAAACCAGATGCTACGGAGAGCAAGACCACAAGATAATACTTTTAAAAAATTAGGAATGTTTTAACTTTCCATCTTCCAAATGCACTTCATAAATTACTTAAAGTCAGTAACCCTAGACCTTAAAAGTGTCAGAGGAATGCAGATGTATGTTTGCCATATTAATCAATGACAAATTAAATTTCCTGCAAAAAAGCAGTACCACATAAAGAGCTGACCCTCAACTTCACACTTATGATTCACAGAGGGCCCCCAGAACTTTCTTGGATAGCTGCAGTTTGGTTATGAGAAAGGACTGCACACTTTACACTTTACTGTATGCCTTAACAATACAAGGTTCCATTCTCCTCCCATAATATAGGCTTCCAGGTATGAAACAGCTTACTGCAAAACTGGGTTGCACCTAATTTGGATAGTCCCCATATATTGTTTGTAGATGCACAAACTATTGAGGAATGTCACCTGTGACTCTACTGAAATGTATACATTTGTAAGGTCAGGGTGAGTTTATAAAGCATAACTATCATCCATTGAGCATCTTTAAGCTATCAATACACTATCTCAACTATCCAAGAAACTTATGAACTATCCAAATAAAGGGTTCTCATCTCATTGCCTTTGCAATAACAAAGTGCTTATATAGTGCGTGTAACATGATGCACTGCTGACATACGTTTTACTTTGTTGGGGTTTTATCTTTTAACGAAACACATTGCAAATGCCAAGTTCATAATTAAGAATTCTCTTTTTTCCCATTAACCGTTATAATTGATGCATCTACAGTGAAATTCGTTTCTAAAAAACATTTTAAAAAACATTGTCCAAAACATTTTTAGCCAAAGGGGATATGCATTTCATAGCATACATAGCATTTCAGTTTCTCCTCAGATGAATTAGTTTACAGGCCAAGACAAAGCTAGTTTAGCTAGTGTTTTTGCACGTAGTCTAAAAGAAGGAAGCTATAGTATTGTACTGTATTCCAGGTACTTTGGAATTCATGTAACTGAACATTTACTGAATTTTGTGCAAAATTCCAGATCCAAATTTGACACTAGCAAGATGACTAATGCTAACCAGAGCTAACACAGATTATTCAAAGTGCCTATAGACACAACAGCAATCTTCTGCTTCAATACAAGTGCACCAAATGACAAAATAGTCACAAACTTGGCAGTACCCTTTATAACTGCTGTCCCTATGAATGTGTATAAGAACATATGCCTAGCTCTTGATGTAACCTGCTTTACATTCAGTAAAATGAAATGTGATTCTTTATTACTGTCTACTCACCACAACCTAGGCTCAACACTGGCTCAAATCGTTCCAAGATGTTAGTTGTGTTATAAACATGTCTTTTAAGGTGCCCCGTTTTACAACTTATGAGTGATTTACAAAATTTTGTGTGAGCAAATTATGAAATTTAAATACACATTTGAAATTCTTTGTTTCATATGGTTCTGCATGTCTTGTCTACCTCGGAGGAATGATTGCACCATTACCTAAAGGGTTTGATCCAAAGAATGGCTTTAAGCATCCATTACTTTTCAAGCCTTATTGAGAATTGTCTTACTTACGTATATAATTCGTGTAGTCTAATTCCTGGTAGTACAAAAGTTTAGCAGAAACCGTTTGACATCTTCTGACATGTACACTTTATGACATGTAATTATTAACCATATTGAGTTAAATGTTGTGTTTCTAGTTATACCTTTTTGTTGTAAAATATAACCAGATTATTTCGATCTAAATAGAGACAAGATGCAACAATAGATTACTGGTCAAAATTAAATTACTATGATTCTGACTGCACAGTAATTTCACGTTTGAAGAAAGTAAACTTCCTCCCTGATTTTCTATCCATGCTGAAACAACCATCATTTTGGGGAAATTTAGGAGCAATCACTGTCTATTAATCATCAGCTACATCAATGATGGCTTTAAAATGCTAAAGTATTTGAGAAAAAGTAAACTAACACTTGCATTTTCATTTTATCTTATATAATAGGTTAACACTTTGCCACAAATGTTCCAGTGGTTCTACTTGAGTTACAGGTGAATTCAGAGTTTTCCTCATCTACACACTGTCCATGTTTACCTGTATTTGTAGACATTTGCCCAGTCAACATGAACTCAGCATGAATGTTTCATTAAATAAACCATTATCATGTATAAATGCTTACGTGAAATACCTTTCTAAATGACTCAGTTTATCAATGAGTGTCAACAATAAATAACTGCTTGTCTTTTTTTGTTTATTATTAATTATTTTTAGCATGATATTGACATTTTGTAGTATGGCATATTATACTATCATAAAGAGACCTTTAACAAGACCTTTAACAAGACCTTTAACAAACCTTTAACAGACCTTTAACCTTTAACATAAAAATGAAGTATATATAAGCTTCAGATGTCAGAAGAGGCATTTCCTCTACATGCTTGACGAAAGTTTGTTATTGGAACAGTCTTGCATTCCCATTCCACTCAGTGTAGGTAAGGTGAAAACGGGTCAAATTTGTTACTATTTCCATGGATTTGTGTTTAAAGAGGCTAACCCTAGACAACTACTGTACAAAGTTCTCTGCAGTGCATAAAAAGTTATGTAGTAACCCATTACTGATATAAAGTTAAGTTACGTAAAAAAATGTATCTGTAACCCACAGCTTTGGAAGTCATAAATAGCATGTCATGGCAATTATACTGTCATTTTTATTTAGTTA
Organism: Hypomesus nipponensis; assembly: GCF_054491055.1. Taxonomy (NCBI): domain Eukaryota; kingdom Metazoa; phylum Chordata; class Actinopteri; order Osmeriformes; family Osmeridae; genus Hypomesus; species Hypomesus nipponensis. Next base: position 11,379,452 of record NC_140371.1, on the reverse strand, counting down.
TACATATAAAATGCAGGATTACATAAACGTGTACATACATGATAACACAAATTGGTTATATTACTGAATGTGTTGAGGGGTGATTAATTTAATCCAGTTCTACTAATCTAGTGTTGGGTATCTTGATCCACCTAATCTAATCTGAATGTTGTCATGGTCACTGGGGCCCTTTAAGGTTAACACATTAAACACATACTTTTACTTACAACTACAGGGACTCCTGTCATCTCATGCTTGGCATGCATAGTAAACATTCAGAATAAGGGTCACAATTAGAGCAGCACACTTCTGGTTCAAAGTGATTTGAACTGGTCCTCGTGGTATTCAAACATTTTAGACAGGCCCCCCTTTAAAATTGAAAAAATGTGTCTGAAGTGTGTCTGTTGCAGAGTACTTATGATGTTAATTGAGGTGCCCAAGGGCTCTGTGAATGGCTGTTATATAGTGGTTACATCAGCAAGCGGATTTTCGGATTTTGAATGGAAGTGCAGACCAAATCCTCAATACAAAGAATGTGGCTTGCACTGCATGCTTAATACATTTTTGTTCACCCCCCCCACACACACCCATTTTTCATTTAGCACAGCCTCCTGGGAGGTGTGTCTCCTACGTAGAGAACCACTGGTATTGTTGATCTTCCTTGACTTGAAATTAAGTTCTCAGTCTACAGTATAGAATACAAAGTTTTTACTTGAGGAGCTTTTTATTTTATTCAAGTACAGATTCCGAGGCAGCTATATTTTGATGTCCAGATATTCGGAGAGCTTTACATTTGGATTTCCCCACTAATCCTAGTATTTTGTTTAACAGGTTTTCTTCAAAATGAAGTTTGAAAATGTTCTTGAGGAGACTAATGGCTTTGGATGGTTCCAAATGTTGATCATTACTCTGCTCTGTGTTCCTCGGATGATTCTGCCTTGTCACTTCTTGCTGAATAACTTTATTGCAGCTGTACCATCCCACCACTGTGACCTTAGCTCTCTGGAGGATGGAGGAGTCTTTAGGAATCTGTCGCAGGGGCAAAGACTGACCGTGGGTCTCCCAGTGCAGGAACATGGATCTCCAAGTTCGTGTAGGATGTTTGCAGAACCCCAATTTAAACTCCTGGAAAATGTTTCCAGGCATACTGAATTACCTACCATTCAGTGTACAAGCGGATGGGTGTATGACAAGAGCATGTTCACCTCCACACTGGCTACAGAGGTACTAATATATGTGTTATTCAAGAAAAACAATGACCCGATACACCGCAGTACTTTTAGCATCACATTTTGACAAGTGGGTGGTCTTCCTGTACCTATCCAGCATGTACTTGACATTACAATACCAGATTTCAACGAAACAACTATGATAATTACATTGGATATTTGCATATAATTGCATCACTCTTTTTGACTGTTTTAAGCATATTTAGGGTCACTGGGGCAAGTGGTCACAGGCTCTAGTCGTCACATTGCCTTTTACCCTAAAACAATCAAGCTTGCCAAATGTTACTCCTTGTGATCAGATGTTATCTAAGTTGGGTAAAACAGTCCTAATAGTCAACTAGAACTAACCTCAGAATTATTATTGTTTGCAATGAAATTTGATATATTTTACCCAGTAGCCTATTACATTTTTTTTTAAAGAATTCTTTAATGTTTAAAATGACAAGAAATGCTTTAGAACTTGGAACCTAAATAGTATGAATCAAATAGTGACAATTTGCCTCATCATGTGGCAACTTCCCCTTATATTTAATCAGTTATACAAAAATGTTGATTTACATTATAACAAAGTAAAATGACTTACTACTTGTACTTTAGAGAGTAGTGTATTTAACAGTATTTCAATAGATTTTTACAGATATGCAACATGTCTCTCCATGAAAATAACTATTTCCATATAGCTAAAAAGTGTAACAACTTGCCAAGGTCTCTCTTACATATCATTTTTATAATATATATATTTGATCATTTAATTGTGTCCATATTACTTCTTAACTGTGAAAATTACAGAAAGCATGGTGTGGGTAATTTAGAAGAAAGCATACTGCTTCAACTGACAAATGACTAATAGGAATTTTGAGTTCATACAATGTTTACTAAGCTCAAGTTGATTATTGCTCTCTCTATAAAGTGGGACCTTGTCTGTGACAGAAAAAGCTTGAACAAAGCAACAGCCACCATCTTCTTTGTTGGAGTTATGTTTGGAGCCATTATCTTTGGTATCCTCTGTGACAAGTATGAACTTCCTTCATTGCTATGAAATGGTTTTTAGTTGTGATGTAGTGACTAACCCCAATAAACTGACGTTTGCTGTCTGAGAAATCAGTTCTAAAGGAAAAGTATGAAATATAACAAAAACATTTGATTGGTATACATTGATACTATCATTAACCTTAGTTTTAGATAGTGTGATTTATTCAAAATTAATAAATGCCTTCCAATGCATTCATTAATGTAACACTAAATGTTTGTTTTGCAGGTATGGTAGAAGGAGCATTTTATTGGTGTCTTACACAATGGCCATCGTATTTGGAATGTCCAGTGCATTCTCAAACTCCTTCATCATGTTTGCAGTGTTGAGATTTCTTACTGGCTTTGGACTCACAGGAATTAGTATAATTTCTATAGTTCTGAGTAAGTAATTACCTATAAGCCAACTTTACCCAGAGCAGTTGATATCTGATCAGATTTTGTTATGTGTCTTCCGTATCTAAGGTAAATGTTTTCTGTTATGCACTTTCACTAAGAAACTTTACTGATTTCACACTACGTTATTGATTGTCCTAATATTTGTTTATCTGTATTATTTCAGGCATTGAGTGGGTGGATGTAAGACACCGAACATTGATTGGCGTGATTGGCAGCATGGCGTGGACTGTTGGGAATATAATGCTTGCAGGAATTGCATACTTAGTGAACGATTGGCGGATGCTGATTGTGGCTGTTACTGCCCCTCTAGGTTTTTCTATCATTACCTGGTGGTGAGAAACCAAATCTTGTCTTTATAACACATCACAAATTCACATGTACTCCTTAGCAGTTAATGATTTTTTGTTGCAAAGTAATTCAGCTTTTACGATGTACAAAGTCACAATGAGTTGTAATGGTTACTTTGTTAATATAACATAATCCTTTAGATATTTAATAATTGCAGGTGGATCCCTGAGTCTGCCCGATGGCTTTTGGCCAATGGAAAAGTGGAAAGGGCTCACTTTTACCTGGAGAAGTGTGCCCGGTATAATAAAAAAGATAACTTTTCTTCAAAAATCCAACTTGTGGTAAATGTCACAATACAAAATTAAATTAATTTTGTGTACAAATATTGCATGCATAAATTATATACATCTACATATACTGTCTGTGTGGTTGCACAGATGCCGAGTTAACACTTTCCTTAGAGCTTGTATAATATGACAACAGATAACCAGAAGAAGACATACTCCTATTTGGATCTTGTAAGGACCCCAGGAATGAGAAGGCTGTCACTACTTACAGGGATAGTTTGGTGTGTAAAGCATTGAAGCATTTAAACATGTAATAAACATTTATTCCATAAAAAGTCATTTGTTTACGTATGTAAACGTGTCTATGTAATCACACTTAACAGGTATGGAGTTGCTTCAACATACTATGGGATTAGTTTAAACATTACTGGCTTTGGCTTGAACATCTATCTTACCCATTTCATCTACGGTGCCATTGAAGTACCTGCAAAGATCATTGTCTACTTCTGTCTGAATTCCACTGGCCGAAGACGTTGCCAATCCGGCACTCTTCTGCTAACTGGAATTTGTATAGCCATAAACATCTTTCTGCCCAAAGGTAATCACTTCAAAAAGTATTATATTTTCTGTGATATTAAAATGAATGACCTGCAGTTGGCACATCATTCTTACCACTGATGGCAAGTACAGCCTTGCCATAATATTAACAGACTTAAAATTGTCTTCCGGTTCTGCTAAGGCATGTGGTACCTGCGCACAATTGTGGCTGTGCTTGGAAAAGGCCTATCAGAAGCGTCATTCACCACAGTCTTCCTGTACACCACTGAACTATACCCAACAGTTGTCAGGTCAGACATAGCTTTGAGATTAAGATTTGTAAATGATGTGTCGATTTTTTCTTGTATTTTACCAAGAACACAATAGAAAACCTTTTTTTTTTACCTTGTCTTAACAGTATAAAAAACTGGAAGTCATCATACAGAAACAGCATATATCTGAGTATTACAGTATAGTTAGCTGACATTAAATTAAGTTAGCCACAAAATGATGGTGCTTTTAATATCAATGGTTGTGATTTGTCAATTTTGTTTCAAACAGGCAAAACGGCATAGGCTATACAAGTTTTATGGCTCGTTTGGGCGTGTCAATGGCACCTCTGATTTTACTACTGGAAGATGTGTGGAAGCTATTTCCTGAGGTTATCATCTGCTTTTTTGCAATTTTTTCTGGGCTTGTGGCATGTCTTCTCCCTGAGACCTTAAATGCAAAGCTGCCAGAGACCATTGAGGACATTGAAGAATCAAGGTAATCCAAGAATTCCTATTCATAGCAAGAAAGCTTAAACGTGATTTATGGGTTCTTCTTGTACAATATACCTCCAGCTAGGAAGTCAGGTTTAGGTCTCAGCCTAAACCTTCACACTGGAATAATCTTTCCAACAACAAAATTATTTCTTATACTTTCAGAAGTAATACCATATTTAAATCCCACATGGAGAATCTTGATGTATCTCTGAAACCAAGGAACCAAGGAAGTCAAACACAAATCCCTGAGGGAAATATGTAATACGTGTGTGTCCTCAGTATCTGAATTTGAATGCATTTATAATGAGCATACAGAGTACACTCAGATTTTTTTTAACTAAAATTAAACCGTCCAATAATTCTTTCACGTTACAAATTTGATTAACTTGTTTGAATATTAAAGTGTTGTATTGGTGTTGTATTAGTATTCTGAAATCACCAGGATATACAAAGGAGTTGTAACATGCAAATTGAATTGACTTGTGCGTCCCCAAATGTAAAATAAATGGTCATGAGTTTCAGAGTTTTTATTGATAATGGGCTGGTTCCATTGTGGCTTATATGTGGCTTACTCTGTTCTTACTTTTTTTATTTCATAAAACCACATTTTAAATATTGCACGTATTTGGAAGCAAAGATTGTTTCATCAGATGGTGAACAAAAAGCATATAACATGACAACCCACTTTTATATAAAAAATAACAATGGCCGCGTTTCCCAGATTCGTTAAGAAGCTCTTAAGGTTAAGAGCTTCTTAGGAGCGTTCTAAGAGCGTTTTAGAGTGCTCTTAGAACGCTCCTAAGAAGTGCTTAGCGTTAAGAGCTTCTTAAAGAATCTGGGAAACTCGGCCAATAACAGTAAGTCACAGAGGAACTACTATCAGCAAGAGCTCTCATTCTATGTCTCATTGTCATTGGCAGGGTTCAAGAAGCACAAAATAAAAAGCCAGGTCAATTTTCTATGGTGTTCATCAACCATTGATGCACATGCTTCCAGAAGGATCAAGCTGTCCTTAGATGAAACCAAAGTTATTATTCCTCCTGTGGAGTTGTGCTGCTTCAAATCTGCTCTGTGCCATTAAATACACATACTTCCTAATGGGAGACAGACACCATTACATACACATGCACAAGCTGTTAAATTAGTTCTGAGTTGCATTTATTTGTATTTAGTATTTAACTGTGTGTACTGTGGCAAACAGAATATGTTTGTATAATAGAACAAGCCGGGTTGAAACGTCAATGTTCAAGTTTACAGGCCTGACAGATGTACCTGGTCAAGTACCGTAATAAGAGAAACTCCTCCCCTGGTCCTTGATGACAATCTCCACAATGTATTTTCGAGTGTTTCTAGGGTCACTCATAGGTCTCGCTCAAGTGCAAGCAGCAGGCTGCCCTCTCATCCTTACTGTGCAACATCTCAGAGCAGGAGCTGTCCCCAATCCACACAGCCCGACTTCGGCCCGTCAGTCTCTTCAGCTCACTGGCTAAAGATACTCCTTTACGTCGATCCTCACGAACAGGTTTAGAGTGAGCTTTGACATGGGGTTCCCGCATCTAAGCACAGAAAACTATTTGATTATCAATTTCTTTATATAAAGTGTATAGGCACAGGCAATGTCTGGCCTGTTTTGATGTAGCCAATTATTGAATTGTTCTGAACTCGAGTCATGGTTGCATGAATGCATGGTTTAGCATGCATGATTTAGCATCATAAATAAAATACAAAATACAAACCAATGAAAGCCTTAGTAACCCCTAAAAATGCCTTGTCAAACATTTATTTGGTTTATGAACTAAACCACTTTAAAAGTACACTAACATACATATGCGACCTGATGTCGTTTTATGTCCCCTCACCTCATTTACCTGAACTTGGTCCTTGAGGCTGAGGATGAACTTCCCGGGCCCCCTCCACCTGCTCTGAGCCTGCTGCACTTGTTCATGGTCACGAAGGACCCGCTGATGGGAGGATTTGGCAGAGAGCCTGCGCCCTCCTGGCTCTCTGGACACGTCTTCCACCAGGACATAGTCACACGGGTTGGTCATGCTCATGTGAAGGCCTGACTGTTTGGCCTTTAACAATGTCTGCAAATTAGATGAAGATTAACCACTTGCAACCTAGACAACAAGTCAGTCAAAGACATATCATGTGCAAGGGTTAACCACCAACAATTCATGCTGCATTCTCACTGCTGTATTCAAACTACACCATAGTTGAATCCAATTAACTTTATTAAATCCAGAAGAAAATTGAAAACTACTATTAAACTATGAACACGTGTAAATTAACGGTTAACTTTAATTGGTTAGGACATTTAGAATAACATGTCCAAATGTTCATTATAGCTCACCTGTTGTATGAGGTCAATAGCTGTGCTGAATTTAGAAGTTTCAATTATCATTTTTTGCTGCTCGGGACAAACTCCGTGTATCTGGACAAGGAAGGTATTATCATCCAATCCAGTTATCATTTTTTCTTTCACCACACCGTCATCATTAAAGCACTGAAACAAAAGAAAAAATGTAGCTTGGTCAAGGCAGAACTCTACCAACTCCGACTCTGTTTAGCTAGCAGGTGGGAAGGCGCTGAGACCTTTTCCCGCTTTTTTAGGCACAGTCGGCACAGATAGCCTTTGTTGGACTTCCATCCTTGGACCACCCGTAGAATGTCCTCCTCTGGCCTGATGAGGCGCTCCTGAACCAGAGCCCCGCCCTCGCTCCTCTCCCGGGGCATGGCCACCCTCTCTTCCTGCAGGAAGTAAGACGGGAGGGAAAGCAAGGTGGAGGAGGGGGGAGCTGAGAGGATCTGGGGAAGGGAAACTGGGTTAATGGAGTTCATTTATTTAAAACAAAACATAATATGTTGTTAACCAAATGAGAAAATATTCGTCAGTCATCCTGAACAATTTGTAACAGTTGTACAATAAATGTGTGCTTTACCCCAGTGTTTAGATTAGTAAGGCAAACAGGTTGCAGCACTGATGCCAGATGCATGGTTATATGCAGTAGATATACAATAATACATTGTACTCACATTGTTCAAGAGCTGTCCAGCCTTGGTGCCCTCACTCACGCTGACCACAGTGAAAGGCTCTGGACCAGGCACTCCATGAACAGTGACTTTAAACCGCTTGGCTGCTCGATTCTCATCTGTTCTAAAGAGCTGAAAAACACACACACACACACACAGAAAGAGTGACAGGGAGAAACAGAAAGAAGGATTAAACGAGAGGGAGATAAAAAGAAAGAATAGTGTCACACAATTATCAATTTCCCAATAATGATGATAAATACTATATGTGATACTATTTTCTCATATACAATACTCATAAACTCAGATGCATGTCAACCATATCAGGTCTCAGGAGCATGACTGCTCGATGTTCATCCAGCTCAAAACAGTCAGCTGCTTCACACTCACCGCAGACGCAGGCTGTGAGCCACCTAATCCATCGTCTTCAGTTCTGTGGCTGTAGATGAACAGACTAGAGACTGCCACTGCTTCATTTTGCTGGTTCCTCAGCTGCAAATGTCTATATCCTGCCAGGCACAGCAATTTGCACCATTTAATCATTTGGCTTTCAGATACAATTATTTATTGAAAATGTTATGTAATGTTACTTTATAAATTATTTTAATTAGCAAACATTTAGGGTGTAAACTATGTTAGCCAACCTGTTCTCAGGGCTCTAAGTGGCAGGGTCCTCTGAGCAGTGATCTGGGAGTTATGTTCAACCACAGTGAAGCGCAGGAAAGCCAGGTCCTCCATAAACACAGAGAAGGTGAAACTTTGGTTCCAAATGGGATTGAGGGCGTTGCGATGGATGGATTTGGAACGGAAATGGCACCCATCTGCCTGCATGCCCAAAACATCCACCTCGATACAGGGACTACTACAGGGGTTTCCAGGGCATACATTCTGACCCGAGATAACCTGAGAAAAAAAGAGAGACCAAAAGAAGATACACAGTGGGTCAACATGTGTAAATAACATATGACCGTTTTTTCAGTCCTTTAAATATATGAGAGTATATTTCCTTGTATAAGGCCTATGACCAAAAGTAGACCACAGACATGGACTTACAGAGAGTGAATACAGAGTGGGGCTCATGCCCACCGGTTCCCGTTCCAGAGGACGGAAATGGCGGTAGAGGGGGCACCTGGGATCCCATAGCACAGGGGGCTTCAGGACATAACCACATCCCCCATTATTCTCAAACATGGCTGCGCTGAGTTGGAGGGCCGTGTCTATGACAGAGAAACCTTCAGATAGGTAAACTCGTGCTTCTACACAATGACAGCAATTCATGACGTTTATTAGAAATACTCTCACACGGGAGTTTAAAAGGAGTTCAAAACGGCAGTGTGTGGTAAATGATGGTGTGTGTACAGCCTTGAAAGCAAGGAAATTCAAATGACCACCACAACCCTAACTACAACCAGTGTACAAACAAAATGTTTTGTGAGATCTGCTGTTTGAAGTAGACCAATATAGCCACAGTGTTGTGTGGAATAAACCTTGAGGATTATTTAGAAATATGTGAAACAAAATAAGTAAAACATTGAGTAACTTAAAAAGTAGTTGCTGCCCTGGTATCTGATGTTACCGGTTGTCCAGTAATCCTTTGGTGTGATAGCAGTCTGAGTTACTGATTAGCTAAAGTTGTGTGCAAAAATAGAGGTAGACAGATTGCTAAATACTTTAGGGTGTGTCTAACTTCACAGATGTGCATGTTGTTTCAATGTTTATAATGTGAGTTGATATGCCTAAGGGATTTCTTGGACCAGAGTTGTGGTGTCACTAGCTCACCGTCCGTTTGGTAGTTGAGTGCGACCATCTGGACACCATGGAGCCAGAATAGGAGGGGGTTGGGGTTGGTGGAATCAATACGAGTGGCAGCAGGGTATGTGCGGAGGAGCTGCCTGCTGGTGTGCTGGATGAGCTTCTGGGAACTGAGGCGGCAGAGGCGCTTGGCGGTATTCTCATTGACCGAAGAGACGTGGTAGCATTTGGGGGTGCGGATTAGTGAGCTCAGGGATGCACCAATCGTCAGAAAGGACGAGGTAGGTTCCTCTGAGCTGCAACGAGCTGCTTCTGCTGTGGTTTCAGATATAGGTGAGGATGCAACAAAAGACATTTCTGGTCAGACAAGAAATACAACTATTGTGTCTAGTAATTGGTAAAACATTTGACTTTGCTCATCTTTTAATGTTGATTGCAGAATTTTGGTGAGTGCTGTTCTCAACAAAGAGCCTGGCCCAAGGGACAGCTGACTCAACCAACTTGTGAACGATACCTTTTCCTGGTGTACGTGCCGCTGTTAAGGGGGCCCCTCTGCCAGTATGATTACCAAAAAAGGACTTCCTTCTTTTTCTCTCCTTTCCCCTTGGGGATTCGGATGGATTGAGGGCGGATAAACCTGAAACAAGGTGGACAAAATATATTATGGTTCTCTTCTCACTGACACATTTGTTTGCTGCTGAAGGGACAAGAACCGATTTGGACCCTATTTAAGTATTGCAGTCTTGAAGTGCTATATACTTATTACATACTGTTCATAATAGAATGCCACTTGCATGTGAAAATCTCATAAAAGTAGAGAACCTGGGAATTTGACAGCTTGGCAGTATATGATCAAATCTGATAGCTCCTGGGCTATCTGTCGACCTTCCTTCTTGCTTTGAGGCAAATTGAACTCTTCTTCCAGCCCCACATCAAAGACCTGCATTTGTACAAAGGATAGATGTCTGAGAATCTCTTTAAAACCAGTGAAATATATTCATCCTATGTAGAATACCAATTAAAACTGAGGATAACTAAATAAAGACAAATACAAATATAAAACATGTGTATGAAATGTATTATATATAACAAATATCTCACTTTTTCTCTGATCTGAAAGGAATTGTCACCTTTCTTTGTTTTCTTGGAAACATCAATGCTCTGCTCCACTTGAAGCTTCTCCTCGTGCAGCTGTTTCTCCTCAGGTGGATCCTCAAGTATGTTGTCTGTGGAAACACGTACACATCTTACATTTGCAGAAGTAGAAAGCAAGGGAAAAAAAAGAAGGAAAAAGAAGGAAAGAAAGAAGAAAAGAAAGAAAAAGATTATGAGAGAAAGAACACATTTTGTTAAGGTACCATCAGATAATGATTCATAATCGTAGTCAGATTCGTCTTCCTCCTCTTCTTCATCCTCCTCATTGCTGTGACTTGGGAAGCTGGGAGATATGACATTACTGGCCTGGGAATGCATTTGGGCCAACTGGTGTGCCTATAGAGTGAAATAATCAGATAGGATTAATGGAACAGGCTGGAACTAACTAAACATCCTTATGAATAATGATCACAGCAGATGGACGTCAAGTGCTACCCCTGATCACTCGGCTTGGTCATCAAACCACATGGGATGTCTTCCCACCACCTGAAATTGAATCTGTACAAGACAGAACCACTGTACTCTTCATCCCTGCCACGAGAGCTCTCACTACTCATACATTAACTCAGGACAACCAGGAATTCAAGAAACAGATTGGTGACATGATGCAGACCTGTTCATATTCCCTACCGAACATAAAGATCTGTTTCTGACAGAGTACTAGACCCAGCTGCTCATCCAGACCACAGTACTCTGCCATCTTGATAACTGCAATCCCTCCTCTTCGGCCTACTAGTTTGTGCCATATGCCCTCTGCAGATGGTCCGGAGTACAGCCGTCTGCCTAATTTACAAGCTACTCAAGAACTCGGGCATAACTCCCCTGCCGAGATTGCTCGACTGGCTGCCAGTCACCTAAAGGATCAGGCACCAGTGTCTGACACGTGCCCACGCTGCAGCCAACAGGAGCCGCCAACCTTCAGGGCATCCGCAGGGTCTCAAGATACACTTCAAGCTTCACTTCTACTAACTTTTTTTTCCACGCTCGGGCACCAAAAGCAGCACTTAACAGATCCTCTTTTCCTGTGAAACCGACAACTTTGTCCCTTCCCTGCACTTAGTCTTTGTGATTGTGTTGTTGTACAATCTGGCACAAAAGTGCATTCAAAAGTAGTTGAGGTTGCACTTAAAAAAGGCCTGTTTTTTCTGCTGCACTTTCCACGGCACTATTATAATTGAGACATAATTTCAAGGTAGCTTTTGTAATCAAGATGGTATTGGTCCTATCCAGGTCTGGACTGGGACTGATTTTTTTTTGTTTTTTAATGTAGCTTAAAAGTGCTTTCCAAACACTGTAGGACAAGGCTATATCTGGCACAAGGAAAATTGACATTTCACACAGTTTAGACATTTGTGTTGCAACCTGGGTTTCTCTATCATGCACTGTTGCTTACCTTCTGTTTGAGGATGTCCACTGGTGTCTGGTGAGCTTTAAGCTTCTTGTTTTTCAGTAAAATCTTTCCCCTCAGTTTCCATGGAGATGGTAGCAGGGGATCATCAGAGAAATCACTCTCAAACAGGAACTTTGTCACAAGCTTGTCTCCAAAAACAGTCTTGTCATAATGCAAAATAAATTGAGACTGAATCAATTCAAAGAACTAGGCAAATCTTACTGTCACTTAATCTGACTTTTTGAACACCTCTCTACTGAGTATGCACCTTAAAGATATCGGCCATTTTGCGTTGTTGAAGCAGAGAGCAGTGGTTCTCTATAGAGAGCACGACAGGCATGTCAGAGTTTACAAAGGCTGAGCGGTTCACTGCATCCACCACATCCTGTGTAGATAAAATGTGTCAATTAAAATGACAAGACATGATTATTTTAATAGATTGCTAATTGGATTGGAAATCCAGACTGCTCTAGTGTACCTTTTTCTACTTTGTTTATTTAGACTGAGACAGTCAGAGAGGAAAACATTCATAAGGAAAGCAGGGATAGAGAGGAGAAGACATGCAGGAAATGACCTGTGCCAGAATCAAAAAACTACATGAGCCATTTAATAATCCACAAATAGATGAAAAAAGCTGAGAAAAAAAAGCAACCTTAAAAGGTATGCGAGTGGTAAGAGTGTGGCCATGGTAGATGATAGGCATGCCATCATCACCGTCCCAGCAGTCGAGCTCCACACTCCTGCAGCCGCTGAGCAGGACCTGGTGTTGGATACAAAATATAAATGCAAGCAACACCTTCACGCATTCCAAGAGTTTTGGTTTTTTGTCTAGGGGTAGAAGAGTCTTAACATGAGTGACCAAGATGATAGAGGGTGTCAGTGTGGGCACATCGAGCAGAGGTAGTAGTACAAAGCAAAAATTATGTAATTATTAGAGCGAAAATAATAATGTCCAGCCAACTGTACATGCCATAGGAGGACAAAGGAACAATGAATGCCACCAAACATATGAAAGAAATAAAACTGCCTGCCTATACTGCCTACAAGGACTCTAAACTAGATAGAAAAATCAAAAGGTGGCATTCCTAATCTAGTGTATAATAAATGTTAGGTATGTGTTGGAGTGTAGGCTGTCCTTGGTCAGCTAACTTGTTCTAAAGCCCCTGTGACAACCAAACGAAAATGAATTGCTATACCGGGTATAAAACAACAAGATGAAACTAGTGAATTTAAAAAAAACTAACGCAATTACAAATACAACCAGCACAACAAGTTGACAAAGACACACACAGGTTTTAAACCAGAGCTGTTGTTAGACATAAAACTCTACTGGGGCACAGGCCCCTATTCATATTCCTTTTTTTCTGTCAAGCTTGCTGCACACAATGCACTATAGGCTATAGAAACTCCCCTTGCTTAAACCATTATAGAACAGTATAACAAGGGACGCAAGTTTGATATCAGTTTTGGAAGGGACATCAAAAGTTAATGCAAGCACACATATTTCTTTTGCATTCATTTGAACGCAAATACAGTTTTTTATTTAATTTTACAAGTGTTGATTGGTATACTGCATTTGTTTTTTTTGAGATCATCAATCTAAATGAATGCACTGACTAATAAAGTAAATGGTTATAACTAAAACTTTAGATTTTACTGGGGCACAGCAGATTTATACTGGGGCACGTGCCCCAGTAAAAAGGGTCTAATGACGCCCCTGTTTTAAACTTTTTTAAAAAAAATTATAGGACTCAGATACGCTTATGATTGGCCGGATGAAGTTGACCTTGAGGGATGGGAAGATTTAATCAATAGCTGCCGGACTCCTGAATTATGAATTGGCGTTTTGAGAAGGAGACACAAACACAGAGAACACAACAGACACGTGTGGCCATAACAGTAGTGTGGTAAAACAGTAGGCTGAAGTCACACCCCTTCCATTGTGGTTGTGCAGTCAGTTGAGTTGGTTCCAGTTGGTTAGAATTTGTAAAGATGGCTTAGTATCCAATTAAGACCTTTGTCAGTGGCAAAGCGACTGCTCTCACCTGGCTGTAAAGTTCCACCGATGACTCTCCCTTTAGCTGGTGGCCCGTAAGATAGGTATTATGGGAAGACGCAATGTAATAGTAAGACAGTGGATATTGGAGGTCTTCCACCTTTACTTGGGAGTCTTCAATTTTGAAAGCAAAGTTATCTTTATCCGTCAAGTACCTTGCAGGGAAAATAAAGAAAACATTTACATAATTTTCGTATTTGTAGCTGCAAAATATTATAATCATACAATAATTACACACGACTTTTCATGGAACTTTCTATGGTACTATAGAATTGACAGCTTTGTATTTCTTATTGTTTGCCACAACAGTAGTACATACATACCTAGCAAATCCCTCAAAAGATATCCAGCCCATCTGACGCATATTGGCACACGGTTCAAATTTCTGAAAAACAATTTTTACCATTCAAACTTTAAAAGCGAAAGAAATAACCACTTCAAATCTAATTCAAATGAAGGAACATGTTACTCACCTGGATGATGCTTAGGACCTCATCATAAGAGTAGTTCTCCCCCTGACAGTTGATCAGGAAGTCATTCAGATGAAAAATACCCATGCCCAGCGCCCCAAGAGAAGCACTTTCTACGCCCGTACCATTGGTCACTATGCTGGCTGCTGCAACGGCATCAGAAATGTGCTTCTGGTTCTCTGATATATGTCTCTTATTCCAGATGGACAGGCCAAGGTCAAGCCCATTCCGCATCAGAAGGTCTAGTGCAATGGGCAAAAAAGTGCAAACTTGATTTAAAGCTAGAAACAATTCACTCAAATCATTCAACGAAGCATGTCAATCCAGAACCTAATCTAAATCCTGTGTCAAATATGAATAAGTGAATGTGTTTAGGTGCATCATTCAACACACCCAGGTCTGGCTGCAGTCCTTTGACACTGTCGTCTACACTGAGGTTGGTGTAGAGGGGTGCAGGTTCAGACACAGAGTGAACGCAGGGAACAGCATACATATCAAACAGGTCTTTCAGATCTTTTCGGCTTCGAATGCTACACACAAATCAAAACAAAAGCAAACTTTGATGTTATAGTACACACATTTGACATGTTATCCTACATGTGGACGCATATAATGACTGCAGTAAATATAGGTTTCATAAAATGGCATCATAGGGGGCAGGGGTGGAAGCAATAAGTGGAGGTTATAAAGGGACATCTGAAGGGTATGTTGGCAGAACAAGATCAACGTTAACATCCATCCCCTGGTAAATGTAACCTCCCCGCTACCAAACTTCACTTGCTTAATAGCTTGTACCGCTCAACCATAATGAAATGTACTTACATACAAGTACCTATAACTTTGATGTTGTTACTAAAGATATTACTATGTAGTTACATGGTAGCCAATGTAATCTTAATGCAAAGTGTTGCCCATTTGTTTCCTTCAGGTACAGACTGGCAGGCACAGGAAACAGATGGTTTTTTTGGCAAACTTGACCAGACAAGTAATTTTCTTAAAGTTGTCAAGTGCATCAAAGGATGTACTTCAGGGAAACTTTCTTTTGTAGGGCTGTTTACCTGAAGGACTTGAATAGCTCAACAAACTCTGCAAAGTTCATTGTGCCATTTGAAACCATTAAGTTCTGGAAGCTTTTGGACTGGCTTTTTCCTGGCCCAGGTAGGGGCTGATAGACCTTGTTACTGAAAATAAAGAAATGCATGAATAAAGAAATAAAATGCATGAATAAATAAATATTTTTTTTATTTTTTAAGGATTTTGCAAAACTGGTACTATCATCTCCAAATATTCATTAGCGTGCAGCAACTGGTATGAAATTGTACATTAATGGTTATGTAACCACCAACAAATACCCAACAACAACATCTTACCTCGCTGTGCCCTTTTGACTAGAGAAAGCTGAGGTGAAATGGGATGGTGAGGGTCCTGTCACACTCATTTTGAGGGTGGATGAGGAGCTAGTGGAGTGGGGGGGGAGTAAGGCCTGGGACCTACTGGGAGATAGGGGCCCAGGGAATCCACCAGACACACACTCATCTGTAGAGAGGGGTGTGATCAGAGGTGTCCGGGGTAGGAAACAACAGCAGAAAGAAGAAGAAGAAGAAAAACAACAGAACTTTTGGGTCACATGACATGTCACTAGGATTCTAAATGTAAGGTGGATAGATACAGTACATGTGCTTGATTGATGGTCTATATTTAAATTGCAGTTTTGTAAATAAATTCTGTTGTGTAAAAAATTGCTGATGAAGAGGTCATTTGGGAGAAGGATACCACACCTATACCTTGTGATGCCTACTCCATGGCAAACTTTGTGGAACTATGGAAATGAACTATAACCTCACCTGGTTCATTCTGGTGTGTATTGTTTGAGGGTTTGACCCAGTTTCTTCCCTGTGCATCCCAGCTTTCCTTCACTTTCTGAGATGCCATCTCGTCATCTGTAACTTCACTGTCACCCTGTCACCATAAAAACACACAACAATGCACAGGCTAACAGACTTAGTAAAGATTTTGCCAGTCATGTTTAAATATTTTAAGTGTAGTCACATTTCCCTACCCTCATGGGAGATTTCTTTTTCTTTTTGTTTGAATTCATGTTCTTCTGATTGGTGGTCATGATGAGTGGGCTGTTCCTTTGAGCCCCAGACCTGTCCATACCGGTAGCACCCACATTCCATCTCCTGCCCCCAAACAACTCAATGGCCTGGGCAAGGGTAGGGCCCTCATACCTGCCATCCTCCTGGAAGTTAGAAATATGTCTTGCATCATGTTGTTTTGCAGTTCAGAAATGCTTTTCCATTATTTGCTTCTGGTGGGTGTTATTGAAACCAAACAGTTACCTGATAAAGGTTGACATATTTCCTCCTCAGCCACTGCAGTCTCTGGTCTGGAAACTTCCTGATTTTTCTGATGGCCTCTAGAAGTGCCTGGAGCCCACTGTGAAGCAGCCTGGCAGTGTTTTGGGGGGCCACAAAATGTAACAGTCTGTTGTCTGTGGTGTGGAGGCCATAGAGAATGGACACAACACTTTGTTGGGGGCACAACTTGCATGAGAGCTTGTTCTGCAAGCATGTTGCCTCCATGTCTGCCCCAGGATGGCCCAGGAACACAGCCTTGGCCACCCAGAGATCAAGGAAACCGTCCACTAGGCCTTTCAGCACCGCTTGGCCACAGTAGTGGGGTTTGTAGTGGGGCAAGCTGTGGAGCTTACTGTCAGTGGATCCTCTGCTACTGTGGAGCTTAGCCCAGGTGAGGACACAGTTGTCAGGCTGCAAGCAAAGCAGGCAGCGGGCAGTGAGGCTTGAGTCTTGGTCATAGTGGATAACCGTGGCGCCCTGCAGGAGGAACTGGTGTACGTGGGGGTGAACAGAGAGAGAGTACCAGGGGATGAGCTCTGTCCCATGGTTGAAGGCCTTCTGAGCCCTCTCTGTCCAGTGGAAGTCTGCATCCATTTTCTTACCATCTGGAAGGTCCTCCTCTGGGTCTGAGAGATCTCCCACCTGGAACCTATAGAAAAGAAACTTACATTCCAGGCTGAGATTTGAACCTTAACCTCTTGATATACAGTCAAGTGCACTAACCACTGAGCTACACCCATCCCAACATGGCAAGATTAATGATTTCTCATAATACCATTAATCTTGTGTTTAAATCATTGCAGTTGGGCTGCTAGATAATTAGTTCAGCAAACAGAAACACTCACTGGTTGCACTTTCCATCATTGAAGGAGGTTTTACAAGGTACATTGGAGTTATTATTGGTGTCACCCTCATCCCCATCCTCTAGCCCCAGAGTTCTATTGCAGTTGCGAATAATCTGGAGAATGTTGTTGACTGTGGCCTCCTTCTTTGGTTGGTTTAGACCGTCTGTCCCAATCCGTTGCAGAAAGTTGTCTTGGCCTTCGTAGTCTGAAATAAACTACACCACAAAAGGACATGCTTATTGAGGGAAAGAAAATTTGACATAAAAACATAATTTCCCCGTGACTTCATCCATGACCTAGCATTTGTAGTCAGTTACTTTCTTACACATATTCATTTTGACATATGATATAATACGGTACTGGTTACTGTAATTGCAATTCAGTGTTCAGTTACTATTCAGATAAAAATTACGTTGTTCACCTCAACATTGTTCTCTTGGAAGTTGAGGCTGATCAGGCTGGCTGCATCATCCAGGGCTGCTCCCAACTCTTTGAGGAAGACACCACAGAAAGGCACCACCCTGCAGCCTGGGATATGGAGAGCCCGGCTCACCATCTGTCTATAGTCTTCTGAGGTTTCGTGCTGAGCCATAGCATCTTTCAGGGCACGTAGGGTCTCAATATCCCGATGGTCCATGAACTTCCACATCTTCAGCACCTTACGAGACCTACGGTACAAATCGGGCCAGGGTTGAAGATCAATTTAATGCCATCAATACGATGACAAGATGCTCCCCCCCCCCCCCCCCCCCCCCCAAGTTAACCCTCACCCTTTTCAAGACACTTAATGAATCTTGCATATCAAAATACTCTCATCACTAACAGGTTGGTGGTCATTATTTAATCACAGTTATCTACCTGAGTCCTGCTAGGAACTCCATGACAGTGTTGTAGTTTCCCATGTTCCAGCAGCACTTGGCTGTGTGGACCAGGCAAGAGAAAACCTCTCTCTTCTCCTCCATGGGGCCTGCATTCAGAATGAGCCATGAAACCCAAGAGCTCACCTGAAAACAAACAATTAATTTCCAGATGTTTTTTCAATATATGCAACTGGGGACAAACACAAAAAACCTCTTTGCTCAAACCTTGCTTGCACAGAGCAAAATCCAATGTGTGCCATGGTAAGTAAAGCTAGTGTATTTGTATGTCCTGAGGAACAAGGACCAAGAAACCAGGAAAAAAGGTCAAACATTTTAACGTGTGCACACTGAGGTGGATCTGATATAAGGCAATGCATCATACTATACAACACATAGTCTCTCACCTCATTGAATCGTGAGACCAGGTCCTTAACGGTCTTACATTGTTGACTTTCATGACTTGAGGCCAATGATGAGAATCTGGATGAGGAGGTTGAAACATATAGAGGATGTGCTCTTTGCACTGAGGGCTGGTAAGGGTGGCCAGCAGTGGTGCTTAGGTCTTTGGTGAGGAAAAACAGGTAGTCAAGTGGGAGTATACGTCTGTAGAGTTCCAGCTCCTGTTCCATCAGAATATAGGCTATTTCTTCTGGGAATGGGACCAGGTGTTGGAGTTGAGCTAGCTGGTGGCTAACCTTTACTAGGGGTATCACACTCCAGCCAGCCATGGGGGGGCTTAGCTGACGCTCTGAGTGGAGTGGAGGTAGTGTCAAAGGAGAAGAAAAAAAGAGTGGGATTTAATTCACACCTACATGTAGTATTCATGATATGTACAGCACAATAGATACTAGAATGGTACAAATATATCTGTCAAGGACAATATTGGGCAAAGGCAGCAGGCTTTTAATGGGAATAATTGCAGATTCTGATAGTAGAAACAATCATTCTTGGATTTCAATAATAATGACGATATGTATGCATGATCCATTACAACAAAATAACTATTCCAAATGGAAGTAGTATACTGTGATGAATGCATGTAAAATGATAACAGGTCTAAGTCAAAATGCATAGGTGTTGAACCTTTCAGAACTGCCCAGCCTGAGGGACTTGTAGAGACATTTAAGGGAGATCCGAAGAAGCTCCCTCTATCGCTGAGGAACAAAACACCTTCAAGAAGGGGCCCTGAGATGAAGGTAGAGATGGCAGTTCTTTGTAAGGTGACTCGAATCCTTGGCCCCGGCAATGGCAGTTCAATTTCTCTCGGTACAGTTGAGGCCAGTAAACTTGAGGACTTGTATAGATATCGCAAGTCCGAAGCCCACAATTCTGCTTTCAGAGCATGGAATGCCTGCAAATACAGCAGCACACAAAACATCCTCCACTAGTAAAATGTAAACGAAATTTGTACTTATTTATAGTAGCAATAAGACTGACAAATGATCAACAAGACACATATACATCATCAATAAAAATAACAAAGCCTACCTACCAACCCTATGTTCCTGTGCATATGAGTACTGGGAGAGTAAATTGGAAGGATAGCAGAAAAAGAATAAGATTCTGACTGGTAAAACCAAACTGACTGAACTTAGCTAATGCAAATATTTACCCTAGGAGTCCAATATCCAGAAATTATTTTCACATCATCCCCTCCAAATGTTCCTTTAAAAGGAATGGAGCTAAATGCACTCTCTTCAAAACTTGGGACTAGGATAAAAGCCAAACCTACACCATAGCAGACATCGGACTGGAGATGTTTATATGATTCTTAACTCAAAGCTTTCACATTTAATTCTTAATCCTAAAAAAGGTATAAACATAACTTAACTAAAGCTTTGACACTGAATTGTCAGAATTTGGGAGGGATTCAAACAAGTAATTTGTCAGTGAAGGCAATGAAGAACAAGAACCCCATTAGCAACCAAAATATACGGTTCTGGATGTCTAGGGCAATGCCACTTCTATTCTGCAGATCTGAAGACTAACATTGTTGAATTGTAATGTTGTGTCAGACAGATGACATTTGTCACTTGCTGATAAGTACTGTACCTGCAATCCTCACAACAACCAACCTTGACATTCAAAGGACATCTTCCCTGAACATTGCTGTGGCATTCTCTTGTGTCTGGAGAGCATCAGACTTGACTAAATATTTTGTTTCCAGGACATTTGCGTCCCCTGCCCAGAGTGGGCTGGCTGAGTCTTATCATTGATCAATCAGCCATGTTTTGACTTGCATACCGATACCTGCATAGCTGCACTGACACCACAGTATCATTTCATCAAACTCTGGGACTTGCTTCAAACATAAGTGTCCACAGATAGCGAATGTCTGGCCAGTATTGAAAAAGGCAGTCCATGATCTATCATGTACTGCATGATCATTTTGAAATAAAGTAAGCAGATACATAGCTACCACTTGCACAATCGTTAAAAAAATATACCGATTTTTCACGTATGTATAAAGAAAAACTGCAAGATCAAAGTAAACAGGTATAGAACAGTGAAGGACCCAACTACAGATATGTCTGACTTAAATATATATGTACTTTAGGTGAACCTTCCCTTTAAATAACTGAAACCTGTCAGAGATGGACCAATGCTTTTGAGGAACAGGTTAACCAATTCCAATTGTACTGTAGAACAAGGTCAGTTAAACTAAAGATGAGATTCAAGGTTTTTTGTTGTTCAAGGAAGACACTTGCTATAGATGAGTCACTTTTGTTAACTGTGCAGTATCTAAAACACATAAGCATGTATACAGCATATTAAATGGTAGCCTCTCAAATTATTTGCCCTGATTAAAAACAAAGACCTACATTAGAAAGTTTTGATAAATTCTGGTGGTGTCTAATCAACCACAGATATAAAGTACCTTAGATATAAGGTAAAGAGAATGTTATTTATCATGGAGATGTACATAAGAAGAGGTCTTCCGACAAGTAATTACCTTTCCTGACCCTAGCTGAAAACAACCCTTGTCTCACATTTACTGTAAATGTTGGGAAGTTGGATCTAAAGTTGAACTTGCATAACAATTACAATCAACTGTTTGCGTATTAGAAAGGATTGCCTGTCTGAAGGTCTGATGTACAAATGCTTTACAATTTTTTTTTACAAATATTACTTACGGAAGATGATTAGGATAATTTCCTATTTCCATTTGATTGACATCAGAAAAGTGGAAAACTAAACAATCAGATTAGTCCAAAAACAGTAGCAAGAGTTTTGAGAAAGGAGTGAACAGGACAGAGCGAGAGAGAGAACAGTGAGTCTTGGTGTTTTGGGGGAGGTCCCCTATTGCTAAAATACATGTCATCAGAAAAGGAAGGTTAGAGTAGTAACGTCAGACTATTAATAAAAAATGGGCTACAATGTCTATATTAAGAATGTATATTTTTGAATTCTGATTTGTTTTGTAAATGTTAAAATGTAAGAGGCAAGTGAAGATGGAGAGTGGAAAGACTACTATTTCATGTTTGTTTTTAATGAATGGGCTTTCAGTCTTTCTGTGTAAATGTAATTATGTGTAAATGTATTTATGTTCATTTTGTCTGATATAGATATGTCTACAGGTTTGCAATGCACTATCAAGGCCTCATTGATGACACTCTTGCAAAACGTACTTATTTATTTTTCTCACATATTTGATTTCTCCAAACCATTGCTGCCTCAGAGGGAAACTAAAAATTAACTACCTTCTCAACCTAACATTTGGGGATTTTGGCATAAGAGCATACATTCTTGGCATCCCTTGCACCTCAGGTTAGGGTAGCCAACTTGTGATGGGTGTAGTACCTGGGACAATCCAGACGTGGCTAGTTGTGCTGTTTTTTGTGAGTGATTCCTGGTGTTAGTTTTAGACCTACACAAATAGCCAATGTATACATGACAGAGTTCTTTGAGCTTTAATTGATGTTAATCTTTCAAAGCATCTGTTCTTTTTTTTGTGTGTGGGGGGGCTACCTACACTTTTGGTGTCAATGACTAATAGAACTGGGTGTATACCCACTGGAACAGAAAGCATCTATGACAAATTGTCTCTACTGTCTTACAAAATAACCCTTCTTGTTTTACCTCTTTAAGTAACCCCCTCCCCACCCACCCCCACCCCCTCAATCTATGAACAAACAAATGAATCAGTTTTGACCTTAACTCAGAGTGAAACACTTTGCAGTCTGGGTGGGCCATTAGCACTTACAGGACTGCTCGAATTGTACACTTTAGTCCATGGAAGTCACAATGAGGCCCCCTAGAGGTTTAATGTTCAGGTAAAAATCACTGCTACCTCCAAAGACATAGGAGTTTTTGGTAGAGTAGATGTAAATATGGATATTCCTTTGGTGAAACTGTCTGTTGCACTTTCACCATATTTCTTCTTCTACCTGTTACACACTTTTAAACATTTTTCTAAAATGTTAATTCAATATCTATGCTACTGTGTAATGTGTAGTTATACATGTTAATATACATTTCAGGAAAGGACTTACCTTGTTGAAAACCTGTCTTTATTTTTATAGATTTAAACATGAATGTAATGTTACAGTATCTGTTTGTTAGTTGTCTACCCAATACATTCATACAACACTAACAGTATTTAGTTAGTATGTTACACTTACCTCCAAAAGCCTGCATCCTGTTTGTAGGATATGTCGAGAACCTTCTATAGTGTCACTTTTCAAAGTTAATCTGTATGTTGTGTATCTGCCCAATGTTTTAGATCCGCAGGATGACTTAATGCACTCATTCCACACCGGAGGCACACTCCTGCAGATGGCACCCCAGGCTTCTTCGCCAATGCCACCAGAAGGAAGCTTTCTCATAATGGCTTTGGTTCCTGTGCACACAGACTTCTTCACCTCCCGGTTGTCTCTCCAGAATCTACGGACTAGGAGTGTTGAGCGTTCTCTCTTGGTCTGTGCCATGTCCTCTTCTGTGTCACAGTCCATATGAACATCTAAGGTCATCTTCAAAGCCTTAGTTCTGTCGCAGGAGTTGTTGACAAACAGGGCTTCAGAGAACCTTTGGGCGTTGCTAATCACGTTGACACTTTTAGGGCTAGAGTGTCCATCTCTAAGCCTGTGGCTACAACCGCCATTCCCCTCAACAGCAGATGGGGTTATCTTCTCCATGAGGTAAACCAACTGGTAATGCTGGCTGGCGCAGAAAAACCTTGACTCATTGTCCCCTTGAGAAGGTACCAGAGTGCCAAGCTACACAATAGAGAAGAGTAAGCAAACTAATCACACAAAAATGCTTATTTTACACATCCCACTTTGATAGACTTGTTCTTTGCCAAATGTGGCATAACCCTTTTGGCATGTGTTGTGGAGCATTAGTGTCGTTTTCCTATCCAAAGCTTGGTTGAAATGTATTTGTGACTTTACGTAAGAATTTCCTTGAGTTGTGTTCTGAACTTTAATTTAGGCTTTAATCTCAAAATTATTTAAAATATACAACATCTAAAAGAATCATAATTTCTTACCTCTTATTGTATGTCAACCATTCTTGTTTTTCTCATTTTCTTTTCTTTAGTCAACAGCAAAGCCCTCTGCTCCTGACCTTGTAGTTTGAATCTCCCACTGTCAAAAAGCAGAAGCAAGGAAACTAAAAGCATTGAGTGGGGGAGGTACAGAATGGGGGAAAGGCAGTAAAAAGTTAAAGGAAATGAGGGTCTGTAGAGACAGACTCCAGGGTGAGACTCACTGCCTGGCAAGGGGACCAACTTTTCTCCTACAGCTTAGTGGGACATTTTGCAATCACATTGGCCTGCACTTATACTAAAAGCTCCACAGTATTTAAAGAGGCAGCTACAGAACAAAGGCTTGCTTGTATGGCATTTATGTAACCTAAGATTTTTCAGCCAATTTAACAGTGTCGTCAATGACAGGTTAGTCAAATGGTCAAATGATTGGCAATGTACTGTAAAAATAAAATTCTGACAAGAGCTTGTATTTACAGCTTTACCTGGGTGATCAACAAATACAAACATGATTCACTGATAATACTCAAAACAACTACAAAGTTAGGCATCAACCATGTCAGTTGATTACCATTTACAACATTCTATCACTGTTACAATTTCCAGTGTGTGCTCTGCCAGGAGTAGGTCCCCCCCACTTGAAATACCCTAAATATTCATCATCTATTCCCATTTAGTTTCTATAAAAAAACATAGGAAATTTTGCGCCAGGCAAACAGAGACGATATTGGAGCCTACAGTAACTTGCATATGGAACTGGTTAGGAGGGAGGGCCAACAGAACACCAGCAGAATATTGCATAAAACATATCCTTGCTGTGAGAAGATTTGTAGGGGGAACACTGAAGCCGGCATTAATATGGATCCATTTCTTTTCACACAGTTCGAATCTGAGCCGGTTTTTATTGAATCAACAATATCCCACGAGGATATAAAGATTACACCAGATCATAATGCATGAACACATTTCCCTTTGTCTATTAGTTTTAACACTTGGGAACACACTTATATTAAATTAACATTACAATCAAGAAGATTATAGTACATTAGAGGGTACAATTTCTGGAGAAATTGTGAGGTGTGCTTGCGTCGGTTGCCGATGGGTCCGTTTTGTTACTGCAATTTTATTTAACTGATGTCTTAATTTTATCTGATCTGCATGTTTTAAATATGCATACTTATTTAAGAAGATGGCATAGATTAAAAAACATTTGTTGTTGCTCATTTACATTTCAAAATACCAAGATTGAAGAGTGGACTGGAACAGGTTTCTTGTAATTTCCTTTTGTGCAAGAGGGAATGGTGATAGGAAAACCTAGCTACATGTTGGCCTTTCTGCAGCTGTCTTGTCTTTTTAAGTAGCTAGCCATCTCCCAGACAGTTAAATGAACTAATCATGTTCTAGGCTACTAAAGCTTGAAACAGGATTTTCAGTCAGGAGACTGGGTGTAGCAAATGAGTCCTCAGAGTTAAGAGCAGATCCCTTGAGTGTTTGGATAGGTACCCCTGCACCTAGTGGCAACCTCTGGAAATGGCTAACAGTGCAGCTGCACCCTATGCACGACATACCAGTTAACAACTGAATACTTTTACAAGTTTATTGGAATAATTAAGCTGGTAGCAAAGACGGGCCTCTTCCATCGTGTAGAAATAGGAGATTGCAGCAAAACCGGAATCATAGTAGTTTAATAGAAGGGCTAGTTTAGCAGGCAGGAGCCTGGTGTGGTTGGAGTCTTCAGTGCCTGGAAAGGAGAGCTGGGAAAGGTATGAGGGTTATAGGAAGTACATCTGAGGGTGTAATGGGTTGAAATGTGGTCGTCTGCTGAACCCCAGTTGTGGACAACTCCACATTAGTGAACAGCACCAATAATGTGAATACAATGAAAGAATTGCAACACTTGAGACTGAATTTGCATTTACTGAATCAAAACGCAGACAAATGAATCAAACGTTCTCAGCAACAATGGAAGCCTTAAGACATTTCATGACTACAATGTTTGGCGAAGCCTAAAACACTGGTCTCTTCAACTACAGCATCAGTTCTAGTAAACCTAATATGCCTCCAGTCTACCACATTCCCAGGTCTCACTACCACACCAGTCATGTAGTACTGGATCTCCTTTGGAGAAAGAACAGAGTCCCACATGTAGACGTCAGTCAGAGAGCCAACAAAAGACTGTGCAGCATCAAATCCGCCATAATACGAGTCCTGCTCCTGACCCAGAACGATACTGGGAAGCTCATCGATAAAATACCCAGGGCTGACAGACTTCCTGGGGCTAGGCTTGCTGTTCAGCCACACCTGGGCCAGTCCAGTAGTGCTCTCCCAGGTGGCACAAATAGAGTTCCACTGATTCAGCTCGCTTTTCAAACCAGGGAAGCGCAACTCTTGATCATTCACCAACACATTATAAACATCTGGCTCATCTCTCCACAGAAGAAGGCTGTTTGCTTGCTTTGGGGTGGCGAGAGAGAAGAGACTGGAACTTCCGCATGAATCGGTGAAGAAGCGCAGACACACAGTAGTTGTGTTGATGGAGGTCGTTGCTGCCTCAGAGTCGACTCTCACATGAGTGGTGTTGGTCTCCCCAGGGAAGGTGAAAATGCTCTCAAACAAGTCTAGTGCCAAAGAGAAGACATTTCAGAAATGGTTCGGAATGCTCGTGACAGCACACTGGCAATCATTTAATAAACATTTCTTACCTTGGCTTGATATACATTAGCTAGTCCATTTAACATTTATAACTTGGCAAAGTTACTTTACCTGAAGGAATTATATTGGCCTAATGTTCAATTCTATTATGTTCAGAAATTAAGTGTAACTGTTTAATGCAGACAATCTTTGTTGTGACAGTATCCTCCAGAAACACAGCATGTACAGATAGTCTTAAGGGTTTTCCAGCACACCATAGAAATGCCTTCCACTGCATTACAATAGGGGCATAGGTACCTTGGTAATGGCTTACATCAAGTGCAAACGGGACCCCTTCTGAGCCACAGACCATCAGGGTGACGAGGAAAACCAGTTTGTCCATTCTGTTGTCCGTTCCTTTTACTATGATTACTTGACGCTGCCCAACTGGTATTTATGGGGAAGTAAGTTCAGGCATGGCACTGGACCTGGCAGCTGACGTTACTCACACAATCACTGCAGATGTGCTGATTGAAAGTCTGGTGTTTCTCAGGGTCCTGGGGATCTACTGCCCTGCATGGTCTAGATCATGGGTGGGCAATCCTGGTCCTCAGGTGCCACTGTCCTGCATGTTTTAGATGTTTCTCTGCTCAAGCACACCTGACTCAAATGAATAGGTCGTTACCTCCTGCAGGAGCCTGCTAACGAACCATTCATTTGAATCAGGTGTGTTGAAGAAGGAAACGTTTGATCACAACTCAACCTGTCAAACATGCAGGGCAGTGGGTTCCCAGAATCAGCATAGAGGAACACGTATGCTATTATCAGTTGTTGTGTAGATTCATGTGAGAGGACTGTTTCAGTTGTAAATTATTCATTATTATTCAATTTCTCGCGTTCTTATTTATATTACACATACATTTGTATATGTCTTTTTAATTTAGATTCAAAATGTCGACATTTGTTAACACTAATTTATTTCAGTGTATTTTTATGTAGGCTATATACTCAATTATAAATTGGGGTTCATTTGCAAACGAATGTTGACCTATCATTTGATCATTATTAATATTATTAATATGAATAATATTTTTTTTCTTGACCATCTTCGGCGGACGTAAAGCGGGCGGTGACGTTTCAGGGGTACCGTAGCTACAAGCGGAAGTACAAACCAAAGTCACGTTTCCTTTCAAAACCAAGAACTATAGCAAGCTAAGCTACGTACATGATAAGAGCTAGCTTTTGATTACTGTTTCCCCAACTGTAGCCTGGTAAGTACATTTAACAAATTACAATAAAAATATGTTTACATATTTAACCCATGCAGCAAAAGTTTAGTCCGCTGACGTGTACTTAGCGCTGCCCAGTTAGCTAGTGCGAGCTACAAACTGACTGAGTCTGAATGTCATGTGCCAGTGCGAGAAGCTTGCTAGCTAGCAACTCATTCGCAATGGAGTACAGTGTATTTTGTGTACCTAGTGTTTACAGAAGATGACTAGTGTGTTATATTAGTACATCAGTCGAAGCGACAGCTAGTTAGCACAGTCATTACTGTCGCTAGCTGACTAGCTTAGCGTTAGTTTATCAGATTTTCGGCCAACAACACGCTCTGGAATATATAGTAATATACCACTAAAACCCCCGTTACAGGGTTCTTAAGTCTCGCGCATTCTCCGTGAGACTCAACCATTTCTCACCAATCACCATGTAATTCTTACGCATCAACCATTTCTCACACTGAGAGGTAAGGGAAAACTTGTCTCGCTATATATACAACCATTGGACGAGGCTCTAATTTCTGTCGAGTTGATGGTTGTCTCGAGTTATAGTCAACAATCAGAAACATCACCAGCACCCCCCCATCGCCCGAACGTTAAGGACCCATTATCACCCAGCAGTCTAGTCTATATATTGTATTAGATGTCATTACCTAATACAATACAATTCAATTCAATTTCATTCAAGACCTGAAAGTAAGATCTTTCTTTTGACTTGTGAATTGACAAAGGTCACATTGGCCTTTTAGAGAGAGTTTTGGCCCAGTCTTGTCAACACCCAGTGTTACAAACTGCCTTGTTTGTGTTCTCAGGGCTGTGTGCTAGACCTCACCATGTTCCTCACCATGGTTCTTCTGAGGAAAGGCATTCCTGGAAAGCAGTGGATTGGGAAGTACCGGCGTCCCAGGGCCATCACGTGGCAGATGAAGCGCAACATGATAGTGCATTTGGAGCGTGAGGCAGAAAACGAGTACTGGATCAGCCGGCCATACATGACACCCGAGCAGGAATGTGGCCATGCTGCGGAACGCCGTGCCCAGTCTTGGTCCAAAATCAAGGAGAACAAATTTGTCAAGTTCCCAGAGCACAAGTACATAGCAGACCACCTCAGTCACCTCAACACAACCAAGACTTGGTCCAGTTAGTGAGAAGATGTATTGACTGTGTGGTCAGTTTGGAACTTTCTGTGGTGTTTTTTAAACTTTCATGGTCATGTCTGTGTATATTATTTGTGATCTTTAAATGATATCTTGATAAAGTTTTGTGTATAAACTTTACTGATGCAATTTCAACTTAAGAGAACGTCTTTATTTGATACCTTTTCATATAAACAATGTGCACAGGGCCCCCTCAACATGTTCACACCGTCGGGCAATGATTGTTACAAATATTGATAGATTATTGCACATGAATGATAAGTTGGTAGGATCAAAGTCAATACTTATGTGGCAAATAACCCTTGTCTTTATATG
Source organism: Hypomesus nipponensis (assembly GCF_054491055.1). Lineage (NCBI taxonomy): Eukaryota > Metazoa > Chordata > Actinopteri > Osmeriformes > Osmeridae > Hypomesus > Hypomesus nipponensis. The sequence goes on along the minus strand of NC_140371.1, from coordinate 11,350,151 downwards.
TTCCAGTGGTCATCTTGGGGACTAACCCCGTCTTTATAAGCCATACCAGTGTGAAGCTTTCAACTTGTATTTATGTTCACCAGTCTCTAAAAGTGAAACACTTCATTTAAGACTAGCAACTCAACACATAATGAAGCTGATGTGGAGTGACATTTTCCTGCCTCAGCGTAATGTCGGCTATGACAAATATCGAAGTTATGTCCAACTGCCCTGGATGGATGTAAAACAAAGTAGATATCAAATGTGTGAGAATCGAAGGCTTGACTGCATGAATTTAAAAAAGCCTAAATATGATCCCAAATGTAGTTTACTACCTAACTATGCCAGCAGATGGGGCTCAACGCTTGTGGAAAGGAATCTCTAAATCTCCTAAGCGCGCTACCGTAGTGCGATTCGAATAGGCGCACTTCAGTAGCTGGCGCACCCGCTTCAACAGGGGGAGTACTGTTTCAGATGGGTAGAGGACCTTCTTGGAGAACCCTCTGCAACCAATCTCAGTCAACAGCAGAGAAGACCATGAAGGCAGTTGTCTGGAGTAATCGCTCTGCGGATAGACACAGTAACCAGCTGTACCGACCGCTCCTTCGCACGGACGACTGAATGAAGAGCCAGAATGGCCGGAGGACGGAGAGGACTTGTAGCCCCTCAAAATACTTTTTTAGAAAATATTGTCAGACGATCAAACGGTAAGAACAATTTTGTGTAATAATTTACTTTGAATCCTTGCAGGATCAATCAGTTCCATATTAACTTTTCCTTTCATATATTTGACCCGCATCTTTTAGCCTACGACGATGGAAAAAATTATTGTCAAAATGTTTTTCTGAATTATTAACTCAAAGGGAATCTTACGTTTGAATATCCCACACAATCGCATAAATTATAAGACTATAAAAATGGCAGAAAGTTTGGTGTCTGCACCATTCATCCAAGTTAATGAAATGTGCAGCACCAAATCTAGAATATGCCAGGAGTGGCGCTGGATACACGTGACTTTCAAATATAGTATTTCAAATCTTATTTCGTTGTGGAAGTGTAATTTTTATTTTATTACAGTGAGTCTAACCTCTGACCAGTTTATATTTGTTTGTTTAATCAGACATTCTTTCGTAAGGTTATTTCCATTTGGAGCTAAATACAAAAATGTATATTTGATTATAGACTGTTAATCTCACATTAATCTACACAATTATGTAGAATGGCCCTATTCTGTTTCCAGCCTGCCTCACTTCCATAAAATGATGATGTCGATGACAGGCTACCATCTAGGTCGATTATAGGTCCATACAGTTATACTTAAAACAGAAGAAGGAATAAGGAATATAAACAAATAGCCAGTCGTATGTCCTAGAAACACAAATGTTAAAGCATAATCACATTAGAATCTAAAATATGTTCTTACGTGTGAGAAGAATGCATTTTCTTGTCCCAACACAACTTTATAGTAGCCGTAGACACTATTGAAATCTTGAAGTGTATAAGACAAATTGACACACCATGCAGAATCAATGGGCCTACCAGTGTTAGAAAGTTTAAGGTGTTAGTCCACATAGAAATATTGGTTGTGATATTACCTCAATTATATGATGTATTTAAAGCTTTAACATTGTTGTTGCTGCTACTGTAACCATTTTTCTTTTCAACTTTTCAGTTTGGACATTATCACATAGACAGACAGGTATAAAGCATACTTTGGAGTGCTGCTTTTGTTTTCCTCCCTCTAATTTCCCTCTTGACTCTTTGTATACTAAACTGTTCTATACCAATAGCTGTTAATTTACAAAGCAATTCATCCTAAAGATGACATCTTGGTCTGGGTGCAGACCTTTTCGTCTAGCTAACCCATTCTTCTTACAGCTAAAATAAACACATTTTGTAACACATCAGCAAATGATGAATCATACAGATATTTGATTGAACATTGATGTCAGATGCTGCTGTCATCTATCAACATCATCCCTGTCTACCATTGTCAAATTGGACAGCATCACCACTAACAATTGTAAAATAACAAATGTTGGCATGGAACGTCTTTTAAACCTGTAATTGTGTTTCTGTCAGTAGTTCTAGTGACTGTACACATTTGAAGGAATAGTATAGGGATATGTGTATTATCTCTATTCATTATTTGGGACATAATGTTTTGTCACCACAAACCCAATTTTCTCTTCATTAAGTCTAGCGTATTATGCTTCTGTAGCCAAGCACCTTTTTTTTGGGTAATGCTACAATGGATGGACCCTATGCTCTGTGTTTTCACTGCCATGTGAACAACACATTAGCACTAAGGGATTCAATTTAGTGCTCTGAAATAGCCTTTTCATAAACAATACACATTTATCTCAGAATGCTGTGTCCATAATCATTTTATTTGTTGTTGTTTCCCCTGGATAAGCCAATTTCTCTTTCCTACTCTCTCTACTCTCTCTCTCTCTCTCTCTCTACCTCTCTCTCTCTCCCCCCGCCCAATCTCTCCCCACACCTCCATCATCACCCCTTTTATTTTCTCTCTCTGTCTGCACAGCTGTCTATAGCTAGCTCATGTACATGTAAGCCGATGACAGTCGAGTAACTGTGTTTCCTGTAGTCACATTGTTTTGTCATGATGCAGTTTAATTGCCCATCAGTTATCCAGACAGCCATCACTGGAGACAGGCAGTTAGATCTAATGAAACAATTGTCTTAAGCCATGTTTACTATAGTGTTTGTCAATGTTAGCAATAGCTAATACAGAGTCCCTTATACTGTCCCTTATATGTATAATTATAAGTTTAAGGGGACATGTATTAACATTCCCTCAGTACTTGAAATCGTTGTCCAAGTTATAAATGTATAGTTGTTGTTTGAGTGAATCAAGGAACAGTGTTAACTATTACAAAATAATTACTCATGGCATTGACTGTTTTAGCTACTTGAAAATCGCATACCGTTTGTTGTTAAAATCAAGGAGTTGGCTGCTAACTGATTAAACCTTTAGACATTTTCACAAGTTTATTTGATATGACTGAGATGTGTCTTAGACATTTCACATATTTTCCAATAGGATCCTTTGTATGCTCACCCTCTGTATAGGAAAACAAATATCAGTCAAATATGCATGCATTTCACTAAGTCATCTTTACAAGCCATCTTTCCAACTATGACAAAATACCCCACAAATGATACAATGTGCGGTAGAATTCCATGAGTAAGTAACCGAGAAACATTCCTCTTTATATATCAATTTTTAGTTGTGCACTTGTATATTATAAGTGTGTTATTGATGACTCTGTGACAGACGTCTTTGCATATCTGAAATAAATCACAGCTTATTCAAAAGGCGAATAAGTTCCTTGAGTTAATAGTGCAGGACGTCAGCTACCCCTTCAAGAGTAACTCTCTTTACTCACCCTCCCTACATGGAGTACTTATTCAGCACTGAGGGTAAGGATGGTCTAAGACTGAGATAAGTACTTGTATGTGAACAACTCTGCTGCTTCACCACTCTAACGTGTCACATTGTGGTTGCTTCCATTGCATACTGTGTTGTAGCCCAAGGGTTAGCGTCAACACTTCTTTGGTTCAAGCAAGTCCGAAAATCATTGACCTTCAATTTGTGATTTTGAATCATTGATTTTCATGACCCACATGTATTTTCCCCCCAACTTGTGAATTGTATCAGTTCATTAATTGATTTAACATTTTAATGAATTTGACTCCAATCTTGCTTCCCCTCACCTCTCTTTTCATGTATCATAAAAATTGTACAAAGCAATAGTTGAGAGAAATAGCTTTTAATGTCAGGATTATTTGCTTCGTCATTTTCTTACACATCCTAAACAGATACCAACTTTGTGCTGGGAAACGCTCAGATTGTGGACTGGCCCATCGTCTACAGCAACGATGGCTTCTGCAAGCTGTCTGGTTATCACAGAGCAGAGGTCATGCAGAAAAGCAGCACCTGCAGGTAGGCCACCATGAAGTTCTTATTGTTTTATGTCACTTATAGCTTCTCATTGTTCTTGAAGACATGTAGGGATTGGTACCAATAACCCGATAGCCAAAAGCTTGCGAGGTTGCCTCCTTAACACTGATGCTGTGAAGATATGAGTTTGATGCCAAAAAATGATACCTTCTTTAAGTGAAGGAGTGTAATAATAATCTTTTTTTAGACAAAGGATTTAAATACATCACAGGGGCTTGCCCCACCCACGCTTGGTTTGCTGAAACTTGTTCCTGTCTGGTGACATTAGATCAGCTGCCTTTGGTAGACGTTGTGACTTTGAAGCTCTGAAAATACTGCCTCATTAGTATTAAGCTATCTTTCACAGTTCCCAGAAAACTTCACATTTATTTTTAGACCTACCCAGAACCGACAGCTCCTACTGATGGGAATAGTAAGGCAAAGTGGGTAAAGAATGTAAAGATGGGGTGTATTTACCATTTCACAAGTTAGAAAACAAATTCTTAGAGTGGAAATGTATTTGAAACATTTGTTGTTGAACAATTTGTTTTGGTATATGTCTGTCAGCGCAATTGGCATTGTGGTATTCTAAACATCCCGACTGAGATTGAAGAGTCCCTGGACATAATCCCTGAAGTATCATCCCAGACTCCCTGACAACAATCTTACTGCCTGACAGCTTTTGGGTCCTACAGGGAAAATCCATAATCATAGCAAGAGTAGGTTGGCAGTGGATATTTGTTGACACACTTTAGGAGAGAGAGGGTTGTTATAAAGTAGATTCTAAATGCATTTTAAATTTGATTATGATGATGGTGGTGGTTACAAAATGGATTGGCAAACTAAAGTAATGAGATTTTGACTTCTATTCTGGGCAGGGGTATTTTGTAATTTGAGGGTCTTGCCTTACACTTTGACACTTTGTCTTGTTTTGGTTACCAGTGTTTCTCCTCATTAGCTGTCTTGTTCTAAACGTTCTAAAGTCTCTGGTTGTTTTATGCAGATAATAACATACAATATTCAAAATGTTTTTGCTTCACGTTTTCCAGCTTCATGTACGGGGAGCTCACGGATAAAGACACAAGTGAAAAAGTGCGACTAACGTTTGAGAGCTACGAGATGAATTCATTTGAGATACTCATGTATAAGAAAAACCGTAAGTGCCATGTGCAAAAACTAGCAATCATGCAAATGTATTCAGCCATCCCTAATAAACGTCACAGTTCCGAGACTTCTGGAAGCATCTGTAACCCTGTAAAACTACTAAGACTAAGACAGAGAAAACAAAAATCATTAGATCCAAATATTGTTGATGTATTAAGGTGAAGTGGGGGGGGGGGGGGGGGGACAGAATGCCACCTGCAATAAATACCTAGGGTTAAGAATACTGGCTGGAAAGTAGTGCCAAGATTAATGTAGTTAAAAATGTTTTATGTATTCCTGGGCACCTTTGAGTTATTCTTAATTGCTTATCAGTATCACACTTGTTGAGAGAAATGTAGTTCCTAACAGCAAATGATTGATGACAGGCTTCTATGGGACTGTATTTCTAGTTCAGTTGTCTCTGGATAATAAACAAAAAAACTAACTTTCTATCTGATGAACAGAGACCTAGATTGTAAGGTAGGAACGAATAAACTCTCTTTGATTTGTTTAAATTGAGGAACAAGAGAAAAATAGAGCAAAACGTTGAGCTATGCTACATTTGATGTACAAAACTTGTGCATGTGCTCTTAAAGGGAAATATGTCATAGAAAATGCACTGGCAAGTATAAATATTGATGATGGGTTAAGTAAAGATGAATTCCTCAGTGTTTTCTTCTGTTTCAGGGACACCTGTATGGTTTTTTGTGAAAATAGCCCCCATTCGCAATGAACAGGAGAAGGTGGTTTTGTTTCTGTGCACATTTAGTGACATCACAGCCTTTAAACAGCCCATAGAGGATGACTCTTCCAAAGGTAAGTTTTATTAGAAAGCAATGTGATTGTCCTCCAGTCAGTTATGTCTCCTTTCCCCATGAACCATTTTGTGTAATTGAGCGTCAATTTGTGTTCTCAGGTTGGGGAAAGTTTGCACGTCTGACGCGTGCTCTGACTAGTAGTAGGGGGGTACTACAGCAGCTGCAGCCCACTGTTCACAAGGGAGAGAATGTCCACAAACACTCCCGCTTGGCTGAGGTTGGGTCATTTTCTTTCCTTGTGGTCTTTCTTGTTTTCATGCTTTCAGATGTCATACTGTTCCTTCATTCAGAGGCTGTCAGCCAAACTGAAGATATTCCATCTCCTTCACATTTGGCAGGTGCTGCAGCTTGGCTCTGACATCTTGCCCCAGTACAAACAAGAGACCCCCAAGACTCCTCCCCACATTATTCTACACTACTGCCTCTTTAAAACCACCTGGGACTGGGTCATCCTCATCCTCACCTTCTACACCGCCATCATGGTGCCGTACAATGTCTCCTTCAAGACCAAGCAGAACAACGTCACGTGGTTGGTGGTAGACAGCATTGTGGATGTCATCTTCCTAGTCGACATTGTGCTCAACTTTCACACCACATTCGTGGGGCCAGCAGGTGAGGTCATCTCGGATCCAAAACTGATCCGAATGAACTACCTAAAGACATGGTTTGTCATCGACTTGCTGTCTTGCCTACCCTACGATGTCATCAATGCCTTCGAGAACGTAGATGAGGTCAGTGCTTTAAGCAAAAGGGTATCCTTGTTTTGCTATTTCTTCTTCTATTACTCCATATCTCACATTATATTGTCTCTGTTCCTTCTGGCAAGCCCATCTGCCCTCTGTATTTGTCTTCTGTATTTCACATGCATCCTCACTAAACTATGGAATTGTTTCAGTCAGAGACTCAGCCTTCATGCTTTTTGACAACAACCAACAAAAACTCCTTGTTGGGATTTGCATTTATGACCAGAACCTGCTTACAAGGAGATAAGCGACAGAGGAGATTTTTTTCATAAAAAATTTCAAAAGTATTGAATAGTGCATTATTTTCATTTCCTCATTCTACTCTCAGGCTAGACTATGGAGCCAATAGACTGGCTTATGGCAATTTAAGCTTAGAGAATCTAACTTTGGTGTCAAACTTTTTCCAGTATATAGCTCTGTTCTATATAATTTGTCTGCTTTCCTCTTGGGTTTGAGTGTTAGGTGTTCTGAGACTCAAGTCTCACTGAAGTGTAGTGAAACACATTGGTGGCTTCTTTGAGTTTGGGGGGGAATCAGTTTCTGCTACTTACTCTTTATGAAATCATTTGTTGTCAGGGCAGTTTGATGTGTGTTATAATTGGACGTCGGGGGACTTAAGATTCCTGGTATGGAAATAAGCTCTCTGTGGAGAGGGTTGTAGCTGCAGAAGCATCATTGGCCAGGCGTGCCTTAAACACAGCTTTTGTTAGCAGTAGCAGTCAGCCAAATAACAGCCAAATGAGCAGTTTCCATTTTCACAGAACTATTGTAATCTTTTGTGAAGTCACTGTAGCATGAAAGACAGGAATTATATACTTCTGGTGTAGTTATTTTGTGTGGTTTGAATCATAAGAATGATATGTCTCGTTATTAATCTCAGTTGTAGTACGGGTTTAGGCAGGGAACCAGACCAATCTTGAGTTTACGTTTTATTTGCTCTGGCAGATCGGTCTGACCACCCTCCTATTCAAACTGATTTCCACCTGGCCTGAAATACCGGGCTAATCTCAACCGTTTATCATAGGCCAGGTTGAATATGACGACTCTACAGAGGAGAGCTGTTGAGGCATTTTCATGAAAAACCAAGGTTACAATTCTTTGCTCTGATTGGTTGTATTTATCCAATTATTTTCAATTGTGTCCAGAGGCATTTTGGACACAATTGGTAACTGCCCTTGGATGTAGAAAATGAACTGAAAGGTTCCAGACTTACTATTCTGAAAATTTGTCTGGCAATGCCAGCCAGGCTACTGAGGCTAGTAGCTTAATGGTTACAAGTTTTTTTTTAAAGTATATTTGACAGAGTTTTCAGTTATTAAAAATACTCAGTGGCAAACATTATGCCAAAGAGGGTTATTTATCATAGTGTATGTCAGGCAATACATCTTTTACATGTGCAAATACACCCCCTCCCCCACATACAACACAAATCAGCCAATTCATAGTTTATTGTGTCGGGGAAAGGTCATATTTTTACAGATTGCAAATTGTATTTATTGTCAATCCAATGAATTACTCTGGTCACTTTAATATTAGTACACAAACGCGCACACATGCAGAGACACCCACAAACAAACACACACACACATATTTTTGCTCTCGTCAGTTAATATTACTTTTTTCCCTGCCCTGGTTTGTCTACAGTGTGTGCATGTGTGCATGTTTGTGTGTGTAGGTGTATATGTGTGTAAGTGCTATGAAAGCATTAAATGGCTTGACGTGCTACTCAGACCCATCACAGAGTGAGTCATTAACTCCTGAAGGCCATGCATTCACAGACATCCCAGTGTAAAATGCTTAAAGTGCTAGTTATTCGGCAGTGGGCAGCTCTGTTCTTGCAAGTGCAGCATTCTGTCCCATTCTAGTCTTTCAACGTTTCAGCAGTCTTGCTGCTGACAGTAGGACACTAGGACATTCATAGTAAGCGGTGTTGTTCAGTGGTCACCTCTGTCTGATATTGGCAGTAGCATGTTACTTCATTCATTTCTGTTCCATTATCATGCATTTAGACTCGTCTTTTGTTGGGATTTTGATATTTTCCCCTGGCAGTCGGGTCTAGTGGGGAGGAATGCTCTTAATTGGATAAAAAAAGAAAATGAAAAGATAAACCATACAAGTTGTATTAATGCAGGCAGTCAGTCATTGAAGGCCTGAAGAAAAGATTATGAATGAATGTAACCCTACTATACATACTACTCCACCACAAAGGACCCAAATGTAAGGGGATAATGACATCTCAAGCCAGATTTTTTTCAGTTTTTGGGTAGCTTTTTCTTTAACATGAATATTATTTGCAGCATTGGACATGTGTAAAATCATCTGTTATTTTTTGGATCAAATGTCTCCTCTCTTCTTTTTGACCATGCTCACTTCTTTCTTTTCTTCCTCATCCCCCTGTTGTGTTTGCATGGCCCCTTCCTCCTCTGCCTGTGTTAATGTATGGAACGTGGAAGAACTGGAACCACCGGGCTGTCACTCAAGTAGGCCTTTCATTCTAAAACTCACTTTGAGTCGGTTTGGGTCTTTGATAACGATAAACATTGCATTACACTATAATGTGCTTTTATCAAGCGCTGGAGGGATCTTTCTTTCTTTCTAGCTTTTCCTGTTATCTCTGTCTCTCTAATACTTAATTAGCTAAATATATTCATAAAGTATAAGGTCAAATTTGTGTGTGATGTTTTGCTTGTACAAATGCTTAATGTCCAAGACATTTTTGTAATAGAGTATGTTTTATAATAAAATAAAATAAATTATATTTAAACGATTTTAATGCAATTGTCAGCATACTCTAATCATGTAAAGATGAGTTAAATAAGAATAACACATACTGCACCTTCTCAACATTTTGTAAAACAAAATAATGCCTGAACTCAACAAACGCAACTCAACTGGAACAAGCAGACAGACCATGTCAACATCCATTTTTTTTTCTTTCAGAGATCTCCAAAAATCCATTCTTTAATCCTTCCCATGCTCCTTTCTTTTCCTTTCCTTATTTTTATATCCACTCTGTCACCCACATTCTCTCTGCCCTCTCTATTTCTTTCTCCTTGTGCTCCCACCTAATTATTGCTTTTATTACCAATGCCTCTTACCCTCACTGTACCCACCCTGTCCTCTGTTTCTCCCTCCTTCCTCTCTCTCTTCAACAGGGGATCAGCAGTCTGTTCAGCTCTCTCAAAGTGGTGAGACTGCTTCGATTGGGTCGTGTTGCCCGTAAACTAGACCACTACATCGAGTATGGGGCAGCTGTTCTGGTTCTTCTGGTGTGTGTTTTTGGCCTGGCTGCCCACTGGCTGGCCTGCATTTGGTAAGATTTTACCTGATCAATAAATGCCCTACACACAGATTAACCTGTTCGGTCGTCCTAGAAATGACATTAAATAACCTCACCATACTAATAAGAACAATAATACAATTAGAAATAAAAAAAACAAGTATTATTGGGCAAGTATCATCAATCAATCTTTTCCATTAAGTGAAAGACCCAAGAAACACAAATTGTCTCATTGTTACAGGTACAGCATTGGGGATTATGAAGTCATAGACGAGGACACCAACGTGGTTCGCACTGACAGCTGGCTCTACATGCTGGGAGAGACTGTTGGGACACCCTACCGCTTCAACGCCAGCGGCTCCGGAAAGTGGGAGGGGGGGCCTAACAAAGAGTCTGTTTACATCACCTCCCTCTACTTCACCATGACCAGCTTAACTAGCATTGGCTTCGGCAACATCGCCCCCACCACGGATGGAGAGAAAATCTTCGCTGTGGCTATGATGATGATTGGATGTGAGTGACACTTCATTTTTCTTTCTGTGCTCCATGATGTGTGGATTGTGTGTCCATGTCCTATGCCTCAAAATTGTAAGAAATATACTTTCAGCCCTTTTCCTTACCTTAAGCATCCCAGAGTTACTGAATGACTCTTGTTGCTATGAGCAAGACTTCCTACAGACAAAATTTCCATCGGTTTCAGAACTTGAACACCATTATTGTAACAACATGTAAACAAATTTGTACCTCACTTGATCCAAAACATTTGTGTTTGTCAGAAAGTGCTAGTGGCCACAACCCAGTATTTACAGTGTTATATTGAGCAAGAACAATGACGCACAACAATGAATAAAATGAATGAACAATTGTCCTAAGAGCCATGTCAAAAATGGATTCCATTAACACAGTAGCTTATATCTCCCTTCTCTGTCTGCGTGGATGACACTACTGTCACCCCGACAAGGGTAAAGAGGGCATGGCACAACAAGAACACTGAACCTGATCGAAACAGCTGCTCTAACATAAAACGTTGAAGTTTTAGAGTCAGCAATTCAATTTGAATGAATGTGTTCTCTGGTCTACGATCATAGGGCTAATATTTCCATAATCTGATTGTTAGACTGGAATTCCATAAAATGGGGATTGGATCACAAAAGCAGAGATCATTTTTACCCAGTGATTTGATAGTTGGCTTAACACAGACAGGTCACGTTGCCTGATTATTGGATAAAATTCAGAAATCATTCCTAAAAAGCGCAATTTAGATTTTACCAGAATTTTTTTTTAATCAAAATCTTTGTCCATATTCAATTGATAAGGGTGGCAATCGTTATATAATGATTCAAAATATATTTGCCCTACTGTACTTCATAATTCAAGATGCATGTTGAAGTACATTATACACAACACAGGTGTGATTAAGATGATTAAAACAAGGTTTCTACAACAAATGTACAAACAAATGTTTTCAGATTTCAGGTCTCATCGCTTTACTTGATCAGTTACCTTAACCTCTGTTCACTGCTGTTCACTACTGTAATACTCCACCTCCTGAGACATCTATAGCAACACACCCATTTTCTAGATTACCGGTATTCCGTCTGCCTTGTTTTCTGCTCTGACAAACAGGAACCTCGATATTTACAACACACAGACTAATGCAATGTAGAGCACAAAAGATAGATCTGTTATGTATGCCTCTGAGTAGACTAGCTGTAGAACAAAACCCAGGGGCAAAAAACAGTCACTGCCTGGATCAATTTAGCGCATTTCTCCCTGCAATCCCTCTGCAGTCACTCTCCACCTAGCTGCCAGCTCTTTCAGCTGTTTTTCAACCCTGGTTTCCATGGTGAAGAGAGACTTCTGTCAAACTTTGTCTGAGCCAGTGGGACATAGTAAGCTATTGGCCTACTCTGAGTTAGGGCTCAAAGGAGTGTGCGTAATCATATCTCCAAGGAGCAGCTGACACAACAAAAGTTGTCGCATGTGTTATAAAAATCTGATGATCTTCAAAGAACATAAGCAGAACACAAAGGGGACTCCTCTACGCGGCTGAAGCCTAATCTATGTCTTTTCACTATAAAATATAAATGTCCTGTGTTCTATTTTTACCATTCTGCGGTGGATCGGTGTTGGCAGCCGAAGATCACAGCGACGACAGCGGAGGGCTATACATCTGTCCTGTTGCTATGGCAACAGCTGGCCTGGGGCATTGGTTTCTAACAACTTTAACTATCTTCAAATGCTGCAGCTGTTTACAAATATATTATACAACACGATATCTTCCTAACACAGCTAACAATATCAGATTTATAGACTGACTGGCTTTGTGGAGGGATTCCAAGATTTTCAGTGACGGAAGTGAGGTTGAGAAGTCTTGGTACTGAAAACAGGTTGAGCTGGGAGTAATCTAAAATTAGCCAGACTTGCAGGAATGGAGGCTCCTTGAGACCATGATAATCTTCTCAGAGCGACCCTCCACTACATTTTTATTGCTGACCTCAGGAGCTCTCAGTCAGTAGTGGAGGACTATAAGAAATTACAGTGTTCAAACGAGTGATCATCCTACTGTCTGGGGGAATTTGAATGATGTAAGATCATATCATCAATCAAAACCTAACTATTAAGTTGTATCCAAACCATACCACCACTTCAAGCATATACAATAATTAGAATAATAATCTAAGCTTAATGTTAAGCTAAAAAATGTAGGCAGTTTAATATTCTTTAACATTATTGCAAAGATCAAAATCCAAGAATGTCACTAGTATAGCAGGGGAAATAGGGTTTAGTTTACTCAGAGCGTGCTTTGAGAGTCAGATGGGTACATTTGGGATATCCCAGACACATGCCTGCATGCAAGCACACACACACCACTCTGTCCCCAATACACAATCACACATACAGTTTGCATCATGAAATCTTCCTAAATCTATTCTATTCATATTTTATTCATAATGAAGAGTCCTCCTGGAATGACTGTTCATCGTTTTAAGTACTGTACATGCTTGTACAATGTTTCAGGGAACAAAATATTGGATTATTAAATTCACAACATTGATTTCTCTACAACACTTCTTTTTCTGGCAAAATGCACAATATGCTCACACATGAATGCATGCGACACACACAAACAAACGCACACACACATATTCGCATACAAACAAACACACAGGTTTACTACCTTCATCTAAGTATGATTAAAAGATGAGGGAGGCTTGTTCCCTCTCAGTCCCTTCCAGCAGGACTAATTAGGACCTCAGCGCCAACAGACCACTACATACACAGCACAGAGCAGGCACCAGATGCCTTTGATCCATACACACTCCAGGTGTTGCCTTCCAGTCCAACCACCGTGAGCTAGCACCGTGGCATGCCTCCAAGTTAAGTCACAAGCACCTTAAAGCAAGATGTGATTGGTGGAAAAACTGTGTCTCTCTGCCTGCTTGTCTGTTTGTCTGCGTGTTTGTCTGTGTGTGGAAGAGACACTGGAGATGTTGTGTGCCAAGTGGAGCGTGTACTGAGAAGTTAGAGTGAGAGTGAGTGAGAGTGCACAACTAGTGTGAATGACTGCAGTCAAATGGACCTTTGTGTCGTCTGATCTTCACCTTCAATCACAGACAGTGTCAACGTGATGATTTAATATTCTGTCACATGCTGTCAGCTTCAAACGGCATGCAGGATAAACTCCTGCAAGAACATCTTTATCTAACAAAGTCAAAAAATACATCATTTCCTCATTACTCTGGGGCTATGTTGCAAATAGAATCAAACATATTTTTTTCTGATTGGAAGTGCGGTAAAATAAATTATTGATCTAGCTCATTGCAGTATAAAAGTCATATTTTAATCAAATCAAATGTATGTGTAAAATGTATTTGGATAGCCCTTTTTACAAGCAATGTCACAGAGGGCTTTACATACGCTCATAGAACTGCCCCTCAACCAACCTAAACCCTCAAGGAAGACAAAGAAAAATTCCCCGAAAAACTCTAGAGGAGAAAAAATGGAAGTAACCTTGGGAGGAGCAATTCAGTGAGTGTTGGTGAAAAAGAGGTGCAAAACACAGGCTTAACATAGTCATACAGCAGGGAAGTGTCAATGGATGTTGAAACACCAAAACCCAGTGTTCAACTTGGGTTAATTGGTATTAACTGATAATGATTATCTACAGTATGTATACTCATTATTGCCATTACACGCTCTGTGTGCACTACCATATGCCCGACATGTTCAAACAAAGAAAAGAAAAACATAATTTCATATACTGTCTTTAGGCGTAGTTTAAGAATATTTGTTTGAAGGCCTGTTCATAATGCCATGGATGTACTTTGAAGTCTTGTACTGAACAGTACAGTGTTGAATCAGCAGTAGGTGATCCTGCTATTTTAGTCTCTTTGGCTGTTGGAGCCACTCAGCTTGAGAACCAAATCTGTTCTTTGCCCACGCGTTTGATCTGGGCTCGACATAGTTTATATTGCTGGTCTGCTTTGAAAAATGACTCCTATTGTGGCTTAGGCAGGTTTCTCATGCTGTTATTCGAGTGAATAAGGGGTCAATGGCCACAGCTACTTATGCATGGTGGGCACATTGCTTCATACTGTTAGATTATCAATTAACCCAATGACTTAGTTTGTGTGTGCATGAATAGCTACCAATCTTTACAATCCAAACTCTATTAGTTTCCATCGAAATAGCCATTGACCTAATATATCTTTTCATGTAATAAATTATAATATCAAGTGCACCATCTATAAACAGTGATCTCAAATGTGCACAGGAGCAGGTCCAATCCAGTGGTTCTGGTTTTCTATGCACATATACAGCTGGATACGAAATCACGCTAGAAGTGAGTGATGTTGGCTGTCATCGATCATTGACAGAGCCTTTCTTTCCCATGATGGAATTGATAAAACATGAACTCAAAATTGGCAAAAGGATTAAATCAGTAGAAGCGTCTAAATAGCACAATGCAACAATTTGATAAAAATATAGTTACTGTCCATTGTTATCTCTGGGGCAGTAGGCTATTAAATATTTTCCCTTTCAGCATTCCAGTGAGACATTCAAATTGAGGTTGACGCCTTCTCGCTTGACCTGGAATAAGCACTTGGACCCCTATCAACTCAAATGGAAATTAAAAAGTAGTTTCTGTAAATAGATAGTTGATACTTCTGTAACATAATTTAAATGTATAGCATCATTATGTATGTTCCTACCATTGATGGGACATCATGTGTCATACTGCAGCAGTGGAAAGAATGATTACTTTCATCAAGGTCTTTTGTATCTTAATGGATGATTTCTTGCAAGGCGCTTTCAACTTCAGCATATGGCCCTACAGTTTATAAACATTTCTTCTTCCTCCATCAGGAGGGAACCTATTGTTCTTTCATTAATTATTGTCATTGAAGAGAGCAACATCAGGAAGGGTCGGGAGCCTATGATTTGCTAGTAGATGCTTAGAGGTACCCAGGACCTTTACGTTTCTGCTGACTGTAGAATTCTGAAGGAGGAAATGAAACCCCCAGAGGGAGGACACCCGGAATATCCACGCTGTGGCCTAAACGCTTGCACACGGCAAAGTGTGTTTGACACTGATGGACATCTGCTGTCAGAGAAGAGCTTTGTTTCTGTCATATTTCCGTCTACTTTCCTAACTAAATCTGAAACTATTCTTTTCCAAGCTTTGTCTCTTGACTACCTCAACCTTGTTTATAGCCTCAGCCAAAGCCAACATGACTTAATGACTACAAACCCGTCGGCCTGACTTCTGTGGTAATTAAGTCTTTTGAGCGCCTGGTGCTGGCACACCTCAAATCGATCACAGACCCTCCCCTGGATCCCCTGCAGTTTGCCTACAGAGCCAACAGGCCTGTGGACGACGCAGTAAACATGGCCCTCCACTTCACCCTACAGCACCTAAACAACCCAGCATCCTATGCCAGGATTCTGTTTGTGGACTTCAGCTCTGCCTTTAACACCATCATCCCCACCCTGCCTCAGGACAAGCTCTCCCAGCTGAATGCACCTGACTCCACCTGCAGGTGTATCACAGACTTCCTGTCTGACAGGAAGCAGTGCATTAAGCTGGGAACACAAGTCTCTGACTCCCAGTCCTCAGGATCTCCTCAGGGCCGCGTCCTTTCCCCTCTTCTACCTGTACACCAACAGTTGCACCTCCAGTCATCCGTCCGTCAAACTCTTGTAGTTTGCGGACGACACCACCCTCATTGGGCTCATCTCTGGTGGAGATGAGTCTGACTATAGGTGGGAAGCTGACAACCTGGTGACCTGGTGTAGCCGGAACAACTTACAGCTCAATGCTCTTAAGACAGTGGAGATGGTGGTGGACTTCAGGAAGAATACAGCCCCACTCACCCCCTTAACCCTGTGCGACTCCCCGGTCAACACTGTGGAGTCTTCCTCTTGCTGTGCATTATCCTCTCCCAGGACCTCAAGTGGGAACTGAACAACAGCTCCTTCACCAAGAAAGAACAACAGAGGATGTAGTTCCTACGGCAGCTGAAGAAATTCAACTTGCCAAAGACAATGATGGTGCACTTCTACATGGCTATCATTGAGTCCATCCTCACCTCCTCCATCACCATCTGGTACGCTGCTGCCACTGCCAAGGACAAGAGCAGACTGCAGCATGTCATCCGCACTGCTGAGAAGGTGATTGGCTGCAATCTGCCTACCCTCGAAGACCTGCACACCTCGAGGACCCTGAGGCGAGCGAAGAGGATTGTGGCCGACTTCTCCCACCCTGGACACACTCTGTTTCAGTCACTCCCCTTCGGCAGAAGGCTGCAGTCCATCAGGTCCATAACCTCACGTCACAAAAACAGTTTCTTCCCATCCGCGGCTGGCCTCTTCAACAAGGCCAAGGGCTCACACTGACTTTGGCCAGGTTTCCCAG
Organism: Hypomesus nipponensis; assembly: GCF_054491055.1. NCBI lineage: Eukaryota > Metazoa > Chordata > Actinopteri > Osmeriformes > Osmeridae > Hypomesus > Hypomesus nipponensis. The sequence continues at coordinate 11,333,305 of NC_140371.1, read as the reverse complement.
ATTTGTTAAGAAGCTCTTAACGCTAAGAGCTTCTTAAGAACGTTCTGAGAGCGTCTGGGAAACCTGGCCTTTAACACTTTCCCCCCTATTTTGACGATCTGAAACGCAAGTATCAAAACGCAAAGCGCAAGTAACTTTGTGGGCGTGACTTCAGCTTCGTTGTTATTTTGCCGGCGGGATAAATGACTTTGCGCCTGGCGCAAATCTAAAAAGGGTTGGTCTGAAGTAGCTACATTACTAATGGGTGTGGTTTGGGCGTAACGTGCAATAAACCAATCAGAGCATCATCTCACATTCCCTTTAAGAGCAGCGCTTATTCCATGGCAAATTGCTATTATAACGGCGGATTTGCCAGGCGCACGCCAGGAGCGGTTCACAGGAGGAGACCGTTCTCGTCAGAGCCGTAAAAGATAGAGAAATTACATCGTATGGGAAAGGCAGAGCAGTTTTCTCATTGCACTAAATTTCCCGCTCATGCTGTTCATTCAAATTATTATTCTTATTTTTACATATATTTTATTTTTTCAATTGTTATGTTTTTAAATTGTTTAGTTCTTAGAATTAGTTTAACTAATGTACTTTTGTACTTAATTTATACCCGTTTATTGTTTGCACCTTCCTGCCACAGTAGTCGCGTTTTTGTGTAACATAAGCTTCATGGCGAATAAACCGAATTCTGATTCTGAAGGGCATGGGAGAAGAAACCTAACCAAATTAGCTTCGGTTAAACAATCATGGGAGGAAATTGCCAGCGTTGTTACAAATAAAGTTCACATACATAGAAATTTCTTATGAAAATGTTTTTATAATAATTTAAGCCATAAATCAAAACGCCATAAATCAAAACAATGTAACGTAGCTTCGCAGAAAGAAGACCCTGGCCTCGCCAGCAGTGCGCACGGACCAAGCTGGCATACTTAAAATAGCATCTGAATAATGCGCCATTGACTTTAAACCACGTTTTTCCTGGTCAGAAGCGGGATTGTTTTTCGGAAATTGCAAGATAGCACCAGGGAACGTTTGCGCCTGAACACGCCTCCTTTTTCGCTGAACCGCCCACGGGAGCGCAAAGTCATTTCGATGTGCGTCTGTGGAGGGAAAAGTTGGCTTTGCGTTGAGTGCAAACTAGGAATGACACTTGCGTCGTTGACTAAGTCAATTGCGCTGGGTGCAAGATAGGGCCCTTTATCTGCACAACGACACCCTGCCCTATTTGTATTTCTGTATTTTCATATTGTATATTATAGCAATTTTATATTTTGTGTTATTCTAAATTTTGACATACCCCTTGGCATTAGTTAGACTTTGTACCTTTAGTATAGTTAGACTTGTACGCCACTTATTTAAGATTCCTACATGTTGAATGTATTTCATGGCGAATAAAACCCATTCTAATTCTGATTCTTAGAATACAAACTGTTTGTCACCTTGTCTTTGTTATTCTTGTTATGGATGCCTGCATTGTCCTACTGCTGAGCTACAGTGACACTGGCATTGCAGCATTTCAATGACAGTTGAAGTCTGGCATATGGTAACAATATTTTTGTCTGACTACTTGACAGTTGAGTTCTCGAAAAGGGTAAAAAAAAAAAAATGGCATACTGTAAAATTAGGATTCAATTATGTTTTGAAGACATTTCCCCTGAATTCCTTCAACACTGTAGTTAAAGAGTGCACTACTCCTTTACTATTAAATAAAACAATTGACATATAGTGATTATTAATACGTGATAATCCTTGTCATTTTTACTTTTAGTATAATACAATTATAACCATCTCATTCAATTCCTATCTTTGCTTAACCCACCTTCTCAGTCATGTCATATCATCCTTATCTTCCCCAGCCCTGCTGTATGCCACTATCTTTGGAAATGTGACAACAATCTTCCAGCAGATGTATGCCAACACAAATCGCTACCACGAGATGCTGAACAGTGTCCGGGATTTCCTCAAGCTCTACCAAGTGCCTAAGGGACTGAGTGAAAGAGTTATGGACTACATTGCATCCACCTGGTCCATGTCTCGGGGCATAGATACTGAAAAGGTATCTCAAACTGTAAGCCAGATATTCATTACCTTGCATGCTGTTCCGGTGTTGGCTTTTACTGCATGCTAGAGCTTGCACACTTGGTTTGTGTTAACATGGTATTAGGTACCAGACCTGAGCAAAACCTTTATTCACAGTATCTCCAGACCTGTGGTTGATTCAGAATGACTGACATCATGCAGCACATGGTATTGAAGTGCACAAACAGCCTGACATAGTCTACTCTTTGCCCAGGTCTTTTTTGGTACATAGTGGTCATTATGTGGGATTCGTTGTGGTGTAGGTCTATGAATAGAGGGGGTGCATTTTTTAAGTAAAAGGTTGAATCAGCAGTTTGATGTGGCCAAAAGCAGCTTGATGACCTTTGATACTTACACAAAGAGTGCAAAGCACAGGGTTTCATCCTATTGATTGGCTTATGAAGCTTTATGGCAGTGTCCTGGTCTACAATATTGATACAAGCATGATCATTGTATTGACATCTTTTTTTATTCTTCTTTGTTGGAGTGAGTGAGATTTATTTGCTTTGCACTACTTGTTAGTATATGAAGTCTTTTGGCTAAATTTACAAAGCAGCATGAACAATCCACATAAACCTTAACAACTTTGCATAAAATGTTCATATTATTTAAATATTTTCAAGTATAAGAGCATGTATTTAACTAATATTAGGCAAGCTCCAAACCCTTTGTCCCCGCAACCAGTCCACTCATTAAGTACATCGAGAATATTTCAAATGTCCTCTTTTTGAAGTGACATGTTGTACATATACAACATCAAATTCTAAAGAACTGTCAATTGTGTGTGCTTTGTCTTACAGGGTATAATTTTGGTTACTTAATGTCATCACATGACGATGACAGGAAGTCCACTACCCACGTTGTAAAGAACATTTCTGTGGTTGTTGCCCATTTCAATTAGGCATGGTCTGAGCGCACAAGTTCACACCATTGACTTTTGTCCTATGCTTTGAAACACTTGTGTTAATGTATGTTGGATTTGCCTGCAGGGGAATAGTTTTATTGTATAGCAGTATCAGGGACATCGTCTCTCACTTTATTTCCTTTATTTCTCCCCACCCACCCTCCCCTCTTCAGGTGTTGCAGATATGTCCCAAGGACATGAGAGCAGATATCTGTGTCCATCTCAACCGGAAAGTATTCAAAGAGCACCCAGCCTTCCGATTGGCCAGTGATGGATGCCTCCGAGCCCTGGCAATGGAGTTCCAGACTATCCACTGTGCCCCAGGGGACCTCATCTACCATGCAGGCGAAAGCGTGGACAGCCTTTGCTTTGTCGTGTCCGGGTCCTTGGAGGTCATTCAGGATGATGAGGTGGTGGCAATTCTGGGTGAGTTAACGGCCTTTGAGTGTTGCACTGTTCAAACATGATGGAACGTTTTTCTTGCACCTTTGTGTCGATCACTGTGTTATCGCCAAACATGGAGATGATGACATCCAAAATACAAGTGTGGCAGGGCTGTCGTTAGACCCTTTTTTACTGGGGCACATGCCCCAGCATAAATCTGCTGTGCCCCAGTAAAATCTAAAGTTTGAGTTTTAACAATTTACTTTATTAGTCAGTGCATTCATTTTGATTGATAATCCCAGAAAATAAAACGCAGTATCCCAATCAATGCTTGTAAAACCAATGCACGCAGAATTCCATGTCAGCACGCTCTTCTGAGCTTGCCAAATAGCCACTGCAGCACACAGAAGTCCAGGTGTCGGACTTGGCACCCAAGTCAGAATTGAGGTAGGTTAAGAAAACATTACAAAACTAAAGATAGTTTCTAAATGATAGGCCTACCGATCATTTTGTCTCAACCGATCATTTTGACTAAAACATAAAAACAATATTATATGGAACTCAAAAAAACTGTATTTGTACAGTATTTAGCTCAAATGAATGCGAAAAATATATAGGGGCCTGTGCCCCAGTAGAGTTTTATATCTAACAACGACTCTGAAGTTTGGCATCCTGACTAGGAGCAAATACCAACATCATAACTCACAAATTGCAATGGGTGTGTAGCTGATGCACAGGAGAATTGGTGTTATATCACCCAAACAAAATGGTCTCTGAGGGAGCAATACTATTATTACATAGCCGCAAGTAGCACAGCCATGGTTCTGTGTCAGGTCCTGTCCCTAACCTACTATTAGAGCTCCCTCTTTGGAATGATTGATATCGTTTTCACTGGATAGTCCATGATAATGTGGCCCCAGGTGATAAACTACAACCATAAATCAAGTTCTTATTAAGCTAATGGTACTGCAGCAGCAACCAAAATGCTAACATGTGCCATGTCACTGACCATTGCCCTGTCTAACCCATCTGAATAATGTTATTTGTAATGCTTAGCACAGTGGCAATGACATACTGTCTGGCAGTGACATAATTTTGTGTAGACAACATTTCATATAACATATATCCACTAACCCTCTCTATAACCACACTGGTATAACTTCCAAAGTGCACATGAACTATTAAGAAACTCTGAATTTTGTATTAGGTAATTGAACCAGCTGAGTGATTGGCCCTTTGTCTGTGAATGTCTTGTAATTTTTTTTCTTCTTCTTTTTTGTGTTTTGGGGGTGGTTGTCACTTGTCACAGCTATTACCAGCTCCTCACTTTCCATATGCTGGTAATATTGTAGCTTTGAATCCTCTTTTTCCAAATTAACATTTAGGGCACAATTTTGTTTTACTAGTTCTATTGTGTCTGTTCAAACTAAACAAGCATACAATTCACCCCATGCACTGTACTGTAGCACTCACCTAATTGAGCCATTCTACTGTATTGTAGTTTGAGTTATTCGATATCCACACATAACCTTTGACCGTATGTATGTCCCAGAGGAGTAAATGAGTAAGAGCTGTATGGTACAGTTTCACATTTCTTAACCAAAAAGGCCTTGATATTTTTTGTGCTTGTATGTTTATGCTAAATGGATAAAGGGCTGATTTAGCATTTCCCAACACAATGAACCGGGGTAGTGTACTGTGCACAAAGCATTGGATGTCAGAATGTTTGTGCCAGTTGGAGGCTGTGTTTGTTTGTTCCAAGGAGTTGATCAAATACAACATGTCTGGAAGACAACCATGGGAGCAGATTATGTATCATTTGAGTGTTTTCAGACTACAGTCACTCCTAGAAGATTCTAATAGCTCAATTCTAAGATATTTGGAATAGCTTACAGTAGTTCCTGCTCCCATTTCTATCCCTGCTTGATTATCCCAGTTAGTTAACCTACTAGCACTATCCTAGAAACACAGGACATCTTTAAGATAAGTATATAGTATCTTGTCTTTTAAAGCCAACATTTACCAATTCCATCAACAAGCCTCCAATTTCCTGCTCTCTGAAGCCACTTGTGTATATTTCACCTGACCAGACGGTTCATCTGCCGTCAGCTTCCTAGCCAGAGGAGTCTGGTTCTTCTCCTTGAACTTTCTGTACAGGACTTTGGCTGAACAGGTCTGGGTGCTGCAATATTCAATGCTCAGAAACCGGATGTTCCTGTGCTACGATTGAGTGCCCTCTCACGCTGTCTCTCAAAGTGTGTCTTTTTAAAAGTGTGTCTTCTGACATGAATACATTTTCTCCTCCATGTATTCTGAATGTCCAGTCTCGGACGTTACAAGGGATGCATTGTCCAGTTAGTTGGACTTGGCTCAGAAATGTTGATGCAAAACTTTAGGTGTTTAAAAGTATAAAAGGTGCTTTGTCTGTAGCTGGCATCATTTGCCCCATTTCTGCACCCCAAACACTTTTCCTTCTCTCTCCATCTCCACCTCTCATTCATGTCTTCAATAAATCTTTAACATTTATTTTAGTGGGTGGTCTGTTCTTTGAGAAATTGACTTTGTATATATTCCACTGAATTATGGAACTACTTGTCCAATGGGCTTGTGTTAGAGAATAACCCCTTGGTGTTAGGTCATATAAGCAACTTATTTTATGATTTTTTTTTCTCTTACAGGCAAGGGAGATGTTTTTGGAGATGTGTTCTGGAAGGAAGTGACCCTTGCTCAAGCATGTGCCAACGTGCGTGCATTGACCTACTGTGACCTCCACGTCATAAAAAGAGATGCTTTGCAAAAGGTTCTGGAGTTCTACACCGCCTTCTCTAACCATTTTTCTCGGAATCTGCTGCTTACCTACAACTTGCGGAAGAGAGTGAGTATTAATTTTGAGTTGCATCTTCTCTCTTGCTAAATATATCCGTCCTCCCTGCCTCACAGGCAAACATTTCTCTCATCTAATTAATGGTTTTCATGTCTCTCCAGTATGTAACCCTGACTTCATCTATGCTCTGTTTTCACTCATGTTTAAAAAGCCCACTTAAAGGATCCATTCAAATAACAGTGATATTCAAATATATATTTTGATTATGTTCTGCTTAGTACTGTTTTACTATAGTCCTAAGATCCTTTGTATGTGTAAAACATTGTGATCCGCTTCTGAAATGTTTTAACACAAGCTTTTCCAAACCTGAGATCTTCTGATGAAACCGTATTTTAATGGTTCTCTGAGAATGGCAGTGGATCAGGTGGAGGGCTGTGTTGAACACTAATTGCTGTCATAAGGTTCAAATTGAGGGATGCTCACGAATGAAATACAATAAAGACTGCCAACATTAAAGAATAGTGTGCTCGTGTTTGCGGAAAAACGTGTGGTCATGGATCACACAGCCGAGCCTCTGTGGGGGAAATGAAATAAAGAGCACATCTACGGATGCTGGTCAGGATTACTAGTGAGTGTGCTAGCAATTTAGGAATATTGATGAAAGGCTTGTATGTAAATGAGTGCTGCACACAGTCCCACTGTGTCCATTTCCCTGTCCTGCCAACTGTTTAATATGAATTAAGACACAGAACAACAATAGGCTGACAATTCCTCTTTGAATATGACTAAATAAATAGAAATACATCAGTCAGTTTGACCATACCTGTATTCCAATTTTAAGAGCTGAATGGAGCTGTACATGGAAATCGTGAAGCACTTTCACCACTGTTGACATTTTAAGTGCTGAATGTGCATATTGTGTGGGCGTGATGTGAAAACTGATGTTATTATGAGCCCAACTTTTACACTTACCTGAAAACTGATGCTGTGTCTGTACTCAGTGGGAAAGCTTGCTCGTTGCTGTAAAGTACTTGCTGTCAATGAGCTCTTGGACGGCTGCCTTTGGCAATACGATCAATACTGCTGCCTTGAATATCAAATGACTGGTTTGAGGTAACTTGAGAGAGAGAGAGAGAGAGAGAGAGAGAGAGAGAGAGAGAGAGAGAGAGAGAGAGAGAGAGAGAGAGAGAGAGAGAGAGAGAGAGAGAGAGAGAGAGAGAGAGAGAGAGAGAGAGAGAGAGAGAGAGAGAGAGAGAGAGAGAGAGAGAGAGAGAGAGAGAGAGAGAGAGAGAGAGAGAGAGAGAGAGAGAGAGAGAGAGAGAGAGAGAGAGAGAGAGAGAGAGAGAGAGAGAGAGAGAGAGAGAGAGAGAGAGGTGTAAACTGTAATCTAATATACGTATTCCAAGCAGCTTCTGAAAACGGCTTGTCAATTGTTATTATATATACATATATATATATATACATTTATATATATTTATACAGCATCTCAAAAATGAAGGTCCCTCTGAATTTACCACAGCATATTAACGATGTGAGTTCTAAACACAGGAGGTGTAATGAGTCAAGGCTTATATAGCCTCACTGTTTACTGGTTTAGGACCTACTAGAAACCCACAACAACTCTGAGAATCGTTTCGTTAAATGATTCACACATTTAATATAGATAAAATACCTTATACAGACATGAAATGCTTGGGGGACTTCCTCTGGGGAGAGGTAATCAATGTACTCTCAGCCCCCAAAGTACTATGTCTCTGTAATTAGAACTAGGGAGGCAGCAAGTCCTAAATATGCCCTTGACTTGGAGATCTTTAGAGGTCTAAGGTCATAGTTTTATTCATCAAGGTGCTTTAGTCACATCATCTAACAAGGTCTAACTAGATTTAATGAATCCCAACATATTTTGTAGACCATAGCCAGCCCAATAACATTGATAGCCATTGATTCAACTGTATCTTTGGCACTATTTAGATTGTAATAGATTTCACATTAGCCAAACTAAATACACAAAATATCCACTTTCATTCTTAATGCATGTCAAGTAAACACAATGGTTAAGTGCAGTGCATTTGCAACTAGGAATTCCCCAATATAAAAATATGCTGATTCCAGTTTTAGCAACACAGGACCAAGCATATGTGGAACACTGACCATTGAAATAATTTACAATATAATTTTGAAAACAGATGGCTGTTATTAGATCCTTCAAGGTCTCTTAACTTGTCTCACCTGACTTAATGAAATACAATACCATTTGATGATGCAACGTTTTACCAGGGATTTATTTGTTTATCTAATTCTTCGACCAAGCCAGCCCCACACTCTCTCTGAGGTGTCAGATACATTTTTGAGTAATTAGTTACCTGTGTATTTGATATTACTGATGATAATTGTAAAGTGCAACACCTACAATTACAGTCTGGACCCCTAGGCACAAGCACACACCTTTCATCATCTTACCAAGACAATTCAGTGTAACCATGAATAATCACTGAAAACACAAATAAAGTTGTAATATTCCCACCCCTTTAGGCCATCATAAACTTTAGTACTTGAATTAGGATTGATAAGAAATCCTGAAGGTAACCGGTGTGTGCCTGATGTGCACAAAAACTGCAAAAAAAGCAGGCCCTATGTAACTGCAATGTTGTTACAATGGGAATTGACATGTAGTTACATGGTAGTTAATGTAACCTTTCTGTGAAGTGTACATCTATCTATTTATCTCCATCCATCCATCTATCTATTGTGTCTTGGCATGACAAAAAAGATTACAGAAGTTAACATCTGGCAGGAAATCTCGTAACTATTCTCAAGACTGAACACCATAAGAGAAAATATGTAAACAAAGCAATGCTTCAGTGCTTTGCAATGCTTTCAACGCTAAACCCTTGAGTCCTCCAAACAAATACAAGGACAAAAAAATTGGTTCAATGCAGCCATCTTGATTTTATGAAAAGACAGGGGTTGGAATAGTTACTGTTTCTCCAAATGTAATCTATGGTTCCTCCAGGAACGAAAAAAACATGAGCAAGTGTTTCCCTTCGTTCTGAGCAGGGTAGTGGACATTTCTTAGGCAGTAGACAGAGAAGTGATGTAAGCAGTTTCATTATATTGGCAATTTGGTTTCATTGCAAAGCTGTGGAAGTCAAGATGTGGAACTGATTTAACATCTGTGGGGTTTCTGGTTACTGATCTGAGACCATAAGATAGACATGAACCCAAAATAGCTCCAGAGTTTAATCTCATCTATGGCGTTTGTATAATTTGAAAGGCTTAGTGTAAGACAAACTGCTTCTGTTATGGCAGGGACATATGGGCTAATTAAATGAATAAATCACCTAGTCATTCAAGTGAGAGGTGGAAGAGACAGTAGAACATGTGCAAACAACAAACATGTGACCCAATTAGATAAGAAGTTTAGCTATGAAATGGATGGGACATTGATTTACAGTATCATCGATCTGACAATGCATCATTTTGTGTGTAATTTTGGGGGTTTAATTATTCATTAACACCACACTGAAGCACTTTGAACCGCAAATCAATGTTTGTGTCTCATATATCAACAATATACTTTACCAACATAAAAATACTTTTATTTTATAAAATACAGCATTTTATGGTTAAAAGCATTTTCAAATAATATTACCAGGTACACGGTACTCATGAACTGTACTGTGCCATTAGCTCCGACTAACTCTCTTTCACCAACCGTCTCTGGAGGAGGGATCCCTTGCTGAATAGCCCCTCCCAAGGTTTCTTCAATTTTTTCTCCTCTAGTGAGTTTTTATGGGAGTTTTTCTTTGTCTTCCTTGAGGGTTTAGGTTGGTTATGGTTTCATGTGCGTATGTGAAGCCCTCTGTGACATTGCTTGTAAAAAGAGCTATACAAATAAATGTTGATTTGACTTGACTAACACACTTAAAAGGGAAAGTACAGTTCCACATTCTGTTTGCATGTGCAATAAAACCTACAGTTGAATCACTGCCCTGACAGGCTAATCTAAACCCCCCAAAGCCCCAATCTGATCTCCCTCTGTCCGTTCCTGCAGTGTCAGCACACCCACTGCTGAGAAGAAACCTGCTGAGCTGCCGTTATGCTCTCTTCCCACCCTTACGGGCAGCAACTCTGCAACCAAGAAGCTAAATAAATAAACACCATTTCCTCATCTTCACAAGCAATTAGACACCTCCCTGAAAATAATGAACCTAATTAAGCAAATGAACTGAAACCTCAAGTAAAACACATGCCTTGTATTCTGGGAAACAGCATAGTTTATTTACAACGTCAAAGACACATCTTATATAATTCCAACCACCACATCTTAAAGAGGCAGAAAGGATTGGAGTACACTAAAAGACGAAATACAGTGATTGGTGAGAGAGTAGGGGGGATGGGTGGCCGGACTGGACAGGGGGAAAGCTGTGCGTGCTGACTGAAGTTGTAGTGACAGTGTCCTTTTCTTGCATCTGCAGTGTGTTTAATAGCTGAGGGCATATTTATAGGGCTAAACTAAACTCAAATGATTAATGTAGACAGCCTGCCTCCCTCTCAATAGCATCAATCTTACCTAGAACTGTACGGATGTGTAAAACATTTTTTTGTTTTACCAGACCATTTCCTGTGTCTAGGCACAATATCAGACATTGACAGAGGACTATGTGCTAGGTTAATGTGTTCAATGAACTAATGAGAAAAATATATTGATAGGGGTCATGTTTCACTGGATGTAGATAGGTAAAAACTGGATATAGATAGATTGAAATGGTAATGTTTCTAGTTGTAAAAACACAGAGTTCTTAGACAAATATCTCATAAACATTAACTTTTTGGGGACTGAAGGAATCTGTACAACATAGAAGTGAATAAGGTTGATATGGAAAACTAGACATTAAAATAATGTAACTTTCCTACTGTGGATTTCCCTTGTCTCCAGGCTGTTCAAACTCAGGACAAGCTGAACTGCAGTCTTGACCTTATTGACATGTTTTGCGCCCCTCCCCATGATACAGAAGGTGACCTTTTGCCATGTGGATCCTTCACCAGAGTTGGCCCTTTGTGTGTAACCCTTTCGACCTAGTCTATTTGGCCCAAGTGCACCTTGTGGTGCTGAACAACACCTTGGTCCACAGTCGACAGGGCTGCCAAATTTGGCTTTATGTCTCCTCCAACAGCATATGTTGGGATATTTTATAACTACAATATTTACAAATAAACATAAATATACAAATCCCAAATAGTGTAAACTGTCTCTAACATCATGCATGGTTGGCTGGTAGTTGTAAAACATATTTAATGTAAATGTTCGGTGATAGTAGCAAGAAATATATAATGTATTAATTGATCAGATTTAAAGGCAAATTTTAAGAAAATATAAAAGTGTGCTGTTGCAGTAGGACATTGTTCAAGTTAGTAGCAGCTGCAGTGAAGGGTTCAGTTAAAGTTAAATTGTAATTTAAACTATTCAGAGCTGTATGTAGTTTCCTGAAGTATGCTTTCAGAAGTGCATTTGATATGCAGAATAAGAATAGTTTTCATGCCCCAAATTATCAATTATTATTGATTCATTTAAACCATTTATTCTGACTTGTGAGACGCCGTGTACATGGGAAAGTGAGGAAGCTATTCCTGAATAAAAGGCTTTCTGGGATTTGGGAAGTAAAAAGAGAACATTGCTTTCAACCTGGCTAGATATTTTATGCTTTTGATAAAAAATGTAAGAGCTGCAAGGCAGAAAGATCTGTAGTTGCCAAAAGTCTTTCTCCTGACACAATGACAATCTAAGAAGAGAGACACTTTATTATATCTAATTAATGTTTATTTGAATATCTGTTTGTTCTAAATAAAACCACACAGTTTATTCTTATTTAGCCTAGTCTGGTGAAGTTTAGTTTGATTACCTATTGTATTAAGGTTAATGTAATATTTGTACTTTTTATCCAAGAGTACATTAATTAGTTATACATAGTACTTACAAAAATCCATCATCTTAATTTAAAATATATTTGTGCATTTTCATCCTGGATGGATTGTTGAATTAAGAATCATATTAGCAAAACAATCCCAGCTGCAAGAAGAGCAGAGTGGTCTCAGCGATAATTTAGTTCAGTGGGTTTTATGGCTAACTTGAGTGCTTGGTTCATAAAACTGACTAAGCCGATGTTAGCATAACAGCCCCATGAGAAATTGGTTGGGCCACAGGCAAGATATGAACTTCAGAGCTATTAGAATATTCTCTTTGTTGACCTTTATCAAGCTCACAGATGTCTTAAAATGCATTCAAGGATTTTATTTACTCCAAACTTGAGAATTTAAGACAAAATGTTAACCTTTTCTTCCTACAAAAATGTATTCAAAGCTAAAGTCTAGATGTTGGTTAGTCATTATCTAAAGGACCAGGACTTTTAATCCTAACAAAACACTGAAGTGATACAGAACTATAATAGACTGAATAACACATCCACATCCTTTGGCATTTGGCATTTGATTGTGACGTGGTGCTTTGCTCCAGGGTTTTTAAATAGCTTAACAGCCTCTAGAGAGGTGAAATACATGATCTATTAGTAGACTTGTTGAACCAGAAAAAGGAGTAACACTATTCATTTTAATAATGCCGTTTTTTTGAGCTTCTGTATTCTAGGTATGTCTCGAGTATACACAAATGTGTTGAAGTCTGTTCATGTCAATCCACTGACAGTATAAACTGACATAACTGGACTCATGTTCTGTGGTTATGATGTAAACATATAGGCCTTTTTGTTGATGTTTTGTTGATGAAGGTTTTTTTTTCTTTTGCAGATTGTGTTTCGAAAGATCAGCGACGTGAAACGGGAGGAAGAAGAACGCTTAAGGCGAAAAAACGAGGCTCCGTTGAATCTCCCTCCAGACCACCCCGTGCGTCGGCTGTTTCAGCGCTTTCGGCAGCAGAAGGAGGCCCGTGTAACCACTGGAAGTACAGACGCCTCCGAACATGACCTGGAGAAAGGCTCAGTATGTGTGGAGCCTACTTTCAATCACGATGTCATAGCGACCACCAGCATTGTCACAGTAACAGAAAGCCCAGCAACACCTATTCCAAATGTGTCTGTCTCCTCCTCCATCTCTGGCACTTTGGACAAGGCCAAGCTCCAGGCACCGCCTTCTGTTGCCTTTGTAGGCATCCGACACTCTGAGCCTGCTAAGGTCAAAGGTTGGGGTCGTTTCAAGGATTCTATGTCTAAGCCGGACAATTGGAACAAGGTTTCCAAAGCAGAGTCCATGGAGATCCTTCCAGAGAGGACCAAGGTCCATGAGTCACAGACATCCCTCAAGAAGACGGACTCCTGCGACAGCGGTATCACCAAAAGCGACCTTCGTTTGGATAACATGGGCGACAACTTGCGAACCCCCACACAGGACCGCAGTCCTATTCAGCTTGAGGCCAAGCATGCCTTCTACCCCATCCCAGAACAGACACTTCAGGCCTCACTCCTGGAACTCAAGCTGGAGCTGAAAGATGACCTGAAGGCCCTGAATACTAGAATGTCCAGCTTGGAAGCCCAGCTTGCAGAGGCACTTAGGCTCCTGAAAGCCAGGAAAGCCGCGGGCGGCTCACCCAAACCACTGTTCGAGATCTCCCGACCTACCTCACCTGAGTCAGATAAGGAGGACATCTTCTCTTAAAGAGGAAAAGAGGTTGGTGAGACCTAAGGACAGTTGTGCATGCTGAGTTGAGGCCCATTACTCGGTGCCTTGCTGATGCTTGTGCGTTCACTGGTTGACAGAAGTGCAATGCGATAAGCGCCGCACTCTTATCCTCTCAAGGAAGACATATAGGTTGTAGCCCTGATTGGACTAGTGGTCGCCAAGGAGATATTGGGATGTTGTTGACAAAGGTATGGATACAGTGGCCAAGACCACCTTGGGTCTCGGAAGTAAAGCAGCATTACAAGCTTAGAGAACCTGATGAATGCGACACACTTTTGGAATTTATTTTAGAATGTAACAAACAAATCAGTGTTTATGTTCATCTTTTCAGAATCTCAATTTCTATACTTCAGACAAGGTCAGGTTGCATCAAACAGCCTTCTTGGTTAAAGACATTTTCTCACTCACAATGATCCATTTCCTCCTCCTGTAATAATCTTGTGTTTACATTTATATATTTGCCACTGATCTTAGATTATAGGCTGTAATAGATAGGTAGGGGAGGAAGGTGTGCGGAAAAATAAGTTATTACCACTTACATGTGCTTATCTAAAGTCTGTCACCAAGCTATGGGTATGAGATGCAGATCCATTTGCTGGAAGTAGGTTTGTTTCATAACAGTGTACTCCAATGATGGACACTTTGTGCCTGTGAGTTTTAACATGGAATAAAGCTGTTGGTGCGTCTCACAGATATCAACAGGGACTGTGGCATATCAAATCTGTTAAATATCCTTGATAGTTGGTTACAGATATACATATATTGTACGGCATTTGATTGAAGACATCTGAATTCTTACTTCAAAAGTTGTGATGTAACAGCCGTAAAATAACAAAGATGACATTTAGGGCCAAGAAATTCAAGTTTTGAGGTGAAAACTAGATTTCCTATTTGGATATACCATACACACCCATGCAATGCATAGGTCTCCACACTTAAATCATAGCAATAATTATGGATATATTTCTGCTTTGCAAATCTGTCCTACAATAACATAAAGTATACTGTGTGTGATATATTGTAATTACTGCAAACCATTGTTGGTATTAACCAATATTCGAAGCAAGGCACACAGGAATGCAGACTTCAGAATATACTGAATGACTCGAATAAGTCACTGAGTTCAGAGGAAGTGCATGTATTGCTGACATTGCTAAGCAATAATTGTGCATTGCTACAATGTGTTCAACCAATGAACTTGTTTGTGTCTTTATAATACTGAGAAGTGAATGTTGGGAGAAGTATAATATTTTTTTTTTTACATATTATAAAGTCTGTCATGCTGTACAGCATCTCCAAACTGTGGGTTCCAAAAGGTCATGCAGAAAAAACAATGGCCTGTACATAATTATGAACTGGCTCCACATGGCCTTTCTAAATGGGAGAACCAGTGAATAAAATCATAACATAGATCGGACCAAGCAGCTTAGCTCCACTTACTTCGTCACTGATATGACATCTTGTAAAGTGGCACCTTTTTTTCAAAAACTTTGCTAAAACAATGTGACAGTTTGAGTCCTCACAGTTAGATCAAGGAATCATGTAGACTAGAACTTGTTTGAATTTTATCTTAGGAATGAACCATTGTGTGAACCATCCTAAAATGTGTACTCAAGGACACACATTATTAACTTACCTACGCATAATTTGAGTTTCAATTCTAAATGAAATTGGCGAAAAAACTTTATTTGAAAATTAGGTTTTGGTCTTTTAATTCGAGCATGTAAGGTGGAACAGTTTGAAAGTGGTGCGGTTTAGTTTAAGGTATTTTATCACGTCTGGATGGGATGTAATTTTTGAAACTACACTATGCATTACATAGCTCAATTGTTTCAATATATTATAGCATGCTTTGTAAAATGTGTGCTCTTCCACAAAATGTCCTTGGGTTTGACAAGTGTTCACATTTCAAATGACTATGGGGGTTAAAGACTCAATGTTTTACTTCAGACAAATCGGGTTCATGTTGGGCTCACACCAGATTGCATTAAAAACATTTATAACAAACCTGCCATGATAATAGCAGACCAGTAAAGAATGAGTTATAAGGGGGGGGCACCATCCACAATTCAATACCAGAAGTAAAACTTTGATCCAGATGTTCCATTACAAGACGTCAGTGACCATCCTGTTGCTTGTCTGCCTGTCTGCATACCAAGCCAACAGCACAACATTGTCAACCCATAGCTTGCATATCTAGTCTCCATCTCTGTTTGTAGTTTCTGACACATAGCTCTATGGCTTGTTTGCACAGAACTATAAAGTCGGTCAACACAGCCTGAACTAGCATGCTAGATAATAGCCCCGATACATTACACCATTTTAGATTGACTCCAAATCTTAAAATATTGAAACATCTGGCATTTGTCTGCATTGATAGTTAGTGCCGCTGATCTTGTGGTGTATTTCAATCATATTTGAGTTGTATCTGTGTTATATCTTGGAAGTATTGAGTAACTCCCTCTAAAAGAATGGACGAATAATTTGATCCGGATCCATTTATTACAAGAGCTGTGTCAATGTGATAGATTTTTCATAATATACAAATGCTAATTACGGATACTCTATAACAATGTTGCATCACATTGGGTAAAATGTCAACAACTTGCCTAAAAAGTTACCAATATAAAACCAGTCAAAATGAACCACTGAGGAACTACTTCAATAAACCATGTTAGCATCTGTTGCATTAATGCAACTCTTCCGTGTAGGCTGTAGTTAGATTGAAGCTTTAAATCCTTCTGGTTACATATAGTTACGTATGTCTAACTTCCTGCATGAGCCAATGAGCATAATCATGTACCCCATTATACAACATCCCCATCCCCATATGCAGTATGTCTTGTCATGCACCAAAGTATCTACATCAAATGTTGCACTTCTGAAAGACATGAGCATGAACACTCGTTGGACAATGTGAAACTGTTTGTGGTCAACTGCTCAGGTGTTCTTGTGGCACTTTGTAACATTACTATGGAATGTCATAGAAGAGAGTAAAGTGGCCGATTATGAGGAAACTCATGTGATTTATGCACATGTTGGTAGATAAATACATTTTCTGTGATGAAACATGTACTTGTAAGCACAAAGAGGTATTTGTAATGTAAACTGCTATTTATTACAATAAATATTTTATATAAATAACTGACTTTTTACTGTTTATATGAGACACCTCAATATGAAAAATCACAACAAAAACATACAGCAACATATTGGGACCATCATAGCCAGAGTTAGTTATGTTGTGTTAACATTCAGAAACATATTGTCTAAACAGCCATCTTTTCATGAAATGAAGTCAGTACATGCTTGTGCCAGATATCTTTGAATGTGGGCCCCTTAATGAGTGATGACATCCTGTATTCCCAGATGACAAAAATAAAACAAAAGACAGATCCAGAGATTGAAAAAGGGCTACCATTTAAAGGAGAAAATGCTTATAATAGACAGTGGTGCACAGGGTCAGTGCCAAAGATTAAGTACTGAGTGGGCATTTGACACATCATTAAACATGAAAAAACAGATGACAAACAGGGTAGACAAATGAAGGATGGGCTTCTCTTGAAGCCATTACCTGTGATGAAATTATTTCTGTACAGATAATCCTTCACTAATAGGGTTGCATGTCTTACCATAAGCTATTTAAGATGTAAAGCCACAGATGTATTCTCTTGGCAGAGCTGTGTACAGAGCTGATCACAGACACATGTAAGTCCTTTCAGTGTTGTTGTAATTAAGCAGGATTCCTCTCTGACATCTCAAACTAATCTGATTTCGAGACACTGTTCTGATGCTACCTTAGAGACAGATAACGGATTTGCACAGCTAGTACTAACCAAGAGGTTTCTCAATTAAGAACATGCACCTTAGCTAGCCATTTCAAACACTATGTGACAGAAAAGCAAAGTATAAATGCTTTAGTAGCTCAAAGATAGAAGAAAAATGTGATAGATGGAATATAAATGACTCACGCTATAACCATTTACAAAATGTCATTTTATTTTCATGTATGATTTATTGTCAACTGACAACTGCCAATTAAAGATTATGTTTACCTATCTATATATACTGTGTAAAAATCATAAAAACACCTTTTTTTATAATTATGCCATGACGATTACATTCTGTTTTCTTAATGTCACAATGCATTTAAAAATATTTAATCTGATTACAAAAGTAGTGATGCACAGAAATCAAGATTTCTAACTCAAACCCAAAAAGTGCAAATCAGTCATGTTTCCTACTGAGGTTTCCATGTTGTATTTGGGATTCGAAGTTCAACTATTTGAAAGCAAATGACAGTTTATCCTCAAATGTATTTTGAAGTTGTCAAACTGAATAAAAAATTGTATTACGGATACAGACATTAAAAGTGTATTCATGGAAACCTTCCTAGTTGAATACTGAATAACTTACATGTTATGTTAAGGAACATTTGACAAACAATTACTTAATTGAAGCTTGCCAACACTTAACTAAATAATACTGTGTCTGGTCCCATCTATATGCTCAGTAGGTCACCTAGACACAAGACAAGATTCCTCCTCCTATCAAAACCAGTGTGTTAAAGACTGCAGTTGTTCTTCCACTCTAGACCAATCTGTGCAAAGCAGTAGAGGAAGGCCAGCATCGATGGCACCATCGTGGGCCAACCTAGGGAAACAGAAACATGTTGAGATGCACCGAAAAACACATATTTGAAGTGGTGTTGCGAGCCGTGGGATCCATTTGCAACGTTTACGAAAAAAATCGTCAGTGACTCATGTTTTTCAACGTGAGACTCACTGCCCTTGACTCAAAAAAAGAACACATTTTCTTTGACTGCACACTGCACCTCCCATTTATACATCACACATTTAGGTGTATGTGTGAAGGGGTGTTGGTAAAAAGTACAAACAAAACTAAAAGGTTTGATGTGTTCCTTTACTCTCTCTTCCTCCTCACTGGGCCTGCCATTTTAACACAGCATCAAGAACCTGTCAAGTCTCCCTGCCTGTCTGAATGTCTCTTGCTTTTGTCACACTTTTTACCATTTGTAATCAAATATATTCAACTATAAAAAAGCACAACATTATTACAATACATTATTTTGATACATAGTAAAAACATTCACTATTTATCCACACTCTACCCCAGCCAGGTGCAAACTGGGTGGTAGTTTACAAATGTATAATCTAAATATCTATAGTGCCAGTCGAGTTTGTTCCTATCTAGTCAATCATACAGTCCAGTATTACAGTACAAAATAGTTTTCTCGGAGAAGCGTCCTATTACCATTAATTGCACTTCACCATTAACATTTCAACTGGTTGCTGTGCATTTTAGAAGCTGGAAATCAGTCATGATTTGAATTAGCCGAGAAATAAATATTTATTTTTTAAAGGCAATTGAAAAAGGAAAGGAATTAAATAACTTTAAGAAATGGTCCGTGAGTGACCCCTTTGGGATGACTGCAGTTAAAGTTTGACTGACAAAGAAGAAAACCTGTTAAGACTAGCACATTTCTGGGTTCCCTAACGCCATCTGTGGTACCAAACCATTTCTGCTGACAGAGTAGAAATTACAACCCGGTCTCTGGATTTCAAAGTGCAAAGCCCCAACTTTTTCACAAGAGCTGCCAGTTTTCGCCCTTCTCCTCCACACATGGCCTGCCTCCAACCTCTCAGTGCAACACTTAGGGAGTGCACACCTGCGCCCACAGAGCACAATGGCAGATGCACAGCACTTCAACGCTCTTCATCCTGTTCAAAATCTCATTAGCATTTCGGAATTGACACAGCCCACAGCTGCAGAGATACCTTCTGTCTGAGGTAGAAGACAACAAACAGGAGCCTCACTAGTCAGACTGTGTTCAAAACTGTCATTGTCCTTTTCTAGTCATTACACAAGGTATGAGAGCTATTAACCTGTAACAACATTACAGGAGCAGCAATGTAGTAACTTGATACCAGGATTAAGAGGCATAAGTTATTATGTACATCATGCACGTGTGCAGGGGGGCACAAGCACATATTGTAGCATAACCCTTTAGCCGCCCACTGGACCCCACCCCCTTTCCCCATACCGTGTTCTTGTGAAATAGCCTATGCTGTTAAACTGCACTGCCAGTTCACTGCACAGCAGTTTCCTATGTCACTATATGCTACAGTGATAACAACTTGAAGTGCGTTATAAATGTGGTAACCAGTCTATTCTCGGATAGTCCACTGACAACTACGTCAAAGGTAAGAATGTCCAATGGATTAAAAATAATATTTTACATTGGTTAACCATCTCATTAGAGTCCTAGTTGAAATAAAAAATAATTCCTGAAGGAGCAAATTGGCCTCTCACACTGTTGGCCTAGTATACGACATGTGCAGACACTAATTCTGTCTTTGGATCAAAGCTGAGTCGTCCAAAGTCCATCTCCTGGAACTCAACACACTTCATTATCACCCTCAGTATGGAACATTGTTATTCTCATAATAACCTAAAGTATATTTCAGACTCATCTTGAAATGTTTTGGTTCTTTTCTTTTATGCAAATAAGTGGCCTACTGTTCGATTTTATACACACAGTAAAAATCATCCGATTGACAATAAATGTAATGGCCCTGATTGTTCTCACACTGAGACAAGGAATGCACTCAGTAAACTGCAGAGATAATGGGAGGGGGGTGGTGGTGGTGGGGATGAGGAGGATTACTTTAAAGGTGTGTGTGCATGTGTTTTGTGCATGGTTGTACGCACTAAATCCAGCGGGATCAGAACTAAGTCCCCGGAACTCTTGTTCTTGGAAGGACCAAATGACTGAATATCATATTTTCTTTATTCTATCATTAAACCACTACTAGCTTAGCTTTAAATACATGCAAGAATGGTACTACAAAAAAAACATTCAAGGTTACCATTTGGCACACGAGTGGGCTTTAGGACTGTGATTAGTCTGGAGATGACTTTAATTACATATTATTCAGGATCTAATCAGCCAGCGCTGAAATTAGCCAAACGGGGTTGCCTTTGTCTCCTGATTAGAAAAGAGAGGTCTTTATAAAGAGCATATGGGGTGAAAAGGGCACTCCTGGAAGGGATACAATTTTGCATCTGAAATTCTACAGGCAACAAACAATATGGTACATATTTTAACTGGAACAAACAAACTATTTATAAATCAAGCCATCTAGTAGATCAGTCACACCATCTATTTTGATCGTTTCTGGCCCCCAAATCTTATTTTAGATTTTAATCTTCTCTAATGGACTAAATAAATGGATATTGTATTCATTCATTTTATAACATGGCAAGCCAACATCAGTAAGACAACTTTCATGTCAAAGCAAACTGGCTTGTTTCAAGAACTAAGTGTGCACAGGTCTGACTACTGTCATAAAGATAATGAAAAAGGTTTATCAGCCAACTAACAGCGAAGGATAGAATAGGCGGTGGACGTGTAGAGAAAAGAGGAAGCAAATCTATCTGCTTTAATAGGACAAGGCTGGTAGCACTGTTTGCTTTCATGTGACTGCTCTAAATCCAGAGGTTGAGATCCAAGCCAATTTTAATAGAGACGCTGGCATTCTTCTTCTTGACTGTGATTGTCGGCATAATTATCAGTAGGCGGGCATTACTACATAACAGACATCCTCTTAGTACAGTTATCAACATCAGATCATTTAAGCAGGGGTATCACGTCTCAGAAATAATAAATTCAAACAATCAATATCCCTTACTAGTCCTTTGGTGTTTTGTTTAAAATTGAATAAAAGAGTGAATGGTGGAGAACAAAAATCAGTCATTTGAATTACAATATCCAAGTAATGGAGCCTTGGAGAAAAACATATTTCTCCAAGTTTTAGTTGCCAGAGGCAAGCACCTAAATCACGGTTGCAATCAATGAAGCACCTCTAGCGAACTAAAACATGTTCCAGTTTGGATTTATAATCAAATTAATTGTAACGGGAGCAGTCATAAAAAAATTTCATCTAATCGAGGAATAACAGTTTTGGGAGTAGGTAGCACCATTCTTCAGTTGTGGCCAAGGTAATGTAGGTACATTTTAGCACCATTAAATGAGTCCACTGAATGATTTAAAAGCAATCATCAAAAACCTTTAAATTGTCCACCATTTTCACACAAAAAAATCTAGCAATTATCTTATGATGTCATGACAACACATTTTGGCTCTTACAGTTGTCGAGGCTTGAAGGCCTTGTGTTGTCAAGGGCCTGATTGGCTAAGGCCTGTTGAGAAACACAGGATGGGTAATCTGGTGGGCTGTAACACGGTTGATATATTTCTTTCCCCAAATGACTCAGCAGGGCAGAGTGTGTCTGGAGATAAACAGTCCATAAAAAAAGTACGTAACATTGAGCAAGTTTCAATGGGGGATAAACCTTATAAAACCTTGCATTCGACTCAGCACTTTGGGGAGGAAGGCATTGATCTCTGGACGTAGCAGCTTGATTTCAGATCCCATTCTCCACTCCAATCTGTCTCCGGTCAATTCATCACTCAAAAATATTGATGTCCTAAATGAATGTGGGGCGGCTGGTTGAGGGAGACAGAGGAAGAAGAGGCAGAGAGAGAGAGAGATGCCCTATAACGGGAGGGACTGGAGTCATTGCTTTGGGCACTAATTGAGCAGAAGAAACGAGTCCCGAGGGACATACAAGTGCTGGCACAGCACTGTTACAGATGTCTCCCCGAACTGTTTGACAAAATGTCACCAGCCACCACAGCATTCCCTGCACTCCAGCACTGCCCTGCCAACCACACTCCGTCCCAGCAGCAGAGAGAGCATCTCTTACTGCACAGGCGAGAGACACTGACAGACAGACAGACAGACAGACAGACAGACAGACAGACAGACAGACAGACAGACAGACAGACAGACAGACAGACAGACAGACAGAGAGAGAGACAGAGAGAGAGACAGAGAGAGAGACAGAGAGAGGAGACTAAGGAGATACCGATCATGTCTTATGGGACAACACCATCCCGTTAAGACTCCCACCTTTCATGACCTGTCTATATCACCAATTGTAAATGAATGTCATGCTTTATTTTCCTATGCATATCCTGCATGTTATTTAAACTTGTCTATTATTATGAGATTTGAATAACTTTGCAATACAATTCTTTGTCCACTTGTAGCCTCTACAGCAACAATTCCCAATACTTTAGCCCACACTTTTCTTTGTAAACCACAGCTTTTTCTTAACACAGATAAAGCAAAATGCAATTGCTGTAGGCAAATAAACACTGGAGGATAAACTAAACACTGACAAGTATAATAAATTAAGACAGATAACCTTTGGATTTACTCATAAATGAGTATCGGGGGAAATCAGCAGTAGAGCATGGCTAGGCATAACCTAAAAAACTACATTATTATCACACATACAAATGAAATGTACAGATGCTGAAAGTTAAACCACATGCCAATAGTTCCATTTGCATCCCCGGTTTGTCCACTGGGAGACGGGCTCACCTTGTATGATGACCCTTTTCCAGAAGATCCTGCCGACGTGTATCCCTCCGAGAAAGACGAGGTTTGACAAGATGAGCATGGCGGTGGAGATGGCGAAGAGAAAGGCCGCGCACCGTCTTCTCATTGGGGGCGATAGGCCACGTTCCTGAAGGAGAGAGAGACAGTGTTTGTGACTGAGCATCCCACCACCTGATTTGAAGTTAACATGATGCATGGCAATCCTTCTTACAATGGAGGGCAGGATGAAGGGTGAGGTTAGGAGGGTCCTCAGTCCGTTCTCCACCAGAACCCCGGCCCAGTTCATCAGGGCCCAGTACTGCAGGTAGTCATGTCCCCCATGCCAGAGACAGACGAAGCCAAAGGCCAGACCAGTGGACAGAACCTTCCACAGAGGGCCGTGGTGAGATCCTCCCAAAGGAACATAGACATATCTGAAACGGGTTACAGCTAAATTGGATTACCAAGCAGACTGTAGTCCAGGGTAAGCAGTGTCTGCAGTCCGTATATTTGGGATTTCTCAGGTCTTTAGACAGAATATTCACATGGCTTGAACTGTCAGTGTTGTGTAGATGTATACTTTCCTATAGAGCCCCAAAGCTTTAGACTGTAAACTACATCTGTTTGCAAATGCTAGTCTTATTTTACTTTTCTTTACCGTTCTATTAACTTGTCATTGAGTAGTTTATTTGTTAGGCATTCCTTGTACATTCCTTCAGCAGGGCAATGTATGAAAACAGTTCCAATAATCGTTTGACACCATTTCAATTGGAAACCATTTCAAAGCACAACTGAAATGTAAACTCCCAGCTTGTAAGTAGTAATCTACACGAGCCTACAAATAATAAGGTTTCTTCCGAGCTGTGTCCGTCTCTGTGGTGTTATGAGTAACTAAGTGCCACTCACCCATGGCATGAAGTTATTAAACAAAGAATTGTAAGATGAACCACAGGAAAGATGACAGAAGGTGTATTTTAGGCAAGCAAATCATTTGAATATAAGTTACATAATGGTGTTTATTATAACTTAAGCGCATTGTTAGTTCAGTGTTTGTCTCAGACAGTCACAGTAAACATCCCACTATTTAGCCAGGTGTGGATGTGCAGTGATGTTGTTGTAAAGTATATACTAGTTATCTGTTTCTCCATCACCAGACCCTCCTATCCCAATCATCTGAAGGACCCTGTAGGCACTGCTGCCATTTGCATTTGATGTCTTGGATCTCACTGAAACAAAAGCTCACAGAATCCTTTCCACTAATTCTTTAAGAACCCTCTTTATAATTGCAGGTGGGTTGAGACCCTCGACTCAGCAGTGTTGATGAGTTGATGCGTATTGCCCACACTAACACATAGTGTAAGTGGAGGGAAAGTGACAGGGGTGCCTAGTAAGAGCCTGAAGAGACATGAAATGGCGGACCTGAGTCATCTTCAGGAGCGTGTGGAACACCTACACACACTTTGGAAAGGGAACGCTTCAGACCGTCTAAGAGGATTTAAAACTGCATTAGCATCACTTCAGATCCACTTTAGAGAGGACACAGAGGGTATTATGCATTTCATTTTACATTAGCAGCATCATTGTCACACATTCAACTTTAATCAGAAACACTTTGCACAGTAGGTGTCAGAACAAAGCTCACATTTAAAAATACCTGAAAGACCAAATTCAGCATGGAGCTCATATGTGAATGGTTGGGGATACATCTTTCTTAAGATGAATTTTAAAAAATACTTAAGAAAATGTTAAGCAAAAACTAGATTCTTCCAATAGCTGGTCAGTTTTTCTAACATTGCTACTATAATTTGCTCGTAAATGCTCAAAATGAATGCTCTCAGCATATGGTTGAGTGAACAGTAATCCCTGTAACAAAGTTAGCAGGCCAACTACTAAATGCTGCTCTTCTGGAACATCCGTTTGTAAAATATACTCTTAGCACATTGTGTAAAGACCAAAATAACACATTCAGCTTTGTGTTCATTGTCAAAGGGGGATAGAAAAAATATGATTGTTATTTAAAGTAAATAGCACCTATTATTTATGTGCATATTTAACAACAAAAAATATCCCTTCTACAAGCTGTCCACCTGCAATGAAATGATGTGATGCATCTCATGATAATGAATACATGCATGTTCTGTTTCTGGTAGTGCAACAAAGATGGAATCTGTAATGCCTCAGGCAGGAACATGTCCAAAGACAAAAGCTAAAAAGAATACTTGAGTCCACAGGTTTAAATTGCTGATGGCACAGCAGGCTAAAATGTATATTCTTGGTAATTAGACAAATCAGACAGTCATTTCCTCTATCCCACTCCCCTTTAATAAAACAATCGAACATCAAATCACTGTTCGTGTAGAAATGACAAGATACAAATAAAATTGAATCCCAGGATCATGCATATTCCTTGCACCCCTACATGTACAAACTCAGACAGACACCCCCTCCTCCCATCCTACTTCCAATTCCCACCCATGTGACTGATCAAATGGATCCACACCATACTGGGCAAAATGCCAGGTGGAAGAGAGAGAATGAATAGTGCTAAATAAAATTCCCTTTGTGCTCTTGCCTCCATTTTTCCAATCCACTTTACATCTTTAATAAAATGTCCTTTATGGAAATGTGAGGCTGTTGAGTAGACAGCTCACTTTGTGTTGAGTTCTCCAGTCCCATACAACAACTAATGATATCCTACAGGGAGCACTCATTAAATCCACACAAAGAAACATTTCAACAGCCAAAAAAGTGAAAGTACTTCATATTAATGCAATGTGAGAACAAGTGTAATATCGAAACAAGGGTTACCAATAACCGACCACCTTTTAGCAAATTAAAACCATTTTACCCCATATGGCATGGACATATTCATGTTATTGTTGCTCAATATGCTTCAACAGTGATGTTACTACAGCTGCATAAACTCAAATGTACAGTTGTATTTCAGGTTGAGTAACTTATAGTGTTTAACTTGATATTGATGTACCACTCTTACCTGATCAGCCACAGATACAGCCCTTCATCAAAATGCCTGAAAAAAAAAAGAAACATTTGTATGAAAAATAGAGATGATAGTTGAAATACACACAGATATTGTAGAAATCCCATCGAAGCCACCAAAATATTTTGAATTGGCATTAGGTATTTTGAAATGCAAGGCAGCTGGTTTGCATTTTTATAGCAACCACTGTATGCACATTGATTCATTTACACTATCTGATAGCATTTGGTGAAGAAGTTTGTTTTGTTTTTACCAACAGGCTGCCTTATATCTCGATGCAAATAGACTGGGCTACCGTTGACAAAGGTAAACTGTAACATAACCTATCACTATCAATAATATTACTTTAATGAGCAATGTGCTTTAAAGTATTTTTTGATGTGCTTTCGCCAGATGAAAACTTGGGCACTTGGGCTGAGGATATGAGCTGACTAAAGATAGACTTTCTCCATTTCTCCAGTAAGTTAAAAAAATATATAGAAAAAGGATAACTAATTATGTGTTTTGTGTGTGTGTGTGTGTGTGTGTGCACTGCTCTATAGAATGACTGCACTAAGATATGTGGACTGCATCACAAGATAGGCAATCCCATTTTAGCGCCATGGGGATACCCAGCGGAATAACAAAGGTGGGTGCAATGCAGAGTAACTGAGGGAGGGTTAGATTCAATCAATGATTCAGTGTACACAATGGACACACAATTCAAGCATTAACAGCCACAGATCATTTTACATATGTTACATTTGAATGCTTCACAACTTAAACAGTCATGTTATCAAAGACGGCATTCCTTAGACGTCACAACCAAAGTAACATTGTGAAATTAATATTACGGAATTCCTTTAGAGCTAACCCAGATCAGCCAGCAGGGTTTGATATTATCAGAATTTCATTCTGGAATGTTCTAAAGAATAAAGTATAAACAAATCATAATGTTGACTTTTATGATGCCTTTTCACATATTAAATACATCCTTTTCAACATTTCAAACATGCTTTCAAATTGGGATGTGATTCCAATGTATAAAGGGCATTCACAAACGCTTTAGTTCAGCATTTAGGTCCAGCAACTAAGTTCATACTGCCCTCTTCAGCATGAACTTGATAAAGCATTTGAAACGTGACAAACTTGTTTGGTCTTGTTCTAAAATAATTTAATCTTATTAGGTCTTATAATACTCATGGATTGGACTGCTCTAATATATTAGTATGCGTGTGTTTGTGTGTGTTTCAAACCCACCTCCACATCCCTGTAAAACTGTACATGATGCTGACACAGCGAGGAAGTTTTGGTGGGACCAAGTTGTCCAGTGTAGCCAGTAATGATGGCAAGCCAAATAAAACCAAATATTTCACATAGAAGAACTGGACGAGGGCTAGAGCCAGTCCACCTACAGGAAAAAGTGATAAGGTGAGAGACAGAGGGAAAAAGAGTGAGAGGGGACAGTCACCAGTTACCTGTGTATTTGTCTTGCTTCATTCAAAAAGATGAACAGAGGAAAAAGGATGTAGGCCGGCAGTAAACATTCTTACCTAAGGCCCAAGGGGGAAGGATTTCCAGGTAAGTTTCATTGGTCTGAATTGAGTGCATGTACATTAAGTGGATCATGTACT
Source organism: Hypomesus nipponensis (assembly GCF_054491055.1). Lineage (NCBI taxonomy): Eukaryota > Metazoa > Chordata > Actinopteri > Osmeriformes > Osmeridae > Hypomesus > Hypomesus nipponensis. The sequence goes on along the minus strand of NC_140371.1, from coordinate 11,305,354 downwards.
CTGCTGTCAGCCACCACACAACTATCCTTCCTGCTTTGACCAGTAATGGGAGGAGAGTCTTTTTATCACCATTCTTCTCAGCTGGTCTCTGCATCTACAATATGGGGATGGTGAGAAATATCTTTATATAACAGTGACTTTGGAAGGTAAACCTTGCCTAGGGCACCAAATGTGCTAGGACCGACACTGGTGCAGACTGTGCAGAACAATGCACTGTATTTTCTCCAGTTACACATGTAGACAGAGCAGAAATGAATAATGAAGACATGCTAAATACTGAAGTGTATTATTTCCATATTGAGCTCTTGCCACAAACAGACAAGCGTTTGACCACCCACTTGTGGTTCCTATCCTTAGTTCAAACTGCCCTGTGCTTTTATTAAACACGTACAACTCATTGGATGAACCCCTTAACCTGTTCGACGAAGTCTTTGAAGGTGACGATGGGTCCATTGTAGAACAGAGGGTGGTAGAAGGAGTAAGCAGTCAACCAATAGATCTGCACTAGTCCTCCAGCCTCTAGTGGGCGCCAGCAGTGCTCGAGGTTGAAACTGATGAAGCGGAGACCACAAACGGCAACGCTGAAGAGTAAGAGGTAATACTCCTCCTCTGTCTCATACCAGCTTCTCTGTGGGAGAAAACAACATGGTTACTTAGAGACGCTACACGCATTAAGGCATGACTGGCATCGCTCTTGTTTTCATGTCATGGAGTCCCATTCATTAAACATTGTAATGAATTAGATCCTTTGTAGCACTTTGCTGTACACTGTGGAGTTATATGTGGAATGTTCTGGAAGTTGTGGGACTCACCTTGAGCTCCTGTAGAGGGGGAATGTGGAGGGTGGAGAGCAGGAGCAGGGCACAGCACCAGGACATACTGGGTCTGCAGAGCTGGGCCACACCCAATGACAGGCCTAGATGGACCATTATCACAGCCACACCTTTAATACCAAGAGTGCCACAGGCTACCAGGACGCCATACCCTGAGACCACCGCCACCTTGAGCTGGAGAACAGCATAAAGAACATGTATGTGCATATGTCAAAGGCATAGTTGCGTCACTCGTCAGTGTTGGTTCCTCCTGATCTTGCCTACACCGGGGTTGGTACTTGGGTCCTCTGACTTACAAAAGTGATGACCACCTCTAAAAAAAAACAGCTATGGATCAATCAAGTTGCACACACTGTTTAATTATTCACCTACTCCAGCCAATAAAAGTTGTTGTGCCATCCAAGTCATACTTTGTAAGATCCATCACAGCACAGTCATGTTCACCTCATTATGTTTAACATTTGTTATTTTTACCTTGGGAACCAAGATGGAGGACAATTTGGAGACCACCGCATGCCCAAACAAAGTGTACAGCAAAGACTTCTTGGCCCAGTTGCTCCAGAAGCTCCATTCAAAGTCATTTGGGTCCTAAAAAATATACAAATTGAATTTCACTATATTGTACTTCAGTTGAAGTATAATTGTTACAATAATTACAAGGAACACCAAGAGAGTATTAACCAAAAGATAACTCATTCTCCGGAATGTGAGTTTAATGACCGAAAATATAGCCTAATCACCTTTTTAAAACCCCCAAGAAAGTCTGAAGTCTGAAGTTGGAACTCTCTCTCCAGTCCAGCTTCATGCTCTGGAATAAGATGGTATACAGTGTCGTCATTTGTTTAGCATCATTTAGACTCTTTATTAGGCCTACCTTTCTAAGACAAGTGTGATGATGTTAACAGATTACATGCAACTCCAATTGCGCCTACAATTAGAAAGCAAGTTAGGGCAGCACGAGTAGGCTATTCTACGTTCTTTGGATTTGAGGATGGTCAAAAAGGTTAAGGCATAACAAAAATATACTTTAAAGTGGCAGAAATAACAGACTATTCAGACTCTGCAAAGACTCGCTTGGCCTATTCATTGAAATACATTGAACCCATTTACCTTTAGAGAATCTGTGCAGTTCATAAAAAGAGTACAGATGGGAGCCAAACGACAAAACCCAATAAGCGCATATCTCAGAACGTGGCAATGCAGCCAGGCGAGCCTTGGATTTGGATGCCATTCATGTCTCGTTGTGTCTAACAGTGAAGTAGGCTAATAGACGCAGGGTTTAGTACTATGGCTTATCAGATGGGTAACGTCTACGTGAGAGGATCTTCCAGAACGAAAACGTGTGTTCTGATATCGGCTTTGAAGCGAACATGCGATTGCCGAATTGTTCATGTCTTGCAACGACACAGGCCAGAATGGCTCTTGGACGGCACAAAGCAAGTCTTTCTCAACAGCTACATAAAGTCGTTTTTCTGGTCCTCGCAATGGTTTTAAGTTGCCCTGTGGTACCCAAGCGAGTAAAAGATAGACACAGCTTCTATTTTTTGAAAGAATGGAAGGCTAATGTTGCGTAGCTATACATCTTCGCCAAGAGTTGGAGTTGATACAAAGCTTTTTCCGCCTAAAGCGAACATTTAACTTGTCGAACACTGCGACGTTTGGGTGGTTTGCGCGTCCATCAAGGCAAAGGGGGGAGCTCACATTAAAGCTACAGCTACATTGTTTCGTAGGCCTACTCATTCACAATACATCAAATGTGTTGCCTTTAATGAGCAAGCCTGCCGCGAACTCGACAAACACAACAAAACATACGAAGCGAGAGAGAACGAGCGAAAGTTGCACTCGTTCCTCATCTTCCGGTTTGCCTGTTGTGGCTGATAGTTTGGAAGCAAGGGGGAGGGTTTATGCATTTAAGGGAGATAAAGTTATTTTGTTGTAGGGCTACGGCGGTTGGTCGGTGCTGATGGGGCGCTGAGTATGTATCACTGCCTGATGCTTGTAGCTTGTTCCCAAATAACAAGTGTAATTGAGTATTGAAAATGTTCTCCAGATGGGTAGGCTACCTCTGATGATTAGTATTCTGTGGTGTTTAGCTTGTAAGTTGTGTGGCGGTGAGATTCAATTACGTCTGCAGTGAAAAAAGACTGGAAGTTGCTCAGCAAGAAGAGTGTGATTCATAACCTACAGCTAATTTTAATAAGCTTATAGGCTTAGTAGATCAACATCGTTACTGTTACAACCACCTACAAGTTTCGGACATCATCCATTAACATTAAGAAAGCCACCAGGAGACCAACAATACTCTGAAAAGTGATATTAATTACATCAATAAAATGACAAACAAAATATTTTAAGGAGTTGGCAGCAAAGAAACTAGGTGGACCTCCCAGCACATAGGGGAGGTGGAAACACTGCTAGTATAGTTATAAGACCAAGTTGCTTCAAAGAATAAGTGATCAGATAAACAGTTGTGATTGGTCCTACCAAATTCTGGTCGGAGGGAAATCTGTTGGGAGAGTGGCCAGATCCATCATGGCCACTGATTAATCAAGTCCCCATGCTAGTTGCACACAGGTTCAGTGTATAGAAATTAGGACAAGTATTCTTTCATTTACATTTAGTCATTTAGCAGGCGCTCTTATCCAGAGCGACTTACACTTAGCGACTTACACAGTACAGGGCCATTCCCCCGAGGCAAGTAGGGTGAAGTGGGACACAACCCAAGGACACAACGTCATCTGACTCGGCCAGGAATCGAACTGGCAACCTTCAGATTACTAGCCGATTCCCTCACCGTTCAGCCACTTAACTCCCTTCTTTCTCTCACACCTAAGCCTTAATTGCACACATAGTGAGTGCGTCCAGAATTACACTTTTACATCTAACTTTTACACCTGGTTATTAACACTATTACATAATTTTTACGGACTGTGCGTAACATTTCGAAGCAAACCTCATGTACAACTGCATTTAACTCTGATTTATTGGATGGAAATATGGATGTGAAAGTTGAGAAAAGCTCAACTTTGGGTTTCCATGCGGATAAGTATGACCAACAAGAACACAGATATTTTAGAAGTTCTGAACAGTAGCCTATCTGCACAAACGTCTGGAGTATTTTCCCATATCCTGCTGAAACAACCCCACTTTAAACACTGATTGAGTTCAAAATATAGTCAGGTGCAGGGGCATTGTTAGACCCTTTTTACTGGGGCACGTGCCCCAGTATAAATCTGCTGTGCCCCAGTAAAATCTAAAGTTTGAGTTTTAACAATTTACTTTATTAGTAAGTGCCTTAATTTAGATTGATAATCCCGGAAAAAATAAACTCAGTGCCAAATAGCCACTGCAGCACGCAAAGAAGTCCAGGTGTCGGACTTGGCACACAAGTCAGAATTGAGGTAGGTTAAGAAAACATTACAAAACTAAAGATAGTTTCTAATTGATAGGCCTACCGATCATCTTATTTTGACTAAAACATAACATATTTAATGAAGCTCAAAAAAACTGTATTTGCGCTCAAATTAATGTGAAATAATGTGTGCGCTCGCATTAACTATTGATGTCCCTGCCAAAGCTGACATCAAACTTGCATCCTTGAACTGTTGTATAGTGGGTTAAGCAAGGGGAGTTTCTATAGCCTAGTAGTGCATTGTGCACAGCAAGCTTGAAAGAAAAAAAACATAGATATGGATAGGGTTCTGTGCCCCAGTAGAGTTTATGTCTAACAACGCCTCTCGTCAGGTGATAGTTCAGGATCATGCAATCTCTTAATTCATACTATTGTGACGTAGGCAGCCATGTCAGTGTTGCCTAGCGTCTTTGTCTAAAGTTAATGATTATAAAAACAATAAGGAACTGAACTCTGTTCCATGGTGATTTCAAGACTACTCAACTCTAGCGTGTTTTGAGCCAGTATTCACACCAATATTGATTGAAAATTGCTGTAAACCTTTCCAGTAGGAGTACATGAAGAGAATTGTGAAAGCAGATGATTTAACTGTCAAGTTCCTGGTAGAGAAGCAGAACACAGCACAGACAAAGCTTCTGACAACATACAGGTAAACCAGAACTCACCAAACACTTACAAAGAGACACACACTTAACAAATGTACATGCTCATTTACTAAATAGCCTGTGTGTATTTGTATGTGTCTGATTGATGTACCAACAAGACATTTTATCACAGAGAAGACAACTAAATAACCATGAAGGTGGAAGACAAGTTACACTTATTGAAATTCTTCTCAGCCATTTTCAACACCTTTTTTGGGGTAAGATAAACAGCCTACCTTACTAGTGCTTACAAAGTTCTGTAGTAGCTTGTAAATAAAATACTCCTTAATTGGGTCTTTTGGAGGTTCAAGAAAATCTATCGGGTCAGGTAAAAAGTTTAATAATGTAAACTACTCATTTCAGTTGATAGACTCATGGGTTTATTTCATTGGACCATTTGAAACACTATTTTGGAAGCATCACAAGTCAACAAAGACAAATACTCTACCATTTAGTTGATACTTAGAGGAAGGTTTGGAGTTTAACCCTCCTAAAAGGTGTATAGAATTTAGACACAATTTCAGGAGTACAAAATTAGGCACACGAGTATAATAGCTGCCTTTGTTGCTGTAAAAGATAAGTTGTGCTTATTCTCCTTCTGATTATCTTTGTCTGATTGTGCAACATTTAACAAGCCTATTCTTTATCCTCATAGATTCTGGGTGTCAGTATATTTGGATGTGCAGTGTGGATTTTGTTTGATACAGGAAGTTTTGTGGCTGTCCTCAAATCTGGTAGGAATGTCTCTTCTTTAAGACAATTATAAAAACAATTATTTTAAAAGATTACGGGAGTAATTCCAGGATGGTGAGGTGCCCCAATGGCTCCCTGGGTAAAGTGAGTTACAGACAGGGTGAAGCCCTAATGCACCAACTCAGGTTCAAGGGTCATTTTTTGCATGTCTTCCCCTCTCCCCTACGTTTTGTCTATTCTCTATTTCTGTAAGAAAAAAACGAATAAAAAAAAGACATGTTATATATATATATATATATATATATATATATATATACGTATATATATATATATATATATATATATATATATATATATATATATATATATATATATATATATACACACACAGGACAGATGTTATTCAATCTTTTTTTCTTTTTTTTTCATGTGGCTAAATAAAGTGCTAAATTATGGTTAATGTAACCAAATAAAATGTGTAACTGTATGTGTGTGTCTGTGTGTGATAGACGTGAAGACATTTGCTGGATGTCTGTTCGTCGTTGGCCTCGTGGCAACCTCTGTGAGTGTAGTAGGTTGTGCAGGTGCTCAAATGGAGAACAGATGCCTGTTAGTACTGGTGAGTGACTCAAATGTTGACAAATATATTTTCTCTTGGGATCATTTAATTCCAGCAGTGATTATGAAAACTTGATCATTATTTTGTCTGTCTCTAAGGACACAATCTTCCTCATCTGCATTGTTCTTGGCCAAGTATTTGTCACAGTCCTTCTACTACTCAACCAAGAGAAAGTAAGTCCAGTGCCATATTCAGTTTGACTAATAGCAAAGATTCAGTAGGTTACGGTAATAATTGCTGAAGCCACCCACATTGAAAAGTAGGGATGTCTGAAGGATATTAACATATTCTCCAGCTATGCATGAAAGAAAAACATGCTTTTACCAATTTTGGCATTCTGTTACAAAATGACACAGCATGGTCTGACGGATTTGTCTTTCTCAGGTAGAAAATATACTGACTAACAAAGTGGATGCAATCATTTCTGAATATGGAAATGACACCTCTGGACTACAATGGAAACTTCTAGATAATGTGCAGCACTATGTAAGTACAGCCTGACAGCGAAAGATGTAACTTCACAAACATGAATGATAAAGTATAGCATAATGTAACAGGATCTGGGCCTCATTCTCGTTATTGTAAATCATGAGTACATCCTACTTTGTCAACTTAATTATTCACCGGGCCATCAAATTACATCATCATTTATCATTATGATTTATGTAAAATCTGAAGGACAGTTCTATATATATACATACAGTTTGATGTGGCAATACATCAATATTATTTGTAATGTGTTTTGAAGGATTACTACCCTGAAATAATGATAATATCAATGTATGTTATAATATGTAGTACGTATCAAGGTTGTTGTTTCTGTTTTTAAAGGGGCAGTGCTGTGGTAGAGAGAGCCATGCTGATTGGATGAAAAACGTCATCATATCGAATCTGAATTCAAGTTTGTTCAATTTATCGGGGGTGTTTCCATGTTCCTGCTTTTATTCCTCTGACTGCCCCATCCTCGCAAACAATATAACACTTTTTGGAATAGGATCATCACACTATACAGAGGTATCATTCCAGAATAGCTTTCTCTCTTACATTACATACATATATTTCTCTCGGACAGTTCTCTTATTGATAAGATGATATACAGTTTCGCAGTCTACTAATCTACTTTATTAATATACTAATACAATGTATTGGTGCAGTTTGTACATTTTGACACTGAAAATTACTTTGAAATGCATGTTAACAGAATCTTTATTGAATCAGGGCTGTCAAAACAAGATACAGAATTGGCTGAAAGAGAACATTTTTGCAATACTGGGCATTGACCTTGGCCTCCTACTTATTCAGGTACAGTACCAACCATAAGCTTGTTTAAACCATCTCATGCAATGAGTGAATCTCTAGTCTCAGTGTGAATCTCTTTTTTTCCTTAGGTGTTACAGTTTGTCGTGGCAGTGTATCTGTTCCAGAATGTTGGTCTTAAATCCAGACTGAAACATGCTTGTCAGTTGGTCCGCTCAGAAGAGATCCCAGAACCAAGTAACAACTCCCCAGAACCCGACCATGGCTACCCAGAACCCAACCATGGCTACCCAGAACCCAACCTTGGGTACCCAGAACCCAACCTTGGCTACCCAGAACCCAACCTTGGGTACCCAGAACCCAACCTTGGCTACCCAGAACCCAACCTTGGCAGGTCCAATCTAGGCTACCCTGAGACTAACTATGCCTACTCAGACCAAAACCAAGCAGTACAGAACTATGCCCACCTAGAACCAACTATAACCTACCAAAATCCAAACCAAGTGAGGTTTTAGGGTTGAATTATATACAATTATTCCATAAGTCATTCAAAATTAGCAAAATTCACATACACCATGGTACTGCCCAACATTAAAACATTCATATTAAGTGGCTCTGTGTATATGTTCACTTTGAGGATGTAGAACACATGTTCATTGCTTATATAAAGGCCCTATCTATATAAATAAATACATAACAAATGTATACATGAGTAGGGAAAAACGATTACCATTTCTTGACCTACTGTTCTACATTACACACTGCTCATCTTCAAAATTGTCTCACTGATATGAAAAACCTAAACATACATCCTTGTAAAGCAAATTACCCAAAATGCTTTATACAAGTATGTGATTTTGCTTTTACAGTGAAGGCGGATTTTAATCTACATTTACATTTACATTTATTCATTTAGCAGACGCTTTTATCCAAAGCGACTTCCAAGAGAGAGCTTTACAAAAGAGCATAGGTCACTGAACATAACAACGAGATAGTCCCAAACATTGCAAGCAGCCAAAACATGAAGCATACATTGTGAAAAAGCTAAACAAGTGCCAAAAGGGAAGACCCATAAGAGCATGTAGTTATACAAGTTACAGATAAAACAACATGAACCACAAAAGTGCAGGACTGTACCTGTAAAAGAACAATCAACAGTAAAATATTACACAGCAACTACAAGACTTAACTTCGTTATATCTAACCTACAATAGCAACAAGTCACTCAATAAGAGTCGTAGTGATCCTGGAGGAAACTAACAAATCCAGCCAAGCATTCTTAAGTGCCGTTGTACTCCCGTTGTAATCTCTTGTTTTGTTTCATTGAACAAGGGACCTTTTAGAAAATACCTCAGGTATAAGAGGTATTAGATATTGCAGCCTGAGGACAATTCACTGTAGGGGTAACAGTTTAAAGGAAAAGACTAAAGCACGACACAGCTGCCAGTGGCATCTTTACAAATAAAATGCTTAGTCTTGTGCATAGCATGCATAGTCTTTTCAATACAACTCATGCTGGGTCACCAACACTAACTTAACCAACATAACAACATAACAACCAACTGCAACAACATGAGCTTAACTTTCTTGTAACTGTATTAAACCCAGTTCTTCACTGGGTTGTAAATGAACAAATTGTATTTTCTGTGGTTGGTGTCCTTAAAATACTGTGTTCCTTTCTCCACTAGAGAGTGCTGTAAGCTTTCCTTTCACAATGCTTCTGAAGTTTCCCTTACGTTGACAGAAGATGGCGCTGTCATTTGTTTACATGTCAAGAAACACTGATAACACAGTTCACCTTCATTACCTACTCTGTGTATTCCCTTTATGAACATTTTATATCAAAACAATTACCATTTACAGCCCTCTGTGCAAGTAAAACAACAAAAATCCAGACCACTCATCACTACACCAAATGTTAACGTTATACACATTCTTGTTCAATCTATGAATAGGTCCTACTTTTACAATGAAAGGTTTTATCACATGTTGCTTTTCGTTTTGTATACCTCCTTCACTCTACCTTTGTTCAAAAGCCTTACAGAAAATCTCAAAGAAGTGGTTTTCTGAAATATTTATCTAACTACATCATTACAACACTATTTAACCCATGTGTTGTTGTAGAGAAACACAAGGCTCTGACTTGACTGGCACATGAAGGTCAGCCCCCTCTATACTGATGTAATAATAAATGTATGTAAATGACCTGTGCTGACCAGATAGAACAAGATTTGACCAGCCTAATCCTGAGCAGCGACTCATTCCAAATCTTGCACGTGTAGCAGTGAATTCCAATGCCTTAGCAAGACTGATACTCAACTGCTGTTGACAGAAATTAAAATACGCTGTAAACTCTATTCAAGACCGAATTATGCATTTCCTTGAGGTTATGAATTCACTTAACTTCCTCTATTATCCAAGACAAATCGATATTAGGATTAGGAAGAGCCTTTCACCCCTTAGGCAGGTCCAAAAAGTTAGGTGGTGTCACTGAACTGCAACTGTGTAAATGTTTTTTTTTTTAAATAAGAAATATGTAGGGTTTTTGAATTAGTACGGTACGTTAGGACAATTTAAGAAATAATTGTGCTGTATTTATTGTTCCAACAATATGGCTTAATGTTGACCAGTCAAACAGACCAGCAGTTCCATATTGTCCATACCAGGTAGCCTACAGGTAACAGACCACACTGGGTGTTGGGACTATTTTAAGATTTGTAATTGCAGAAAATCAGATGACCTTCTGAAATGTGAGTTGTTTTGCTTGTTTTTTTGTTTTGTTTTAAGTAGGGCGTTCTCAGAGGTTGATATACACACACAATCAAAGTCAGAAAGAACACAATTTCATTAGACTGTGTATGGATCTAAACTAAAGGCCAGATGCTTGGTAACTGAACCTCATTTAAAACAGACTGAAGCACACAAACATTAAAACACATGGTCAGCAGATTACTTACCTGTTTAGACACAATGTTATTTTAGATTTACAGCACATCATACAACCCAAATGATCAGTGATACTATGTTGCTGGGTAAAGTATAGGTTGTCCTTCGAAACCCTTCCTAGATGACTTTACTAGCTGGCTTGTCCATAGACTTGCACTAAATCCAGTATTTTTCCATCAAGTGGCGCGCTGAGTCACGTGGTTTGTGAAAAAAAACCGATGTCATCTTCGCATCTCTGGCCTCAAGCAGCTGCAATATTATATATTTGCACTTTATTTGAGCAATTTCACAATAGTTCATTTATTTCTGAATATGTTGTTAACATTTAATGGCTATGTCGTCCACATTATATGCAAGTACGTTTTCTTCGGGTCGTTGTTTAACCTCGTGCCATTGACGAACCATGTAACCACTCCCACCCCTGGCTGGTGGAAAATTACCAGCTTACAAGCAACAGCCAAGCGAATGGTGAAAGTGTCTTTTATCCTTCATTAATTGATATGCAGTGATAAAACATGTACATTGCACTGAATCAAATTACATGCCTTTAAATATGAGGGTGAGTTGTTCGATACAAACAATATCTGACTAACATTCAAACTACAATTGTGGACCTAAATCGCCTTATCATGGCCAACGCAATGGACATAAAACCAACTGTTGAACAGTCGGAGACGGCTATTAGTTGATTTTAACATAAGTACGAACTGTCAAGTCCATTTGCCAGTTACCACTCTTCGTAGATGCATCGAGAAGTCCATTCTGCACGAAATCCGCCCTCTTTTTCTGACCACGGGTGGAGTGAGCGCGTGGGTGCCTGAGTGAATTGAAGTAAACGGACAGCTAAAATGTCCAATAAGATGTTGTAAAGAAACATCGTAATACACTTATCACCAATCAGAGTATAACGTGGGCGTAACGTCAGTACAAACTTTCCGCGGCGCCATCGGCTGAAAACTAAACCGAGATGGAATCTCCCAGTCTGAACCGGTTTCAACCGGTTACGAGTTAGTTGCTTGAGAGAGGAGAAGAGGCGCAGGCACACCATCTCTCATACCGCCCCGCTGCAAAATTATTCAAGTAAAGAAATTATTTGTGAATCAAGGTTTATTTTCTTTTGTAACATGAATTGGAGTGACATATTACTTAGCGTGCCGTAATAATAGTTTTTGGAATCCACATCAGTGGTCCTTATCAGCCAGCCATCAATACCCATTCTGGAATTGGAGCTAGCCAGCGTTGCAGAACTAGACTGTTTCTTTTTTGCTAAGTGACAGTGATACAAAATATAGCCTGATAACGTAAGATTCTCAGGCAGAAAAGCCACTCTTCTTTCCAACAGAGGCTTGGAGTTTTTGGTAGGTAACTGGATTGTAAAAGTAGTTATTTTCTAGGTTATCTTGATACTTGCTTAAATGCCAACATTTGATATGGGTTTGCATTAGACAGCTTTAGTAGTTGAGAAGTCAAGATTAAGTCTTTTTGGACTCACTTTGGAATTAATCTTTCTAAGGAGGGCAACAGTGCCTAAACGTTGCTGTAGGTAAGTAGCCATATTTTATTATGGCACGCCAGTATTGTAAACAGTGATAGTGATGTGTGACCAAACTCTGGACTGGTGAATGTGATGATGGTCAAAAGGCGCTGCAGTTCAAGGAGCTGGCAAGCTATCATGCTGAGTGTGTCATTGCCTCTCCCACTTCAACAGCCGCCACCACATAGGTATTGCGCGTGCGCTTGATGAGTAGTCAGTAAGCGTCTATAGATAACTTTATACCTACGAATTACACATGTATTAAAGAATTAAACGTTACATAGTTTTCAATTGTGCAAATTTCATCTAGCTTGCAACAGTTTTATCTTTTCAGTTAATAAGCACGAGCGATTCGTAAGGAGGGACTGGAAAGGGGATGCAACCAGGAGCTAGTGTGGTAGTCATAGTAGCATTCAGGTTAGCTAGCTAGCGACCACAGATCACACTGAACCTCGTCAACTCATGAACCATTCAGCAAGTAAGCAAACCACATATGGTATTCACTGCAGCGGCAGTAGCTAACTGTTTAATGCCGCCAACTTAAAGATCATGCTTAATTGGTTGCTCTAGCTAGTTAGACTAGGTCTAGTTAAATGTGGAGTGAAACGTGTGACAGAAATGTCCGGTATGTACTGTAGTGCTACATAGCGGGGTACTGTACTGTACACTAGCTAGGGTTCATGGGCCCATTCAGAAAGCTATCCAGCCAGTCAAATGACAGGCACCCTATATTAAAATGTTGTTGGCCCTGTTTGTTTGTTTGTTTGTTGCTAGCTAACATTTACTAAAATACTTAAAGAAATGCCTTGTGAATGTGTGACAATGTTACCACCCACCTGTTATGGAAATAATTTAGCCGTTGTCTGTACTGTAGCTTGCAACCAAATCCAAATATACCGTTAGCTTAAGAGTTATATGGTTCTTGCTGCTAAGTAGAAGTTCATTCTTGTTAGTATTTGATGCAGAGATGTGTTCAGCGACAGAAGTCTCGTCTTGTCAGTTTCAGATGTAAACAAAGTGACGTCGTTAAAGTTTCTTTACCACGTGGTATGTGTTCAGCAGACAAAATTTATGTAAGACATAGTATTACATAACTAGAGCAACGTAACTATTAGCCCAAAACACAGCTTATTTGAACAATTTAGCCCTTTATTATGAGCCAGTCGTTGATTTAAGTTAACTTGTTAATAGAATAGAATACAACTTTATTGTCCATCCAGAATGGACCTTTTTCTTTGGCATCACCTTCCAATGAAAAAGTTCATATACAAAAACATTCATAATTTACAAAATGTATTCTACATTTATTCTACCTAATAGCTAAAACCTTAAAGGTTAAATATTCACTAACTCGAGACTAACCGTTCTTTTTCATAGTTTATTTTGTGTTTAGTAGTCCAACAGCTCAAGAAACAAGTTTGTGTTTGAATACGTTGTCTTGATGATAGGTATTCTGAAATATCAATCAGAGGGAAGCTTCGCTAACCGAGTAAGTTGATCATGGGAAGGGTTGCCAACAACAACCAGTCCCTTCTCTTTTGGTGGCTTTGTGTAACTGACCACTCAAATGTGCCTTTGGTCAACCAGTTATTTTGCTGGTTGTGTTTATAATACTGGCCAGTTTGTAGACTGCTGTAGCAGTTTGTCAATTTGTTTCCCAACTCCCTTGGTATTTTGACTGCTACACCACCTCCACTGTTTGGTTGTTCAGAAAGAGTGATTTAGACATTGGCAAGTGGTTGCCATAGTTGATCAGCTCCTTTGTTTTTCCCACATTGATGTGTAGGAATCTTGACTGGCACAATTTTTTCAAGTTTGTTGCCGTGGTTAGAAAGCTGTAGGTCGGTAATAAGGTGGTAAATTCTTTGGACCTTATGACAGGTAGAATAAAATATATTCAACCGAAGGGTTGAGGTTTGAGTCCACTTTGCGTATTGTTGCTTACCCAAAATGGCGGGAGGGTCTGGGGAAGCAGGTTAGAGGTTGGTCAGCTGCATGGGATTGTGTGCCCAAATGCTCAATTCACATGACTGCCTGTCAAATGTTTTGTGTGCCCTCTCAACTCCACCTCCTTGTCGTTGCAGATCTCTATGCCAGCAATTATGACAATGTTAGCAGACCATGCAGCACAACAGCTGCTGGACTTCAACCAGAAACTGGATATCAACTTACTGGATAATGTAGTTAACTGTCTGTATCATGGTGTGGGACCACAGGTAAGTGTTGGCATCTTTGGTACTGTAGATGGAAAGCATCATGTTTAAAGAGTTGAGGCAAATGGAGGTTGCATATTTGAAGTTGTTTACTTGCAAGCACATCACATAAGAAAATATGAGAAAGTAAGCCTGGTGTAAAGTGCTGTCTGAAGTGGTTACGTGTTATGCACAGAATGATGTCCATGAAATGCCTTATTTTCACAAGAATTTCAACTGCCGTTCTTGGAAGGGTTGGCATAAAAAAAAAAAAAAACTTAAACTTTACACAATTTGAAAATATGCTCTTTGGTGAGAATCCAGTAAATCCCAACACGTGGAAAAATGCATTAGACTGTTTATGCATCTGCTGTGTTAAGTGTTTTTTTGTTGGTTTAGTAGAGGAATGCAGTACACTTTTAATCTTATGTCATGCAATCTCTTACGTTACAGCAAAGAATGGCACAAGAGGTTCTGACTCATTTGAAAGAGCATCCTGATGCGTGGACGAGAGTGGACACCATACTGGAGTTCTCCCAGAACATGAACACCAAAGTAAGCCAGATCCTGGACACACTGCTGAAGGAAATCACATCTCTGTACTTTGAGGAAGAGCTGCTATGAATCTTTTTTTATCAGCCACAATTTGCTAAAACAGTCATACACACCATGATGTGGATCTGCCTGTTGAGCCCTGTCAGTTTTCCCAATAACTAACGACAGGATTTAATTTAATGTAGTAGAGGGATGGTGACTTGCAACTTAGAATTCAGCTGCTGGTTGATGTTCATTGTATGCCAAATAGCCTCCTTTATGAATCCCTTAGCTACAAACATTTATTATAAAGGAATAATCGATATGGTAATAAAAACAACATCAAGCCCATTAAATTGGAAGATGGAACACTTACCATTCTTCTTAAACCTATATAATCTGTTTCAGTTCTACTGTGGCTAGGTACCAAGTGGCCACCATAGACTTCCAAATGGATCCACAGTGATTTAGACCTGCTCCCAGCCCTTAAGACTTCCTTGTTCCCTGAATACCTTTCAGCTGAAAAGTCTTGAGCCTTCCACAATCCCTACAGTGAAAACCTAAGTATGCTGCTCGTGGTGCGCTCCCCCAGCCCTAGCTAGTCTGCTGGTGCTGAATACCATGAGCCAAGTGAACATAGCCATCTCAGGACGGTGTCCAGTTTTTTTTTTACTACGACAAATATAGAACATTGATAGAAGGAATCTTATCCAGTATTTTGATGCTCGTATTTAGAGTACGTATGTATGTACTTTAATCTAGAAAAGTGCAATGCATTCTAAGACTTCCTCAAAGTGCCGGTAGCGTTTGCCTTGTTCTTTTTGGCTTGCCTGTAAGATTGCTCTTAACACTGACATTCATTACTAATGTCTGGGTTGATCTATCAACAGTATTTGTAGTTTCAAATTCGTAACTTGCCACAATGAGGGCATTAGAGGAAAAGAAAGGAAACAGAAAAGGTAAACACCTCTTGAATTTGTCTAAATTCTGCATTCACCTATTTCATTTGCTGAGAAACAATAAATAAATAAATAAACAGTGCATAACTTAAAGAAGCACTTGTGAACATTGGGCTTTCATAATTATTTTACTTAATTTTCTTTGTGAAGAAATTGAATTAATTCAAGTTGTGACTATTTGATATTAATCACAATGTTCCATTATGTTGATTGCTTGTAATAGGAAGAAAAGGGGTGTGTCATCCTGTGCACCTTGACACAGCTAGGCTTTGACGGCAGGCCTCCACAAGGTCTACCCTTTTGATTCCCTTTGACTGAATTCTGTTCATCCGTTTCTATTGCATCTATTTCATTGGACAGGGTGCAGACTGCAGTCAGTAGGCTCCATTGTAGCGAGGTGTAGTGACGGATGCCAGTAATTTCACCTGTAGGGATCATGGCTCCCTCCCTATCTTATCGTCTCTTCCCCTTTCTTCCACTCTGACCTGATCTCCTCGCCATCCTCAAGACCTTGCAATTAGGTGCTGGTAGCAGCTATGACGACAGAGTTGCAAGGTCTTGCAGTGTCACTTTCTTTCCTCCTTTGGCCTTCTTTGTGTTCTTTCTGTGTCCTCCGTGGGAATTAAAGGTGCAACAAAAAAGGTTCCCAAAGGGTTTGATAACAGATGGACGATGGCTGTTATTGGTGTGTAGTTCAATTACTCAGTCAGGGTAGTTCACCTTTAATGCCTCATCCCCATCCCAAACCATTGTCTGCACATTACCAACCCCCTACCCTTACTCTCCCCTGCCTTTTGACACATGCACTTTCTAATGCATCTCATTTGTTATTTTGGACCTGTTGATGATCCCTACAGTTGAAACACTGTTGATCCAAATAACATTAGATCAATAACAATTAAACTAACTTGTAAAAATGTTCTTTTTCTTCTTGCTTGAGTTAATAAAACCTAGGGATGGCTATAGGACCCAAAACGTTTATACCTGTGGTTGGTCTTGCTGTTCCTTATAAGACACACCAGTTCAAGGTGAAAACAGAACTTTTTGTGGGTGGGGTGGGGTGTAGTCGTTTAGAAACATTACTCGCACTCTGTAAAATACTCTCATCTTCATTTATCGGAAAGTATGCCTGAAACATAAGCCGAGTCGTTGCAAAACAATTATGACTGGGGCCATTGTTCCAGTTTGAGGAGGTCCTCTTCATTTTACTATTGTCCAGCACCTTGTGAAAGGTGTTGCACACGCATACACAAGTCTTTGTATTCGAGGTCAAACATATAGTCCAAATTTAGTTATTCACCGAAATCCTTAATGGCCCAATTTTCACTATTCCATCAAATGTATCTATTCATTTCAGGCCAGTAGACTTGGAGTAGCCTTTAAATGGTGAAACCCTACAGGCTTGCTTTGACACTTCTCCACTGTCTTTCACTGTCTGGTGTGATGCTGGGAGAAACAGCAGGACTTCTACAGGGTTTCAACCTAATGTTGGCGTCTAGAAACCAAATGAATATCCAACTGAGTGTTTGCATACAAAACATCTGCATGACAAGGTCCAATTCAAGTATTATCTACTGTAACAGGCAGGCACAATTCAGAGCAATTTTTTAATATTTTATTTCTAAAAGTGCATTTTTGTTTTGTTCTAATGCACAGCTTGTTGTTGATGTTCACTTTTCATGTATCGACATCCATCACTTACGTTATTCTCTTTTTACATATTCCAGTACTATGCTCTGCAGATTCTGGAAACGGTTATCAAAACAAGATGGAAGATTCTGCCTAGAAATCAGTGTGAAGGTAAGTTGGAATGACACCACCTGTATGGTCTCTTCTCCCTTCTTAGCTCCGCTCCTTACTCAAATCCACCACACTCCTGACTTAAAACAGGGTAGCAAACACTAGCGTTATTTGTAATGGTAACCATCATCTCCGTCGCCTTGTCTGACAGAGGCTGTCCATACATGCTCAGGCTCCCCTATTGTGTTTGACAATCTAGACGCTTAGTGTGGCAAGGACACTCTGGCTCTCTAGATCTGGCGTGCTCTCCCGACGTCCTGTTGCCAAGTTGTATTCCCACAAAGCATGACATTTTTTTCTCTGCTTGGCTGCATTGTGTAGACCACTGTATAAAGGCTGGAGTCTGTGTTCTGGCAGAAAGACAAAAAAAACACACTAGCTACTGCTTTAGAACTGGCTGTTTTCGTCTGCCTGCCCTGTTTACCTTTGTAAACAGTATTCAAGGAAAAAGGCCATATAAGCAAGCAAAAACTGTTAATCTTGGTTGATTAAGAGTATTGATAATTTTCTGTATTGTTTACAGAAGATGAGTATGTGATTCTGTGTCTTCCACTCCTACTTCTGCATGGTCCACCCAGCCTGTCAACCACATGGGAATAGTATTTTGATCATGTCGATAAGATAAAAAATATAATTACATTGTTTTTAGAGGTCAATGATTTTGTTTTTATTATTTATTTCCCTGAGTGTTTTTGGTTAATGGATCTCCGATGGAAAGTGAGCAAAATGCATCTGAGACAATAACCATTTGGAGGCTGTCAGCTGTCTTTCCCCCTCCCTTTACTGACTACTCTGCTCTTTGCTCCCACCTGCTGGTCCACATTTATATTCACAGAACAATGTATTGAGAAAAGGAGATTTAGTTACTGACACAATGGAACAGAAGCAACAAAATGGGATTAAATACAATCTTAAGTTTATTTGCTGCTTTCAATCATAAAACATCAAAATACATGAATCTATTTGCCAAATATCTGATCAATGGAAGTAGAATTGGCGGTAATCACAATTTTAGTAATTTAAATGATTCTCTAGATTTTTTTCAATTTTTTGTAATCTTTTTTTTTTACCCAACCAATTATTCTCAAATTTTCTTTTTCTCGTTGACCTAAGACTTCCCCACTTCTGACCGTAGATGCCTGACTTTTGTCCAAGTGGCAAACCCAGTGCAGGGCGACTGGCAAGTATGTCTTTTCCCCCTTGTGTCAGAATTGCGCCTTGCTTCCGGGTCTGTCCACTACAACCCAACCGCACATACATTTACAGTGAAGTACAGTAGAAAGCACTGTTGAGAGAATGCTATATGTGCTCTCCATGTTCAGTCAACATAGAGCTGTGAATTGTGTGTTTGGAAACAAATGGATGCATACGGCCAAATGTAACTAGCACAGAGATATTACTGTCTGGGCTGTGCTGCAGTCAACAACAATTGAAATATCTCAGTGGAAGTTACATCTGCTTACAATACTGATCCATATGCTGACAAACTGGCCAAACAGGAGTTGTACCTCTATTAAGGACACTTCTTTTGTGTTTTTTCTTTCATCGTTCACATTCAGCAGCCCTCCAGTTTAAATCAAATCAGGTAGTTGAACAGCTGCAGTACAGAGATGCATGACAGCAAGCCGACTCTGGCAGAGTCTGAAAAGATGTTGTTTAGAATCCCGCAGCACGACAAACTCTCACAATCCATTCCTGTTGGTTCTGCTTGCTTGCAGGGATCAAAAAGTATGTTGTTGGTCTTATAATCAAGACATCGTCGGACGCCACAAATGTTGAGGTGAGTCAATTTAGGATAGTGGGGTTTGGCAACGTTGGCCTATTTGTGAAAATGTTTAGAATTGATTTTGATACAGTCAGCATTCAAACATTAACCGACTCCTCTTTGGGACTTTGGTTCTCACTGTAAGTGACTAAGTTAGGTCCATGTATTATGCAAGCGTCATCAGCACCATGTGACATTGGTATTAAGGATTACTGTATGGTAAACTGTTTTTTTTGGTGTATTTCTTTTCTTCCAGAAAGAGAAAGTATACATTGGAAAGCTGAACATGATTCTTGTTCAGGTAAGATGTGTGTCTGCATATATGCATGCATTGGTATGACATAATGTTGTTCTCTCTAGACTGAATTGGGAGTCATTGAGTCAGTGTGTTGTTCTTCCTGACGTGCTAAGGGTAAGAGTGGTCTAGATGTGTGAGAGGAGTATTTGAGTGAGTGTATGTGTGCGTGAGCAAGTGTATGTGTGCGTGACAGTGTGCCTGTGTGTTTCACGGTCTGTCTGATGGAATATAGTTGCATGAATGCCTTTGCCTTAGTCCTGTTGAGAATGAGTCACAGCCTCATTTCGGAGGAAAGTCCTGATGTAAACCCAGTCTGGTCTGGACACAGGCCTTCACACGTACAGTATGTGCGTTCATAAACGTACGGCACTAACATGGTTATCTGTGCATATGCGTCCCATTTCTCCCCCGTTCCCAGATATTGAAACAGGAGTGGCCCAAGCACTGGCCCACCTTCATCAGCGACATCGTGGGGGCCAGCCGCACCAGCGAGAGCCTCTGCCAGAACAACATGATCATCCTCAAGCTGCTCAGCGAGGAGGTGTTTGACTTCTCCAGTGGGCAGATGACCCAGGTCAAGGCCAAGCATCTCAAGGACAGGTGAGCTTGTCAAAGAAGCCCTCCTAAAGCCCCAAAGCTGTGAATGGGCTTCATGAAGCACAACCGTGCCCCGTCTCTAAACTATACCTTCCTCTCCACTTAGCATGTGCAACGAATTCTCCCAGATATTCCAGCTTTGCCAGTTTGTTATGGTACGTTATCCCCATCCCACACCCCCACTACACCCCAGTAAACATGACAAGACGAAAAACACATTTCTCAATTTACACTGTCTGCAAATGTCTATTAACTGTTTTAAATCCGATTGCTTCCAGGAAAATTCCCAGAACGCACCACTGGTCCACGCCACACTGGAGACCCTCCTACGGTTTCTCAACTGGATTCCTCTAGGTTACATATTTGAAACCAAGCTCATCAGCACACTTGTGTATAAGGTAAACCCCAACACACTTAAAGAACTAGACTGGCATGCTCTCGATTTTAGTGGTGCTAAAACATTGAGAGCCTATCTCAGTGGTCATTACTGCATTATATGCTGTTTGTCAAGAGCTTGGGTGCCGAGCATGATATGGACAGGGATCTTGTCCGTAATACAACCAACCATCCATTGTCATTGTTCTCACCCTTACTCTGGACATCATTGACTTCTGTTTCTCCTCTCCAGTTCTTGAACGTGCCCATGTTCCGCAATGTGACACTCAAGTGCCTGACTGAGATTGCCGGCGTGAGCGTCAGCCAGTACGAGGAGCAGTTTGTTACCCTCTTTACCCTCACCATGTGTCAGCTCAAACAGGTGGGCCTGGACTCACACACACACACACACAGAGACACACAGTTAACCAGGAGAAATAAGGTCACACATTTTATGGTTGAACTCAAACAAGGTATACATTCACACACATAAGTATTGACTTGTCGTTGACTTACACACCCTACCAACACCTCTTAAGTTGTGTGTGTGTGTATGTGCATGGGAGGGTATGTGTTCTCCTTCTCATCGCCCCCCCCCCCCCCCCCCCCATGTACCCTCCTCCAGATGCTCCCGTTGAACACCAATATCCGCTTGGCGTACTCCAACGGCAAGGACGATGAGCAGAATTTTATCCAGAACCTCAGCCTGTTCCTCTGCACCTTCCTCAAGGAGCACGGCCAGCTCATCGAGAAGAGGCTGAACCTGCGGGAGACCCTCATGGAGGTGAGCCGTCAGGGAGAGCCGGGGTGAATGGAGGAAGAGCCATGGACGGCTTCACTTCTCAAGTCAAAGGCCCCCCAATCATCTGAAAAAAAAAAACACTTTTGTTCTTTGTTTCGGCCTAAATACAGTAGCTGCAAAGACTCAAGGTGGCTACTTTGTTACAGACAGTATACACTATGCCAATACAGTAGTATGTGGACGTCACTCAGTACAAAGACACCTGCTTTTCAAGTCTCTCATGCCAAAACCATGGGCATTAATATGGTTGGTTCCCACTTTGTTTGAAACTGCTTTTGCTTTTTGGGGAAGGCTTTCCAATATGCAAGAGTTATTAGGGAGGTTGGGACTGATGTTGGATGATTAGACCTAGCTTGCAGATCATTAAATATTGTCTCTGTCACAGTGCAAAACAAACATTTTCTACATACACATGCAGTACACCCAACTGTAAAAAAAAGAAGACAACTTTTAATTGCCCATGGTTTTGGAATGGGATGTCCAATAAGCTCGTATAGGTGTGATGGTCAGGTGTGACATATGTTTGACCATAGAAAGTGCGTGTATGTATAAATACTGTGTGTGTATATACAGCTCTGGAAAACATTTAGATACTTGTCAATGTTGTGAAAACAATCAAGTTAAAGCATTATTACTTTTATTTCCTTTATTCAAGGCTTCATAGATTTTCTTTTCATTCAAACTCGTACAATGTAAATAGTAAAACCAGAGAAACCGTTCATTTTGCAGTGTTTCCTCAACTCATTCCATGGATGTATATACTTTATACCCATCTTAACTGGCCCTCAGTCCCGTCACTGCCTTCATGCCTATCTCATTTCCCCAGGCCCTCCACTACATGCTCCTGGTGTCGGAGGTGGAGGAGACGGAGATCTTCAAGATCTGTCTGGAGTACTGGAACCACCTGGCGGCCGAGCTGTACCGGGAGAGCCCCTTCTCCACCTCCACCTCCCCGCTGCTCTCCGGCAGCCAGCACTTTGACGTGCCCCCCCGGCGACAGCTCTATCTCCCAGTTCTCTCCAAGGTACTGAGAATCGCCTGTCTGCAAGTTTATCACCATTCATGGAAGCAGAGCTTCCTTGTCAAGCGGGGTATTAAAGCCCAGAGCCGGTTGGATGCTCGCTGGAAGGAAGGCAAAATATTGTCACTATGCTTGCGTGTGGTGAAATTCCCTAGTGTGTGTGTGTGTGTGAGTCTGTCAGTGTGTCTGTGTGAGTGTGTGGTTCAATATGCGGAATGTGTGTGCGGGGCTTGACAGCTGTTTATCCCTTGCACCAGGTGCGCCTGCTCATGGTGAGTCGAATGGCCAAACCGGAGGAGGTGTTAGTGGTGGAGAATGACCAAGGGGAGGTGGTCCGAGAGTTCATGAAGGACACAGACTCTATCAACCTCTACAAGAACATGAGGGAGACACTTGGTAAGTGTGTTGGGGTTTGTGTGGGCATGTGTTATATTTGAATTTTAAGAGTTAATCACCCATAGGGACGCAACAGTCTACAAATAGGTCCACCACAGCACAGTAACACTAAACGGAGAGTGTATTCACTTAAATACTCTTGTTACACACACTTTCTCTTGCTCTTTTTCTCTCTCACACACACACACACACACACACACATCAACTGGTGTGTTCTCATCCCCTCCCCCTCTCTCCAGTGTACCTGACCCATCTGGACTACGCCGACACGGAGCGCATCATGACGGAGAAGCTGCACAACCAGGTGAACGGCACCGAGTGGTCGTGGAAGAACCTGAACACGCTGTGCTGGGCCATCGGCTCCATCAGCGGGGCCATGCACGAGGAGGACGAGAAGAGGTTCCTGGTCACCGTCATCAAGGTGCACTCGTCTGCTCGTTCACCCTCTCGGTTTCCATTCATCCATTGGTTGGCGTGTCATTTCGATGACTTGCATACATACTGATATATATTTCAACATTTTGAAATGAGCTTTGAAGGGATTGTGTCTGTATGTGGATAGTTACTGTGCAGCACAGCACCCCCATGTGGTGGTACTTGTCATAGCTGTCAAACAGGTCCCGGGAATAATTGCACAATCATGGACATTATGGGGTTTCCCAGACAGGAATTAAGACTAGACCTAAACTAAGAGGAACATTCAATGAAGATCTCCATATATATATATATATATATATTTTTTTTTTTGTCGTCTAGGTCTTATCTTAATCCATGTCTGGGAAACTGAGCCTATAAAGTCACTCTGGATGGATATGTGTGTGGTCACAAAAAATGGCTGCAGTGTAAATATACAACCCAGCAAACAATGGCACGTTTGATTCATTTTAATTGTAAAGGTCTGAGGCGTTTTTAAGAGTAATAAACCGGTGCAGGGTCAATACCTGGCAAAAGTGTTTTGCGCGGTGCATTCAAACGTCTGACTGGTGTGTGTGTTCTAGGACCTGCTGGGCCTGTGCGAGCAGAAGCGGGGCAAGGACAACAAGGCTATCATCGCCTCCAACATCATGTACATTGTGGGCCAGTACCCTCGCTTCCTGCGCGCACACTGGAAGTTCCTCAAGACGGTCGTCAACAAGCTGTTTGAGTTCATGCACGGTCAGTGACTGGAGGCAGCACAGCTGTCACATTCTAAAGTCTGTGTGTGTGTGTGTGTGTGTGTGTGTGCTGCTGGGGCTTTTCAGACTATTGTGGAAACAACTGTGGCAGGGGTCATTTGAATGGGAGTGTGTGTGTGGACACCGTTGGGCGTGTTCCATCTCACCGTGCTCCTACCCTTGGCAGAGACCCACGACGGTGTGCAGGACATGGCGTGCGACACCTTCATCAAGATCGCCCAGAAGTGCCGGCGTCACTTTGTGCAGGTGCAGGTGGGCGAGGTGATGCCCTTCATCGACGAGATCCTCAACAACATCAACACCATCATCTGCGACCTCCAGCCGCAACAGGTTCGCTCGGGGCTGAAATCTGGAGGGGGGGGGGGGTGACCTCCTAAAACCTTTCAAATACTGTCATCTTTTATCCCTACCCCGACGATAGTCTCCACGCTGTGTGTTTTCAGGTGCACACGTTCTACGAGGCGGTGGGCTACATGATCGGGGCCCAGACGGACCAGGCGGTGCAGGAGCACCTGATAGAGAAGTACATGCTGCTGCCCAACCAGGTGTGGGACAGCATCATCCAGCAGGCCACCAAGGTGAGCCTCAGAATCACCTGGCCACCGCGAGGGAGGAAGGGACACATCAAAATACCACGTTGTTTTGGGATGAGTTGACCTAGCGTGCTATGTGGGATGTGAGTGGTGCGTGTCACTGTCTCAGTCGAGGCACAGCCAGAGAAGTGGAGGAACTCTGACGTGTGTACTACAATTAAGTATTGGCAGAAAGAAATGAATTGAAGATTGTGTATCCTAATCATGGCCCTATTTTTTCCTCTCATTGTAATTTTCAATGGACTAAAGGTGATTTGTGAATGTATTGTCTTCACAAAAGAGCCTGTGAACCTGGTCCTTGAGGATCCGTAACGACCTCTTCCTCCCCCAGAACGTGGACATCCTGAAGGACGCGGAGACAGTGAAGCAGCTGGGCAGCATCCTGAAGACCAACGTGCGCGCCTGCAAGGCGGTGGGCCACCCCTTTGTCATCCAGCTGGGGCGCATCTACCTGGACATGCTCAACGTCTACAAGTGCCTGAGTGAGAACATCTCTGCTGCCATCCAGACCAACGGTGAGGGACGGAAGCTTGGCATGTGTGTTCGGAGAGAGGACGGCCCATGAGTCTTTTGTACGGTGTGTGTGTCTGTGTGTGTGTTGATTGAGTTGGAAAATGTATGGACTTTTTTTTTTCATAATAATAATCAGAATTCAGGCTGACTACTTTTGACTAGTTTAATACTTTGTGTGCGTTTGTAGCTTTGGACAGTGAATGTTGTGTGTGTGTTTAATGCATTACAGCTTGTCTGCTTTTATATGAGAATATACATCTGAGCGTTGTCATAGTGGTGTATATGTGCCTGAGCGTATATGTGCCTGAGCGTATATGTGCCTGAGTGTATATATGCCTGAGTGTATATGTGCCTGAGTGTATATGTGCCTGGGCGTATATGTGCCTGGGCGTATATGTGCCTGGGCGTATATGTGCCTGGGCTTATTTGTGCCTGGGCGTATATGTGCCTGGGCGTATATGTGCCTGAGCGTATATGTGCCTGAGCGTATATGTGCCTGAGCGTATATGTGCCTGAGCGTATATGTGCCTGAGCGTATATGTGCCTGAGCGTATATGTGCCTGAGCGTATATGTGCCTGAGCGTATATGTGCCTGAGCGTATATGTGCCTGAGCGTATATGTGCCTGGGCGTATATGTGCCTGAGCGTATATGTGCCTGGGTGTATATGTGCCTGAGTGTATATGTGCCTGAGCGTATATGTGCCTGAGTGTATATGTGCCTGAGCGTATATGTGCCTGAGCGTATATGACGGGTTTGACACCCGTTTGTTCCTGGTGTCCCCCTTGTGTTCTGCAGGAGAGATGGTCACCAAGCAGCCCCTGATCAGAAGTATGAGGACTGTGAAACGAGAAACGCTGAAACTGATCTCAGGCTGGGTTAGCCGATCAAATGATCCCCAAATGGTGAGATAGTGTTCACAGATGTGACAGAGTATATTTTTACCCCCCCACACACACACACACGCCCCCTCTGGAAATGCAAAGCACCGTGGGTATCAATGAAAAGCAACTTGTCTGCAGATATAGGAAAAATGAGCCTGTTTTATTTTTAGATGGAAAGTTTTTTTTCCGATTGCTTAAGCACAATTTTGAAAACAGGGCTCACTTTGTCAAAACACAACACACGATTCACACAACCAGACACACAAGTATCACAACACATCTTTTTGCAAAATGAAACACTTTCTTCAAAACCAGACAATTATGTATAAAAACCCAATTCTGTCACCGTATGCCACACACATGGGTCATAAAATTAGACTGTTTGAACCAGTTACACACTTTTGTGCACAATTTAAAACAGTTTTAAAGTAACTATTATGATGATATAACCTGCTTGATTTTGTCAGAGATATTGTTACAGTAGAGTACATAAAAGTACATGAATATGTTGACCAAACAACACACTAGAGCAGTACTGCACACTGATGAAAATATGTACTGTATTTCTCCACATTGTCTACATAAAGGTTGCATTTTGTGCAGAAAATCACAACATATTTCAAATTGAATACTGTATAGTAGGCTACATACTGTAAACACAGCAAATACATTTGTGGAGACAAATGAAAGTATTCAGCAAATTAAATACAGTACATTGTTTCAATCGTGGACTGCTGTGAATGTGTACAAAATAAGTACTGATGTAGCGCATATAGTTGGATACATTTTACTGTACTGTACTGTAGACAGTAGAAAAAAGCATTTTTCACCTGTGCTCTTGTCGAAATGTTCAAATTACTGTTGCAACAGTATATCTGCTGAGGTTGGGCTGAACTCTGTCCAGCCTCTCTCAATGTAGAAAGGTGTGTTTGGTGTTTTGCAAAACACTGTGTGTAGCATTTTGCAAATAGTGTGAGACTGAGAATGTGCTCATAGTTGTCCAGATCTGGGCAGCTGTTTTGCTCCTTGAGTGTCAGCTTTCATTAACTGTATGTTATTTTAAAATTCTGTGTCTAAGCAATCGGAAAAAAACTGTTAGACAGTTTTCTATTGTAGTAAGCTGTGAGCCTCCAAAGCAACTCTGAAGTCTACACTAAAATGCTGACATGTAACTGGTAGCAGAGTACTCAAGTCCCAAGAGGGGATATCAAGATTGTTCAATTAATGTTTTATAAAAAAATGTAGTGCACTCCTGAGAAAGATTGAGAAAACGACATACAAAATCTAGGCAAATTCACTAACTGGCAACTTAAGGAAACTTTATTGATGAAGACACAGATTTGACGATGGCCGTTCCCAAGGCTGAGATCAAGCCCGTCCTAAATGATCTGTTGGAATGTTCTGGTCCCACACTGATCCCCTCCTATCCCCATGTTCCAGGTGGGAGAGAACTTTGTCCCTCCGCTGCTGGATGCAGTCCTCATCGACTACCAGCGCAACGTCCCCGCCGCCCGCGAGCCCGAGGTCCTCAGCACCATGGCGACCATCGTCAACAAGCTGGGCGGCCACATCACCGGGGAGATCCCGCAGATCTTTGACGCCGTGTTTGAGTGCACCCTCAACATGATCAACAAAGTGAGTGCTGGGAGGGAGGGATCGTCAAGTTAGCTTTTTCCTCCAAACTCATGCAAGCGGAATCTTCAACTTGGCTTTTTCCTCCAAACTCATGCAAAGGCGCACCAATCGTGCACCGGAACTGGATTTGGAGAATCTGAACAGACAGCTTTTTTGCTCATGATTTGTCCTGTAGCTGAATGTAATCTGAGGGTGTCTCACCTTCATCCCACTAAGGTTATGCCCACCCCTCTCTGTCTCCCCAGGACTTTGAGGAGTACCCTGAGCACAGGACCCACTTTT
Organism: Hypomesus nipponensis; assembly: GCF_054491055.1. Taxonomy (NCBI): domain Eukaryota; kingdom Metazoa; phylum Chordata; class Actinopteri; order Osmeriformes; family Osmeridae; genus Hypomesus; species Hypomesus nipponensis. The sequence goes on along the minus strand of NC_140371.1, from coordinate 11,277,596 downwards.
TCTACCTTCTACAAGCTGTGAACTCCCACTGCTTCCCTGCATTCCTGGCCATCCCACCTTCCCAGTTCAAACTGGTGTTGGACTCCATCATCTGGGCCTTCAAACACACCATGAGGAACGTGGCCGACACAGGTGAGACTCTGAACTTGATAACAATGTAAAAAGCCACGTTTGGGGAGGTTTTATTTGCATGTGATATTCACTGTGTCTCTCACACCCCTCTCCCTCCCAGGTCTGCAGATCCTGTACACGCTGCTCCAGAACGTGGCCCAGGAGGAGGCGGCGGCCCAGAGCTTCTACCAGACCTACTTCTGCGACATCCTCCAGCACATCTTCTCTGTGGTCACAGACACCTCGCACACCGCCGGTGAGTAGGCTCCTCCCCGCCTCTGCAGCCCAGGAAACCCAGCCTCCTCTTCAAGGAGCGTTGCTTCATTTCCACGGTTGATAAGGAAGATAAATAAGTACTGTCGTGTTTCTTTATGTTATTTTATACATACATTTTGACCATACATGCTGCAGTATGAATGTTTGAGTTTGCAAGTGGTGTCCTTGTCCTCCAGGCCTGACGATGCACGCCTCCATCCTGGCCTACATGTTCAACCTGGTGGAGGAGGGCAAGATCAGCACAGCCCTCAACCCCTCCACCCCCGTCACCAACCAGGGCTTCATCCAGGAGTATGTGGCCAACCTGCTCAAAACAGCCTTCCCACACCTACAGGAGTGAGTCTCTGTCTCTGGTCCTCACATGCACCCTCTCAAAGGCCTGGGCGACGCCCCCAATCCAAGATCAATCCTTTTTGTGGCAAGGCGGCAGTGCGCCACCGTACATTTACTGCTAGCTAATTCAAATACCCAGCAGTGTCTGCCTCTTAGAAATGTTTTTAAATTGCTTTTCCCGAACCTCCCCACATGTTTATGTGAAGGTTCACTGGTTTGCACTAAATGTACAAACTATTCTGTCTCTCCCCCCCTGCAGTGCCCAGGTGAAGGTGTTTGTGACGGGGCTGTTCAGTTTAAACCAGGACATTCCTGCCTTCAAAGAGCACCTGAGGGACTTCCTAGTACAGATTAAGGTAAGGGTTTGGAGTTAGCTGTGGGGAAGGATACCTCAGCTCAGTCAGGAGTCTCCTTTTACTTTATCTACGGGCCACCTTAGGCCACCACCCCCCTAAAGTGGGGAAATCAGTAGCTCACCATGATAATCTTTATAAATGGGATTTTACCGACTGTTAGAACCAATGGAATATTTTAAATTCACTGCTGGTATCTTGGAGATTTTTTTAACCATTTTACCATTGGTGAGTACATGAAGTATGAAGTACTGCAAACCCACAAACTGCAGTTACAGGGATGTAACGGGTGTATCAGCTGTATATTAGAAAACCTTGTTTGTGCATTGGGGTTGTGGTGCTCATGAATTGATGCATTGTGTTGGTTTGTGGGAGGGTTCGCTTGTTGTGTATTCTCTGGGAACAGTAGTTGTTATTGCAAGCTGAATGGTAGGTTTGTGTGGTAACAATCCCATACAAGAACATTGGAAGTGTAGGGCAGGGTGTTTAAATCAATGGGGTCATATTAAAGGAAATCAATAGGGTGTTGTGACATTGCATGTGTTATGCCCACGACGCACTGACGGCCCCTTGCTGGCTCCCATCCAGGAGTTTGCTGGCGAGGACACCACAGACCTGTTCCTGGAGGAGCGGGAGGCGTCGCTACGTCAGGCGCAGGAGGAGAAACACAAGCTGCAGATGTCAGTTCCAGGCATCCTGAACCCCCATGAAATCCCAGAGGAGATGTGCGACTGAGCATCGCCCCAACCAAACTGTACAGTCATCCAAACAAAACATCAAACGCAGATCTAAACCCGAACAACCAATCCAAACGCGAGGCTGGAGCGAGGTGGGAATCTCCTTGCTCCACACCAGTGTGTGCATCCCCCATTGGGTTTGTCGACCAAAACAATTTCAATATATGTACAGTAAATGGATACCGCATCACCCTGTGGCTCTTTTTAGTACATGTTTTATATGGCGACTATTGTGTGTGATATCTTTCCAAACTGTTCACCCAATGTTTGGTCTACCCCCGCTCCCCCATATATCCCAAGAGCTGCATGATGAGGGCATATCGACTACATTTGTTTTGTTTTCTCACCCTACTTTTTAGTTTTTCCTCCTTCCAACTCCTGACATATTTGTTAATATATATATATATAATATATACAGTTGTGTATATATAATATACAACTTTTTGTGCAAAAAGGCGTACGTGTCAAAAGTCATCTGCATAGAGGCTTCTAGAACTGGTGTTTTAAAACTGGTGGACAGACGGCAAGCAGTGTTCTAGAAGTGTGTGTTTTGCGTCCGATGCCCTGCTGCAGTCTGGAAGAATGTGAATTGTACGGATTATGAATGAAGTTCTGCAAGACTCTGCTTTGTGTTTAAGATGTTACGGTCGGCATCTTTTGCTCATCAGTTTTGCTTCACTAAAATAAAATTCTAAAAGAAAGCCCACGGCTATTAGTTTGCTGGGCAGGGCGTTTCTGCGTAAACTGAAACGGATTATGTGCATATCATCCCAATTGTATAGCATCTTTAATACTATGGGAACATACTTGTTTTTTTGTATTATTATATTTTTCTTTTTGTGTGTGAGTGTGTGTGTGCTGTCGCGTAGACGACATCAGCGTTTTGTTTTCCTCTAAGAGGATTGTTGCTCATTTGTGAGCCTTCATTAAAATGGACGTTTAAAGAAGTGGTCTAGATATTTATGGGTTCCTGTTGGTTGCATATTTTTAACTACTCCACTTTAACTCAGATGGCTTTAGAGATTTTGAATTATACTAATTTACATTGTTTACCATGCAGTAGTGCTTCAAGACACTACCTTTAGAGCAAATGTAATAAAAAAATAAACTTGGTTTACATTTAATTTTGTATTTTTGCATTTTCACTTTCAAATCAATTAAAATAAATGTCAGGCTTTTAGCCACATACCAAACTGATTGCAAACAATTCTGATTAGGCAAAGAATGTATAAATCTTAAAAACCTAATCTCTAATGGACTGCCCCCTCTCAAGTGTTACATTTGTTGTGAAACTTTTTTGAACTGATTAAAGGTGATAATTTTATAACACAGTCTCTCATTTTTGGTATATCTGCTAGCAAGCTACAGGACGTACAAGCTTTTTGTCATGTTCTCACAAAGAACTTACTGATTAATCAGGTTTGTAAGGAAACATTACCTTTTAGTCAGCAGTAGTGGTACAAAGTGTTTTAGTGTTTGGCTACAACGAAAGCCAGCTAGTTTTCCCAAAGGCCCCTGATTCAAATGAATGCAGAATGGATGGATGAATACTACAGTCATATCCTATGGGGTAGGAGAAACAACTGGGTAGGAGTGGCCCAGTAGTTGCTGGCCTCTTATGTGTTCTGACAAGCTCAATGAAGAAAGTTCCTCACTTCTCTCTAGTGAGGCCAGCACACTGGAGATCTGGGCCAGAGCCAGTGAAGAACACTTATGATCCCAATTGAAATCTAGTGAGACTAGAGTAGCTGATGACAGTTCTCTCGCAACAGCTATTTAATTCGCGTCTGTCAATTTTCCTGTCTTTAACTAAGGTTGGGCATGAGTAAAATGCAAAACAATTCAACTTATCACTGCAAACAGTATTCCATTAAAAGTTAGTGAAACTCTATTACAAGGTAACAAAGATTTCTAATGCAACAACCAACATAAGGCTCTACTTTTTTTCCATGCACATTTTGGAACACATTGGCATTGTGACCAGCGCTCCATGCAGGGGTCATCCATTTTCACTTACAATTCACAAACAAGCGGAGCTGGTTCATGCAGGGGGATGCGAGACCTCGCTCGTCACTAGCAAATCGTCATCGTGCGTCAAGGCACACCTTCCTAATAGGGCGGGGTATATAGCAGTGATCCCGGCACTTGCATTGTTGGTGCGACACAGACGCCCTCGGTTTCCTGCAGCCTCCACCCTTTGTCTGTGTTCTTTTTTCTTCTTTCTCAGGGGGAATGCATTTGCTGCTCTCTGGCCGGATGTCGAGACGGTGTCTCAGGAGAGGGTGTCTCAGTTGGGTGCGGCAGGGAGCCGCTGCGAGCACAACCATATGCCAAATCAAATATTACAATAATGTATTGTATTGTGTGGAAGTATCAAGTAGCAACACTACTGAGTCCTCCTGCCTGAACCTTGTGCTGCAATGATCATTAAACTTGTCCCCACACAAGGGTTACAAACATGGGGGTAACCGGAGGCCCTCTGTCTCCCTGACCCAGTTTAGGGGAGTCATTCTTGGCATCTGCTATCGGATAGAGCAGGAAGGCTCACTGCTGGGACACGGGCCATGTTGTCCCCCGGCCCCCCATCTCTCTGGGGTTATTAATACTCCTGGGTAGTGAGGAAGCCAGCTAGTAGTTGTGCCTAGATAGATATACGGCACCGCCAACTTACCTATGCCAGCCGGGCATAGCAACAGCTACACTTCAGGGTTCCAGAAGTATCCAACAAACAACCACTCAAAGTCAGCTCAAAATACCCACCCCAAAGACGGAAGAAACATGTTAGATCAACTAAACCAAGTATTAATAATCAAAGTGATGAGCATGACAATTCTGATATTTTTTTTTTGAAACCTAGGTATTTGGCTTAATCCACCTAAAGAAGCCATATATGAATGGAAATAGTTAAATAGTTTTAATTCAAATCAAAATACCTGTCACCATGAAAATGCAACTTCAGATTCCATCTGAGGCTAATGTTGGTGCCACTGAGGCAAAGTTAAACTTCTAAGGGGTGTTGGTGACACAAACTCCCAGTACTGATACTGACACCCAAAGGAGAAGAACTGAACTGCACAGAGCCCGAGTCTGCCTAACACGCTTACCAATAACAACACCATATACAGTTACAGGAAAGCACTCAGCCGTGTGTACACAATCTCACCTATACCTGGCCTGCATACAATACAAGAATAGGTCACAGTAACAACCAAATAGTTGATATTTGTCATTTTATTTTGGAGCACAGTTTATTCATGTTATTTTGGTCCCAGAGTGTTATGGTTTATCCATTTGGTACACAGAAATAGCAACAAGAATTCTATTGACCATATGTCTAGTGGCAACCACCTACTTTTTCAGTTATGGAAGATTCTAAGGTTAGTCTACGCAGGTTGAGCTGGATGAACTTCTTTCAGGAGGTCACCAACCCTGGTCCTAACACACCTACAGCAGACAGTACTTAGGTTTAGTCCAGCACAAACATAAATTGACTACAAGTGAAATTAGACTGTTACTAATTGAATGTAGATTAACACAAAGGGGTGTTGGTGCCGGTCAGGAGTAAAAGCCTGTACACTCTCTGCCTACCTAGGAGCAGGGTTGAGACCGCTGATGTATTGCATTGGCATACAGTTTGACAAGCGAGAGGAAACGGGGTGACTGGAGGTCTCCCAGTGGTGGTCAATCAGGCTGATGGGGGCTGGACTGCTCTAGAGGTGGGCCACAGTCCTATGGCGAAGCTAAACCACGAGCCCAGGAGTGGGACCCAAGCATGACCCGTTCTTAAGTAGGGCAGAGTGGAGCGAGTTAGGGAGGAGGGGCTCTTTCTAGGATCCCGATTGTGGGCGATCTTACGCTTGATTTTCAGGTGAGGATCGCCCCATCTTTCTCCTCCTCTTCCTTTCCATGGGTGTCCTTCCGTCTATGTTGGCCGCACCTGGGCAAAGCGGGCCTTTGTTCTAAGAGATTCCATGAATGCGTGGGGGGAAGAACAGAACGAGAGGATCATATAAGACATAGAAAGACAGGGAGCGTACGAAGATACTTTGTTGCCTTGCAGTCTCAAGGTGTATAGGAAGTGTGTGTGTGTGTGTGTGTATGTGTATGTGTGTGTGTGCGCGCGTCTACAGAAGTACACATGGTACCTGAGGGTTTTGTCCGAGCCACTCTGTCGACTGCTGGTCTGGGAGGAGCTCCTGAACTGGGCCTCCAGACGGGAATATATTCCCCCGGCATGCTACAGTAACAACCACAACCACATATTACACAACCACATACAACACACACACTGCCAACATGACCACATGACAAACCCAACAAAACCCCTGACCACAGTTCTCACAGACAGTCGTAAACACAGGGTAGAGGCTTATTTAGGCTAATACTGACATCATCAAATAAACTTGACCACAAGCGCAGAGACTTCCCACAGGAAGTCTATTGATACTGTAGGTCTACTGCTCTACAGGAGCGTACCTCCTTTGTGTCCTTGGCCTTGCTCTGCTCCTGGTCCCCAAACCTCATCTTAGTCAGGTGTCCAATAATCTCCACCATTCGCCGCTGGTCTGGGGTACAGGAAGAGGGGAGATTATGTACAGTAAACAAGGTTTGTACTAGGAAAAAAACCAGCTCCTGTCAGTGACTGGTGACCGTGTTACCTTCCTCTCTCTGGGCGTCTTGGTTGTAGCGCATGGAGCGAGCGCTGTCCCATTTACTCTTCTGAGCACTCACTCTGGAAGACACATCCACAAGCTCCCTCATCACCCGGCGCTGATTCATTCTTTGAACTAACTAATGCACAAATTGCGTTCCGTATCGTCAACTATGAAGCTGAACTGACAAGAATGTATTTCAGAACAAAGTTGAACTCACGTGAAAGGGGTGCTGTCCCGTGAGGGGTTCTGTAAATGTACAAAGTCAATTTTGAACGGTGATAAAAATGAAGATTACACACAGTGCTGTGCAAAAGTCTTAAGGCAGTAAGGCACCCAAGATGTTCTCTATGAATATTGCCTATTATTTTTTGGTATTTGTTTGGCCTTATGAAAGGGCAATGTTGAGAAAACTTTTGTTTTGTCTTTTCATTTCATGATATCTTAAAGCATTTTTGCTTTAGTATTTTTTTCTTTCATAATTAATACACCAAGTACAATAGCAATGTGTATCAAGGAACTATATTCTCTGCTAAAACTGCTACTGAGATGCTATTCATAGATCAAATAAGGTTCTACTATTTGAATAAATCAAAGTTCTTATAACCCTATCCCCTGTAATAATGTACACATATTTTTATATTAAACCAAACAATAAGGATAAGCATCTTATAACCGAAGTACTGACATTAAGTTACTATCCAACTACACTTACTGTACATAAAGTAACAATTCAAACCCACTTTCTCAGCTGCTTTCTCTTTACGTTGAAAATTGGGTGAAGACATCTGCCTTTTCACAGGTTTGCTGGACTTCTTTGCCTTCTTAGCAGCTGGAAATAGACATGAACACTCTAAAATGACACCATCGTAAGCACTGGATCAGCTTTGTGTAACTACATACAGTACAGTAGGAAGAATGAACAAAAGCACATCGTAAAATATCATGTTCAGTTCACTGCCCCCCTCGGTTTCAAGATCCAATTCCCACAGATTAAAAGGCCCCATGGCTGGTGTACCACACCTTGCTTCTTTGACACCTCTTCCTCATCCCCGACCTCGTCCTCAGTGACCTCTGACCCTGTGGTGTACTCCTCGTCCTCTGAAAACAGGGACTGCTGTCTCTGCCAAAGGTCAGGTGAATCAGAAGGTGAATCAGATAGTTAACCTGTGCTAACCTCAGGTTAACCTTGGACCTTTTAGTAAACACGTAGAAAGCATACCAGTTGCAGACTCCAGTTCTTCAACAGTGAAAACTACAAAGAAAAAAAGGGGTTGAAAAGAGGTTAGGTTCATGTTCAAAACTGGAGATAACTGTGACTTTAAGCACCCCACAGATGTGTATTTTACTGATCTTAAAATGGAGAGCTATAGAAAGAGAGACAAAGAGAGAGACACAGAGAGAGAGAGACAGACAGAGAGACAAAGAGAGAGAGACAGAGAGAGAGAGACAGACAGAGAGACAAAGAGAGAGACACAGAGAGAGAGAGACAGACAGAGAGACAAAGAGAGAGACACAGAGAGAGAGAGACAGACAGACAGAGAGACAAAGAGAGAGAGAGAGACAAAGAGAGAGACAAAGAGAGAGAGAGACAGACAGAGAGACAAAGAGAGAGAGAGAGACAAAGAGAGAGACAAAGAGAAAGAGATAGACGGAGAGAGAGAGAGAGACAGAGAGAGAGAGAGAGAGAGAGAGAGAGAGAGAGAGAGAGAGAGAGAGAGAGAGAGAGAGAGAGAGAGAGAGAGAGAGAGACAGAGAGAGACACAGAGAGACACAGAGAGACACAGAGAGACACAGAGAGAGACTTACAGAACTACACTCTCCTCTCAGAGGTCCCAGAAGCCCTGGCTCCAGAAGGATATCACAGTCCAGCACCCTCTCTGCACTGCTGGGGGACTCCAAATGCCTGACACACACACACACACACAAATATAAAAGAAAAACAACATCAAAAATTTTTTTGTTCAAACAATTGACTGAAAAACCGCGGTGTTTCCTACCCTTCCGGTGGCTGTGTGTGGAGCACACACACTGCGTCTCGATGCAGTAGCAGGTCGTTCAGCAGTCTCGTCTGTGCAGAGTCAGACTGCTGGTCTCCACAGTCTCCATTGTGGGACGCACTCACGACATGGTCCCTCATCTGACAGCCCTGTGCGCATGCACACAAACACACACGTTACCCATAACCGCTCAATCTGCGTGTATTGCATTTTAACGCTGTATTTTGAACTACAGAGGCAGAGTTGAAGCACGCGTGTGTGTATGTGTGTGAGGGAGTGTATTTGTGTGAGTGTGTCTACCTTGGGCATACCGGTGGGATCAAAGCGGAGCACTCTCTGGTTGCAGCAGGGGTATATACCAGTCCCATGCCAGCCTTGCTCCGCGCCCCTACCCGAGTACACGACACTCTCAGGATGGTACCTGCAGTGGGACAGCTCAGCACACACAAAGGCCTGCACAGACACAGACACACAGACACACATGCACCACTGTAATAATTGGTCCAAGTACATGAGCAATTTAAATAATTAATACACGCACGCGTACCTGTTGGCAACGGGAGCAGGTTAGATGGTTTACAGTGCCCCAGATCCTCCAGTAGACCAACACCCAGGACTTCAGCTCTTCATATAAACCACTCGCATACTCATGCACCTCCCAGCTCTTCTGCCTAAACACACACACATTTCATATGCACACCGTTTTTTATTGACTCTCAATGAAGGATTTCAAGAACGCGTCCAAGTGTATCCGATGTCCCAACCTGGTGTGTGTGTATGCAATGTTTCCGAGCAGGTCGACGTTGATTTTTCCTGGGACGCAAGGGACCCGTCGCTCTGTGTCTTTGGTCAGCAGCTTAAGGCACAGACCACACCTGAGGGCGGAAATACAGACAGTTAAGGTTGATGAAACACTTGAACCCCCCCCCCCACCACCACCGCCATCTCACAAACAGGGGGTTTTCTTGCCTGTACAGAGTTGCTGCATTCCCCGGGGAATCTTGGTTCTTGTAGTTGACCTCAAAAAGACGCTCAATTTTCTTCTGAAACAGTTTGCTAGTGGGGTTAGGGGGAAATGAGTCTTTATTATTTTAACTAAGCATTATTGTTTTTTGGGTTTTGTTCAGATCAGAATGCATAAATGTTGTCACTGGAAAAAATGATAGGCTGTTTGCTTTGACTTACCTTTTGAATTTGTCTTTTTTGTCTTTGATTTCGTCCGCCTCGTTGTGGTCAAAGAGGTCAGCGATGCGTGCTGCGAGATTGCTGTTGATGCAGTTCATGTTACAGGGCGTGGCCACGATGGCGGTCATGTGCTTGTGGCAATACTGTATGCATTCCTCCACCTGAGAATGATGGGCAAGGCATCACTCACTGAAGTGTGGTCATCTGTAGGTTTCATCTTGCAGTTGGCATGGTTTACGAAGTGTGTTAAAACCAGTTTTGAAAAGATGCTGAACTAGACTGGATATTAGATCACCAATTTTGAGGTCAAATTACATTTGCAGCCATAGAATAACATGGTGCAATTCAGGCAAAAGGACTGAATTCTAAGTCTAGTTCACTTTTGTATGAACCACTATGGACCGCTATAGAGTAATGTCTGTGCATGGCCATGTGAGTTTACTGGCCACACAGTTTAACAATTCTTCCTATCCCAGTTTAAATGAGAAAGAAATGTGTTCAGTATATACAAAACAACACCACTCATGCAAACCATGCAACATAGACAGATTACAGTTCAAAACACCTTTCTTTTCAACAACAGTGCCAGACACATTTTTTTTGTTTGATGCAACAATAAAAAAGTAGTCCCAGATCTGTTTACACTATGCACTGCACCAGAAAAAAAAAACTATTTACATTCACTGCATAGCCAACAAGCTCACATCACAACACTTACTAACGTGTCCATCTTCAAGAATTCGGAGGAGATCAGGATTGAGATCACATTGCTGGGCTCTGTAACCAACAAACACCACATAACCAACCAAACGACTAGCCAACCACATAACACACTGGCAGAGACTAAACAAAAACACACCACCACCAACTTGAACAAACAAATCAAAGAACCACTGACTGATTCACACACAGTAAGGCTATTGATGGCATCCACAAATGTGAGGTGAATATATTTAGACATTTAGACGCCACCATCGTTGGTCGCCATATTTGCGTTTCATTACCAAGCCTGGGTTTCTCTTTGTTGCAGTCGGCTGACCTCTTCACGTAGTTCATGAGCCAGTCGAAGATCTGTACGTCACAGTGCACTGAGATGTCCACCTCCTCCCAGCGCTGGGCGTCCACTGACAAGTACTCGGCAAAGTAGCGCATCTCGTTCACCAGCAGGTCTCGGGGACACACAAAGTCCTGCTTCAGATTCTTGGCCTCATCACACACATGGATGACCATGTTGGGTCTGTGCGAGGGGGAGAGAGAGATACAAATGCAAAAATAGACACACAGACAGGCCATCTCAGTATGTATAGTGTAGGGGAAACACCTGTATTGGGGAGTTGCTGGCTGTCAAAGTGAAAACTTGAAATAAAAGTGAACTTCAAAATCACGTGAAATAAAAAGAATCACCACAAACTCTGATAAAAATGATGTGGAAAACAGGCTGATTTGCAAACTGCTACCTCCTCAACAGTGGTATTTCCTAGACAGATCTGACTTTAGTTCATCTTGATAACTCAGGAGTTGTCTGTGTGAATAATCTGCGATACATTAAGGTCAACCTTATGTGTTCCACTCACCCTCGCTCCTCCTGGGGTAACTCCTCTTCCTCACCTGAGGCCCGCCTCGCTTTCTCCCCAGCCACACTCCTTCCTGAGGAGATCACTTTCAAACCTGATGATACAAATCAACCACACGAGGCACAAGAAGATTTGAAGGGATTTCAAGTCTCTAAGTCCAAGACAAGAGCTGAAGTATGGTTTGGGAATTGCTTTAACAGCGTATGAACCTATCAGCCTCACCTGTAACTAGGCCAGTGCATTGATTGGTGCCAGTCTCCCCAGCTTCTTCTGTATCCAATAGGGAGGACTTAATGTATGTGGGAAGGGTGTCTGAAGGGGAGGAGCCTCCTGCTGTCAGCCCATTGCATTGGTCATCTGCATGGGGGAATTCCCCTGTATTCTTTAGTTCCTCAAATCTTCTTGCGCACTGTGGGTAGCAATAAAGTCCATAACAAAACTCTTAACTCACTGTCTGACTCATTTTGTTTTTACATGCTGCATTATCCCAACTACGTCCCAAGCAATGACTGTGATACCAAGAACACAACATACTGTAGAGTACAAGGACTAAATGTTTTCACACATTTTCTAATAAAAATGTTTATTAGAAAACAATATAGAAATGTGATGTATTTATCTCTTTGGTCTGGCTCTTGCACTGCACCTAGTGTTATATAACTACATATTTTACATTACTAGCTAAGCATCAGAATCAGAAAGGTATAGCTCAGAGGTAGATCTTCTGACTGCAGATCAAGGTCACAGGTTCCAATCACAACTTGTACTGTATGACACTTTCGATAAAAGCATCTGCTAAATGAAAAAACTAATACATTATATAATAAATATCTAAATGTTTTAATATAGTCTTTTGAAATATGCATTTCAAATGTATGTAGCTACATATACATGTACCTTTAACGGTCACCCTAGCTATGATTGCTACAGAATCCTGAATTTTTGATAAAGCCACATAGTGAGTAGTCATCATGTCACCGGTCAGTACAATGATTCGTAATATATCTAGCGTGCACTGTTCTCATGGTTGGACATACCTCTTTTGGAGTGAAGCCAGGGACAAGTTTGGCCACATTATCCCAGTTGATAGGCTGTGGCACTCCCAACAGAGAACCCAGCACCATGTCCAAAACTAGGATATTGTTGTCATATGGAAAGTTGTTGTTGGAGCAGAAGCGACTCATGTCTGCAGGGTATTTAAAACATAATATTGTAGATGTAAAATACTTTAAATACATTAACTCAATCGTAACTTGTAATCTAATTTTGGGTTCTTTGGTCAGAATAAACATTTTGTATTTTCCTATTTATGGTAAAAGACTCATACCTGCACTGGTGTCCTAGCTCCAAACAGTGGCCAATCCCATTCGTCCCTGCTAAATTAAATCATCTGAATTTACAGTCGAACAGAACGATACATATCCTGACTGTTAAGACTAGCCACAACAAAGGCAACAAATGCACATATAGTACTTAGCAAGGCATCTTACTCAAACTGACTTTCTCTGCAAAGATACTCGCTGGTGCTGAGAAATGCCTGATTTGGCTAGCTGACATACTATTCTTATGCATAAATGTTATGAAATAAGATATGACTTGCGTTAGCAGCTACTCCAGTGTGGTCCAGACCATATTATTATTGGCAAGTCTTTCTACATCTTCTAGATTATCTGGACTACAGTAGTACCTTGGCAATGCTAAATGGCAAAGTGACTTGGTTAATTTGATCATTCTGGGGTGTAGTTACCATATCTGTTGACAAGCTAGCTAGCTAATTACTTACTCTTATTTGCAGGCTTTGCTTTGGCTGTACGATCGCAGAGAATAACGTAGCTCTAGCTTTGTCAGCTACTAGCATGACAAGGCAGCTAGACTAGCACTAATTGTAAAGCTCAAAATTGTGTTATTCTTAGCTAGCCAGCAAATAGTTTGCTACAGAAAAAGTACAATATTTCGTAGTCAGGTAAAATATGTTTCTGAGCAGCACTGCATGAAGTGTGGGAATTCCATACAATGACTATTTCGACGTCCCCATCATCACCAAAAACATTTTTGCACAGCTGATTTTTTTCTCCTTCCGGTGCCGCAAATGTGTTCCATCCCAGTGCCGCAGTGCAGCAGGTGTTCCGTAGCGTCCTGGTTGCTTAGTAACCAAGGCGCACCGTAGACTTCCGTTATAATCAAGTAATTTAGCTACTATTTTACTAGTAAGTAAACTAGAAAGAATGTCTCAAAAAGGAAAATGTTAATACATGTTTATTATCTTTGGTTGAAACTCTCTAGGTTCAATATAGGTAGCTATAACAGAAGAAGTGGTTAAGTATGCTTAAAATATTTTTATTTTCGAGGGAACAGTGAAGTTTTGCAGTTTTAGCTACAGTCCAGTAGTAGCTAATTCAGACGTCAGGTTTACTTTAGCCCTGCCAGTAGTCATGTTACAAATGAAAAATACAACCTCGTCTGAAATAAATCACGTTTTGAAAATATACGTTTTTACAATACATTATATTTACATATTACACCCTTATTAGACAGCGGGGGGTGAATGCAATGTGAATGATCATAATCAAAATTACTGGGCTTTAGTATCATGCAACAATAAAAAAACAAATATACTAACACAACTTAATTACAACGTTTTAATTACAGGCCCAAACAGGGCTTGATTCTGAAAATGATCCAACATCATACACATTTTGCCATCCACACCATCCTTCTAAACATGTAACCATTGGCTACACATACACTTTTACCAACATTATCTCTTAAGAACCAATTCATGATCGGAACAGGGTAAATTGTCTGTGTCTGATTTGAAACTTTGTAATTTATTGAAGTGGCTGCAAAAATACATCCAACAAAGGCATAAAGTTTATTCTCAGGACCATTCTGGCTGGTTGAGAAACTGCTAACATAGTCAACCAATGCACCTTTCTGTATCAATGAACATTTTGTAAAACTAATTTCTGAGAATTAAATATATCACATGATTAAGAACGTGTATCACATTACCAATCCTAAATTGTGAATGTGGAACCCAGACTGCTACGTTTAAGCCTTAATGAGAATTAATCAACCACAAATCAACAGAAAGCAGAACAGTTTTCAGGTATCCAATCCGATGAACCCCAGTATCATATTAATGAATTCTGAAAATAACCTGTAATTACACAGTATAACTGTGCTAAGAGACACAGTTGAATCTTATTGAGATTACAAAAATTGGACAAAAATGGATACTTGAGAATTTGACTTCACTTTTTGTAGAACCTAAGCAAACACACAGACATTTACATTATCACAGGTCAATTCTCTCTGGTATAGTCAGCACAGTGCTTGAGGCTATACTAGAATAAGGTGCTCCTGTGTTGAGGGGTATTTCTGTTTCTCTGTACACTGACTCCAGCAGCTCCTCTGAGCTACCCTGGGTGCTCGCTGAGCCGGGGTATAGAACTGGGGTGAAGTTTGGGACTGAAGTTGGCCCTGGGCAAGTTGCCAGAGCAGGTTGATGGTTTTGAAGGCCCTCTGGGTTGCTTTGCTGAGCCTGGGTCAGCCTATCTTGCTCAGTGTGCTTATGCCCTCTCCTCTTACCAAGAACCTTTACATAGTTTGCTGGGACGAGGCCTGTGGTCTGGCCATCCACGCTGGCCAGCAGCCAGCCACGTACCCTGGGCTGTAGTTCTGCAAACAGGACAGAAGAACATGAACTCAGATTCATTTAACTTTCATTGTTTTGTACATACGACACCGATAGGGGTCAGATGGCTGAGCGGTTAGGGAATCGGGCTACCAATCACAAGGTTGCCGGTTCGATTGCCGGTTCGATTCCTGGCCGTGCCAAATTACGTTGTGTCCCTGGGCAAGGCACTTCACCCTACTTGCCTCGGGGGAATGTCCCTGTACTTACTGTAAGTCGCTCTGGATAAGAGTGTCTGCTAAATCACTAAATGTAAATGTGATAGTTAGCCAGATTTCAGGTCTGACTACCCTACAGTGGAATCCTGCTTTCTATTTTTCCACATGGACAAATATGGCAATAAAGGACAGGTCAGTATGTACTGTCCCAGGCCTTGACAGAAAGTTGTTAAGTGCTAGTCGGATGGTAGTCTCACCTTTTGGGGCAAGGTTGAGCATATCTCCAGCCTGCATAGAGACCTCCTCCTCAGACGCGGCTGTGAAGTTGTACTCGGCCTTGGCCACAACATGGTCATCCTCCCCACTGGCCCAGTTGATA
This sequence comes from Hypomesus nipponensis, assembly GCF_054491055.1. Lineage (NCBI taxonomy): Eukaryota > Metazoa > Chordata > Actinopteri > Osmeriformes > Osmeridae > Hypomesus > Hypomesus nipponensis. The sequence continues at coordinate 11,262,141 of NC_140371.1, read as the reverse complement.
GCTGCATGGAAAGATAAAAGCAGTCACCTGATTGATAATTTTCATAGTTAGATATTGACCTATTGACTCCTTATCTACTACTCAAGTATGCCTTACTCCTATTCAAGGAACAGTGTTCATGATCACTGTGCAATATACCGTGAGTCTAACATGTTGTGTAACCATGCTTCCACATCCCAAATCCATACATGAAAGCTAAAAAGGCGTGTGGGCTCACCAGTGTCTTCCGTCTCCTGGGTGGAGCTCAGCAGCTTCCAGATCAAATACGGCCCTCCGAGGACGACCGCCAGAAACAGGAAGATGGGCCAGGATTTGACCGGGCCTCTGGGGTCATCTATTCCAGCTCCAACCCCTCTCGCAGCAGTGGTTGCCAGCACATCTCCTGCACTGTCTGCCCACAAGTCCTCAACCTCAGCATCCTGCCTCAGCCCGAGGAGCCTCTGCATGCGTCGGTAGAGGTATCTCAAAGTGCGTACCAGTGCAAACGCAGAGAAGACACGGGTGAAGTGCACCCGCAGTCGTGTGAAGTGGTTGGCTACGTCCAACACCGCCCGGAAACTGTTATAGACGGCGGAGAAGGTGGCGTCCAGCATCATGCTCACAGAGGAAAAGGCCTGGACGATGCTCTGGATGGACTGGAAGGCCCCGCGGCTGCTTTCCTCAGCCTGCTGCACAAAGCGGCTGGGAGCCACGTCCTCTGATGGGGGTAAGCGGTTGTAGCCGCCAAGGCCATAGCCACCACTGTAGCTGTAAGGGCTGTATCCCGGATACATGGAGCTTCCATAGGGACTGTAGGAAGACGGGATGGAGTTGAAGGCAGGACGGTAGGATTGCTGGACGGGGCGAGGGGGAAGTGGTGGAGTCATACGGGTCAGAATCGGTGGTCCTGATAAGGTGGAAGGACCAGCTGGACCAAATTCTGCTGACCTGATAATTAGCAAGAGAGATGACTGGTAAATAAGTGTTATGATTGGTGTGGGAAAAATTGTGTGCGTGAAATAGCCTACATCAAATGTGTCTGCTAGCTGCTGCATTAGCTAGAATCACCACTGCCAAAATCTAACCCTGTAGCCTACTGTAGTCTAACTGAAACTGACAGGTAGCTAGCTGTGGCAGCTTGGTAGTTAGGCCTTTGTCACTTTGCTAGTTCACCTTGTAAAAGTAACGTTGCTTGTTGCTGGATTGACGTTAGCATGACAGCAATATAGCAGGCGATAATCAATCTAACATATACCCTTATCTTAAATTTAAACAACGCCTTACGTAGCGAAAGGACCGACTTAGCTAGCCTAGCTAGCTAAATAATCAGGTGTGTGGCTAATTGCTAGCTCTAGTGTATGCTAGTCACAAGACATTGACAAGTAGATTAAAACAAATGTTACTGTAGCTCTTAACAGGTTTAGCTCTAGCACTAGTAGTACTTGTAACTGTGAAGTAACATTAGCTGAACATATTAGATTTGTTTTTACCGATAATTTACTGGGGCACCCATAGCTCCTGGAATCCGCCTTTCCCATGGTTTGGGAGGAGGCTGCGATGCCATGTTGTTGTTATTTGTGTCGAAGAAATGTTAGCTGTGTACCGAAGTCAGTAGCAGGAGTGCCTGACGTTACAGACCTCACCAAACGCAGCCAGAAAAAAAGGTTATTGGTATTGGTCAAGTTAATCAATAAAAAAAGGTCAGTATTTTGAAAATGTTTGTTGATTTGTTGTATTGCTTGTTTTTTTATAGAAGTTTTTTAATAATGGATTAAATAAGAAATTATGTCGTTAACAATCTCTATTTCGATTTGCTTAGTCTTTTTGTGCGTCATTCTTCCTTGGCCAAAAGAGGGCGACCTGGTACAATAAACGTTGATATTTGTTTAGTCGAAGTTGGATCTTTGCTGATGATTTAGGCTGAATATGTACAAAAGACGAAGACTGATAACATTTGATATAGCTCTATATCAGGTATCTACAGATATCTACACTTTAATTATACGACAGTAAATACAGATCAATTTAACTAAGAATATTCAAAGATTCAGAATCGCCTAAGCTATATTCGCCGACTAATTGCACAAACAAGGAATTTACTATTGTAGACAAGGAATTAACTATGGCAGGAAGGGAATAAGAGTTGTAAGGCCCCCCAGGTTAAATTCGAAAACATTGGTTTATCTCGTTTGTATTTCAGAAAATGCAACTTCAATGTGTTGAAAATGTAGAACGGGCGGCATATACCCGGCCTTTAAATGGGGTGATCAGCAACCAGTTTACCTAGGCTGCCTCTCTAAAAATAAACCTTACTGAAATAAACTTATGGAATTGAGTTGCGTTTGTAAAATGGTGAAATGAAAAAAACAGTTATTCTCAGTTAAACAGAATCAGGAATGTGCTCATTTACATAAGAGAATCAATCATGTAGGCTAATCTGTTAGTAAAAGTGAGATGACGCATTGTGTTTCTACAGCAGCACCAACACATTTGGTCATGTATGTCATAGGTAGGACCCTTGTTTTGTGCTCAAAAGAAGAAATGAGGCATGCCGCTGCAAGATGATGTGTGGGCGGATGACATTCGCTCGGGGTTCTGAGAGGAGTGGCTGTCGCACTAACCATAGGGACAGTTCGTTTGTACAGTAGCGTGAGAGTGATGCAGTTGTAGAGGCAGTGTGATGTCACGGTGTGGGTGGGTTTGGGGGTAGACAAGGCGCGCTCTCAAAGTGTTTTGGTAGAGGGTGGGATTGTAGTATGTGGAGTTGATGTCACCATACAGTTTGAGGTATATTTCGCAGCAGACGGCAAGCATTTAGATTTTCAGATTCCAAATGAGACGTGGGAATCAAGAATTGTGCTTTCATGACAAGTATGTGTGGGGAGGAGGTGTAGGGTTGCTGATGATTGGCGTGGTATTTGGGGTCTCACAGTGACATTTAAGCTGTGAAGCCACACTATCCACCCACTCCCCCAACCTGCAACACCTCCAGTCCCTGCTCTTGTGCCCCATCTCCCTGCTACAAATTTGTGAGCACAGATTTAAAAGAATGCAACAGTAAGACAGCAGATTGAACAATATCATGAAAATAGAATTTTAAGGGTTACATACAGAGACCAATGTCATATACACTCTCAGCTAAATACAGTTGTGGTTAATATGTATCCTTCTCTGTATTATAGTAACTAAACTGGCCTCCCATGATTTTTGTTTGATGTTTTTGTTCATCTTCAGTAACACTGATACACTAGTGACTAGTACCTCTTTTCACTTTGATGTTACTACTTTTAATATGGTTTCATGGGTAAAAACTTTTACATTCCTTATACCTAAAGAAATTCCCATGGTCCCGTGCTTTTATGTCAGGTTTTTTGCCATGCAACATGGCTGCTTTGAGGACTTTTCACATAAACTAGTTCCTCTCTGTACTCTTTCTTTCTGTTTGTATTTGTGGTTGTTATTCGACACATGTCGACATGGTTTTGCATGCCCGCTTGTCAAATAAGGAAGTGAAATGCATGAGTTGAGTACCAGTTGAGTGGTTAAGCCTATACAATTATCATTTACATAATATTTTACATTAATTTACAAATAATCTTTAATATCAGTTGTCTTCAATGGTTACTACAATCTGATGTGGATTTATTTGCAGATCAACGTTAATCGTATCATCATATTTGACCAGATAATTTGACCAGTGCAATATCTCGTCTCTCGTCATCTACCGCTTATCCGGGGGTCAGGTCGCAGGGGCAGCAACCTAAGCAGGGAGGCCCAGACTTCCCTCTCCCCGGCCACTTCCACCAGCTCTTCTTGGTGGACCCTGAGGCGTTCCCAGGCCAGCCGTGCCCAGAACACCTCACCAGGGAGGCGTCCAGGAGGCATCCTGATCAGATGCCCGAGCCACCTCAGCTGGCTCCTCTCGACGCGGAGGAGCAGCGGTTCTACTTCGAGCCCCTCCCGGATGACCGAGCTTCTCATCCTATCTCTAAGGGAGTGCCCGGACACCCTGCGGAGAAAGCTCATTTCGGCCGCTTGTATTCGCGATCTCGTTCTTTCGGTCACTACCCATAGTTTGTGACCATAGGTGAGGGAAGGAACGTAGGAGGTGCTGATTCGCATCCCAGCCGCTTCACATTCGGTTGCGAACCGCTCCAGTGAGCGCTGAAGGTCGCGGCCGATGAAGCCAACAGGACCACATCATCTGCAAAAAGCAGCGACCCGATCCTGAGGTCACCAAACCGGACCCCCTCAACGCCCTGGCTGCGCCTAGAAATTCTGTCCATATAGGTAATGAAAAGAATCAGTGTCAAAGGGCAGCCCTGGCGGAGTCCAACCCTCACCGGAAACAAGTTCGACTTACTACCGGCAATGCGGACCAAACTCTGGCACCGGTCGTACAGGGACTGGACAGCCCCAATCAGGGAATCCGGTACCCCGTACTCTCGGAGCTCCCCCCACATGAGCCCCCGAGGGACATGGTTGAACGCCTTTTCCAAATCCACAAAACATTTGTAGACTGGTTGGGCGAACTCCCATGTACCCTCCAGGACTCTGCGGAGGGTATAGAGCTGGTCCACTGTTCCACGGCCAGGACGAAAACCACATTGCTCCTCCTGAATCCGAGGTTCGACAATCCGACGGACCCTCCTCTCCAGGACC